>NC_079192.1:414493252-415093252 GCF_029499605.1 Hyla sarda
ACCCAGGAGGACCCCGCTATGGAGGAGACCCAGGAGGACCCCGCTATGGAGGAGACCCAGGAGGACCCCGCTATGGAGGAGACCCAGGAGGACCCCGCTATGGAGGAGACCCAGGAGGACCCCGCTATGGAGGAGACCCAGGAGGACCCCGCTATGGAGGAGACCCAGGAGGACCCCGCTATGGAGGAGACCCAGGAGGACCCCGCTATGGAGGAGACCCAGGAGGACCCCACTATGGAGGAGACCCAAGAGGACGCCCCTATGGAGGAGACCCAGGAGGACCCCGCTATGGAGGAGACATAAAGAGACTACATTTTACCAAAATGAACTTGAGTAACCAAAATCCTTCTGGGAAAACGTCTTGTGGACAGATGAGACCAAGATAGAGCTTTTTGGTAAAGCAAATCATTCTACTGTTTACCGAAAACGGAATGAGGCCTACAAAGAAAAGAACACAGAACCTACAGTGACATATGGGGGAGGTCAGTGATGTTTTGGGTTGTTTTGCTGCCTCTGGCACTGGGGGCCTTGAATGTGTACAAGACATCATGAAATCTGAGGATTACCAATGGATTTTGGGTCGCACTGTACAGCCCAGTGTCAGAAAGCTGGGTTTGTGTCCGAGATCTTGGGTCTTCCAGCAGGACAATGACCCCAAACATACGTCAAAAAGCCCCAGAAATGGATGACAACAAAGCGCTGGAGAGTTCTGAAGTGTCAGCAATGAGTCCAGATCTAAATCCCATTGATCACCTGTGGAGAGATCTTAAAGGGGTTCTCCACCATAAGGTGATTTTAGTACGTACCTGGCAGGCAGTAATGGACATGCTTATGAAGGATCTGCGCTTGTCTTGGGGCTAAACGGCCATGTTGTGAGATTACCATAACACTGTGGCTTCTTGTGAAATCATATTTCCTGTTTGAGTTTCCTTCTTTGCCTACAAATCCCATAATTCCATTTTCCTCATTCCCACACATCAGCCACCCCACCCATTGAAACATAAATGAGCTGCATCCATTCAAAAGACCTGTGATTTTCAATCAGGGTGCCTACAGCTGTTGCATTAGTTGCAGATTGATCTCTCTCTCCCACCAAGCGATCGCTCCACCCATTGAAGCAGACAGGCACCCTGTCATCAGCTGACTAGTGATGTCAGGTCTCGGCCGCATTGCAAGCTGGGAAAAATCTGAGACAACAGTCCTTTTGTATGCTGTTAAAAATAAATATTGGGGTGAAAATCACATAAGAATTGTGAGAAAACCGTCACACAGAGGTACAGACTATATTATGGACTACACTAACTTTACAGCCCCTGTAGCATAGTCAAATAAAAAAAAATTCCTGGAATACCCCTTTAAAATTACTGTTGGGAAAAGGCGCCTTCCAATAAGAGAGACCGGGAGCAGTTTGTAAAGGAAGAGTGGTCTAACATTCCGGCTGAGAGGTGTAAGAAGCTTATTGATGCTTATAGGAAGAGTGGTCCAACATTCCGGCTGAGAGGTGTAAGAAGCTTATTGATGGTTATAGGAAGACACTGATTTCACTTAATATTTGGTTGCGCACCCTTTGGAAAGAATAAGTTAAGGTGCCAATAATTTTGTCCAGACCATTTTTGGAGTTTGGTGACATTATGTCCAATTTGTTTTTTTTCCTCCTTTTTTGATTTAGTTCCAATACACACAAAGGGAATAAACATGTGTATAGCAAAACATGTGTTACTGCAATATATATATATATATATATATATATATATATATATATATATATACAGAGGAGAGGAGATCTATATATATATATACAGAGGAGAGGAGATCTATATATATATATATATACAGAGGAGAGGAGATCTATATATATATACAGAGGAGAGGAGATCTATCTATATATATATATATATATATATATATATATATATATACAGAGGAGAGGAGATCTATATATATATATATATATATATATATATATATATATATATATATATATATATATATATACAGAGGAGATCTATATATATATATATATATATATATATATATATACAGAGGAGAGGAGAGGAGATCTATATATATATATATATATATATATATATATATACACACAAAGGGAATAAACATGTGTATAGCAAAACCTGTGTTACTGCAATATATATATATATATACAGAGGAGAGGAGATCTATATATATATATATACACAGAGGAGAGGAGATCTCTCTCTATATATATATATATATATATATATATATATATATATATATATATATATATATATATATATACACACAAAGGGAATAAACATGTGTATAGCAAAACCTGTGTTACTGCAATATATATATATATATATATATATACAGAGGAGAGGAGATCTATATATATATATATATATATATACAGAGGAGAGGAGATCTATATATATATATATATATATATATATATATATATACACAAAGGGAATAAACATGTATATAGCAAAACTTGTGTTACTGCAATATATATATATACACAGAGGAGAGGAGATCTATATATATATATATATATATATATATATATATATATATATATATATATATATATATATATACACAAAGGGAATAAACATGTGTTACTGCAATCCTTTCCTGGGAGATATATATATATATAATAGGGAAGGATAGCATATTCATGCTACAGGGATCATATATAGGAATGGCTTTATGAAGACATATATTAACCTGTATTTAATGATATATTAACCCCTTAAGGACTGAGGGCGTACCTGTATCTGCGTGGCCCCGCGTCATAGCAGGTCGGGCCTGGCCTGTAACGGCCGGGACCCGTGGCTAATAGCGGGTGGCACTGATCGCGGTGCCGCACGCTATTAACCCTTTTAGACGCTGTGTTCAAAGTTGATCGCCACGTCGAAAGTGAAAGTAAACTACCCCCGGCTAGCTCAGGGGCTGTTCAGGATCGATGCGGTGAAATCCCGAACAGCTGTAGGACACGAGGAGGGTCCCCTTACCTGCCTCCTGGTGTCCGATCGCCAAATGACTGCTCAGTGCCTGAGATCCAGGCATGAGCAGTCAAGCGGCAGAATCATTGATCAATGTTATCCTATGAGAAACCATTGATCAATGTAAAAGATCAGTGTGTGCAGTGTTATAGGTCCCTATGGGATAACAATTATCAGTGTAAGAGATCAGTATGTGCAGTGTTATAGCCCCCTATGGGATAACAATGATCAGTGTAAGAGATCAGTGTGTGCAGTGTTATAGCCCCCTATGGGATAACAATGATCAGTGTAAGAGATCAGTATGTGCAGTGTTATAGCCCCCTATGGGATAACAATGATCAGTGTAAGAGATCAGTGTGTGCAGTGTTATAGCCCCCTATGGGATAACAATGATCAGTGTAAGAGATCAGTATGTGCAGTGTTATAGCCCCCTATGGGATAACAATGATCAGTGTAAGAGATCAGTGTGTGCAGTGTTATAGCCCCCTATGGGATAACAATGATCAGTGTAAGAGATCAGTATGTGCAGTGTTATAGCCCCCTATGGGATAACAATGATCAGTGTAAGAGATAAGTGTGTGCAGTAATATAGCCCCCCTTTGGGATAATAATAATCAGTGTAAGAGATCAGTGTGTGCAGTGTTATAGCTCCCTATGGAATAACTATGATCAGTGTAAGAGATCAGTGTGTGCAGTAATATAGCCCCCCCTATGGGAGCTATAACACTGCAAAAAAAAGAAGTGAAAAAAAAAAGTTAATATAATTTAACCCCTTCCTTAATAAAAGTTTGAATCACCCCCCTTTTCCTATTTAAAAAAAAAAAATTCCAAAGTCCAAAATAGTGCATTTTTGGTCTCTTTTTATATCATGAAAAAATTAATAAAAAGCGATCAATAAGTCCGATCAATGCAAAAATGGTACCGAGAAAAACTTCAGATCACAGAAGATGACAATATTACACGTATACATTTTCCTGCATGTAGTTAGGATTTTTTTCCAGAAGTGCGACAAAATCCAACCTATATAAGTAGGGGATCATTTTAACCGTATGGACCTAAAGAATAATGATAAGGGGTCATTTTTACCGAAATATGCACTGCGTAGAAATGGAAGCCCCCAAAATTACAAAATGCAAAAATCATTGTCGCTCAATGATTTTATTTTTGTGGGTAAAATGACTGATGTTATTACAAAGTAGAATTGGTGGCGCAAAGAATAAGACATCGTATGGATTTGTAGGTGCAAAATTAAACTGCTTATACAGATGAATGTAAATGCTACAGTGCATGCTGGGAGTTGTAGTTTTGCAGCAGCTGAAGGCACACTGGTTAGGAACCATTGCTTTAGATGACTTGTATAAGCAATCATTAAACTGCTTATACAGATGAATGTAAATGCTACAGTGCATGCTGGGAGTTGTAGTTTTGGAGCAGCTGAAGGCACACTGGTTAGGAACCATTGCTTTAGATGACTTGTATAAGCAATCATTAAACTGCTTATACAGATGAATGTAAATGCTACAGCGCATGCTGGGAGTTGTAGTTTTGGAGCAGCTGAAGGCACACTGGTTAGGAACCATTGCTTTAGATGACTTGTATAAGCAATCATTAAACTGCTTATACAGATGAATGTAAATGCTACAGCGCATGCTGGGAGTTGTAGTTTTGGAGCAGCTGAAGGCACACTGGTTAGGAACCATTGCTTTAGATGACTTGTATAAGCAATCATTAAACTGCTTATACAGATGAATGTAAATGCTACAGCGCATGCTGGGAGTTGTAGTTTTGGAGCAGCTGAAGGCACACTGGTTAGGAACCACTGCTCTAGATGACTTGTATAAGCAATCATTAAACTGCTTATACAGATGAATGTAAATGCTACAATGCATGCTGGGAGTTGTAGTTTTGCAGCAGCTGAAGGCACACCGGTTAGGAACCACTGCTCTAGACGATGGCGGGTTATTTGGTACCGATATAATAAGATGTTATAATATGAAAGATAAAACATGGCAAACTGTCTGCCATGTTGTATGAATTCTCCCTAGAAATGTGTATTCCATTCAATGATTGCAGAGGTATTATCTCTTCTAAGAGACAGAAAGCAAATGTAAGACAATGGAGTCTACAGGGATTTCACCAATGACGGAGTCTTCAGAGAAGCCAATAAAAGATAAGTTTCTATCTTAACTGTCTTAGTGGAGATTTAAACACAATCGGTTTTATATGTAGTTTTAGTGACACCGGGGACGTCCGTCAACAAGATGCAGATTCAGCCAGAAGGGTTAACCCCTTAAGGACCAGGATTTTTTTCCGTTTTTTTGCACTTTAATTTTTTCCTCCTCACCTTTAAAAAATCATAGGTCTTAATTAGAGATGAGCGAACTTACAGTAAATTCGATTTGTCGCGAACTTCTCGGCTCAGCAGTTGATGACTTTTCCTGCATAAATTAGTTCAGCTTTCAGGTGCTCCGGTGGGCTGGAAAAGGTGGATACAGTATTAGGAGACTCTTTCCTAGGACTGTATCCACCTTTTCCAGCCCACCGGAGCACCCGAAAGCTGAACTAATTTATGCAGGAAAAGTCATCAACTGCCGAGCAGAGAAGTTCGCGACGAATCGAATTTACTGTAAGTTCGCTCATCTCTAATTAAGACTTTAATTTTTTCCTCCTCACCTTTAAAAAATCATAAGTGCAAAAAACGGAAAAAAATCCTGGTCCTTAAGGGGTTAACCCTTCTGGCTGAATCTGCATCTTGTTGACGGACGTCCCCGGTGTCACTAAAACTACATATAAAACCGATTGTGTTTAAATCTCCACTAAGACAGTTAAGATAGAAACTTATCTTTTATTGGCTTCTCTGAAGACTCCGTCATTGGTGAAATCCCTGTAGACTCCATTGTCTCACATTTGCTTTCTGTCTCTTAGAAGAGATAATACCTCTGCAATCATTGAATGGAATACACATTTCTAGGGAGAATTCATACAACATGGCAGACAGTTTGCCATATTTTATCTTTCATATTATAACATCTTATTATATCGGTACCAAATAACCCGCCATCATCTAGAGCAGTGGTTCCTAACCGGTGTGCCTTCAGCTGCTGCAAAACTACAACTCCCAGCATGCATTGTAGCATTTACATTCATCTGTATAAGCAGTTTAATGATTGCTTATACAAGTCATCTAAAGCAGTGGTTCCTAACCAGTGTGCCTTCAGCTGCTCCAAAACTACAACTCCCAGCATGCGCTGTAGCATTTACATTCATCTGTATAAGCAGTTTAATGATTGCTTATACAAGTCATCTAAAGCAATGGTTCCTAACCGGTGTGTCTTCGGCTGCTGCAAAACTACAACTCCCAGCATGCACTGTAGCATTTACATTCATCTGTATAAGCAGTTTAACCCCTTAAGGACGCAGACAATTTTTTATTTTTACGTTTTCGTTTTTTCCTCCTCGCCTTCAAAATATCATAACTTTTTAATATTTTCATCCACAGACTTGTACCTTTGCGCTTGTTTTTTGCGCGACCGGTTGTCCGTTGTAATGCCATCACTCACTTTACCATAAAATGTAGGGTGCAACCAAAAAAATACTACCGTATTTTTCGCCGTATAAGACGCACTTTTTCTTCCCCAATACTGGGGGGAAAAAGTCGGTGCGTCTTATACGGCGAATACACCCCTATCGGGCCGGTCCCTGCGGCCATCAACGGCCGGGACCCGCGGCTAATACAGGACATCACCGATCGCGGTGATGCCCTGTATTAACCCTTCAGACGCGGCGATCAAAGCTGACCGCCGCGTCTGAAGGGAAAGTGACACTAACCCGGCTGTTCAGCGATTTCACCGCGGCGTCCCGAACAGCCCGACTGAATAGCCGGGTTAGTGCTTACAGGACACCGGGAGGGACCTTACCTGCCTCCTCGGTGTCTTCTCCGTTCAGGGATCCCCTGTATGGCCGGCGCTCTCCTTCCTCGTCGTCGCGTACGTGCATCGGTGTTCGTAACGACGTGATGGCAGCGACGGAGAGCGAGGATACCCGGCCGGCAGCAGAGACGTTCCGGAGCGACGGGGACACGGTGACAGCGATGGAGCGACATCCAGGGCAGCGGTGACGGGTCCGGAGCGGCGGGGACAAGTGAGTATTACCTCCTATGCAGTGGTCTTCAATCTGCGGACCTCCAGATGTTGCAAAACTACAACTCCCAGCATGCCCGGACAGCCAACGGCTGTCCGGGCCTGCTGGGAGTTGTAGTTTTGCAACATCTGGAGGTCCGCAGGTTGAAGACCACTATTGGGTTCAAAATCTTTATTTTTTTAGATTTTGCACTTATAAATTTGCTAATTTGGAAGGTTTCGTTTTCACGCCGTACAATTTACAGTAAAAATGACGTGTTCTTTATTCTTTGGGTCAATACGATTAAAATGATTCCCATGATAACATACTTTTCTATTACTGTTGCACTTGAAAAAAATCGCAAACTTTTTAACCAAGTTAGTACGTTTAAAATCCCCCTATTTTGAAGACCTCTAACATTTTCATTTTTCCGTATAAGCGGCGGTATGAGGGCTCATTTTTTGCGCCGTGATCTGTACTTTTTATTGATGCCATATTTGCTTATATAAAGCTTTTAATACATTTTTTATTAATTTTTTTTGGGAATAAAATGTTATAAAAAAGCAGCTACTTTGGACTTTATTTTTTTTTACGTTCACGCCGTTCACCATACGGTATCATTAACATTTTATTTTAATAGTTCAGATAGTTACGCATGCGGCGATACCAAATATGTATATAAAATATTTTTTAACACTTTTTTGGGTGAAATAGGGAAAATGGGACAATTTACGTTTTTATTGGGGGAGGGGTTTTTTCAAATTTTTTTTACTTTTATTTTTTTACTTTAATTTTTACAATTTAATAGTCCCCATAGGGGACTATTTATAGCAATAATTCGATTGCTAATACTGTTCAGTGCTATTTATAGGACATAGCACTGATCAGGGTTATCGGTCATCCTCTGCTCTGGTCTGCGGGAAGGCAGATCAGAGCAGAAGACGCCGGTAAGGCAGTGGAGGCAGGTGAGGGGACCTCCGTCTGCCGTGCTGCCGCGGTGATCCGATCATCCATTTAAGTGACCGCGATGTTGCAGATGCCATGATCTGTATTGATCACGGCATCTGAGGGGTTAATGGCGGACGATCGCGGATGTCCGCCATTACCGGCGGGTCCCTGGCTGCGATCAACCGCTACAAAAACTGCAACTCCCAAGATGCACTGTAGCATTTTCATTGATTTGTATAAGCAATCAAACGTTTGCTCATACAAGTCCTCTTGAGCAGTGATTCCCAATCAGGGTGCTTCTAGCTGTTGCAAAATCACAACTCCCACAATGCACTGTAGCAATAACATTGATCTGTATAAGCAGTTTAATGATTGCTTATACAAGTCATCTGAGGCAGTGGTTCCCAACCAGTGTACAAAACTACAACTCCTACAATGCACTGTAGCATTGACATTCATCTGTATGAGCAATCATATAATTGCTTATACGAGTCATCTAGAACAGTGGTTCCCAACCAGTGTGCTTCCATCTGTTGCAAAATTACAACTACCACAATGGACTTTAGCATTTACATTGATCTGTAGGAGCAATTGAGTGATTGCTTATACAAGTCATCTAAAGCATTGGTTCCCAATCAGTGTGCAAAACAACAACTCCCACAATGCACTGTAGCATTAACATTGATCTGTATAAGCAATCATATGTTTGCTCATGCAAGTCCTCTTGGGCAGTGGTTCCCAACCAGTTTGCTTCCATCTGTTGCAAAATTACAACTCCCACGATGCACTGTAGCAATAACCTTGATCTGTATAAGCAGTTTAATGATTGCTTATACAAGTCCTCTAGAGCAGTGGTTCCTAACACTGTCTGCCTTCAGCTGCTGCAAAAACTACAACTCCCAGCATGCACTGTAGCATTTTTATTGATTTGTATAAGCAATCAAACGTTTGCTTATACAAGTCCTCTTGAGCAGTGATTCCCAATCAGGGGGCTTCTAGCTGTTGCAAAACTACAACTCCCAGCTTGCCCGGACAGCCTTTGGCTGTCCGGGCATGCTGGGAGTTGTAGTTTTGCCACAGCTGTAGGCACCCTGATTGGGAAGCACTGAATTTTTGGGCACGATCCAAAAACTTTTCCAAACTTTTTGTAAGTTGTTCACACCCCTCTTCTTCATAAGGAAGCATTGAGGTCATGTGACCTTTAAAAAAAAAAAAAATACAGTTCCGGGGGGGGGGGTTATACACTATGTAGTATTTCCTATCCCCCCTCTTTCTAGGTGCTGATGGGAGATGCCGGTGAAGATGCGGAGTGTCACGCAGCCAAGCTTCTGGAAGTAATCGTCCTGCAGTGTAAAGGAAGAGGGATCGATCAGGTAATTTATTATTTTTTTATTTTTTTTTTGTGTTTTTGGTTTTTTTATACTTTGCATAGTTACACTGAACCCCCCATTATTACTTTTTTTTAATATAATTTTTTTGTACCCCCATTCAAGTTGATTCAGCCAAACTGCAATTCCAGATGTAGCCACTAGTGGTGCTGTTTCAGGATGGGGTAGCAGCATCCCATTCATTCTGTTTCTGGATTTTTCACAATTTTTGGGACCCCCTCATATAACCTAGCGGCTCCGCCCTATTGACTTGTTTTAGACAAGAAGTCCTAGAATGAGTCTATGGGATGACACTAGGGGGCGCTGTTTCCTGCCCAGTAGATGATCATTATGTTTTTGTTTTTTCCCCCCAGTGTATCCCGCTCTTCGTAGAAGCCGTGCTGGAACGATTGACGCGAGGGGTTAAATCCAGCGAGTTGCGCACCATGTGTCTCCAGGTGGTCATCGCCGCCTTGTACTATAACCCGCCACTGCTCATGAGCACCCTGGAACAGATCCGGTTCCCGCACAGCGCCGAGCCCATCACCGCGCAGTTCGTCAACCAATGGGTGAACGACACAGACTGCTTCCTGGGGCAAGTTCTCCCATCATCTGTATATATATAGAGAGAGAAAATAGTTATATACCTGCCCTCCAGCTCTATCTGTATACTGCTGCTATCTCTATGGGATCAGTATATAGAGTATTTATACACATCCCCTCCAGCTCTATCTGTATACTGCTGCTATCTCTATGGGATCAGTATATATAGTAGTTATACACCTCCCCTCCAGCTCTATCGGTATACTGCTGCTATCTCTATGGGATCAGTATATATAGTAGTTATACACCTCCCCTCCAGCTCTATCGGTATACTGCTGCTATCTCTATAAGATCAGGATATATAGTAGTTATACACCTCCCCTCCAGCTCTATCAGTATACTGCTGCTGCTATCTCTATGGGATCAGGATATATAGTAGTTATACACCTCCCTTCCAGCTCTATCTGTATACTGCTGCTGCTATCTATATGGGATCTGGGTATATAGTAGTTATACACCTCCCCCTCCAGCTCTATCTGTATGCTGCTGCTATCTCTATGGGATCAGGATATATAGTAGTTATACACCTCCCCTCCAGCTCTATCTGTATACTGCTGCTATCTCTTTGGGATCAGTATATAGAGTATTTATCCCCCTCCCCTCCAGCTCTATCTGTATACTGCTGCTATCTCTATGGGATCAGTATACATAGTAGTTATACACCTCCCCTCCAGCTCTATCTGTATACTGCTGCTATCTCTATGGGATCAGGATATATAGTAGTTATACACCTCCCCTCCAGCTCTATTTGTATACTGCTGCTATCTCTATGGTATCAGGATATATAGTAGTTATACACCTCCCCTCCAGCTCTATCTGTATACTGCTGCTATCTGTATGGGATCAGGATATATAGTAGTTATACACCTCCCCTCCAGCTCTATCTGTATTCTGCTGCTGCTAGTGAGCAGGTGGAAGCCCCCCGGGACATGTGTAACCTATAGCCTCCCAGTGGTCAGGCCTGTCTGTGGAGATGGTGTAATCTTATGTTGTCGCCGACTATAGTGATTTAGATATATCTGTGACTTACAAGCTACATTTTACCTGCAGGTTACACGACCGTAAGATGTGCATCATCGGCCTCAGCATCCTCATGGACCTCCCCAGCAGACCCCCCGCAGTCAGCGCTGTAGCCTCCGTCATCGTGCCTTCCATTCTCCTCCTGTTCCTCGGACTGAAGCAAGTGTGCGCTCACCGCGACCATCCAGACAGGCGGGCGGCGTCACGAGCTGCTAAAGGCGAAACGGAGGAAAATGGTAAGTGATTGGCCGTCCTGGCATGCTGAGAGTTGTAGTTTTACAACAGGCACACTGGTTCCCATTGATCTGTATAAGCAATGAAACGATTGCTTATACAAGACCTCTAGAGTATAGTATTACATTGATCCATTAGATCGGTGCAGCGATTCCTTCTATAGGCTTATTATACGGATTTCTGTTGTTCCATTTTAGAGGAAATCCCGAGTGACGAAGAGGAGTCCAGCAGCCAGGCCATGCAGGAGAACGCCGGAGAGGACGAGGAGGATGATGACGATGAGGACTGGGACGACGAAGCCTTAGAAGAAACGGCGCTGGAGGCGTATAACACCCCCCTGGACTGTCAGGAGGCCCTGGACGAATATCAGTTCTTCACAGACTCCTTGCTGGGTGAGTTACCTGCAGCACGTTCCGGCATCACAAAACTAAACAAAACAAAAAACAATTATTATTAATAAAAAGTATATATTTAATAAAAATAATTGTATATTAGTAAAAAAAAATATATATTAATGAATGAAAAAGATTATAATAAAAATAATTGATATTAATAAAAAAGTATATTCGTAAATTAAAATATTTATTTATAAAAATTATTTATATGAATACATAAAAAATATATGAATAAAAAATTATGCTTTTATATTAGTAAAAAATTTATAAAAATAAATTATTAAATAACATTTATGAAAATAAATAAGTATATTAATAAACAAAAATAATGAATATTAATACATCAATTATAAAAAAAAATACATTTATATTAAGAAAAATATAATAGTAATAAAAATTATTTATATGATTAAATAAAAATATCTAAATAAATAAATAAAAAAAAAATTATATGAATACATAAAAAATATATAAATAAAGTGTTTATATTAGTAAAATATTTCTAATAAACAAATAATGAATATTAAATAACACTTATATAAATAAATTAATATATTTAAATAAAAAATATTAATATTATTTAATATTAATGCATAAATTATAAAAAAAATATGTTTATATTAATAAAAATATAATAGTAA
Organism: Hyla sarda; assembly: GCF_029499605.1. NCBI lineage: Eukaryota > Metazoa > Chordata > Amphibia > Anura > Hylidae > Hyla > Hyla sarda. The sequence goes on from NC_079192.1 coordinate 414,505,567, forward strand.
TAAAAATAATTAGTATGAAGAAATAAAAAGATATTAATAAATAAAAATTAATATTAAAGGACATCTGCAGCGATAACAAATCATCCCCTATCTACAAGATAGGGTATGTGTTTGATCGCGGGGGTCCGACCGCTGGGACCCCCAGCAATCTCCCAGACGGGCCCTGGCATTGCCGTTCTGTGAGAGCTGCTAATGCGCGTGCGTCTACCTCATTGAGGTCGACGGTACGCCCCCTCCCCATACAGCTCTATGGGAGAGGCAGGAGGCACGAACGCTGTATCCCCGCCTTTCCCATAGAAATACATGGAGGAGGAGTGTCAGCCGCAGCATCACGCCTTAGAGCAGAAACCCCTGACCCCCAGTATATGTCACCCTCAGGTATACAGAGCAGAGACCCCGCTTGGTATCACTCTCTGACCGCCACGCTCAGCAACGACCAGAAGAAGCAGGTGCAGGAGATCTACGTATTGTCGGAGCAGAGGAAGAACGCAGCCGGTGAGTGACGGGCGGGAAAGAAAAACCGCCATGTTGTTCACGTAAAGAAAACTCATGTGAGGCCAATATCTCCTCCATGGAGTCCCGTATGGAAAACGGAAGCTGCAGCCGTTCTCGTCGAGATAGGGGACATCTATAAGATGGGATCTCTGTACTGTCTGCTTCTCCTCCAATCAGATTGGAGCAGAGACACTTGATTGACAGGATCTAGGCTATGTTCTTCCAGTCTTCCATTGTGTGAATTGTAGCCTCAGTTCCCTGTTCTTAGCTGAGGGGATTGGCCTCAGCTGCTGTAGCCCATCTGCCTCAAGATTGGACGTGTTGTGCGTTCATTATTGTTATCTTGCTGTAACCTCGAACCAGTCTGCCCATTCTCCTCTGACATCAACCACGCATTTTACTCCACACGACTGCACCAACAATCATAGCACGAGTCACTTAAACTCACTAGCACAAACTTGTAGCGCAAGGTTTACTAAAATGTGTACGCTTTTTAGAGATTTATGATTTGCGCATTTTTCAAAACTTTTTTTTTAAAAGTTGTTATTGATGGCTTGATTGTTGGTGCAGTTGTGTGGAGGAAAATGTGGTGTTGAGAATGCGCAGACTGGTTCGAGATTAGAGGAGAATGGGCAGACTGGTTCGAGATTGCAGAAAGGCAACAGTAATTAATTCAATCTTCCATGAACGCACAACACGTCCAACCTTGAGGCAGATGGGCTACAGCAGCAGAGGTCAATCCTCTCAGCTGAGAATATTCGGCCATAGACATCTTATCCCCTATCCTAGTGGTGTCACACCACGCCCCCTCCATTCATGTCTATGGGAGGGGGCGTGACGGTAGTCACGCCCCCTCCCATAGACATGAATGGAGGGGGCGTGGTGTGACCTCACAAGGAGGCGTGGCTTGACCTCACATCTCCAGTCCCAGAAACACAGAGGTTTCCGAGACTGGACCTTCTTCAGTATGTAGAGAGAGATATTTGGTTTTATTGATTTGCCTGGATTCAATTGTAACGCACCCTCAGCTGTGAGCAGCCATAGTTCAAGACACGTTTCCTAGTCACTGAAAGCAAGCAGAGATGTAATAGATGAATTATAACGTTAAGTGTTTTATTATAAGGTGACGTCATTATATTGTATACATTTTATATTTTGCTAACTTTAACTTTTTTCCCTTCAGCGTCACGGAAACTTGAACAGCAGCTGTCGACGCAAACGGTCTGCGCTTCGCAACTCGCAGGCCAGTGAATGGGGACGTTGCAAGGAACTCTGGGATGTCTGCATTTACATATTTTGTAAAACTCACTGACGTTGCGCAGGGGAGATGGACGCGGCGGTGGACCTATGATACGAGGAGACGACCTGCCAAGTTCCGGACTGTGAAGAAGACGAAGGAGGGGGGGGGGTTTGAATATTTTTTTTTTTTCCCCAGGCTTGGGTAACTGTGTCACAGATCGAGGACTGGCTGCAGTGAATCTGGAACCCCGGTTCTTACGGCTTCCGCACTTTTACTCATTCCTTTTGTTTGCCACCGTACTGTGAAGGACTGAAATGCTGATGTGCTTCTGGCCCCGCCCCTGAGGAGCATTAGGATGGACTGAATTATGTGTCTTTTAAGTCTGTTTACTCATGTAACACTGAAGGCCGGCCTTTTCCATCCTCCTCTTTAAATAGAGAGATTGTGTTAATTTGCGGCACAAATTATAAGCTGGCGCCAGATCTCTGTCTTACCGATCTAAGAAAACAACAGATAAATAAAACATGGAAAATTTGTAATTCGGCAATTTTTATAATAGCTGTATATCGTGTATCCAAGCTGGAGCCTTCATGTATCCCAACTGTATCCAATCATGTATCAAGGCTGAGGGGACTCAAAAGTGTACTAGAGCCTCCATGTTTCCAAATTTTATCTCCTCTTATATTTAGGTTAGAGGCACCATACAACTCATGTTGAATTCAGGCTATATGAGATATGGTTGGGATGAGATACCAGGGTCCTAGAGCCCCCTACAGTTTTCCATACTTTATACTCGCTGCTGAAAAAAAATAAAGGGAACACTAAGATAACACATCGTAGATCTGAATGCATGAACTAATCGTATGAAAAACTTTCATCTTTACAGCAGAACGTTCTCCACGGCGTCTCCAGACTCTGTCACGTCTGTCACATGTGCTCAGTGTGAACCTGCTTTCATCTGTGAAGAGCACAGGGCACCAGTGTCAAATTTACCAATCTTGGTGTTCTCTGGCAAATGCCAAACGTCCTGCACGGTGTTGGGCTGTAAGCACATCCCCCACCTGTGGACGTCGGGCCCTCATACCACCCTCATGGAGTCTGTTTCTGACCGTTTGAGTGGACACATGCACATTTGTGGCCTGCTGGAGGTCATTTTGCAGGGCTCTGGCAGTGCTCCTCCTGCTCCTCCTTACACAAAGGCGGAGGTAGCGGTCCTGCTGCTGGGTTGTTACCCCCCTCCGGCCTCCTCCACGTCTCCTGATGTACTGGCCTGTCTCCTGGTAGCGTCTCCATGCTCTGGACACTACGCTGACAGACACGGCAAACCTTCTTGCCACAGCTCGCATTGATGTGCCATCCTGGATGAGCGGCACTACCTGAGCCACTTGTGTGGGTTGTAGACTCCGTCTCATGCTACCACTAGAGTGAAAGCACCGCCAGCATTCAAAAGTGACCAAAACATCAGCCAGGAAGCATAGGAACTGAGAAGTGGTCTGTGGTCACCACCTGCAGAACCACTCCTTTATTGGTGGTGTCTTGCTAATTGCCTATAATTTCCACGTGTTGTCTGTTCCATGTGAAATTGATTGTCAATCAGTGTTCTTCCTGAGTGGACAGTGGGATCTCACAGAAGTGTCAGTGACTTGGAGTCACATTGTGTTCCCTTTATGTTTTTGAGTGTTGTATCATCTTTACATTCAGCCAGAAGATCTCTCTCTATTTATCTGTGGGTATATAGATTACAGTTCTGCTTTATACAGCAACTCACAAGTGACGTCTTCTAAAATCAGCGTCGTTCCCTTCTCTTCTCCATCCGGTTCGCGCCATCATGACGATTTCTTCCAGCCACAAATCTGCAAAACAAACCTGTTGGTCTCCGCACTTTACCAGCATCAGCCTCCAGACAAGTGAGGAGGAATACAGGGGTTATAGGTGTAAAGGGGTAACAGAGGGGTGCAGAAAGGTGTATATGGGGGACAGGTGTGTAGAGGAGTGTACATGGGTGACAGAGGAGTGTACATGGGTGACAGAAGGGTGGGGGTGTAGAAGAGTGTACATGGGTGACGTAGGTGTAAGGGGTGACAATTGGGTGACAGTGGGCTGTACATGGGTGAGAAGAGGGGTGGACATGGGTGACGGGTGTAAATGGGTGACAGATGGGTGTACATGGGTGACGGTGGTAAGAGCGGTGGACAGGAGTGACAAGGTGGTAACAGAGGGGTGATGGATAGTGGGGTGAATAGGGGGTGGACATTGGTGATAGGGGGGTAGATTGGGGGGGGTGATCAGAGAGGTGGTGAACATGGGTGACGGGCAGACAAGATGGACATGGATAACAGGAAAGTGGAAAAGGGTGAAAGGGGGGTGACAAAGAGGGGTGGACAGGAATGCATTACTATAGGGGGAGGGGAGAGGGTGCATTACTATAATTAAGCTGAGCTGAATCCGGGGGGCCGGGTAGAATCAGGCAGGCCAGGAAGATAATCCGGGGGGCTGGTGGGAAGATAATCCGGGAGTGGGGGGATGGAAAGATAATCGGGGGGGGGGGGGGGGTGGAAAGATAATCCGGGTGGGCGGTGGTAAAATAATCCGGGAGTGGGGGCGTGGAAAGATAATCCGGGGGGCCGGCGCACCATCCCCTGCATTTCTCCTTTTCCCCACCTGCGCTCCTTTGACTCACTCACGGCGCCACAGGGGGAGGGGCAGTGCGCACGTACACGCAATGTGCATGCAGGCTTCCCCCATGTGCTGCTGTGATTCACAGGCGTGCAGGTCGGGGCAGGAGATTAGATTATTGGGTTAGAAGATAAGAGACACTCCCTTGAGGAATCTTCTTTGTTCTCAGGCCTGTATAAAGGGGGGGGTGTATAAGGGGGAGGGGGGGATGTATAAGGGGGGGATGGGGCAGCACAATGGAAACTAATGTAAAATCCTTGTTTGCGGCTTTTATCTAATTGAAATGTAATGAAGGTTGTTGGAGATTAATCATTAATGAGGTGGGGGGGGGGGACGTCTCCTCTGTCGCTGTTCACATGGTCCTGTAAACATCTGCTCAGAGAGATTACAACTTGTGTCCATGAGGTTATAAAAGCCAGAACACTGCACTGGATCCACCCAGACGGGACCACCAGCAAACATGGAGAGCTATGTTATCCTTATGGCCCTGATCGGGTTCTGCAGCGGACAGTCACGACTGGGTAAGATCACACTGCCTCTCACTTTATGACCTGCTGCAAAGTCTTATTCTTTGCTTTGTGTTATATTCTATAAGCTTCTTGTGAATAAGTGGTCAAAGAAGATCTGATCCCGAGCGCTGGCCTCTTAGGGAGGGGGTTCACTTACTATATGTATGGATTATTAATCACATGGGATGGGAGGTATGACGTCAATTATTATCATTAGTGATATTTTTATAGTTTTATTTTTACAGTCCAATTCCATCTTTATTATTGTTACTTCTTTATTTTATCTTATTATTATTATTGTATCTTTTTAATATTTAACTTGGTTTGACTATTATTACCAATATTACTATTTCATTATTTCTATATTTACTTATTTACTGATCTCATTAGTATTAGTGCACTTTTTATATTAGTACTTATTTTCTGGTTTTGATTACTTTCTGTTTTTTTTTTATTATTATTTCTATGATTTACTATTTGTTGAAGTATTAATATTATTTTATTTGTAGTCTAAGATTTTACATTTTATTTTGTTTCATTAAACGTTTTGCTATCTTGTTATTTTTTTATTTCTATTATGATAGTATACTTGTTTATATTATATACATATGTTCTTTCATTATTACCAATATCCAATATCTTTAATTGATTTCCTCCGCTCCCTCTCTTTATTTTTCTTTCTTTTCTTCTTTTTCTTCTGTCTTCTTTTTTCATCATCTTTTTATCTTTTTTTCTTCGCTATTAGATTATAATTATCATTATATTATTTGTATATTCATATTTCCATGATTTTAATATTTGTTGAAGTATATTAATAATATATATTTTTTGGTATTTCTATTATAGTATATGTGTCTATTTATTATTTTTATATATATATATATATATATATATATATATATATATATGCGAAAAAATGCCAGCAGCACACCCCTCAATAAAGTGCAAAAGTGGGATTTTATTGACCCATATCAAGTGCGACGTTTCGACTGCATGATAATGCTTGAAAAAGATGGCGGGATACCGTTGAAACGTCGCACTTGATATGGGTCAATAAAATCCCACTTTTGCACTTTATTGAGGGGTGTGCTGCTGGCATTTTTTCGCTTCTGGATTATCTACACAGTCTGCAATTAGGACTGTGTTTACCTGCCTGCACCCCAGGACTTATCATTACAGTGGAAGTGCTGCCTATCCTTGGATTGGAATATATGTGTGTGTGTGTATGTATATATATGAATTTTTACTATTACATTATACAATATCTTTAATTTCCTCCTATTTTTTTCTTTTTTTCCTTTCCTTTCTTCCATCCTTTTTTCTTTTCTTTTCCTTCTTTCTTTACTTTCTTTATTTTCTTTCTTCTTTATTAGATTATTATTATTATTATTATTCCTCTCGCTGATCTCCCCGTCCCGTCCTCAGGCTCCTACAACCTGGACAGTTCGGTGTCTGTTTCGGGCATCTCCTCGGGGGCCTACATGGCCAATCAGTTCCATGTCTCCCATTCTGGTAGAGTCGTGGGGGCGGCCATGTTTGCAGGAGGTAATGTGGGCATTTGGGTGACTTTTACTATATATATATATATATATATATATATATATATATATATATAATTCTCTTTCTATTAATACATTGATTTCCATTTACACAGTGCCCTGTGAGTTTCTCGTATTTTTTGACAGGTCCGTATTACTGCGCCATTAATAACGCTCTGACGGCCACAGGCGCCTGTATGAAATTACCTTCCACCATCAGCCTCATCCCCCTCAGGGCCTACACCGACTCCTGCGCCGTTACAGGGTTAATAGATCCCCTGTCTAATCTGGGGCGCGGACGAGTGTTCATCTTCTCGGGATCTAAAGACTCCGTGGTGTCTCAGGGTGAGATGGAGAACCTTAATGTGTAATGCTGAGCTATGTATCTCAGCCTGGCAGTGTGATACTGTCTGCTGAGTCAATGTATCTGATCCTAGCATGTGTGATACTAACTGGTGGGCTTCGTATCTAAGCTATCTAAGCTTATCATGTGTACTTCTGTCAACTAAGCTGTGTATCTAAGATAATCATGTTAATTTCTGTCTACCAAGATGTGTATCTAAGCTTATCATGTGTGATACTGTGTGTGTGTGATTGTATTACAGGTGTATCCCAAAAACTACAGGAGTATTACGCCTCTTACATCACTTCTGGGTCCATTAAAACTGTATACAACATTGCAGCTGAACATACAATGGTGAGAGCAACTGGGTAGTTACAATCCACATATAACATTGAGCCGCCTCCAGAGCTGCGCTCACAATTCCGCCTCGTTGTCGGACATGTTACCTGACAGATTGGTTCTGCTGTCACTTTTACCTGACCTTATACAATATTTAGTGCTCCAATAACTGGCAGAATTCACCTGAAGACTTGCCCATCCTTTTCCTTTTGCGCCATTGACTGCGCATGATCAACAAGTCTCTGCCCACGAGGAGCAATGACGACTTCTGATTGGTGTAATCACTGTGATTGTGTCCCTCCACAGCCCACTGACAGCTATGGAGGAGCCTGTGGATCACTAAACAATGAATATATAAGCAACTGCAACTATAACGGCGCCTATGAGGGTCTGAACCACATCTATGGGGGTCTGGCGGTAAGAGCTCATGGGCGGAGAGATGCTTGAATTATAATACATGTATGTATGAAAGCCTCTTGGGTGACATTTATGTTCTTCTCCTTTCTTTTTATTCATCAGAGACCAAGCAGCAGTGCCGGACATTCTGGACAGGTAAGATATAAAGGGGAACTCCATGCATCATGATCAGTTAAAGGGGTACTCTGCCCCTAGACATTGGATAGGGACTAAGTTATCTGATCACGGGGGTCCCGCCGCTGGGGACCCCCGCGATCTCGGCTGCGGCACTCCAGACATCCGATGCACGGAGCGAACGTTGCTCCGTGCCGGAGGACTGGCAATGCGGGGCAGAGGCTTGTGACATCACGGTCACGTCCCGTTAGTGACGTCACGGCCATGCTCGCTCAACGCAAGTCTATGGGAGGTGGCGTCACAAGCCTCCGGCGCTGCACCTGACGCTCTAAACGAACACTGGGTTCAGCAGGGGCCCCGCCGCTGGTCGTGAAGTCACGTAACGCCCCTTCCATTCATGTCTATGGGAGGGGGCATGACGAGCGACCATATAAATGTTCAGAACGCCAGGGGGTCCCAGCACCCGGACCCCCCCCCCCCCGATCAGACATCTTATCCTCTTTGGATAGGAGATAAGATGTCTAGTGGCAGAGTACACCTTTAAGGGGCATTGGATGGACACTACATGTTGGCTGTCCTGTTTTTTCCACAGGACTGTCCCATGAACTAGACTACTGCATGGGGGAGGGGAGAGGGGGCCTTGTTGGGCCACACCCTTGCTAAAAGTGGGTGTAGCTTCAAAGCTTGGTCCCGTTCTTCTGGAGTTATAATGGCGGCCACATTGGTTTACACCAAGCTTTCCCAGAAACGGATGAAACCAATAAAATCTTAACTTGAAATATGTCGTCTATTTTTTCTCTCAGCTGATCCTATTTGACCAAACAGAATTCTTCAATTTGGCGCCTACTATCACTTACGGGATGGACACCGCCGGTTACCTATACGTACCCACTGCTTGTAGAAACGGAGCCAGTAAGTATGGCGGTCATCGTGACGGATAATGGGTCGGCGAACCTCATTTTAGCCAAAGTTCTAAGCAAGAACAGGTTCTACCGGCTCTGCTTGCTTATCTCTGTGGACACCGGTGACTCTGTTTTTGGAAAAAAGTCAGCCATGTTTTTCTGCCTGGACAACCTTTTTTTAGTAATAACCAGTTGTCCATATTATTGACTTTTCTGACCCTCGTGTAATATTCCTTGCAGGATGCAGACTCCATATTGCATTCCACGGCTGTCTCCAGGGCAGGTAATGTTCTTCTCTATGATCATCACCTTACGATGAGATGGGGGGGGGGGGGGTCCGCAGATGTGTCCGCAGACTCTCTACCTATACCATCTATAATATGGTGTCTTCTTACATGGTAGACTGGTGCTTGGGCCCCTCATACCTCTGTACCCCCTTGATCTTCACCCCTGGCAAGAATTAACCATAGATAATCCAACCATTTACAAAATCGTAGAGATTGGTGGTGATTATTTACTGTTACGTCACATTCTTTAATCTACACTGGAGAACACCTGAACCGGTTGGGACCAGTGAGAATCTTAGTCATCACCACTCTTGAATACTTGACTATTTTCCCTTTTGTTTTTGCAGAGAGAAGATCGGGGACAAGTTTGCCCGATATGCCGGCTACAACCAGGTGGCCGATCTCAATAACTTAATCATCATGTATCCTCAAGCCAGAACAATCGCAACCAACCCCCAGGGATGTTGGGACTGGTAAGTTTCATTTTTGTGGAATAGTGTTAAGACCTAAAGGGCCAACCTGTACTCCGAACCCTGTACTTATCTTCTCCCTTGTCTTCATCTTCATCTCTTCCTCTTGACTTCTCTTTTGTCTTCGGAATGTTCACTGACTTATTAGTCTCCTTTGTCTTTGTTGTCCTCTTCATCTTCTTCTTTCATCTTCCTCGTCTTCCATCTTGTTTATTGTCTTCTCAGTCTATTTTGTCTTGTGCGCTCCTCATATCTCCATGGTATTTTTTGGGTTTTTGTAATAATATGCTGATCTCTTTTTACCATCTTGGTTGTTTGACATCTTCTTCCTTATCACCTTCTCTGTCCTTTATAGCTTCTAAGCTTTCTTTTATCTCTTCCTTTTTTGACTTCTTCTTCACTGTTACCTTCTTTAGCCCTTGTTCTTTTCTTCTCCTTCCTCACCTTCTAATCTTTCCTCTATCTCCTGCTTTTTGTTTTCCTCTTCATCACTTTTTTCTTCTTGCTCATTGTCTTCTTTTGTATTTTCTCATTTGTTATCCTTCTTTGTCTTTTTATTCCTCTATATTTCTTGTGGCCTTTCTTTTGTTGTTGGGTATAGAATTGAAGGTCTGTAGGAAGCCAAAGCTTTAACTCACAATGTTTTTCTTTCTAGGTGGGGATACACCGGCATAGCCTATGGTAAGCCAATAGAGTCTGCTGTCTGTTTAAGTGACTACTAAGAAAAGATATTATAGAATTTCACATAATTCTGCCATGTTATTTTTCCAGCCACAAAGAACTCCTTCCAGGTGACCGGGGTGCAGAGAATGATGCTGCGAACTATGGGACAATACTAAGGCACCATATTATTCCTCCATAATAGAATCCTTTGACCTCTCAGGGGAGGTTGACTTCTGATAGGGAGATCCCAGATTTTCCCAATGTTCACCATTTCGGGAATTTTTTGTAAAATAAAATTTCTCTAAAATTTCCTTGTACAGTGGTCCCTCAACATACGATGGTAATTCGTTCCAAACGACCCATCGTTTGTCGAATCCATCGTATGTTGAGGGATCCGTAAAATGTAAAGTCTAGGAAGCTGTACTCACCTGTCCCTGCCACTCCGGACCAGGTCCTCACCGCTCCCGATGCTGTCCAAGGGGCTCCCGATGCTGTCCCGCTGCTCTGGCATCTTCTTCGCGATCCTCCGGCTTCTTCCGCATCTTCTGCAGGGTCCGGGCCTCGCTTCCTGGTGACGTTATTACGTTGCTGCGCCGGCGCGGCGTGCGTAGTGACGTAATAATGACGCCGGAAAGCAAGGCCCGGACCCTGGAGAAGATACAGAAGACGCCGGAGGATCCCGAAGTGGACCCGGAGCAGCAGGGATAGGTAAGTGAACCTGCCCGGGATGCTTAAACTGCTCTCCGACAGCAGCTTAAGCATTTTGCGCTGTCGGATAGCAGTTAATGCGATGGCCCCGACATATATGATCAAATCGACATACGATGCTTTTATGTCAGGGCCATCGCAGGTCGGGGGGTTACTGTATTTTATGTCCTTTTTTTGTGTAAATGTATGATTGTCATATCCTCAGATTATGATGTTATTGGCTGCATATTCCTGATCCCTGCCCATCCAGTATCCTGTATTATTTACCGTCCTTTGCAATGTTAGCACTTTACTCACATATTTGACACTTTATGGAAATAAAATATGCAAATTTTGATTTATATTGAGTCATTTATTGGAAAAAATTGATGACAAGATGGAATATCACAGTGCAGTGTAACCATTTAGGGCATTAAGTGTTGTTCTTACTCACCGTAATTTATGTTAGTCCGAAGTAGCAGCACTGATGGGTGATTCTGTCTTCCTCCAAGGATAGGACAGATGGTATTAATTAAAGGGGTACTTCTTCCCTAGGCATCTTATCCTCTATCCAAAGGAATGGGGATAAGATGTCTGATCGGGGGAGGGTCCGGGTGCTAAGACCCCCTGGCATTCTGAACATTTATGTGGTCGCTCGTCATGCCCCCATGTGAACGGAGGGGGCGTGGTGTGATGTCACGACGACGGCCATTGGAACCCGGCGTTCTGAACATAAATGTCAAGAGATCGCTGCTCTGCACCTGCTTCACCCCCAATGTTGGACCGTTGACGAGTGCTGCACTTTTTTCACTCCTTTCCTGTGCTATCTGGACGGGTTGCTTACTCTTCGGCTGATGTGTGTACTTCCTAGGTCCACCTTCACTTCTCTGTGAGTCTACCTGCCTCATTTCGGTAGTGTCATCAAATATTTCTACTTAGCTACAGCCTATTTAGCACCTACTTCTCCATAGCTTCACTGTGTACTTCATACAACTACAATAATCAATCCTCAAGATCTGCTGTATACTAGTCTTACTGGGTTTGAAATATGTGCTGCTGCTTGGGATAAAGGAACGGTGAGTGAAAAATTGCACTTCCCTTAATGTCCTGTAGCAGCACCAATGTGTGATTCTATCTTCCTTCAATGATAGGACATATGGTATCAAATAACAATTAAATTGCACAGCCTATATAACACCTACTACTCCATAATTTCACTGTGTACTTTTTACGAATACAATAATCAATCTTCACAGTCTGCTGTATAATAGTCTTATTGGGTGAGAAATATGTGCTGCTGCTTAGACTAATGGAATGGTGAGCAAACATTTCACTTTCCTTTATGTCGTGCAGCAGCAGCTCCAATAGAGCTTAAGCAATAAACCATTGGGGGGAGAGTAGTTTTGCAGTGCCGACTATAGTACCACTCTCCTGAAGTCTGGTTGTCTGGGTTCTCCAATATCTAGCCTGTTGTACTTCACAAATACTGTGTGTAAGACAAAGACCAAGAGGTGGCTCTACAAGTCCATCCTAACCATATTGAAACATTTTTTCAAATAAAAAAAAAACTAAACAAAAAAACAAAGTTATATTATTTTTTGTCATTTCATTTTTTTTTTATAGGAAATAAAAAAAAAAGAATATATATATATATATTTATATATATATATTTCAAATAACAAGGTAATTTGCTTATATTAATGAGCAATTTCAACTAATTTTTGTAATGTGTGTTTTCTATGCCCACTTTTTTTATGGTGGTGATTTGCGCCTTTTTAAAGGGTTTGCATCAAATTTTGCACCTTTTTAAAAAGTTGCATTTTCATAAATTTCTGACCACTGAAAAAACTCTACTTAAAACACGCATACCACAGCCAAACACAGGAATGCGCATATATGAAAAGTTGCAAAAAAAAGTTGTAGAAAAACACAGTGTGTAAAATGCTTCATAAATACCCCCCTTTATGTTCTCTAGTGCCCCATCATCTATGACATTTTTTATCCATACATCATTTCATGGTTGTAAAGTGGTTGATCTTCAATAAAATCATCGGACCTACAGATTATAAGCAACCTTATAAAATACACATATATATTATACAGCCTGGATACAAAACAGTCCCCCATCCAGGGAGTAACCGGGCTATACCAGCTTAGCTTCTGAAGTCCGACAGCGTAGGGCTCACTCAAGGTAGAGTGGTGGTAGGCCTCTACAATATATACATATACACCAATGTACATAAACATAAGGCTGACCACATGTGAAGTGGAGGGGGCCACTTATTGTAGGTTTGAAACAAGGTCTAGCTCTTTAAAGCGGTACTCCGGTGCTCCAGCGTTCTAAACATTTTCTTCAGAATGCTCGGAACCGGAGGCTGTGATTGTGATGTCACGGCCACGCCCATAGTGATGTCACACCACGCCCCCTTCATTCATGTCTATGGGAGTGGGCATGTCGTAGACATGCCCCCTCCCATAGACATGAATGGAGGGGGCTGGCTTGTGGTGAAGAGACATGAATGATGGCGGCTGGCTCCGGTTGAAGCATGCCAAGGTAAAGGCAATGCCATAGACATGAATGGAGGGGGCTGGCTCGTGGTGAAGCATGCCAAGGTACAGGCAATGCCATAGACATGAATGGAGGGGGCTGGCTCGTCGTGAAGAGACATGAATGAAGGTGGCTGGCTCATGGTGAAGCATGCCAAGGTAAAGGCAATGCCATAGACATGAATGGAGGGGGCTGGCTCGTGGTGAAGCATGCCAAGGTAAAGGCAATGCCATAGACATGAATGGAGGGGGCTGGCTCGTGGTGAAGCATGCCAAGGTAAAGGCAATGCCATAGACATGAATGGAGGGGGCTGGCTCATGGTGATGAGACATGAATGGAGGGGGCTGGCTCATGGTGAAGCATGCCAAGGTAAAGGCAATGCCATAGACATGAATGGAAGGGGCTGGCTCATGGTGAAGCATGCCAAGGTAAAGGCAATGCCATAGACATGAATGGAGGGGGCTGGCTCGTGGTGAAGCATGCCAAGGTAAAGGCAATGCCATAGACATGAATGGAGGGGGCTGGCTCGTGGTGAAGCATGCCAAGGTAAAGGCAATGCCATAGACATGAATGGAGGGGGCTGGCTCGTGGTGAAGCATGCCAAGGTAAAGGCAATGCCATAGACATGAATGGAAGGGGCTGGCTCATGGTGAAGCATGCCAAGGTAAAGGCAATGCTATCGAATACTGACCACATGTATGGGAACTTTTGAGAAAGTTATAAAATACTATGATATTCGGAAATACGCTCTAGTGGTGATCAGGAGTAACTGAAGAGATGGAATGTGGACCAGAGTTTTCTTAAATATCTCAAAAGTGGATGGAAATCTAAGATCTGCCTTTATGGGCTCAGCTGTTGTTCTGGGCACTGCCACATGGACATCAACGTGTTGGTTACCATAGTAACAGTGAAAGTTCCTCGCTGTTAGTATATGTGAAGACATGCAAGAAGGATGAAAACATCTGCGGGGAACGCTCTCCCAATCCTGTATAAAAATATGTAATTCTGAAATTATTTTAACAAGGCCTTTAGCCGTGTATGAGGTTTGTTTAACTTTGTCCAGTCCTGATTGGATAACCTGGGGACACCTCCGCTTATAAAACAACATCTCCATGTGACATTTTCTTATCTTCTTCTCCTCTCTAATTTTAACTTTGGGTTGGAGAACCACAACAAGATAAAAGATCCAAAACAATCTTGGCTCCTATAATCTGTATGAGGAGCTGGTAGTTCATTAATGAGTCAAGGCTGGATTCTCAGATTAGGTGTAATGTATAGCCGCCTCGGCACACTTGCTCCGTACATGCAGCTTTAAAGGGGTATTCCAGGGGGGGGAAAAAATGTATATATATGAACAGAAAGTTAAACAGATTTGTAAATTACTTATATAAAAAAATCTTAATCCTTCCAATAATTATCAACTGCTGAAGTTGAGTTGTTCTTTTCTGTCTGGCAACAGTGCTCTCTGCTGACATCTCTGCTTGTCTCGGGAACTGCACAGAGCAGAATATGTTTTGCTATGGGGATTTGCTTCTACTCTGAACAGTTCCCGAGACAGGTGTCATCATAGAGCACTTAGACAGAAAAGAACAACTCAACTTCAGCAGCTCATAAGTACTGAAAGGATTAAGATTTTTTTAAACAAGTAATTTACAAATTTGTTTACTTTTTTGGAGCCAGTTGATCTATATATATATATATATATATATGTATATATATCTATATATATATATATATATATATATATATATATATGGAGAATGGGAGAATTCTGATTGACACCAATATTTGGGGGGGGGCTCTATGGGGGCACTTTGGGAGTATTATTCATGGCACTGGTATTTTGGGGGACACTATTACTCTTGGAGGACACTCCACTTGGCAATATGGAGGAACTCTAATTAGTGCATTCATTTTAGGGGACACCTAGTTATTGTCCTTACAGAATAGTTTCTCGGTGAGGATTAAGTTGTTTGTGTGCACCCAGCTGTAAGTTATTCTAGACTGTAGCACCAGACAGAAGATCATCACCTTGGCCAATGCAGATTGGTTATGGATCAGTGATATCACTTTCATCCAATCCTCCACACTTCATGTGTAGCCCCTGTAACCTTGTTCCTCTTGGTATTGGTATAAGTGTACATCCCTCTTTATTCAGCCGATTTCTATTTACTCCTGTGTTCAACCATTGTCTTCCTTGGTCTACCCGTATGTTTTCCTCTTATAATAACCATCCCATTTTCTTTATACTTACTCCGTATTTTACACCTAGTAAACTGGGAACAACCAACATCTTCTGTCACGCTCCATGTTGGATTTTCATCTTGAAAGCATTTTATAGTCCTTTGCTTTAAAACAATTGACAGATCTCATGTTATAGAAACAATTTCTATCAATGAGCCAAGTCAACAGCTCTGTAATGTAGAGGAAATAAATAGATAAATTGTAGGGATAGGATCATGTTTGTTCCCATTCTGGAATGTTTTTGACAAGGTCTTGAGGCATGAATTTGGGATTTATCCTGTCAGGATTGGATTATCTGGGCACACCTCCACTTAATCTTTCTAGTACTTATTAGCTGCTGGATACTACAGAGGAAATTCTTTTCTTTTTGGAACACAGAGGTCTCTGCCGACATCTTGACCACAGTGCTCTCTGCTGACATCTCTGTCCATTTTAAGAACTGTCCAGAGTTTAACTCTGTTTAACTTTCTGGCACCAGTTGATTTAAAAAAAAAAAAAATAGTTTTCCACCGGAGTACCCCTTTAAGAAGGCCATCCAAAATGGCATTGAATAGTGGTCTACTATGGGCAAGGTCTTCTTATAGTGCATGGTTGGACTGAAAATACTTCACACAAAACCTGGTGTGAATGAGGGGGTGGTCTTCTTGAAGAGATTGTCTTTTGGAGCGGTTTCACTGATATTTTTAGTCAATTTATAGAGGAGCTACATGAATCGGTTTTTGACAAGGTCTTAGGGCCTGTATGGGGTTTGCCTAGCTTTGTCCAGTCATAATTGGATATTTTGGGCGCACCTCTGCTCATATAGCTAGTTCCATGAAGTTCTCTTCTTTTGATGTGGACAACATCTCCATATGACATTTTCTTATCTTCTTCTCCTCTTTAATTTTAACTTGGGGTCGGAGAACCACAACAAGATAAAAGATCCAAAACAATCTTGGCTCCTATAATCTGTATGTGGAGCTGGTAGTTCATTAATGAGTCAAGGCTGGATTCCCAGATTGGTGTAATGTATAGCCGCCTTGGCACACTTGCACCGTACATGCAGCTTTAAACTATGGGGGAATTATTATTGTCACAATTATTTTGAGGGGTACTGTGGGCACTATTTAAATGTTGGCCATAATGGGAGAATTCTGATTGGCACCATAATTTGGGGAGGGGGTACTATGGGAACTATTAATGTTAGGGTCACTATTGAAGTGCTATTCATAGCACTTGTATTTTGGGGACACCATTACTATTGGAGGACACTCTACTTGGCAATATGGAGAAACTCTAATTGGTACGGTAATTTTGGGGGATGCCAAGTTAATGACCTTGCAGAATCCTTTGACATCCTGTCTCGGTGTGGATTAAGTGGTTTGTGTGCCCCTGGCTGCCAGATGTTCTAGACTCTAGTGGGCACTTACTGTTGTTGGCATGCTTCTGGCCAATATGGGGGTTCTTGGATTGTTACAATTACACTATTTGTGCATGAGACTGTGATGGCAACTATCTATACATGGTGGGCACTCTGAGATATGGTACACATGCATTGGGGGCTTGTGCTCCTCATTTGGACTATTTGTGTCAATGTTACTGAGTTAATATGTCTTTCTTCAAGAAAAACTTAAGCATTCTTGACTCTTGTTAAGATTATTGGGTACTTCCAAGAAGTTCTCACTACCAACATCTCCATTGTCATGGAAGGGGGGCAGGGAGCAGGGAGTTAGTGAGCCCTAAAGCTGTCCCTAAGACCACTCTCCCAGCCTACTTGCCTAGACACCCTAGCGGTGAATGACAATTGGGTGCCAGTCCCTTCCTACGCTAACATGCAGGAATGTATGAGTCAAACAAAACAAACCAACTGTACATGTTGAGAAACAAGTCAGGAAGGGAAAACTACAAACAGATATACCAGGCAGGATATAGCATACTAACAAACAGTTCAGAAACCGGTATCAATATAAAGGGCAGATATGATAATATGAACAAGACTAGATATGAGGATAAGTATAGCAGACAAAACCAGGAGGTGTAGTGGATGAACAGGTTAACTGAATGTCCCAACACTAAACGGGTCAGGAATTCAAGACCACTGTTCACACGGGATTCCGAACAAGGAACACACTGGACACCCCACTCCAATCATGGAGGGACAACAATACTAAAGCCAAATAGGCTCCTAGCTAGCGGGCATACTCCATAGTGTGTGAACAGGATTCTGGCCTAGGAGGAAACAAAAATCCTAAAATACAAGAAAACACGGGTACAGGCACAAGACTCACTCCTAGATAGACAGATTAGCATAAGGCTCAGAACAGGATTCTATCCTAGGAGATGCAGGATCATACAAGGTCAAAAAAGGACTGACAAACAAATAGTGTGAATATGGACTCAGGAAACACAAAGCATATGCAGAATGAACAATACAAGAATTCTAAAACCCGAAAAAAAGGTACTAAAAAAAAGCAGGCAAATATCCAAATATCAGAAGGGACAGATGACCATGGTTTAAACAGACATAATGAATTACCCGATCAGAACAGCACCTGAAGAGGCCTTATATACACTGTCAGTGCTGGAAGCATTAACTCTTCCCAAACCAGGGAGAATAAACCCAGAAACTGTTCAGACATAAACATAATGTCTAAACAGGACCCAAATCAGAAAAATGCTAAATACAAATAAACAGACATTACAACCATATGACATTTTCTTATCTTCTTCTCCACTTTAATTTTAACTTTGTGAGAAAATCATAACAAGATAAAAAAAAAAAAAAACAATCTTAATCTTTATAATCTGTTCTTGGGGTTGATAGTTTATTAATGAAATAGTCAAGGTTGGGTTGGCAGATTAGGCTCCTCTATACACCTGCTCGATATTTGTTTGTCTATAGAATGGTTCACATGGGAATATTTTTTATAATAATTCTGGACTTTATAAATAATTCTTTCAATTAAAGGTCCCCTCTACTACTGGGGGCTTTAGGCCATGGGCATGGGCAAACTTAACACGGATTCTGGACTTGGAAACCCTCTTTCTTCCTATAAGCCTTCTAAGCCATGAAATAAGTCATCATAAACCATAAAATAGTAAAGCTATAAAAACCTAGAGCTCAAGGAGCATTAGTTATCAACCCAGTACCACCCTAGTCTACTATTGATAATGCAAATATGTTTTTTTTTAAACTTTTACTACCTTAGAATACCAGATACTCCAAAGGTATTAGCCTTTATGCGTCCCTTTTATGTAGAGAAACATTGACAAAAATGGCGTCTGGCTAATCCATAGACATCTACCCTGCGCTTCTCTCCCTGAATGACCACGATCGCTGTCTAGCTGCACTAGACAGATTCTAATATAAGTCTATGGAGCCTTTCTAGTGCAGCTCAATGGAAATTGCGGCCAGCCGTGGTGTGATGCGCTCTAGTCCAAGCAATATCTAGAGATAAGTTAGGGTCTGAACGCTCATGGGCACTTGGAAACCCACCTATACATACATATTTAGGTTGCCCCTGCCTGCATACCATTCAAAGTAGTGAGAAAATATACCTACATATGATTGATCCAATGGAAACGAAATGGTTTTCCTCACGAATGTGTGCAGACAGGTTAACAGTGGATAAATCCTTAACACTTCTCAATTTTTTTTGGAAGATGGAATACGATTCAATGTACAGTGACAGGAGAAGCTCTCTTGGTGGTCAAATCCCATGTTTCTTGGCTATTATAGGGATTATGTAGACCAGATAATCATCAATGTGTTGGCAGGACTAGTTAAACTGTAACCAAATAAAGGTTTTTCCCCCATGATATCTATGTTGATTATATAATGCAGTATATAACGTGTTGTATATTTAGACCCAAGGTTGGGCAGCTATAAATGGATTTATGTATTTCCAAAGTTGGCTTAATCGACTAGCATAAAAGCGGATTTCATGAGCCCCATAAGGAAAGCTTCATGGTGAAATTCATTGATCAGTCCAGACTTGGAACATTGAGTCTTTATGAATGTAGTCTTTTTTTTTTTATAAACAAACAATATACTAACACGGTGGATGTCATTGGAGATTCTTTCTATAGTAAATCATTGAGAACCAATGCCTAGAACAAACTACAAAAATATATTGCCAGCAAAATAGTATAAGAAATATCATCAATGCTGCAGAGCTAGTATAAATTATATGCAGTGTAATGTCTGTGGTTACACATTTCATTACATTGGATTAAATGTACTTAGACTTATCCTATTAACATTTCATTCATACATAGAACTAAGTTGCCTTAATGTAGGCTAAAAAGGAACCGCGATGGGATTAAACCACACGCCTCTTCTGTTCTATCTACAAAATACCATCCAAATAACACGTCTGGCTACTTTACCTATTTGTCAATTATAAATAAAATCACTAATTCTGAATAAGCTTTTGGGCGTTTTTATGGTTTTTCTTTCCTAATATGATTTTAGCCACTACAACTTGTAATACAGAAGGAATGACTGATACATGAGTTATAAAAACCAATCAAACTTTCAAATACCTTGCTTAATTCAAGAACTCGATAACAGTTGAATTTCATGGTTCTTACGCCCTCGGACTATATTTATCAAACATTTGACAGTGGAGATTAATTTGCCTTTAATGGTTGCAGAGAATTTGTTTACTCACTTCAATCTTATTTATCAGAATGAACCTATATTTTCAGCTAAAGCATTTTGCGCAGATGTTTCTCAAGGCCTTCAAATCAGGTCCTTATCGGGACACGGTTGAGACTTGTTTTTTACCGTTATATAAAACCCTGTACTGCTTATGCAAGTCAGGACATTCTCCTCATAGTATCCTACAGGAAGAGAAAATGAAGGCTTTCCTCATCATCCTTTCCTTGGTTGGCCTCTGCTATGGACAGTCGAAGCTTGGTGAGACACATTTGTTCAATCTATTGCGAATTTAAAAATGTAATACCATTAGTGAAATGGATCTTAAAATAAATTTACAATTCAATACGTCCTTCTTACAGGAAAGTACAATCTCGAGAGCGCCGTGTCTGTCTCCGGACTGTCCTCAGGATCATACATGGCCAACCAGTTCCATGTCGCCCAGTCTAAGAGGATCATTGGAGCTGGCCTCTTTGCTGGAGGTAAATAGAATTTTTTCACTTTTGTAGAAGCCTTAAAGGGAATGTCCAAACTTAACAGAACAAACTTTCTGTGCTTAATAATTTTATATCTTTTACATAATACAATTTTGACTGCCTGAATACACTTAGGAGCTCACGGTCATACTTTAAATTCACTTTAGGATACATTTATTTAATAGAAATAATTACCCAAAAAATGTAATATCTAGAATTGTTTATTAGTTAAAAATTTAGCTTATTTAAAATTTGAATTTGGAATAAGTAATAATTTTCGTATATGACAATGTGCAATTTTAATTAGCTCATAATCACCACTAAATATTTTAGGTATTGAATACACATGACATACTGTAATCATTGTTTGTTCATCAATTTAAAAAAAAAAAGTCTTTATTTCACATTTAATGGGATTTGGCATTAAATAATACAAATTTACTTTATCCATAATCTACAAGATATTTTAGATATTTAACCCCTAAAGGATGCGTAATGTAAATGTACGCCCTGCGCCTGCACCCATTCTATGAATCGTGCTCCGGAACTGAGCGTGCATCATAGCGGGACTCGTGGCTAATGCCGGACATCGCCGATCTGATCGATGTCCAGCATTAACCCTTTGGACGCTGTGATTAAAGTTGATTGCGGCGTCTAAAAGTCCTGAAAACAACTCTAGGTAACTGATCGGGAGACCCGCAGCCTCAAGTGGTTAATAAATATTTTAATAATAGTTTGCCATATCTATTAATTATTTATTTATGCAATTTTAAGACACTCGTAAGCACTACTAAATATTTTAGATATTAATACAAGTTTTAATACTTGTTTATTCATTAATTATTATAAAATTTTAATTTATTTTACATTTGATAAATTTGGGAATTAAATTATACAAATTTATTTCACCCAAAATCGCTACACAATATTTGAGAAATGTAATACTTAATAAGTATTTTAATTACAGTTTCCTACTATTAACTTATACAATTCCAAGTCACTCACCATCACTACAGAGGATTTGACAAATCTAATATTTTTACTAGTCCTGGTGATTAGAAGCAGCTGACCGGCACTGCTCTATCTCTCTCTGTACGAGTCGGAAGTGGTTCGCAGGGGGGACTGCGTATGGAGGTGCTCAACTACTTAGAGATACAGACTGTCCACAATGATACAGGTGAAGAAAAAAGCGTAGTGGCACTCACCAATTTGGTTATTCCATAGATAGCTTTATTCCATTAGAAGGTGCATTCACAAGGGCGGCGACAGATCCAGCCGGACCGGGACGCCAGTGCGTTCGCTTGCTGGGTTACAATTGTTTCACGCTTGCGCGCTTCAACGGACCCTCCCTCTCACCGCTTCCCTCACCTGTCTATAAGCACCTACAACAGGTGACGTCAGAGGTGGGAGGGATTACAACAAACATTAGTTTAAAAACCAGTTACAAAAAACTATATTTAAAACCAATAATCAGTTACAAGAAAGTGCCCAAGTCTATTCTATCGTTAAGACCTACGTTATCTTGTGCCCTAGTTTTTAAGATCCAGCGGGCCTCTACTTCACGTAACTCTTTAATGATGTTCACTCCTTTTCGCGGGGTTAACCGTTTAATCCCTGTAAATTTTAGTACGCTTGTGTTCCCACCATGCTCTTTTTTAACGTGCTCAATCAGGCGCGGAGACCCTTTACCTGACCCTATAGACCAGACGTGCTCTCTGAACCGAGTGTTCATGGCACGTATGGTGCTCCCAATATAGAACTTCCCGCACGTACATATGATTGCGTACACCACATAACTGGTTCTACAACATATGTACTCGGTTATCTCTTTGGTTATCCCGCCCACTGTCACATTTTTGCCTGAAGAAAACTGAGGACACCATTTACATCTCTTACATTGAAAATTGCCTTTCACTGACATTTTCTGTAACCAATTCTCAGAACTTACTTCTTTAAACTTACTGCTAACCAGTTCATCTTTTAAATTCTTCGTTCTTTTGAACGTTACTACAGGTCTTTGTAGTCTGACATCTCCTAACTGTGGGTCTCTTTCAATCAAGCTCCAATTTTTTTGGATCGAACTTCTAATTAAGTCAGATAGGGGGCTAAATTTAAATGAAAAACAAAACTTTTCACCAGTTTTTTCAGTATTACTTTTTCTGTGGTATCTCTTATTTTTGCTACCCTTAAGCAGCTCATTTCTAGTTACTTTATTCGCTCTATCCAGCGCATCACAGAGGACTTCCTTCGGGTATCCTCTTAGCGACAATCTTTGCATCAAGGCAGTAGCTTGTTCTTCAAATGCCTCTGGAGAGCTATTGATGCGTTTCAAACGCAATAGTTGTCCATAAGGGATAGCTTTTCTGGTGTGAATGGGGTGATAGCTGTCAAAATGTAATATAGAGTTAGTTGCGGTTTCTTTTCGATAACCTTTGGTAACTAATTGGCAGTTTTCTATCACCACCTTCACATCCAGAAATTCTAATTCGGAGTCACTACATTTCGAAGTGAAACGCATGTTCAAGTCATTACAATTTAGGCATGTTACAAACTCCTCGAAGGCAGACTGTGTACCCTCCCACACCATAAAGATATCATCCACGAACCTTAGATAACATCGAATGTGCTTAAGAAATTTGTTTTGTGTGGAGAATACAAATCTGTCCTCGAAATGGGCCAGGAACAAGTTAGCAAATGTGCACGCTACCGGCGTGCCCATTGCTACTCCCCGTTTTTGTGCGAACCATTGCTCGCCAAACTTGAAAACATTATTCCCTAGAACGAATGTAAGTGCTTCACAGACAAAGTTGATATAATTATCACTCTTGTCTGTGTTTTCCAAGACTTTTCGGATGCACTCGGTTCCATCCCCCTGCGGTATACGAGTGTAAAGGGACTCCACATCTATAGAAGTTAAGAGGAGTCCCTCTCGCCAGGGGATGTCACCCAGTGCTGCCAAAAAGTCATTGGTATCTTTTACCAAAGCAGGCACATCTTTTAATAACGGGCATA
Source organism: Hyla sarda (assembly GCF_029499605.1). Classification (NCBI taxonomy): domain Eukaryota; kingdom Metazoa; phylum Chordata; class Amphibia; order Anura; family Hylidae; genus Hyla; species Hyla sarda. The sequence goes on from NC_079192.1 coordinate 414,529,166, forward strand.
GCAACCAGTCCAGATATTTGGACAAAGACTCCGTTAGAGAGCCCACCCCGGAGACAATGGGTCTCCCGGGTGGGCTCTCCAGGGTCTTGTGAATTTTGGGTAGGAAGTACCAATTCGGATCCTTTACTACATCAGGGAACAACCGTTCCGCTAGTTTTTCAGATAGTATACCAGATTCTACTTGTTTTCGCAAAAAGGACTGTAGTTTGGACTTAAGATGAGGAGTTGGATCGTTTTTTAGTTTCTGATACGTATCAGTATCTCCTAATTGTCGTGTTGCCTCCTGTATGTAGTACGACCTTGGCATCACCACTACATTGCCCCCTTTATCGGCTTTTTTTATTATTAAATTGCCTTGCGTTTTTAACCATTGAAGAGCTTTACGCTCCTCTAATGTCAAATTGGGGGATGCCTGTGGATATATCAAGGCCCTTACATCAGCGAGGACTCGTTCCTGAAATTGATCCAAACTTGTACCTGGTATCAAGGGGGGGCAAAACTTCGATTTATTACCACCTCTAAAATCCTGATATTCAAATACTGTTGAATCTGAACAACTTACATCTAGTAATTCTAGCAAGGTATCTACACATTCCCTATCTGTCTCTGACAGTTTGCCGGGCATGCTAAAACCTAGTGGTCCTACAACAACAGGGATTTCCCCTTCCTTCTTAATCTGGCTAGTAGGTTGTACATTAACCTGTTGAAAAAAGAATTTTTTTAAATTGAGTTTCCTGACACATTTGAATAAATCGATCTCAAAATCTTCGAAATGAAACTGTTCACTGACACAGTAATTTAAACCCTTGGACAACAGAGAAATTACAGAGGGATCTAAATCAACATCTGACAGATTGATTACTGCTGGTGCGTCTTTATTACTGTTACTACCGGGAGAAAACGTAAGTGAATCTATTGTGAAATCTTTATCATTATTTAATTTTTCCATGACACTCTCTTCCGTTTTTGTTTTGTTTTGGATTTTACTACTTCTTCCGCCCCTTCTTGTTCTTTTTTTCTCCTTTGTGAATATGGAAGTCCTTCCCCGTTTTTTGGAGACTTGATGTTCAGATTCCCTATGGATAGGTCGGACTCGTCTGTTGTACTTGAATCTGACTCAGTTGTCCATGAGTCGGAAAATTTTTTATTTAATTTCTTTTTGATCATATTTTTCCCATTTTTCTTTTTTTGGGTTTTTCCTTTTTTAATAAAGATATTGTTAGACTCATAGTCCTCCCGATCACGTAGGAATTTGTCCCGTTTGATCTCTTTAATGGTCTTCTGTAAGATGATCAACTTTTTCTCAGTTTTTTTGGAAAAGTCCTCATAAGCTGTAGTGGATAAGCGAGTTTGTAATTCCGCCTTTAGTCGAGTCAGTTCGGCTGTCACAGTTGCGTATTCCTCTGTGTTACGTTCCAAGATGAGAATTAACATATTCATTGAGTACATTTTATGGAGTTCATCCCATCTATTCATAAATGCGGCATCATCTGTGAATTGGGATGCTTCTTTGTAGCCTCTTATACCGCGTGGTACACGCCCACTTTCACGGTACGAATTTAAAGAGTTGAGAGTCCAAAATAAACGTGTCTCCTTTTCGGAGAGAACTGAGATCTTAAATTCAAGAGTTTTTGTACTCAAGAATTGGCATGGGTCTCTTTCATTGCACTGTTGAAAGAACGCACTGGCGTCCTGCCGCCCTGCTCCTAAGGAGTTCCCCGCCGGCTCCGGCTCCTGCGATCTTGTATTAGCAACTTCCATTTGTTCAACAGAGGGTTAACAGACAATGCTGTTGCGAGCGTGCTCAGGTCAAAAGAAACAAGATTCATGCACAAGTCCTGGTGATTAGAAGCAGCTGACCGGCACTGCTCTATCTCTCTCTGTACGAGTCGGAAGTGGTTCGCAGGGGGGACTGCGTATGGAGGTGCTCAACTACTTAGAGATACAGACTGTCCACAATGATACAGGTGAAGAAAAAAGCGTAGTGGCACTCACCAATTTGGTTATTCCATAGATAGCTTTATTCCATTAGAAGGTGCATTCACAAGGGCGGCGACAGATCCAGCCGGACCGGGACGCCAGTGCGTTCGCTTGCTGGGTTACAATTGTTTCACGCTTGCGCGCTTCAACGGACCCTCCCTCTCACCGCTTCCCTCACCTGTCTATAAGCACCTACAACAGGTGACGTCAGAGGTGGGAGGGATTACAACAAACATTAGTTTAAAAACCAGTTACAAAAAACTATATTTAAAACCAATAATCAGTTACAAGAAAGTGCCCAAGTCTATTCTATCGTTAAGACCTACGTTATCTTGTGCCCTAGTTTTTAAGATCCAGCGGGCCTCTACTTCACGTAACTCTTTAATGATGTTCACTCCTTTTCGCGGGGTTAACCGTTTAATCCCTGTAAATTTTAGTACGCTTGTGTTCCCACCATGCTCTTTTTTAACGTGCTCAATCAGGCGCGGAGACCCTTTACCTGACCCTATAGACCAGACGTGCTCTCTGAACCGAGTGTTCATGGCACGTATGGTGCTCCCAATATAGAACTTCCCGCACGTACATATGATTGCGTACACCACATAACTGGTTCTACAACATATGTACTCGGTTATCTCTTTGGTTATCCCGCCCACTGTCACATTTTTGCCTGAAGAAAACTGAGGACACCATTTACATCTCTTACATTGAAAATTGCCTTTCACTGACATTTTCTGTAACCAATTCTCAGAACTTACTTCTTTAAACTTACTGCTAACCAGTTCATCTTTTAAATTCTTCGTTCTTTTGAACGTTACTACAGGTCTTTGTAGTCTGACATCTCCTAACTGTGGGTCTCTTTCAATCAAGCTCCAATTTTTTTGGATCGAACTTCTAATTAAGTCAGATAGGGGGCTAAATTTAAATGAAAAACAAAACTTTTCACCAGTTTTTTCAGTATTACTTTTTCTGTGGTATCTCTTATTTTTGCTACCCTTAAGCAGCTCATTTCTAGTTACTTTATTCGCTCTATCCAGCGCATCACAGAGGACTTCCTTCGGGTATCCTCTTAGCGACAATCTTTGCATCAAGGCAGTAGCTTGTTCTTCAAATGCCTCTGGAGAGCTATTGATGCGTTTCAAACGCAATAGTTGTCCATAAGGGATAGCTTTTCTGGTGTGAATGGGGTGATAGCTGTCAAAATGTAATATAGAGTTAGTTGCGGTTTCTTTTCGATAACCTTTGGTAACTAATTGGCAGTTTTCTATCACCACCTTCACATCCAGAAATTCTAATTCGGAGTCACTACATTTCGAAGTGAAACGCATGTTCAAGTCATTACAATTTAGGCATGTTACAAACTCCTCGAAGGCAGACTGTGTACCCTCCCACACCATAAAGATATCATCCACGAACCTTAGATAACATCGAATGTGCTTAAGAAATTTGTTTTGTGTGGAGAATACAAATCTGTCCTCGAAATGGGCCAGGAACAAGTTAGCAAATGTGCACGCTACCGGCGTGCCCATTGCTACTCCCCGTTTTTGTGCGAACCATTGCTCGCCAAACTTGAAAACATTATTCCCTAGAACGAATGTAAGTGCTTCACAGACAAAGTTGATATAATTATCACTCTTGTCTGTGTTTTCCAAGACTTTTCGGATGCACTCGGTTCCATCCGAGTGCATGTTACTTTTTTTTATTTTTTGTAATTTTTTTAATTAAATTGTTATATGATTACTTACAAATATTATGAAACATATTTAAGTGTTGTTTTTTAAATTAGAATGCTAATTATAAAATACATGATTTTTATTACTATTCTGTCCTAATATTTTAATGTTGAATTGATAAGGCAAAATATCTTATTATTAATAATATTAAACTAAACAGTTTTAAATTGTTAGAATTGAAGTCGATTTCTTTTGTCATCAAAACCCATATTTCTAGCATAAGTCACCTGTAATCACTACAAAAATATTTTAGATATGTAATACTTAATAAGTATTTTATTAATCATTTGTCGTCATTAACTATTAGTTTATACAATTTCACTGATATCAAAATGTAGAAATAGGAATTTATAATGTATATTTTTTTTTATAACATATTTAACCCAAATAAGATATGTGAAAGGTATAAAATAAAAGTTTCAGGATTTCCTGAAAACTGGTTAAAAATAAATAAATAAATATAGAAACAAATAAAAATTAAAAAATAAATTAACCCCATAATGATCACGAGCATAAACTTAAGCTTGTGGCCGGCTCCTGTTATGTGAAGCACACTCAGGAGCTGAGCGTGCTTCATACCCGGCAGGTCCCGGTTGCTATCAGCAGCCAGAACCTGCGGCTAATACCTGACATTGCCGATCAGGCTGAAGTCCGGTATTAACCCTTTAGACGCCGCAATCAATAACGGCGTCTATAACGGGAGAAAAGCGTTGCCGGTTAGCTCAGTGGGCTGTTCGGGACCGCCGCGGTGAAATCGTGGCATCCCGAACAGATGAGAGGACAGCGGGCGGGTGCTTACCTTGTCATGTAAATAAAAATAAATATAAACATATGTGGTACCACCGCTTGCGTAAATGTCCAAACTATGAAAGTATAATGTTAATTAAACCGCACAGTTAATGGCGTACACGTAAAAAAAAATAAAAAATCCAAAATTGCGTTTTTTTTGTCACTTTGTATACCCTAAAAAAAAATGTATAGAAGGCGATGAAAAAGTCCCATCAAAATGAAAATGGTACTGATAAAAACTTCAGATCGTGTCGCAAAAAATGAGCTCTCATACATCCCCGTATACAGAAAAATTTAAAAGTTGTAGGGGTGAGAAGATGACAATTTTATACATAGTAATTTTGGTGCATGTAGGTATACATTTTTTTTAAACTTATAAAACCTTTTAATAAAACCTATATAAATTAAGTATCCTTGTAACCATACGGACTTTACAGACTCGGAAGCCCCCCAAATTTACAAAATGGCGTTTTTTTTTCTTCCAATTTTGCCCCACAAATATTTTTTTTCCTGTTTTTGCCGTAAATTTTGTGGTGAAATGATTGATGTCATTATAAAGTACAATTGGTGGCGCAAAAAATAAGCCCTCATATGATTCTGTAGGCGCAAAATTGAAAGTGATTTTTAGAAGGTGATGAGAAAAAAACGAAAATGCAAAAACTGAAAAACATTGCATCCTTTAATTAATTAAAATAAATATTGATATATATGGGAGACTGTAGAGAACTTGTTCTGTGTGCAGAGAGGGGGTGGGTGGTGGTGGGGGGGTCTATCCTGATCACCTATTGTTAATGATAAGATCCTATCCTGTTATCAGCTTCCAGCTTTATAGTAGAGGTATTACCTTTAATAATGACATTTACATTTTTTTCTCATTATACATTATTTTTTCATACCCACACAGGACCATATTACTGTGCAAAAGGAAGCATGATGACTGCAACGACTACCTGTATGTCATCGCCCCTGAGCATCAATGTGGACTCGCTGAGGACCCAGACCCAGAGTTATGCCAACCAATTGCTCATTGATCCTGTTTCCAATCTTGCCAACAGCAGAGTGTTCATCTTTTCTGGAACTCGTGACACCACTGTAGTTCCAGGTAAGCCGAAAAATGAAGGCCTTTACCTACTTGTTGGATCTTCCCATGTTTAACCAATCTTAACATGGAGAATCCCAGTGGAAAGTGTTAACCTAACTAGATAGCCCGCAGAGGGTTCTTGGCTATAACGAGTATCCATTGGGCTTCAAAACATCGATTAACATGAGGTTGTTCCACTCACTTTTGGATCTTAAAAAATGGAAATGGGCCTCATTATCTGCATGGCCCCAAAGGAACTATTACTCTGTTTGGGAGATTAACTCGGTAGAATAGCAGCAAAATATCAGTCAGAGATAGGAACACAGAAGTAATGTTTCAACAGGGCCTTCATCCTAAACTACCACCTTCATATTCAAAATAACACAAAAATGTATGCTAATTGTCCAGACCTAACTATACAGATGTCTTCTCTGTCCATACAGGTGGCTTACTACCAGCCACCCAACAAATGTGTTACTTACAAAGTCTCCTTTTTTGAGGCTTAAAACCTCATCAGGTTCCTCAATTCTCATCAGGTTCCTCACAGCCTCTCTTGCAGAATGACTCTCACCCAGTTTTAAGCCCAGTGACATGCTGTCTTCAGCACCTGTGCTGATCTGGACTAGTCTGAAAACCTGGAGTGGCCCAGGAGTGGGATGAAAGGTCCCATTACCAAGACCTGCCTTTTATCCCATAAAAATCCAGGCCCAATAACAGTACTTACCAAAGTCCCCAGCAAGCTAAGTTTTGCCAGGGATTTAACTATTTCTGGATTTCCCATAACTCACCCAGCTTTCCCTGGATGAGATGCTTCCTAAAAATTGGTATCCACATAAAACAGGTACCTTGAGAAAATATAGCGCTCCCCCAATGACCATTCATGTCACTCTCACACCTAGTATCAGCAAACATAGAAATCAGAGATGGCCTCTAAAAGGAGGAATCTCATTCGAAGATAAAGTATCAAATGACCTAAAATAAAATCTATGGGCATCCATTGGTTTCGATGGGTGACAGTGGTCCTCCAACCAGTTCACTCTCCGTTTTAGGTGTGGTGAAAAAGCAGGAAGACTATTACGCATCCTACATCTCCAGTGGTGGAGCCTTAAAGACTGTGTATGACATTGCAGCTGTGCATGGAATGGTAAGTCATATTCACCTATATGGAAGAACTCTGGAGGTAGCATCCTTAATTTCTCACCATGGGTGGAGCTTTTTTCTTTTGTCATCATCACCCTTAATTTATTGTATCTGTGGTTTCTTTACAGCCCACTGACTTCTACGGAGGAGCCTGTGGGTCAACCAACCTTGAATACATCAACAACTGTGGCTACAATGGGGCCTTTGAGGCTCTCAATCACATCTACGGGGGAACTCTGCAGGTGAGTTGGGTCTTCATCATCTGTAACATCTGAATATTTTAAGACAGTACTTTAATACATATACTCCTGTCATTTCTCCTCACAGAAGCCAAGCAGTGGTGCCGCCCTCACCGGACAGGTAAAAAGTGAAATCTAATAGGTTGTATCTCCAACCCAAATATATAGCTCCCATATTAGTTCTTTAGTTAATACCGGGTGTACCTGTGCAGCCCTAACCATACCGTGATATTCTATCAATGTCAACGGAGACCTCCACCTTCTTTCCCATTTTGTAACTGTTGCTCCGCCCTAACCAGTCAATGCGAGAGAGAGAGAGAGAGAGAGAGAGACGATCCCGAAAACCCTAAACCAGTGGTCTCAAACTGTGACCACTGCCTTAAACAGAAGAACCCAATTCCTTAAGAAGAGTTCAATTCAATGTGTCATAGCTGTAATACCAGACTTCTATATTTTAGGGGGAGAACATCTTTAACATCTTCTCCAGATTGGAGAGACCTTAGTAGAAGTCCATCATTTTGTATCCTGTTCAGAACCCTTCACGTGTATTTTCTTTTGTTTTTTGTTTTTAGCTGATCTTGTTTGACCAATCAGAATTCTTCAAACTGGCTGCTCCTTCGACTTACGGCATGGACACTGCTGGATACATCTACGTTCCTGCATCATGCCAAAGTGGAGCAGGTAAGTGGTGACCTATGATGGTAGTGTTTGGTGGTTTTGTTCAGAGGTTGTGTTGCTTATACAATCTGTTCCTGCTGGAAGTATCTGGTAGTCTTGGTGGTATCTGGTGGACCTTGCAGTATTAGATGTTCCCATTAGTAACTGGTAGTCTTGGTGGTATCTGGTGGACCTTGCAGTATTAGATGTTCCCATCAGTATCTGGTAGTCTTGGTGGTATCTGGTGGACCTTGCAGTATTAGATGTTCCCATCAGTATCTGGTAGTCTTGGTGGTATCTGGTGGACCTTGCAGTATTAGATATTCCCATCAGTATCTGGTAGTCTTGGTGGTATCTGGTGGACCTTGCAGTATTAGATGTTCCCATCAGTATCTGGTAGTCTTGGTGGTATCTGGTGGACCTTGCAGTATTAGATGTTCCCATCAGTATCTGGTAGTCTTGGTGGTATCTGGTGGACCTTGCAGTATTAGATGTCCCCTTCAGTATCTGTAGTCTTGGTGGTATATGGTGGACCTTGCAGTATTTGATGTCCCCATCAGTATCTGTAGTCTTGGTGGTATCTGGTGGACCTTGCAGTATTAGATGTCCCCATCAGTATCTGGTAGTCTTGGTGGTATCTGGTGGACCTTGCAGTATTAGATGTCCCCATCAGTATCTGGTAGTCTTGGTGGTATCTGGTGGACCTTGCAGTATTAGATGTCCCCATCAGTATCTGGTAGTCTTGGTGGTATCTGGTGGACCTTGCAGTATTAGATGTCCCCATCAGTATCTGTAGTCTTGGTGGTATCTGGTGGACCTTGCAGTATTAGATGTCCCCTTCAGTATCTGGTAGTCTTGGTGGTATCTGGTGGACCTTGCAGTATTAGATATTCCCATCAGTATCTGGTAGTCTTGGTGGTATCTGGTGGACCTTGCAGTATTAGATGTCCCCTTCAGTATCTGTAGTCTTGGTGGTATCTGGTGGACCTTGCAGTATTAGATGTCCCCTTCAGTATCTGTAGTCTTGGTGGTATCTGGTGGACCTTGCAGTATTAGATGTCCCCCTCAGTATCTGTAGTCTTGGTGGTATCTGGTGGACCTTGCAGTATTAGATGTCCCCATCAGTATCTGGTAGTCTTGGTGGTATCTAGTGGACCAGGCAGTTTTAGATATTCCCATCAGTATCTGGTAGTCTTGGAGGTATCTGGTGGACCTTGCAGTATTAGATGTCCCCATCAGTATCAGGTAGTCTCGGTAGTATCTGGTGAACCTTGAACTATAAGATGCCCCCATCAGGATCTGGTATTCGTGGTAGTATCTGGCGGACCAGGCAGTATTAGATGTCCCCAGCATTATCTGGTAGTCTTGGTTGTATCTAGTGGAGCTTGCACTATTAGATGTTCCCATCAATACCTGGTAGTCTTGGTGGTATCTGGTGGACCAGGCCGTATTAGATGTCCCCATTAGGATCTGGTAGTCTTGGTAGTATCCGATGGACCTTGCAGTATTAGATGTTCCCATCAGTACCTGGTAGTCTTGGGGGTATCTGGTGGACCAGGCAGTATTAGATGTCCTCATCAGAATCTGGTAGTCTTGGTAGTATCCGTTGGACCTTCTAGTATTAGATGTCCCCACCAGTATCTGGTAGTCTTGGTGGTATCTGGTGGACCTTCCAGTATTAGATCTCTAGAAGTATCTGATAGTTCTTGTAGTATCTTCTGATCTGGTATTTATTTCATAGCCTTGATAATATCCGGTAGTTCTTGCAGTATTGGGTGGCCATGGCAGTATCTGGTGGCCCTTGTAGTATTGATATCAGGTGTTGAAGCTAGGATCTGTCAGTCATTACTATAATTTAATGGTCCCCTATTATCTTAGTAGTATCCTGATGGTCTTGGTATTATCATTGGCTCATGGTCCTGGTAGTGTTTGGTGGTCCTGGTAGTGTTTGGTAGTCCTGAAAGAATCTAGTGGTCCTGGTAGTAACTGATAGTCTTGGTTTTAGGTCCTGGCCCTGGTAGTATGTTCTGGCATTGGTAGTTTCTACTGGTCATGATAACATCTGGGGTCCTGGTACTATCTGGTGGTCCTGGTAGCCCTCCTAGTATTTGATGGTCTTAGTTTTATCTGATGGTCCTTGTTGTGTGTTCTGATCATGGTAGCATCTGGCAGTCCTTGTGGTATCTGATGGTCTTGGCATTATGTCATGGTTCTTGCCTGGTTGTCCTCGATTCTGTCCCAGAATCTGATGGTCCTGGTAGTAACTGATAGTCTTGGTTTTATGTCCTGGTCCTGGCAGCATCTACTGGTCCAGGCATTATCTGTTCTCCTGGTCGTATGTGGAGTTCTTAGCAGTTTCTGATGGTTTTGGGATATTCGGTAGTCTAGACTACATATGATACAAGGTGGAGCTTATCTTTGTTGTCCGTCTGTAGAAACCTAAACCTTCACCATTTATGTCTTTGGGATTTTTTCATTATACTTCTTTTTTTTTATGTTTTTTTTCAGTGTGCAAACTTCATATCGTCTTCCATGGCTGCCTGCAGGCCAGGTGAGAACCAGATGTGAGATTAGGGATGTATAGGAGATCTCTATAGGATAGGACTGGCTAGGTCCAGCCTGGAGCAGGTGCTGAGTGGAGTTGCCCTTTAAAGGGGTACTTCGCTGCTAGACATCTTATCCCCTATCCAAAGTATAAGGGATACGATGTCTGATCCCAGGGGTCCCGCTGCTGAGGCCCCCACAATCTCCCACAGCACCTGTTGTTCTAAACAAACGCTGGGTTCCTACAGCAGTGGTCGTGACGTCACACCATGCCCCTTCCATTCATGTCTATGGGAGGGGGCGTGTCAATGACACGCCCCCTCCCATAGACATGAATGGAGGGGGCGTGGTGTAACATCACAAGTGGGCGTGGCGTCGCGATAACGGCCTTCGGCTCCGAGCATTCAGAGCAAAATGTTCAGGACGCTGGAGCACTGGAGTACCCCTTTAAGTATAGTGCAGCTCCTTGGCCTCAGGGCCCCGTTCTGCCTATAGGCAAATTAGACAGCTGCCTAGAGCGCCCTCTTGATGGGAGCGCCGCTCTGCCCGCTGCAAGAAAGTTAGTAACCAGCATCTGAAGCATCCACCACTCATCCAAAGCATCCGCCCAGCCAAAACCGTCGTAAGGAGGGGGGGTTGTTACAGTGTGTCACCCCAGTAGTAGGTGATCACATGAGGAGGAGGTTTGTTACAGTGTGTCACCCCAGTAGTATGGAGATTACATGAGGAGGAGGTTTGTTACAGTGTGTCACCCCAGTAGTAAGGAGATTACATGAGGAGGAGGTTTGTTACAGTGTGTCACCCCAGTAGTAAGGAGATTACATGAGGAGGAGGTTTGTTACAGTGTGTCACCCCAATAGTAAGGATATTACATGAGGAGGAGGTTTGTTACAGTGTATCACCCCAGTAGTAAGGAGATTACATGAGGAGGAGGTTTGTTACAGTGTGTCACCCCAGTAGTAAGGAGATTACATGAGGAAGAGGTTTGTTACAGTGTGTCACCCCAGTAGTAAGGAGATTACATGAGGAAGAGGTTTGTTACAGTGTGTCACCCCAGTAGTAAGTGATTACATGAGGAGGAGGTTTGTTACAGTGTGTCACCCCAGTAGTAAGTGATTACATGAGGAGGAGGTTTGTTACAGTGTGTCACCCCAGTAGTAAGGAGATTACATGAGGAGGAGGTTTGTTACAGTGTGTCACCCCAGTAGTAAGGAGATTACATGAGGAGGAGGTTTGTTACAGTGTGTCACCCCAGTAGTAAGGAGATTACATGAGGAGGAGGTTTGTTACAGTGTGTCAACCCAGTAGTAAGGAGATTACATGAGGAGGAGGTTTGTTACAGTGTGTCACCCCAGTAGTAAGGAGATTACATGAGGAAGAGGTTTGTTACAGTGTGTCACCCCAGTAGTAGGTGATTACATGAGGAGGAGGTTTGTTACAGTGTGTCACCCCAGTAGTAGGTGATTACATGAGGAGGAGGTTTGTTACAGTGTGTCACCCCAGTAGTAAGGAGATTACATGGGGAGGAGGTTTGTTACAGTGTGTCACCCCAGTAGTAAGGAGATTACATGAGGAAGAGGTTTGTTACAGTGTGTCACCCCAGTAGTAGGTGATTACATGAGGAGGAGGTTTGTTACAGTGTGTCACCCCAGTAGTAGGTGATTACATGAGGAGGAGGTTTGTTACAGTGTGTCACCCCAGTAGTAAGGAGATTACATGAGGAGGAGGTTTGTTACAGTGTGTCACCCCAGTAGTAAGGAGATTACATGAGGAGGAGGTTTTTTACAGTGTGTCACCCCAGTAGTAACGAGATTACATGAGGAGGAGGTTTGTTACAGTGTGTCACCCCAATAGTAAGGAGATTACATGAGGAGGAGGTTTGTTACAGTGTATCACCCCAGTAGTAAGGAGATTACATGAGGAGGAGGTTTGTTACAGTGTGTCACCCCAGTAGTAAGGAGATTACATGAGGAGGAGGTTTGTTACAGTGTATCACCCCAGTAGTAAAGAGATTACATGAGGAGGAGGTTTGTTACAGTGTGTCATCCCAGTAGTAAGGAGATTACATGAGGAGGAGGTTTGTTACAGTGTGTCACCCCAGTAGTAAGGAGATTATATGAGGAGGAGGTTTGTTACAGTGTGTCACCCCAGTAGTAAGGAGATTACATGAGGAGGAGGTTTGTTACAGTGTGTCACCCCAGTAGTAGGTGATTACATGAGGAGGAGGTTTGTTACAGTGTGTCACCCCAGTAGTAGGTGATTACATGAGGAGGAGGTTTGTTACAGTGTGTCACCCCAGTAGTAAGGAGATTACATGAGGAGGAGGTTTGTTACAGTGTGTCACCCCAGTAGTAAGGAGATTACATGAGGAGGAGGTTTTTTACAGTGTGTCACCCCAGTAGTAAGGAGATTACATGAGGAGGAGGTTTGTTACAGTGTGTCACCCCAATAGTAAGGAGATTACATGAGGAGGAGGTTTGTTACAGTGTATCACCCCAGTAGTAAGGAGATTACATGAGGAGGAGGTTTGTTACAGTGTGTCACCCCAGTAGTAAGGAGATTACATGAGGAGGAGGTTTGTTACAGTGTATCACCCCAGTAGTAAGGAGATTACATGAGGAGGAGGTTTGTTACAGTGTGTCATCCCAGTAGTAAGGAGATTACATGAGGAGGAGGTTTGTTACAGTGTGTCACCCCAGTAGTAAGGAGATTATATGAGGAGGAGGTTTGTTACAGTGTGTCACCCCAGTAGTAAGGAGATTATATGAGGAGGAGGTTTGTTACAGTGTGTCACCCCAGTAGTAAGGTAATTACATGGGGAGGAGGTTTGTTACAGTGTGTCAGCCCAGTAGTAAGGAGATTACATGAGGAGGAGGTTTGATACAGTGTGTCACCCCAGTAGTAAGGTAATTACATGGGGAGGAGGTTTGTTACAGTGTGTCACCCCAGTAGTAAGGAGATTACATGAGGAGGAGGTTTGTTACAGTGTATCACCCCAGTAGTAAGGAGATTACATGAGGAGGAGGTTTGTTACAGTGTGTCACCCCAGTAGTAAGGAGATTACATGAGGAGGAGGTTTGTTACAGTGTATCACCCCAGTAGTAAGGAGATTACATGAGGAGGAGGTTTGTTACAGTGTGTCATCCCAGTAGTAAGGAGATTACATGAGGAGGAGGTTTGTTACAGTGTGTCACCCCAGTAGTAAGGAGATTATATGAGGAGGAGGTTTGTTACAGTGTGTCACCCCAGTAGTAAGGAGATTATATGAGGAGGAGGTTTGTTACAGTGTGTCACCCCAGTAGTAAGGTAATTACATGGGGAGGAGGTTTGTTACAGTGTGTCACCCCAGTAGTAAGGAGATTACATGAGGAGGAGGTTTGTTACAGTGTGTCACCCCAGTAGTAAGGTAATTACATGGGGAGGAGGTTTGTTACAGTGTGTCACCCCAGTAGTAAGGAGATTACATGAGGAGGAGGTTTGTTACAGTGTGTCACCCCAGTAGTAAGGTGATTACATGAGGAGGAGGTTTGTTACAGTGTGTCACCCCAGTAGTAAGGTGATTACATGAGGAGGAGGTTTGTTACAGTGTGTCACCCCAGTAGTAAGGTGGGGCATGTAAAAGGATGGAGCCAATGGGCGGGGTCAAGCGGGCGGCAAAATTAGCTTTTGCCTATGGTGGCAATAATCCCTGCACCAGCCCTGCTTGGCCTCCAGCCTTCTCCGGCTCTGGCTCTCTGTGTATGCTGGGAGTTGTAGTTTTCAAGCCCGAACAATTATTTACATTCTTTTTTTTTGTTCTACAGAGAAAAACTCGGTGACAAATACGCAAGAAACACCGGATACAACCAGGTGGCCGACCTGAATAACTTCATCATCCTGTATCCACAAGCCAAGTCCAACATGTCTAACCCCAACGGATGCTGGGACTGGTCAGTATAGCCCCTGCCTCTTTGGGCAATGTATCTAAGCCTATCATGTGTGATACTGTTTTCAGAATCAGTGTATCTAAGCCTGATGTGTGATATGGTCTGTCAGCACCTCTGTCTAAGCTTATAATGTGTGATACTGTCTTCAGAACCAGTGTATCTAAGCCTATTGTGTGCAATACTGTCTATAACACTGTATCTAAGCCTATCATGTGTAACACAGTCTGTCAGTACTTGTATCTAAGCCTATCCTGTGTGTTACTGTCTACTAAGCCACTGTATCTAAGCCTGTCATGTGTGATGTGGTCTGTCAGAATATGAATCTAAGCAAATCATGTGTAATACCGTCTGCCAGCGTATCTAAGCCTATTATAGGGGAGATTTATCAAAACCTGTCCAAAGGAAAACTTGCTGAGTTGCCCATAGCAACCAATCAGATCGCTGCTTTCAGTTTGCAGAGGCCTTTTCAAAAATGAAAGCAGCGATCTGATTGGTTGCTATGGGCAACTCAGCAACTTTTCCTCTGGACAGGTTTTGATAAATCTCCCCCATTGTGTGTTATGCTGTCTATAGACAGTGTATCTAAGCCCATCATATGAGATACTGTCTATAAGAAGCATATCTAAGCCTTTTGTGTGTGATACTGTCTATAGACAGTGTATCTAAGCCCATCATATGAGATACTGTCTATAAGAAGCATATCTAAGCCTTTTGTGTGTGATACTGTCTATAGACAGTGTATCTAAGCCCATCATATGTGATACTGTCTATAAGAAGCATATCTAAGCCTTTTGTGTGTGATACTGTCTATAGACAGTGTATCTAAGCCCATCATATGTGATACTGTCTATAAGAAGCATATCTAAGCCTTTTGTGTGTGATACTGTCTATAGACAGTGTATCTAAGCCCATCATATGTGATACTGTCTATAAGAAGCATATCTAAGCCTTTTGTGTGTGATACTGTCTATAGACAGTGTATCTAAGCCCATCATATGTGATACTGTCTATAAGAAGCATATCTAAGCCTTTTGTGTGTGATACTGTCTATAGACAGTGTATCTAAGCCCATCATATGAGATACTGTCTATAAGAAGCATATCTAAGCCTTTTGTGTGTGATACTGTCTATAGACAGTGTATCTAAGCCCATCATATGAGATACTGTCTATAAGAAGCATATCTAAGCCTTTTGTGTGTGATACTGTCTATAGACAGTGTATCTAAGCCCATCATATGAGATACTGTCTATAAGAAGCATATCTAAGCCTTTTGTGTGTGATACTGTCTATAGACAGTGTATCTAAGCCCATCATATGTGATACTGTCTATAAGAAGCATATCTAAGCCTTTTGTGTGTGATACTGTCTATAGACAGTGTATCTAAGCCCATCATATGTGATACTGTCTATAAGAAGCATATCTAAGCCTTTTGTGTGTGATACTGTCTATAGACAGTGTATCTAAGCCCATCATATGTGATACTGTCTATAAGAAGCATATCTAAGCCTTTTGTGTGTGATACTGTCTATAGACAGTGTATCTAAGCCCATCATATGTGATACTGTCTATAAGAAGCATATCTAAGCCTTTTGTGTGTGATACTGTCTATAGACAGTGTATCTAAGCCTATCACAGGTGATACTGTCTATAAGCAGTGTATCTAAGCCTTTTGTGTGTGATACTGTCTATAAGCAGTGTATCTAAGCCTTTTGTGTGTGATACTGTCTATAAGCAGTGTATCTAAGCCTTTTGTGTGTGATACTGTCTATAAGCAGTGTATCTAAGCCTTTTGTGTGTGATTCTGTCTATAAGCAGTGTATCTAAGCCTTTTGTGTGTGATACTGTCTATAAGCAGTGTATCTAAGCCTTTTGTGTGTGATACTGTCTATAAGCAGTGTATCTAAGCCTTTTGTGTGTGATTCTGTCTATAAGCAGTGTATCTAAGCCTTTTGTGTGTGATACTGTCTATAAGCAGTGTATCTAAGCCTTTTGTGTGTGATACTGTCTATAAGCAGTGTATCTAAGCCTTTTGTGTGTGATACTGTCTATAAGCAGTGTATCTAAGCCTTTTGTGTGTGATACTGTCTATAAGCAGTGTATCTAAGCCTTTTGTGTGGTTTGGGGTGTGAGATGCAGGGCAGATGGAATTACCCTATGGGCAAATGGCATTAACCCCTTGTATTTGTGACGCCAGGGTGTGGTTTATCCTCAATAGGTAGGTATTCCGCTAGATCCTGGGCTAGGCACGGGGACAATAATGACTCCGACGCCAAGTTACGGACAATAGTAGCTTCACCGACAGATGGAACAGTCTATACAGTGTCGCCAGGCCCACGGAGGTGACCAGTGACTTCAGAGCCCTTAAGGGCTTGCTGGGACTTGTGGTTTTGGACAATTTAGTGCAGGCCATGCTGACTTGACAATAAGAAATGACGATACGGAGGCCCTCAGTTCTCCTGCGGATGGTTTATTGGATACAGGACATACAGGAGTCCTTCGTGGACCAGCATTCCTGTATGACCTGTATCCAATAAATCATCCGCAGAAGAACTGAGGGCCTCCGTATCGTCATTTCCCGTTGTGGCTCTAGTTTCTGGAAGAGCTCCGGTGTCTAGCGGAGGATCCGCGGTGACCGGGCAATATCCAGTATCATAATCCCAGTGGCAGTGCCAACATTGGACTACAATAGATGACAGGGACTGACTTGACTGGAGACAGACTGAGCTGTGACTTTACTTGTAGACTTGATTTGAGGCTCCTGTGATCCAGACTCTTAGACTTGACTGCACTGCACCTCAGCAAAGACTCAGGAACCAAGAGAGAGAAGAGACTCCTCCCAGGGACTTTTATGGGGAGACTCTGGTGGGGTCCCATTGGTCTCCCTTTAGTCACCTGGTCACTGATACCTCCTGGGTAACAATCACATGACAACTCACATGGCAACTGGTGATCACATGTTAACTTTTCATAAAGATGCAACATTCTTATATACATAACATAGGGGATAATATACAATTTTATCACAGACAGGAGGCTCGTATCAGATGCATATTCCTTCTTTTATTTTGCCCAATAGCAGAAAGAAATGCAAGTGTTAACAACATAAAAAGAAAAAATGCTGGTAACTAGGTACCTAGCAACCATAGTGACTCCCCTTTCTCTCCTCCACCAATGACCATACACAGGGAGTCCTATATAAACTGGCTGCAGCTCCTCCTCCTCCTCTTTCTTTCTGCTCAGTAGCAGTGTACATACCAGATAAGTACTCTAATTGTGATTCATTCTCTATTTCTAACTATAGCACCGCTTCTTGCGGTCTTCCATATATCTTGGCCTCTACAGATACTGAGTTTCCAATAGGATTTTTTCACCACTAACTTTCATACTTCTGTATACCTATACTATTTTGTCCTGCCTGGTGTCGGTACTGTAGACACCGGGCCCCCTCTGCGTTCTCTTTTAATACCTGTTCCCTCATTTCCATATTTCTGTTACCTGTCTCCCTTCTGGTACGGCTTTCAGCTTGCCGTTACCTCCCGTTGGGCCCGCGCCATTTTCCCCCACGTCGGCGCTTCTTCTTCGCCGCTGTTCTCGCGAGAGCCGGAGCGCGCGTCTCGCTCGCTCTAAAAGGGGCGTGTCGCTGACGCGCGGCGCTCGCGGAGACAGGGGAGTGGAGGGAGTGGAGACGACTCCCGCTCTGACTGCAGCGCAGAACGGGTTTTGAGTGCCCGTTCGGCTGCGGTAACACGGCGGTCTCGCGATTCTCCGGGTCGTGCGCTTCTCGGAAGCGCGCGTCTCGCTGAGGGCGCGGACATAGGCGCCCTTACTACTGGCCCTAGTCCTCTCAAATCTCTTTGCCTCCGCACCGCTGCCGGGGGCGGAGCTTCTCGTACAACACCTGTCTGCGCGATAGACAGGATTGTACACACATACTATACATCCAGGTCTGTAGGTATATATATCGATATATACATATATGTATATAGATTTTAGATATATATATATATATATATATATATATATATAAGGATATATAACTACTTTTTATTTATATATATAAAGTATAATACACTACTATACTTCAATTACACCAATTAACAGTCCCTGTTACCCCCTTTTTGTCTTCACAGCCCGTATTCTCCATATACTACAACTCACCATGTCTGTGCATAATGTGCCTACTCCTCTGGATGGTGCACCAAACCCCACTTTAGAGGCAGAGGTCCCCTCCTCTGACTTGCTACAGCAACTCACCAAATCAATGCACTCAGCCATTGCGTCTGCTATGTCAGCAGTCAACGCTAATATATCCCGCTCTGTCTCCCTGGCGCTGGCTACGCCTCGCCAGGAGGAGACGACGGTGATTTCTGTCCCGCCCTCTGTGCCCCATGCGTCGGCCCAGGCG
Source organism: Hyla sarda (assembly GCF_029499605.1). Taxonomy (NCBI): domain Eukaryota; kingdom Metazoa; phylum Chordata; class Amphibia; order Anura; family Hylidae; genus Hyla; species Hyla sarda. The sequence continues at coordinate 414,547,662 of NC_079192.1, forward strand.
CCCAGCCTTTTAAGACCCGGTAAGTCCAGCCGGAAGAGACGACATTGTTTGGACATACTTACCCGTCCCGTTGCCTTGTCAACTGAAGGAGACGGTGATTCACATTCTAAGACCTCAGTACCGCCTGAGGAAAAACATGTTGCGGTTATCAGACCCCCAGCCCACGGGGATTACATCAATAGTCGGGCTTCTCATGTCTCCAAACGAGTTAAACCTAACTCTTTCGTAGAATTGTCGGAAGACGATTCTGACATGACGTCAGATCATCAGGGCACGGATTGGAGTGAGGACGACGAGAGCCTGGAGGAGGAGGCGGGCCCTTCCTCTGCCCCTGCTCCCCAGGCAGAACCCTCCGGAACCCCGGTGGACTCATTGGGTGTTCCCTTTTTTAACCCGGATGATATTACTCATCCTAGATCCGGGGAGTGGACACCTTCTCCCCAAGTGTCTAAGTACATTGAGACCTGGTTACGCAGATCGTTGGATCGCGCAAACCGCAGCAAATTGAGGGCGGAATGCCCAAGGCCATCTATCGGCAATAGTGTTGCGAAGACCCCCGATCTGGACCCCATCCTGGTCAGATATCTCCTCAAATCGGGGAAGAACCCCAAGAAGGGGATTGATAAGTCCTTCAAAGGGGTGCAGGACAAACTCCTGGACATTCTGGGTCCATTGACAAAGATCTTGGACATGTCCGAACAGGCGGTGGCTTCTGACGCCCCTGTAAATGCAGAGATCCTAAGGGGGTGGGCGTTGCGGGCAATCTGCCTGCTCGGCAACGCCAACACGGCCATGTCGGCGGAACGCCGCAGGTCTATCTTAATGCGCTTGGACCCTCAACTGACCCATCTGGCCTCTGACGAGCCGGGCCCGAGTGCAGAAGGACTGCTCTTTGGCGAATCCTTCATAAAAAACATTAATAAATTTGTCGGGCTGTTCTCCAGCCTCGACAAGGCCCAGTCCTCTCTGAAAAAGTCTTCTCAGGGGAAGGTTTTCAACAAGGCTGGAAGGGGTAGGGGTCGCCCTTCCAGCCGCGGTTCGTATTACCGACCCTATCATAGAGGATCTGTCCACTTCACACCAGACAGACAACACTATACACCCGCCCCACCTATGCAACCGGCTACCCCGTTCTTCCCGACCAGAGGTCGTCCATGGAGGACCCGAGGTTCCACACGTGGTTTCCCCAGAACCAGAGGCACAGGTGAGACTTTCTACCTGTCACGATGCCGGCTGGCAGGTAGTGGATCCTCTGTGCCAGAGAGGGATTGGCGTGGACCGTGCTAGTGGATCGGTTCTAAGTCACTACTGGTTTTCACCAGAGCCCGCCGCAAAGCGGGATGGTCTTGCTGCGGCGGTAGTGACCAGGTCGTATCCACTAGCAACGGCTCACCTCTCTGGCTGCTGAAGATAGGCGCGGTACAAGGGAGTAGACAGAAGCAAGGTCGGACGTAGCAGAAGGTCGGGGCAGGCAGCAAGGATCGTAGTCAGGGGCAACGGCAGGAGGTCTGGAACACAGGCTAGGAACACACAAGGAAACGCTTTCACTGGCACGATGGCAACAAGATCCGGCAAGGGAGTGCAGGGGAAGTGAGGTGATATAGGGAAGTGCACAGGTGAACACACTAATTGGAATCACTGCGCCAATCAGCGGCGCAGTGGCCCTTTAAATCGCAAAGACCCGGCGCGCGCGCGCCCTAGGGAGCGGGGCCGCGCGCGCCGGGACAGGACCGAGGGAGAGCGAGTCAGGTACGGGAGCCGGGGTGCGCATCGCGAGTGGGCGCTACCCGCATCGCGAATCGCATCCCGGCAGGAAGCGGAATCGCAGCGCCCCGGGTCAGTGGATCTGACCGGAGCGCTGCAGCGGGGAGAGTGTAGCGAGCGCTCCGGGGAGGAGCGGGGACCCGGAGCGCTCGGCGTAACAGTACCCCCCCCCTTGGGTCTCCCCCTCTTCTTAGAGCCTGAGAACCTGAGGAGCAGACTTTTGTCTAGGATGTTGTCCTCAGGTTCCCAGGATCTCTCTTCAGGACCACAACCCTCCCAATCCACTAAAAAAAAAGTTTTCCCTCTGACCTTTTTAGAAGCTAAGATCTCTTTGACAGAGAAGATGTCCGAGGAGCCGGAAACAGGAGTGGGAGGAACAGATTTGGGAGAAAAACGGTTGAGGATGAGTGGTTTAAGAAGAGAAACGTGAAAGGCATTAGGGATACGAAGAGAAGGAGGAAGAAGCAGTTTGTAAGAGACAGGATTAATCTGACACAAAATTTTGAAAGGACCAAGATAGCGTGGTCCCAACTTGTAGCTAGGGACACGGAAGCGGACATATTTAGCGGAGAGCCATACCTTGTCTCCAGGGGAAAAAATGGGAGGAGCTCTTCTTTTCTTATCCGCGAACTTCTTCATGCGTGATGAAGCCTGTAAGAGAGAATTTTGGGTCTCTCTCCATATGATGGAAAGGTCACGAGAAATCTCATCCACAGCGGGCAGACCAGAGGGCAAGGGGGTAGGGAGGGGGGGAAGAGGGTGACGGCCGTACACCACGAAAAATGGGGATTTGGAGGAAGATTCAGAGACTCTGAAGTTATACGAGAATTCGGCCCATGGAAGGAGATCTGCCCAGTCATCCTGGCGGGAGGAAACAAAATGTCGCAAATAATCACCCAAGACCTGGTTAATTCTTTCTACTTGTCCATTGGACTGGGGATGATATGCAGAAGAAAAATTTAATTTAATCTTGAGTTGTTTGCAGAGAGCCCTCCAGAATTTAGACACGAATTGGACGCCTCTATCCGAGACGATCTGCGTAGGCAACCCGTGAAGACGAAAAATGTGTACAAAAAATTGTTTAGCCAACTGAGGCGCTGAAGGAAGACCAGGAAGAGGGATGAAATGTGCCATTTTGGAGAATCGATCAACGACCACCCAAACAACAGTGTTGCCACGGGAAGGGGGTAAATCAGTAATAAAATCCATACCAATCAGAGACCAAGGCTGTTCGGGGACAGGCAGGGGATGAAGAAAACCAGCGGGCTTCTGGCGAGGAGTCTTATCCCGGGCACAGATAGTGCAGGCTCGCACAAAGTCCACAACATCCGTCTCCAGAGTCGGCCACCAATAGAAGCGGGAGATGAGTTGCACAGATTTCTTGATGCCCACATGACCTGCGAGATGGGAGGAGTGACCCCATTTGAGGATTCCGAGGCGTTGGCGTGGAGAAACAAAGGTCTTTCCTGGAGGAGTTTGCCTGATGGAGGCTGGAGAAGTGGAGATCAGGCAGTCAGGTGGAATGATGTGTTGCGGAGAGAGTTCAACTTCTGAGGCATCCGAGGAACGAGAGAGAGCATCGGCCCTAATGTTCTTATCGGCAGGCCGAAAGTGAATCTCAAAATTAAATCGGGCAAAGAACAGAGACCACCGGGCCTGGCGAGGATTCAGCCGTTGGGCAGACTGGAGGTAGGAGAGGTTCTTGTGGTCGGTGTAAATAATAACTGGAAATCTTGATCCCTCCAGCAGATGCCTCCATTCCTCAAGTGCTAATTTGATGGCTAGAAGCTCTCGATCCCCGATGGAGTAGTTCCTCTCCGCCGGAGAGAAGGTCCTAGAAAAAGAACCACAAGTGACAGCATGCCCGGAAGAATTTTTTTGTAGAAGAACAGCTCCAGCTCCCACTGAGGAGGCATCAACCTCCAATAGGAAGGGTTTAGAAGGGTCAGGTCTGGAGAGCACGGGAGCCGAAGAAAAGGCAGACTTGAGTCGTTTAAAGGCGTCTTCCGCTTGAGGAGGCCAAGACTTGGGATCGGCATTTTTTTTGGTTAAAGCCACGATAGGAGCCACCACGGTAGAAAAATGTGGAATAAATTGTCTGTAATAATTGGCGAACCCCAAAAAGCGTTGGATAGCACGGAGTCCGGAGGGGCGTGGCCAATCTAAGACGGCAGAGAGTTTGTCTGGATCCATTTGTAGTCCCTGGCCAGAGACCAAATATCCTAGAAAAGGAAGAGATTGGCATTCAAACAGACATTTCTCAATTTTGGCATAGAGTTGATTGTCACGAAGTCTCTGAAGAACCATACGGACATGCTGGCGGTGTTCTTCTAGATTGGCAGAAAAAATTAGGATATCGTCCAGATATACAACAACACAGGAGTATAACAGATCACGAAAAATTTCATTAACAAAGTCTTGGAAGACGGCAGGGGCGTTGCACAGGCCAAAGGGCATGACCAGATACTCAAAGTGTCCATCTCTGGTGTTAAATGCCGTTTTCCACTCATCCCCCTCTCTGATGCGGATGAGGTTATAGGCACCTCTTAAGTCCAGTTTAGTAAAGATGTGGGCACCTTGGAGGCGATCAAAGAGTTCAGAGATGAGGGGTAGGGGGTAGCGGTTCTTAACCGTGATTTTATTAAGACCGCGGTAGTCAATGCAAGGACGTAGGGAGCCATCTTTTTTGGACACAAAGAAAAATCCGGCTCCGGCAGGAGAGGAGGATTTACGGATAAAGCCCTTTTTTAAATTTTCCTGGACGTATTCAGACATGGCAAGAGTCTCTGGGGCAGAGAGAGGATAAATTCTGCCCCGGGGTGGAGTAGTGCCCGGGAGGAGGTCGATAGGACAATCATAAGGCCTGTGAGGAGGTAGAGTCTCAGCTTGTTTTTTGCAGAAAACATCCGCGAAGTTCATATAGGCCTTAGGGAGACCGGTTACTGGAGGAACCACAGAGTCACGGCAAGGGTTACTGGGAACCGGTTTTAGACAGTCCTTGGAACAAGAGGGCCCCCAACTCTTGATCTCCCCAGTGGACCAATCCAGGGTTGGGGAATGAAGTTGAAGCCAGGGAAGTCCAAGGAGAATTTCCGAGGTGCAATTGGGGAGGACCAAAAGTTCAATCCTCTCGTGATGAGATCCGATGCTCATTAGAAGGGGCTCCGTGCGGAAACGTATGGTACAGTCCAATCTTTCATTGTTTACACAATTGATGTAAAGGGGTCTGGCGAGACTGGTCACTGGGATGTTGAACCTGTTGACGAGAGAGGCCAAAATAAAATTTCCTGCAGATCCAGAGTCCAAGAAGGCCACAGTAGAGAAGGAGAAGGCAGAGGCAGACATCCGCACAGGCACAGTAAGACGTGGAGAAGCAGAGTAGACATCAAGGACTGTCTCACCTTTGTGCGGAGTCAGCGTACGTCTTTCCAGGCGGGGAGGACGGATAGGACAATCCCTCAGGAAGTGTTCGGTACTAGCACAGTACAGGCAGAGGTTCTCCATGCGGCGTCGTGTCCTCTCTTGAGGTGTCAGGCGAGACCGGTCAACCTGCATAGCCTCCACGGCGGGAGGCACAGGAACGGATTGCAGGGGACCAGAGGAGAGAGGAGCCGAGGAGAAGAAACGCCTCGTGCGAACAGAGTCCATATCTTGGCGGAGCTCCTGACGCCTTTCGGAAAAACGCATGTCAATGCGAGTGGCTAGGTGAATGAGTTCATGTAGATTAGCAGGAATTTCTCGTGCGGCCAGAACATCTTTAATGTTGCTGGATAGGCCTTTTTTAAAGGTCGCGCAGAGGGCCTCATTATTCCAGGATAATTCTGAAGCAAGAGTACGGAATTGTACGGCATACTCGCCAACGGAAGAATTACCCTGGACCAGGTTCAACAGGGCAGTCTCAGCAGAAGAGGCTCGGGCAGGTTCCTCAAAGACACTTCGGATTTCCGAGAAGAAGGAGTGTACAGAGGCAGTGACGGGGTCATTGCGGTCCCAGAGCGGTGTGGCCCAAGACATGGCTTTTCCAGACAGAAGGCTGACTACGAAAGCCACCTTAGACCTTTCAGTGGGAAACTGGTCCGACATCATCTCCAGATGCAGGGAACATTGGGAAAGAAAGCCACGGCAAAACTTAGAGTCCCCATCAAATTTATCCGGCAAGGATAGGCGTAGACCAGGAGCGGCCACTCGCTGCGGAGGAGGTGCAGGAGCTGGCGGAGGAGATGACTGCTGAAGCTGTGGTAGTAACTGCTGTAGCATAACGGTCAGTTGAGACAGCTGTTGGCCTTGTTGCGCTATCTGTTGTGACTGCTGGGCGACCACCGTGGTAAGGTCAGCGACAACTGGCAGAGGAACTTCAGCGGGATCCATGGCCGGATCTACTGTCACGATGCCGGCTGGCAGGTAGTGGATCCTCTGTGCCAGAGAGGGATTGGCGTGGACCGTGCTAGTGGATCGGTTCTAAGTCACTACTGGTTTTCACCAGAGCCCGCCGCAAAGCGGGATGGTCTTGCTGCGGCGGTAGTGACCAGGTCGTATCCACTAGCAACGGCTCACCTCTCTGGCTGCTGAAGATAGGCGCGGTACAAGGGAGTAGACAGAAGCAAGGTCGGACGTAGCAGAAGGTCGGGGCAGGCAGCAAGGATCGTAGTCAGGGGCAACGGCAGGAGGTCTGGAACACAGGCTAGGAACACACAAGGAAACGCTTTCACTGGCACGATGGCAACAAGATCCGGCAAGGGAGTGCAGGGGAAGTGAGGTGATATAGGGAAGTGCACAGGTGAACACACTAATTGGAATCACTGCGCCAATCAGCGGCGCAGTGGCCCTTTAAATCGCAAAGACCCGGCGCGCGCGCGCCCTAGGGAGCGGGGCCGCGCGCGCCGGGACAGGACCGAGGGAGAGCGAGTCAGGTACGGGAGCCGGGGTGCGCATCGCGAGCGGGCGCTACCCGCATCGCGAATCGCATCCCGGCAGGAAGCGGAATCGCAGCGCCCCGGGTCAGTGGATCTGACCGGAGCGCTGCAGCGGGGAGAGTGTAGCGAGCGCTCCGGGGAGGAGCGGGGACCCGGAGCGCTCGGCGTAACACTACCCCACTACCGGATGTACCGGTAGGGGGCCGTCTGATGTATTTTTTCCACGCTTGGTCCCGGATCACTTCAGACCCGTGGGTGCTACAGGTGGTGTCGGGTTACTGCATAGAATTCACATGCAATCCTGTACAGACCCATTGGCCAAGGGCCATTCAATTTACAGACGCGGACAGGGATCTGGTCCACGCGGAACTGGTGGAGCTAAACCAAAAGCGTGCCATCAGGGAAGTGCCCTGGAACACTCCGGGTTTTGTCAGCAACGTCTTCCTGGTCAAAAAGAAAGACGGCGGACACCGACCCGTGATAAACCTGCGCTATCTCAACGACTGCGTTGTCTACCGCCATTTCAAAATGGAAGGTATACATCTGCTCAGAGACCTGCTGCAGTCGGGCGACTGGCTGGCAAAGGTAGATCTGAAGGATGCGTACCTTACGGTACCAATCCATCCCTCATGCACTCGATACCTGCAGTTTTGTTGGGAAGATCGCAAATGGGAGTTCACATGCCTCCCGTTCGGCCTCTCCTCGGCTCCGTGGTGTTTCACCAAATTGCTGAGACCGGCCATGGCGGTCCTCCGGAGTCGAGGTGTTCGGTTGATCGTCTACCTCGACGACATTTTGATCATGGCTCCTACATGCGTGCTGGCCAGGTGGCATGTCCAGTGGACGATTTCGCTCCTCATGGATTTAGGTTTTTTGGTCAACAGGAAGAAGTCGGTGTTGTCACCGGCGAGGAACTTGGAGTTTTTGGGCTTTCTGGTGGATACTCAGTCCGCCACTCTAAGTCTTCCGGTCAAGAAGTTGACCACGATACGCAAGGAGATTCGGAGTATCCTCCGCAGGACGAGGGTATCCTTGAAGGCTATCGCACGGATTGTCGGACTGCTGTCAGCATCAGTCCAGGCGATATTTCCGGCGCCTTTACACTACCGGGCCCTGCAACGTCTAAAAATCAGACATTTGCAGGAGGGCCTGTCGTACTCGGACGAGGTTCCGATATCTCTGGAAGCCAGGGAGGAATTCCTCTGGTGGCTCCAACATGTCCAGGATTGGAATGGGAAGACCATCTTCAATTCCAAACCAGACCTTGTGATGGAGTCGGACGCCAGTCTTTCCGGCTGGGGCGCTCGTTGCGGGACTTCCTCCACGGGAGGCAAATGGTCAGGGTCGGAGGCGCAGTTGCATATCAATTGCCTGGAACTCCTAGCGGGATCGTTCGCGCTCCGGAGTTTTGCATCCCACAGATCCGATTGTTGCATCCTGCTGCGTATGGACAACGTAGCGGCGGTGCAGTATATCAATCGACTGGGCGGGACGAAGTCGAAAATCCTCGCGGATTTGGCGACGGAGTTCTGGGATTTCTGTCTTCAACGGAACATTGTGTTGAAGGCGGAATACCTACCCGGGATTTCCAACTCCATTGCGGATTGGAATTCCAGATACCTCAGGGATTCCAGCGACTGGATGATGGATCCGGCGGTGTTCCAGTCAATACAGTCTTTGTGGGGGCCGTTGGCCGTGGATTTGTTTGCCTCTCGGCTCAATCGCCAATTGGAGATATTTTTCAGTTGGCGTCCGGACCCAGAGGCCGCAGCTACGGACGCGTTTCTTCAGCATTGGCCTCAAGGGATACTTTATGCCTTTCCGCCTTTCGCTATGATCCCAAGAGTACTGTGGCAGACGGAGAATCAGGAAGCGACTTTGGTGTTGATCACCCCTTGGTGGCCGACCCAATCGTGGTTTCCGCAGATTCTGGGTTTGGCCATGGACGTACCGAGACTATGTCCGAGCCTCCCTTCATTGTTGAAGGGCCCGAAAGGAGAATCACACCCCTTGATTCTTCTCGATCAGTTGCCACTGTTGGCGTGGCTGATTTCGGGTCATCGTCACTTGGGGGACGTATTTCGCAGACGGCTAGCAACCTCATTAACGAAGTATGGGCGCCGGGTACCAGATCGGCTTATCGATCTGCCTGGGGACTTTGGCTACGTTGGTGCACACGACGGGATTTGGATCCCGTTCGCGCCCCTCTAGCTGAAGTCATAAATTTTTTATCGGATTCTTTCGAAACGGGTAAGGCCTATCGCACTATCAATGTGTACAGGTCGGCCATTTCTGCGCACCATTCCCTGGTGGATGGTTTGCTGATCGGTCAACATCCCGTGATCTGTCGCCTCATGAGGGGGATTCGGTTTAGGAGACCGCCTTCCCCTCGTTATCAGTCTACTTGGGACGTTTCTCTCGTTTTACGGATGTTTGAGGAGTGGGACGACAATGATCAGCTATCATTGAAACACCTCTCCTTCAAGTTGACCATGTTGCTGTGTTTAATTTCGATAAAACGTATATCCGATGTGCGCGCCTTGGACGTGTCCAGGAGACAATTTGTCCCGGATGGAGTTAGGTTTTCGGTCTGCCGTCGGACGAAGACCGATCTGCGTTCGGTTTTTTACCCGTGTTTTCCGTCTCATCCAAGATTGTGTGTGGTACGTTGTCTCCGATCCTACGAGAATCGGACCGTACCGTTTCGTACGGGGCGCGATGCGCAACTGTTGATTTCGTTTTGTTCTCCGCACTTACCTGTTTCATCCCCTACGCTAGCACGGTGGGTGAAACAGACGATGACGCTGGCGGGGATCGATGTGTCCGTCTTTCTCGCCCACTCCACTAGGAGTGCTATGGCGACCAAGACTTTTCAGTCTGGAGGCTCGCTTGCTGACATTCTGAAGGCGGCCGATTGGTCGTCTGAAGATGTCTTTAAGACCTTCTACTTTAGACCTACTCAGCATGTGTCTATGTCAGTATTGTGATTGTATTGCATTGTATTATTATTGCTTTGAACATGCATCTGATACGAGCCTCCTGTCTGTGATAAAATTGAAGATTTTCCTAGTATTTTGACGGAAAATTTAGATTTTATAAAGACAGGAGGCGAGTATCATCCCTCCCATTGTACCCTACCCTACTCTATGGTATTCTTCTCTCTTTTCAGGCTATTGAAGATTTTATCTTACACATCGGTTTTACAGTTGGAGTTACTCGTTAGTAACATTGCTATCCATCGAACCTGCGATGTCCCGACGGACTCACCACGTTGATGTTGATGGAAGTTCCGGTGGATAGTTTGGAGATCCACGCGGTTAGCTCGGTTCCTGGTTGGGGAAATCTCCCAGTGCCCGAGAAGTGATGATCTGTTCCAGTAAAGAGGCTGCCTGAGATAAAGAAAGAGGAGGAGGAGGAGCTGCAGCCAGTTTATATAGGACTCCCTGTGTATGGTCATTGGTGGAGGAGAGAAAGGGGAGTCACCAGCATTTTTTCTTTTTATGTTGTTAACACTTGCATTTCTTTCTGCTATTGGGCAAAATAAAAGAAGGAATATGCATCTGATACTCGCCTCCTGTCTTTATAAAATCTAAATTTTCCGTCAAAATACTAGGAAAATCTTCAATTACAGTAGAACAGATGCAGGGGGGGGGGGGCCTAGGGGACACTGAAGGGTACGGGGTAACAACTCCCGTACTGGGCCACCACACATAGGTACAGATGCTGACAGACCATATCACATAAGTCTATCATGTGTGATACTGTCTGTGGAGCCCTAGTATCTAAGCCTATCATGTGTGATACTGTCTATAAGCAGTGTATCTAACCCTAGTATGTGTGATACTGACTGTAAGCAGTGTATCTAGGCCTATCATGTGTGATATGGTTTGTCAGCATCTGTATCTAAGCCTATCAAGTGTGATACTGTCTGTACAGCCTGTGTATCTAAGCCTATTATGTGTGATATTGTCTATAAGCAGTGTATCTAACCCTATCATGAGTGATATTGACTGTTAGCAGTGTATCTAGGCCTTTCATGTGTAATATGGTTTGTCAGCATCTGTATCTAAGTCTATCATGTGTGATACTGTCTTTGAGCCATGAATATAAGCCTGGTGTATGTGATACTGTCTGTAAGCAGTGTATCTAACCCTATTATGTGTGATACTGACTGTAAGCAGTGTATCTAGGCCTATCATGTGTGATATGGTTTGTCAGCATCTGTATCTAAGCCTATCAAGGGGGATACTGTCTGTACAGCCTGTGTATCTAAGCCTATTATGTGTGATACTGTCTATAAGCAGTGTATCTAACCCTATCATGAGTGATATTGACTGTTAGCAGTGTATCTAGGCCTTTCATGTGTAATATGGTTTGTCAGCATCTGTATCTAAGTCTATCATGTGTGATACTGTCTTTGAGCCATGAATATAAGCCTGGTGTATGTGATACTGTCTGTAAGCAGTGTATCTAACCCTATTATGTGTGATACTGACTGTAAGCAGTGTATCTAGGCCTATCATGTGTGATATGGTTTGTCAGCATCTGTATCTAAGCCTATCAAGTGTGATACTGTCTGTACAGCCTGTGTATCTAAGCCTATTATGTGTGATATTGTCTATAAGCAGTGTATCTAACCCTATCATGAGTGGTATTGACTGTTAGCAGTGTATCTAGGCCTTTCATGTGTAATATGGTTTGTCAGCATCTGTATCTAAGTCTATCATGTGTGATACTGTCTTTGAGCCATGAATATAAGCCTGGTGTATGTGATACTGTCTGTAAGCAGTGTATCTAACCCTATTATGTGTGATACTGACTGTAAGCAGTGTATCTAGGCCTATCATGTGTGATATGGTTTGTCAGCATCTGTATCTAAGCCTATCAAGGGGGATACTGTCTGTACAGCCTGTGTATCTAAGCCTATTATGTGTGATACTGTCTATAAGCAGTGTATCTAACCCTATCATGAGTGATATTGACTGTTAGCAGTGTATCTAGGCCTTTCATGTGTAATTTGGTTTGTCAGCATCTGTATCTAAGTCTATCATGTGTGATACTGTCTTTGAGCCATGAATATAAGCCTGGTGTATGTGATACTGTCTGTAAGCAGTGTATCTAACCCTATTATGTGTGATACTGACTGTAAGCAGTGTATCTAGGCCTATCATGTGTGATATGGTTTGTCAGCATCTGTATCTAAGCCTATCAAGGGGGATACTGTCTGTACAGCCTGTGTATCTAAGCCTATTATGTGTGATACTGTCTATAAGCAGTGTATCTAACCCTATCATGAGTGATATTGACTGTTAGCAGTGTATCTAGGCCTTTCATGTGTAATTTGGTTTGTCAGCATATGTATCTAAGTCTATCATGTGTGATACTGTCTTTGAGCCATGAATATAAGCCTGGTGTATGTGATACTGTCTGTAAGCAGTGTATCTAACCCTATTATGTGTGATACTGACTGTAAGCAGTGTATCTAGGCCTATCATGTGTGATATGGTTTGTCAGCATCTGTATCTAAGCCTATCAAGTGTGATACTGTCTGTACAGCCTGTGTATCTAAGCCTATTATGTGTGATATTGTCTATAAGCAGTGTATCTAACCCTATCATGAGTGGTATTGACTGTTAGCAGTGTATCTAGGCCTTTCATGTGTAATATGGTTTGTCAGCATCTGTATCTAAGTCTATCATGTGTGATACTGTCTTTGAGCCATGAATATAAGCCTGGTGTATGTGATACTGTCTGTAAGCAGTGTATCTAACCCTATTATGTGTGATACTGACTGTAAGCAGTGTATCTAGGCCTATCATGTGTGATATGGTTTGTCAGCATCTGTATCTAAGCCTATCAAGGGGGATACTGTCTGTACAGCCTGTGTATCTAAGCCTATTATGTGTGATACTGTCTATAAGCAGTGTATCTAACCCTATCATGAGTGATATTGACTGTTAGCAGTGTATCTAGGCCTTTCATGTGTAATTTGGTTTGTCAGCATCTGTATCTAAGTCTATCATGTGTGATACTGTCTTTGAGCCATGAATATAAGCCTGGTGTATGTGATACTGTCTGTAAGCAGTGTATCTAACCCTATTATGTGTGATACTGACTGTAAGCAGTGTATCTAGGCCTATCATGTGTGATATGGTTTGTCAGCATCTGTATCTAAGCCTATCAAGGGGGATACTGTCTGTACAGCTTGTGTATCTAAGCCTATTATGTGTGATACTGTCTATAAGCAGTGTATCTAACCCTATCATGAGTGATATTGACTGTTAGCAGTGTATCTAGGCCTTTCATGTGTAATATGGTTTGTCAGCATCTGTATCTAAGTCTATCATGTGTGATACTGTCTTTGAGCCATGAATGTCAGCCTGGTGTATGTGATACTGTCTGTAAGCAGTGTATCTAAGCTTATCGTGTGTGACAATATCTGTAAGCAGTGTATCTAAGCTTATCGTGTGAGACACTGTCTGAAGCAGTGTATCTAAGCCTGTCATATGTGATACAGTCTCATGATGCCGCATCCTTCTCTCTCACTACAGGTGGGGATTCAGCAGCTATGCTTATGGTAAGACGGCCATTTTACATTCTTGCACCCAGATAAGTTAAGAACTATAGACCAGAGGTCCCCAACCTGGTCCTTCAGGCCACCAATGGTCCAGGATTACAACTTTCCCCTGTTCTATTCCAATGGAGTAACCAAAAAATCCCAGAACGTTTGTGGCCTTGAAGACTGGGTTGGGGACCACCGATTTAGGCTAAAGGTATCTACTGATTAGCTCCGCCTCCTCATGAAAACACCCAAATGCCCGTCCTAAATCATCTTTGATTCCTTGAATTTTGGGAATTGGACATTTCTGCCTGGTTTTAGTGCAAATTTTTACATATTTCCCCATTCTGGACATCTAGGTGACAACCTCTGTAGGAGCTTCAGTAGCGGCCATCTTGGTTTTTCGCTGCTTTTTTAGCTTTACTTTTTGTATTTCCACATTCTAACCGAGCCTCTTTGTTCTATTTCTAGCGAACAAGAACGGATATCAGATGACCGGAGTGGAGAGGATGATGCTGAGGACCCTGGGGCAGTACTAATGGAAAAGACAGAAGAGGGGGGTGGGGTAGTGGGGCGGGGGGTGTCTGACGCTGGAGGACATGGACTGGTACATGTTGACTTGTAAATATGATGATTTGTAGACATTTGTGATTGTTCCCTCTTTTTGTTCCGTCTTTGTGACCCCAATCTGAATTCTAGATCTACTTCCTACAATAAAGTTCACTTCCTGCTGTAGGATTTTCCTTCTCGACACTTCACGATTCTTTAACATATATCAAACTGACTATTCCTTAAGCCCCACCCCTGAATAGCCCAGCCAGGCCCCCAAAGAGTCTTCCCTGAGCAAAGCAATAGCCAGTAGTTCTTGTGGAAGGCTGTTAAGGGGTGGGGCCAAAACCATAAGGCGGGGAATGGAGTAGGTAAAGCAGGGGTGGGGACTGCAGATGGGAATCAAACAGTCTCTACTGGATGGATCCTTCCTGTTGGATTCCTGTGTTGACGGGGGGGGGGGGGGGGGTTGATAAGATATGTAGTTGTCCATAGTATATGAGGGGCACACGCTGGGGGTTGTAGTGGTCAGTAGTATATGAGGGGCACACGCTGGAGGTTATAGTTGTCCATAGTATATGAGGTGCACACGCTGGGGGTTGTAGTTGTCCATAGTATATGAGGTGCACACGCTGGGGGTTGTAGTTGTCCATAGTATATGAGGTGCACATGCTGGGGGTTGTAGTTGTCGGTAGTATATGAGGGGCACACGCTGGGGGTTGTAGTTGCCGGTAGTATATGAGGGGCACACGCTTGGGGTTGTAGTTGTCCTTAGTATATAAGGGGCACACGCTGGGGGTTGTAGTTGTCGGTAGTATATGAGGGGCACACGCTGGAGGTTATAGTTGTCCATAGTATATGAGGTGCACACGCTGGGGGTTGTAGTTGTCCATAGTATATGAGGTGCACACGCTGGGGGTTGTAGTTGTCCATAGTATATGAGGTGCACATGCTGGGGGTTGTAGTTGTCGGTAGTATATGAGGGGCACACGCTGGGGGTTGTAGTTGCCGGTAGTATATGAGGGGCACACGCTTGGGGTTGTAGTTGTCCTTAGTATATAAGGGGCACACGCTGGGGGTTGTAGTTGTCGGTAGTATATGAGGGGCACACGCTGGGGGTTGTAGTGGTCGGTATTATATAGAGGACATGCTGGGGGTTGTAGTTGTCTGTATTATATAGAGGACACGCTGGGGGTTGTAGTGATCGGTATTATATAGAGGACATGCTGGGGGTTGTAGTGGTCGGTATTATAAAGAGGACATGCTGGGGGTTGTAGTGGTCGGTATTATATAGAGGACATGCTGGGGGTTGTAGTGGTCGGTGTTATATAGAGGACATGCTGGGGGTTGTAATGGTCGGTATTATATAGAGGACATGCTGGGGGTTGTAGTGGTCGGTGTTATATAGAGGACATGCTGGGGGTTGTAGTGGTCTGTATTATATAGAGGACAAGCTGGGGGTTGTAGTGATCTGTATTATATAGAGGACATGCTGGGGGTTGTAGTGATCGGTATTTTATAGAGAACATGCTGGGGGTTGTAGTGGTCGGTATTATATAGAGGACATGCTGGGGGTTGTAGTGGTCGGTGTTATATAGAGGTCATGCTGGGGGTTGTAGTGGTCGGTATTATATAGAGGACATGCTGGGGGTTGTAGTGGTCGGTATTATATAGAGGACATGCTGGGGGTTGTAGTGGTCGGTATTATATGGAGGACATGCTGGGGGTTGTAGTGGTTGGTATTATATAGAGGACATGCTGGGGGTTGTAGTGGTCGGTATTATATAGAGGACATGCTGGGGGTTGTAGTGATCGGTATTATATAAAGGACATGCTGGGGGTTGTAGTGATCGGTATTATATAGAGGACATGCTGGGGATTGTAGTGGTCGGTATTATATAGAGGACACGCTGGGGGTTGTAGTGGTCAGTATTATATAGAGGACATGCTGGGGGTTGTAGTGGTCGGTATTATATAGAGGACATGCTGGGGGTTGTAGTGGTCGGTATTATATGGAGGACATGCTGGGGGTTGTAGTGATTGGTATTATATAGAGGACATGCTGGGGGTTGTAGTGGTCGGTATTATATAGAGGACATGCTGGGGGTTGTAGTGGTCGGTATTATATAGAGGACATGCTGGGGGTTGTAGTGGTCGGTGTTATATAGAGGACATGCTGGGGGTTGTAGTGGTCGGTGTTATATAGAGGACATGCTGGGGGTTGTAGTGTTCGGTATTATATAGAGAACATGCTGGGGGTTGTAGTGGTCGGTATTATATAGAGGACATGCTGGGGGTTGTAGTGGTCGGTATTATATAGAGGACATGCTGGGGGTTGTAGTGGTCGGTATTATATAGAGGACATGCTGGGAGTTGTAGTGGTCGGTATTATATGGGGGGATACGCTGGGGGTTGTAGTGGTCGGTGTTATATAGAGAACATGCTGGGGGTTGTAGTGGTCGGTATTATATAGAGGACATGCTGGGGGTTGTAGTGGTCGGTATTATATGGAGGACATGCTGGGGGTTGTAGTGGTTGGTATTATATAGAGGACATGCTGGGGGTTGTAGTGGTCGGTATTATATAGAGGACATGCTGGGGGTTGTAGTGGTCGGTATTATATAGAGGACATGCTGGGGGTTGTAGTGGTCGGTATTATATAGAGGACACGCTGGGGGTTGTAGGGGTCGGTATTATATAGAGGACATTCTGGGGGTTGTAGTGGTCGGTGTTATATAGAGGACATGCTGGGGGTTGTAGTGGTCGGTATTATATGGAGGACATGCTGGGGGTTGTAGTGGTCGGTATTATATGGAGGACATGCTGGGGGTTGTAGTGGTCGGTATTATATGGAGGACATGCTGGGGGTTGTAGTGGTCGGTGTTATAGGGAGGACATGCTGGGGGTTGTAGTGGTCGGTATTATATAGAGGACATGCTGGGGGTTGTAGTGGTCGGTATTATATGGAGGACATGCTGGGGGTTGTGGTGGTCGGTGTTATATAGAGGACATGCTGGGTGTTGTAGTGGTCGGTATTATATGGAGGACATGCTGGGGGTTGTAGTGGTCGGTGTTATATAGAGGACATGCTGGGGGTTGTAGTGGTTGGTATTATATAGAGGACATGCTGGGGGTTGTAGTGGTCGGTGTAATATAGAGGACATTCTTGGGGTTGTAGTGGTCGGTATTATATGGAGGACATGCTGGGGGTTGTAGTAGTCGGTATTATATAGAGGACATGCTGGGGGTTGTAGTGGTCGGTATTATATGGAGGACATGCTGGGGGTTGTAGTGGTCGGTTTTATATAGAGGACATGCTGGGGGTTGTAGTGGTCGGTATTATATGGAGGACATGCTGGGGGTTGTAGTGGTCGGTATTATATAGAGGACATGCTGGGGGTTGTAGTGGTCGGTATTATATGGAGGACATGCTGGGGGTTGTAGTGGTCGGTATTATATAGAGGACACGCTGGGGGTTGTAGTGGTCGGTGTTATATAGAGGACATGCTGGGGGTTGTAGTGATCGGTATTATATGGGGGGACACGCTGGGGGTTGTAGTGGTCGGTGTTATATAGAGGACATGCTGGGGGTTGTAGTGGTCGATGTTATATAGAGGACATGCTGGGGGTTGTAGTGGTCGGTATTATATAGAGGACATGCTGGGGGTTGTAGTGGTCGGTATTATATAGAGGACCTTCTGGGGGTTGTAGTGGTCGGTATTATATAGAGGACATGCTGGGGGTTGTAGTGGTCGGTATTATATAGAGGACATGCTGGGGGTTGTAGTGGTCGGTATTATATAGAGGACATGCTGGGGGTTGTAGTGGTCGGTATTATATAGAGGACATGCTGGGGGTTGTAGTGGTCGGTATTATATGGGGGGACACGCTGGGGGTTGTAGTGGTCAGTGTTATATAGAGGACATGCTGGGGGTTGTAGTGGTCGGTATTATATAGAGGACATGCTGGGGGTTGTAGTGGTCGGTGTTATATAGAGGACATGCTGGGGGTTGTAGTGGTCGGTGTTATATAGAGGACATGCTGGGGGTTGTAGTGGTCGGTGTTATATAGAGGACATGCTGGGGGTTGTAGTGGTCGGTATTATATGGGGGGACACGCTGGGGGTTGTAGTGGTCGGTGTTATATAGAGGACATGCTGGGGGTTGTAGTGGTCGGTATTATATAGAGGACATGCTGGGGGTTGTAGTGGTTGGTATTATATAGAGGACATGCTGGGGGTTGTAGTGGTCGGTATTATATAGAGGACATGCTGGGGGTTGTAGTGGTCGGTATTATATGGAGGACATGCTGGGGGTTGTAGTGGTCTGTATTATATAGAGGACATGCTGGGGGTTGTAGTGGTTGGTATTATATAGAGGACATGCTGGGGGTTGTAGTGGTCGGTATTATAGGGAGGACATTCTGGGGGTTGTAGTGGTCGGTATTATATGGAGGACATGCTGGGGGTTGTAGTGGTCGGTGTTATATAGAGGACATGCTGGGGGTTGTAGTGGTCGGTATTATATAGAGGACATGCTGGGGTTTGTAGTGGTCGGTGTTATATAGAGGACATGCTGGGGGTTGTAGTGGTCGGTATTATATAGAGGACATGCTGGGGGTTGTAGTGGTCGGTATTATATGGAGGACATGCTGGGGGTTGTAGTGGTCGGTATTATATAGAGGACATGCTGGGGGTTGTAGTGGTCGGTATTATATGGAGGACATGCTGGGGGTTGTAGTGGTCGGTATTATATGGAGGACATGCTGGGGGTTGTAGTGGTCGGTTTTTTATAGAGGACATGCTGGGGGTTGTAGTGGTCGGTATTATATAGAGGACATGCTGGGGGTTGTAGTGGTCGGTATTATATGGAGGACATGCTGGGGGTTGTAGTGGTCGGTATTATATAGAGGACATGCTGGGGGTTGTAGTGGTCGGTATTATATAGAGGACATGCTGGGGGTTGTAGTGGTCGGTGTTATATAGAGGACATGCTGGGGGTTGTAGTGGTCGGTATTATATGGGGGGACACGCTGGGGGTTGTAGTGGTCGGTGTTATATAGAGGACATGCTGGGGGTTGTAGTGGTCGGTATTATATAGAGGACATGCTGGGGGTTGTAGTGGTCGGTATTATATAGAGGACATGCTGGGGGTTGTAGTGGTCGGTGTTATATAGAGGACATGCTGGGGGTTGTAGTGGTCGGTATTATATAGAGGACCTTCTGGGGGTTGTAGTGGTCGGTATTATATAGAGGACATGCTGGGGGTTGTAGTGGTCGGTATTATATAGAGGACATGCTGGGGGTTGTAGTGGTCGGTATTATATAGAGGACATGCTGGGGGTTGTAGTGGTTGGTATTATATAGAGGACATGCTGGGGGTTGTAGTGGTCTGTATTATATAGAGGACACGCTGGGGGTTGTAGTGATCTGTATTATATAGAGGACATGCTGGGGGTTGTAGTGATCGGTATTTTATAGAGAACATGCTGGGGGTTGTAGTGGTCGGTATTATATAGAGGACATGCTGGGGGTTGTAGTGGTCGGTGTTATATAGAAGTCATGCTGGGGGTTGTAGTGATCGGTATTATATAGAGGACATGCTGGGGGTTGTAGTGGTCGGTATTATATAGAGGACATGCTGGGGGTTGTAGTGGTCGGTATTATATAGAGGACATGCTGGGGGTTGTAGTGATCGGTATTATATAAAGGACATGCTGGGGGTTGTAGTGATCGGTATTATATAGAGGACATGCTGGGGGTTGTAGTGGTCGGTATTATATAGAGGACATGCTGGGGGTTGTAGTGGTCGGTATTATATAGAGGACATGCTGGGGGTTGTAGTGGTCGGTATTATATAGAGGACATGCTGGGGGTTGTAGTGGTCGGTATTATATAGAGGACACGCTGGGGGTTGTAGTGGTCAGTATTATATAGAGGACATGCTGGGGGTTGTAGTGGTCGGTATTATATGGAGGACATGCTGGGGGTTGTAGTGATTGGTATTATATAGAGGACACGCTGGGGGTTGTAGTGGTCGGTATTATATAGAGGACATGCTGGGGGTTGTAGTGGTCGGTGTTATATAGAGGACATGCTGGGGGTTGTAGTGGTCGGTGTTATATAGAGGTCATGCTGGGGGTTGTAGTGATCGGTATTATATAGAGGACATGCTGGGGGTTGTAGTGATCGGTATTATATAAAGGACATGCTGGGAGTTGTAGTGGTCGGTTTTATATAGAGGACATGCTGGGGGTTGTAGTGGTCGGTATTATATAGAGGACATGCTGGGGGTTGTAGTGGTCGGTGTTATATAGAGGACATGCTGGGGGTTGTAGTGGTCGGTGTTATATAGAGGTCATGCTGGGGGTTGTAGTGATCGGTATTATATAGAGGACATGCTGGGGGTTGTAGTGATCGGTATTATATAAAGGACATGCTGGGGGTTGTAGTGATCGGTATTATATAGAGGACATGCTGGGGGTTGTAGTGGTCGGTATTATATAGAGGACACGCTGGGGGTTGTAGTGGTCAGTATTATATAGAGGACATGCTGGGGGTTGTAGTGGTCGGTATTATATAGAGGACATGCTGGGGGTTGTAGTGGTCGGTATTATATAGAGGACATGCTGGGGGTTGTAGTGGTCGGTATTATATAGAGGACATGCTGGGGGTTTTAGTGGTCGGTATTATATAGAGGACATGCTGGGGGTTGTAGTGGTCGGTGTTATATAGAGGACATGCTGGGGGTTGTAGTGGTCGGTATTTTATGGGAGGACATGCTGGGGGTTGTAGTGGTTGGTATTATATAGAGGACATGCTGGGGGTTGTAGTGGTCGGTATTATATGGAGGACATGCTGGGGGTTGTAGTGGTCGGTATTATATGGAGGACATGCTGGGGGTTGTAGTGGTCGGTATTATATGGAGGACATGCTGGGGGTTGTAGTGGTCGGTGTAATATAGAGGACATGCTGGGGGTTGTAGTGGTCGGTATTATATAGAGGACATGCTGGGGGTTGTAGTGGTCGGTATTATATAGAGGACATGCTGGGGGTTGTAGTGATCGGTATTATATAAAGGACATGCTGGGGGTTGTAGTGGTCGGTATTATATAGAGGACATGCTGGGGGTTGTAGTGGTCGGTATTATATAGAGGACATGCTGGGGGTTGTAGTGGTCGGTATTATATAAAGGACATGCTGGGGGTTGTAGTGGTCGGTATTATATAGAGGACATGCTGGGGGTTGTAGTGGTCGGTATTATATAGAGGACATGCTGGGGGTTGTAGTGGTCGGTATTATATGGAGGACATGCTGGGGGTTGTAGTGGTCGGTATTATATAGAGGACACGCTGGGGGTTGTAGTGGTCGGTATTATATAGAGGACACGCTGGGGGGGGTTGTAGTGGTCGGTATTATATGGAGGACATGCTGGGGGTTGTAGTGGTCGGTATTATATAGAGGACACGCTGGGGGTTGTAGTGGTCGGTATTATATGGAGGACATGCTGGGGGTTGTAGTGGTCGGTATTATATAAAGGACATGCTGGGGGTTGTAGTGGTCGGTATTATATAGAGGACATGCTGGGGGTTGTAGTGGTCGGTATTATATGGAGGACATGCTGGGGGTTGTAGTGGTCGGTATTATATAGAGGACACGCTGGGGGTTGTAGTGGTCGGTATTATATAGAGGACACGCTGGGGGTTGTAGTGGTCGGTGTTATATAGAGGACATGCTGGGGGTTGTAGTGGTCGGTGTTATATAGAGGACATGCTGGGGGTTGTAGTGGTCGGTGTTATATAGAGGACATGCTGGGGGTTGTAGTGGTCGGTATTATATAGAGGACATGCTGGGGGTTGTAGTGGTCGGTATTATATAGAGGACATGCTGGGGGTTGTAGTGGTCGGTATTATATAGAGGACATGCTGGGGTTTGTAGTGGTCGGTATTATATAGAGGACATGCTGGGGGTTGTAGTGGTCGGTGTTATATAGAGGACATGCTGGGGGTTGTAGTGGTCGGTGTTATATAGAGGACATGCTGGGGGTTGTAGTGGTCGGTGTTATATAGAGGACATGCTGGGGGTTGTAGTGGTCGGTATTATATAGAGGACATGCTGGGGGTTGTAGTGGTCGGTATTATATAGAGGACATGCTGGGGGTTGTAGTGGTCGGTATTATATAGAGGACATGCTGGGGGTTGTAGTGGTCGGTGTTATATAGAGGTCATGCTGGGGGTTGTAGTGATCGGTATTATATAGAGGACATGCTGGGGGTTGTAGTGGTCGGTATTATATAGAGGACATGCTGGGGGTTGTAGTGGTCGGTATTATATAGAGGACATGCTGGGGGTTGTAGTGGTCGGTATTATATAGAGGACATGCTGGGGGTTTTAGTGGTCGGTATTATATAGAGGACATGCTGGGGGTTGTAGTGGTCGGTGTTATATAGAGGACATGCTGGGGGTTGTAGTGGTCGGTATTTTATGGGAGGACATGCTGGGGGTTGTAGTGGTTGGTATTATATAGAGGACATGCTGGGGGTTGTAGTGGTTGGTATTATATGGAGGACATGCTGGGGGTTGTAGTGGTTGGTATTATATGGAGGACATGCTGGGGGTTGTAGTGGTCGGTATTATATGGAGGACATGCTGGGGGTTGTAGTGGTCGGTATTATATAAAGGACATGCTGGGGGTTGTAGTGGTCGGTATTATATAGAGGACATGCTGGGGGTTGTAGTGGTCGGTATTATATGGAGGACATGCTGGGGGTTGTAGTGGTCGGTATTATATAGAGGACACGCTGGGGGTTGTAGTGGTCGGTATTATATAGAGGACACGCTGGGGGTTGTAGTGGTCGGTGTTATATAGAGGACATGCTGGGGGTTGTAGTGGTCGGTGTTATATAGAGGACATGCTGGGGGTTGTAGTGGTCGGTGTTATATAGAGGACATGCTGGGGGTTGTAGAGGTCGGTATTATATAGAGGACATGCTGGGGGTTGTAGTGGTCGGTATTATATAGAGGACATGCTGGGGGTTGTAGTGGTCGGTATTATATAGAGGACATGCTGGGGTTTGTAGTGGTCGGTATTATATAGAGGACATGCTGGGGGTTGTAGTGGTCGGTGTTATATAGAGGACATGCTGGGGGTTGTAGTGGTCGGTGTTATATAGAGGACATGCTGGGGGTTGTAGTGGTCGGTGTTATATAGAGGACATGCTGGGGGTTGTAGTGGTCGGTATTATATAGAGGACATGCTGGGGGTTGTAGTGGTCGGTATTATATAGAGGACATGCTGGGGGTTGTAGTGGTCGGTATTATATAGAGGACATGCTGGGGGTTGTAGTGGTCGGTGTTATATAGAGGTCATGCTGGGGGTTGTAGTGATCGGTATTATATAGAGGACATGCTGGGGGTTGTAGTGGTCGGTATTATATAGAGGACATGCTGGGGGTTGTAGTGGTCGGTATTATATAGAGGACATGCTGGGGGTTGTAGTGGTCGGTATTATATAGAGGACATGCTGGGGGTTTTAGTGGTCGGTATTATATAGAGGACATGCTGGGGGTTGTAGTGGTCGGTGTTATATAGAGGACATGCTGGGGGTTGTAGTGGTCGGTATTTTATGGGAGGACATGCTGGGGGTTGTAGTGGTTGGTATTATATAGAGGACATGCTGGGGGTTGTAGTGGTTGGTATTATATGGAGGACATGCTGGGGGTTGTAGTGGTTGGTATTATATGGAGGACATGCTGGGGGTTGTAGTGGTCGGTATTATATGGAGGACATGCTGGGGGTTGTAGTGGTCGGTGTAATATAGAGGACATGCTGGGGGTTGTAGTGGTCGGTATTATATAGAGGACATGCTGGGGGTTGTAGTGGTCGGTATTATATAGAGGACATGCTGGGGGTTGTAGTGATCGGTATTATATAAAGGACATGCTGGGGGTTGTAGTGGTCGGTATTATATAGAGGACATGCTGGGGGTTGTAGTGGTCGGTATTATATAGAGGACATGCTGGGGGTGGTAGTGGTCGGTATTATATAAAGGACATGCTGGGGGTTGTAGTGGTCGGTATTATATAGAGGACATGCTGGGGGTTGTAGTGGTCGGTATTATATAGAGGACATGCTGGGGGTTGTAGTGGTCGGTATTATATGGAGGACATGCTGGGGGTTGTAGTGGTCGGTATTATATAGAGGACACGCTGGGGGTTGTAGTGGTCGGTATTATATAGAGGACACGCTGGGGGGGGTTGTAGTGGTCGGTATTATATGGAGGACATGCTGGGGGTTGTAGTGGTCGGTATTATATAGAGGACACGCTGGGGGTTGTAGTGGTTGGTATTATATGGAGGACATGCTGGGGGTTGTAGTGGTCGGTATTATATAAAGGACATGCTGGGGGTTGTAGTGGTCGGTATTATATAGAGGACATGCTGGGGGTTGTAGTGGTCGGTATTATATAGAGGACACGCTGGGGGTTGTAGTGGTCGGTATTATATAGAGGACACGCTGGGGGTTGTAGTGGTCGGTGTTATATAGAGGACATGCTGGGGGTTGTAGTGGTCGGTGTTATATAGAGGACATGCTGGGGGTTGTAGTGGTCGGTGTTATATAGAGGACATGCTGGGGGTTGTAGTGGTCGGTATTATATAGAGGACATGCTGGGGGTTGTAGTGGTCGGTATTATATAGAGGACATGCTGGGGGTTGTAGTGGTCGGTATTATATAGAGGACATGCTGGGGGTTGTAGTGGTCGGTATTATATAGAGGACATGCTGGGGGTTGTAGTGGTCGGTGTTATATAGAGGACATGCTGGGGGTTGTAGTGGTCGGTGTTATATAGAGGACATGCTGGGGGTTGTAGTGGTCGGTGTTATATAGAGGACATGCTGGGGGTTGTAGTGGTCGGTATTATATAGAGGACATGCTGGGGGTTGTAGTGGTCGGTATTATATAGAGGACATGCTGGGGGTTGTAGTGGTCGGTATTATATGGAGGACATGCTGGGGGTTGTAGTGATCGGTATTATATAGAGGAC
The DNA here is from genome assembly GCF_029499605.1 of Hyla sarda. Lineage (NCBI taxonomy): Eukaryota > Metazoa > Chordata > Amphibia > Anura > Hylidae > Hyla > Hyla sarda. The sequence continues at coordinate 414,572,488 of NC_079192.1, forward strand.
ATGCTGGGGGTGGTAGTGGTCGGTATTATATAGAGGACATGCTGGGGGTTGTAGTGGTCGGTATTATATAGAGGACATGCTGGGGGTTGTAGTGGTCGGTGTTATATAGAGGACATGCTGGGGGTTGTAGTGGTCGGTATTATATAGAGGACATGCTGGGGGTTGTAGTGGTCGGTGTAATATAGAGGACATGCTGGGGGTTGTAGTGGTCGGTATTATATAGAGGACATGCTGGGGGTTGTAGTGGTCAGTATTATATAGAGGACATGCTGGGGGTTGTAGTGGTCGGTATTATATAGAGGACATGCTGGGGTTTGTAGTGGTCGGTATTATATAGAGGACATGCTGGGGGTTGTAGTGGTCGGTGTTATATAGAGGACATGCTGGGGGTTGTAGTGGTCGGTGTTATATAGAGGACATGCTGGGGGTTGTAGTGGTCGGTGTTATATAGAGGACATGCTGGGGGTTGTAGTGGTCGGTATTATATAGAGGACATGCTGGGGGTTGTAGTGGTCGGTATTATATAGAGGACATGCTGGGGGTTGTAGTGGTCGGTATTATATAGAGGACATGCTGGGGGTTGTAGTGGTCGGTGTTATATAGAGGTCATGCTGGGGGTTGTAGTGATCGGTATTATATAGAGGACATGCTGGGGGTTGTAGTGGTCGGTATTATATAGAGGACATGCTGGGGGTTGTAGTGGTCGGTGTTATATAGAGGACATGCTGGGGGTTGTAGTGGTCGGTGTTATATAGAGGACATGCTGGGGGTTGTAGTGGTCGGTGTTATATAGAGGACATGCTGGGGGTTGTAGTGGTCGGTATTATATAGAGGACATGCTGGGGGTTGTAGTGGTCGGTATTATATAGAGGACATGCTGGGGGTTGTAGTGGTCGGTATTATATAGAGGACATGCTGGGGGTTGTAGTGGTCGGTGTTATATAGAGGTCATGCTGGGGGTTGTAGTGATCGGTATTATATAGAGGACATGCTGGGGGTTGTAGTGGTCGGTATTATATAGAGGACATGCTGGGGGTTGTAGTGGTCGGTATTATATAGAGGACATGCTGGGGGTTGTAGTGGTCGGTATTATATAGAGGACATGCTGGGGGTTTTAGTGGTCGGTATTATATAGAGGACATGCTGGGGGTTGTAGTGGTCGGTGTTATATAGAGGACATGCTGGGGGTTGTAGTGGTCGGTATTTTATGGGAGGACATGCTGGGGGTTGTAGTGGTTGGTATTATATAGAGGACATGCTGGGGGTTGTAGTGGTTGGTATTATATGGAGGACATGCTGGGGGTTGTAGTGGTTGGTATTATATGGAGGACATGCTGGGGGTTGTAGTGGTCGGTATTATATGGAGGACATGCTGGGGGTTGTAGTGGTCGGTGTAATATAGAGGACATGCTGGGGGTTGTAGTGGTCGGTATTATATAGAGGACATGCTGGGGGTTGTAGTGGTCGGTATTATATAGAGGACATGCTGGGGGTTGTAGTGGTCGGTATTATATAGAGGACATGCTGGGGGTTGTAGTGGTCGGTATTATATAGAGGACATGCTGGGGGTGGTAGTGGTCGGTATTATATAAAGGACATGCTGGGGGTTGTAGTGGTCGGTATTATATAGAGGACATGCTGGGGGTTGTAGTGGTCGGTATTATATAGAGGACATGCTGGGGGTTGTAGTGGTCGGTATTATATGGAGGACATGCTGGGGGTTGTAGTGGTCGGTATTATATAGAGGACACGCTGGGGGTTGTAGTGGTCGGTATTATATAGAGGACACGCTGGGGGGGGTTGTAGTGGTCGGTATTATATGGAGGACATGCTGGGGGTTGTAGTGGTCGGTATTATATAGAGGACACGCTGGGGGTTGTAGTGGTTGGTATTATATGGAGGACATGCTGGGGGTTGTAGTGGTCGGTATTATATAAAGGACATGCTGGGGGTTGTAGTGGTCGGTATTATATAGAGGACATGCTGGGGGTTGTAGTGGTCGGTATTATATGGAGGACATGCTGGGGGTTGTAGTGGTCGGTATTATATAGAGGACACGCTGGGGGTTGTAGTGGTCGGTATTATATAGAGGACACGCTGGGGGTTGTAGTGGTCGGTGTTATATAGAGGACATGCTGGGGGTTGTAGTGGTCGGTGTTATATAGAGGACATGCTGGGGGTTGTAGTGGTCGGTGTTATATAGAGGACATGCTGGGGGTTGTAGTGGTCGGTATTATATAGAGGACATGCTGGGGGTTGTAGTGGTCGGTATTATATAGAGGACATGCTGGGGGTTGTAGTGGTCGGTATTATATAGAGGACATGCTGGGGGTTGTAGTGGTCGGTGTTATATAGAGGACATGCTGGGGGTTGTAGTGGTCGGTATTATATAGAGGACATGCTGGGGGTTGTAGTGGTCGGTGTTATATAGAGGACATGCTGGGGGTTGTAGTGGTCGGTATTATATGGAGGACATGCTGGGGGTTGTAGTGGTCGGTATTATATGGAGGACATGCTGGGGGTTGTAGTGGTCGGTATTATATAGAGGACATGCTGGGGGTTGTAGTGGTCGGTGTTATATAGAGGACATGCTGGGGGTTGTAGTGGTCGGTGTTATATAGAGGACATGCTGGGGGTTGTAGTGGTCGGTGTTATATAGAGGACATGCTGGGGGTTGTAGTGGTCGGTATTATATAGAGGACATGCTGGGGGTTGTAGTGGTCGGTATTATATAGAGGACATGCTGGGGGTTGTAGTGGTCGGTATTATATAGAGGACATGCTGGGGGTTGTAGTGGTCGGTGTAATATAGAGGACATGCTGGGGGTTGTAGTGGTCGGTGTTATATAGAGGACATGCTGGGGGTTGTAGTGGTCGGTGTAATATAGAGGACATGCTGGGGTTGTAGTGGTCGGTGTTATATGGAGGACATGCTGGGGGTTGTAGTGGTCGGTATTATATGGAGGACATGCTGGGGGTTGTAGTGGTCGGTGTAATATAGAGGACATGCTGGGGGTTGTAGTGGTCGGTATTATATAGAGGACATGCTGGGGGTTGTAGTGGTCAGTATTATATAGAGGACATGCTGGGGGTTGTAGTGGTCGGTATTATATAGAGGACATGCTGGGGGTTGTAGTGGTCGGTATTATATAGAGGACATGCTGGGGGTTGTAGTGGTCGGTGTAATATAGAGGACATGCTGGGGTTGTAGTGGTCGGTGTTATATGGAGGACATGCTGGGGGTTGTAGTGGTCGGTATTATATGGAGGACATGCTGGGGGTTGTAGTGGTCGGTGTAATATAGAGGACATGCTGGGGGTTGTAGTGGTCGGTATTATATAGAGGACATGCTGGGGGTTGTAGTGGTCAGTATTATATAGAGGACATGCTGGGGGTTGTAGTGGTCGGTATTATATAGAGGACATGCTGGGGGTTGTAGTTCTCCAGGCCCCGGTCTCCGGTCCGCACTGAGGATGCGCGGGGAGGCGGCGGCTGATGTGTCCGCAGATGCGGGGAGGAGAGAAGGAGACGGCGGCCGGAGAGCTACGAGACTGCAGGTACCGACCGGGGGAGACGGCTGTATATAGAGAGAGAGACTGCTGTATGTAGAGAGAGACTGCTGTGTATATATATAGAGAGACGGCTGTATATAGAGAGAGAGACTGCTGTATATAGAGAGACGGCTGTATATATAGAGAGAGAGACTGCTGTATATATAGAGAGAGAGACTGCTGTATATAGAGAGAGACGGCTGTATATAGAGAGAGACTGCTGTATATAGAGAGAGACTGCTGTATATATATAGAGAGAGAGACTGCTGTATATAGAGAGAGACTGCTGTATATAGAGAGATAGACTGCTGTATATATATATAGAGTGAGACTGCTGTATATAGAGAGAGACTGCTGTATATATATAGAGAGAGAGACTGCTGTATATAGAGAGAGACTGCTGTATATAGAGAGAGACTGCTGTATATAGAGAGAGAGACGGCTGTATATATATAGAGAGAGACTGCTGTGTATATAGAGAGAGAGAGAGCGAGACTGCTGTGTATATATATAGAGAGAGACGGCTGTATATAGAGAGAGAGAGATTGCTGTATATATATAGAGAGAGAGACGGCTGTATATAGAGAGAGACTGCTGTATATATATATAGAGACGGCTGTATATATATATATATAGAGAGAGAGACGGCTGTATATATATATATATATATAGAGAGAGAGAGAGAGAGACGGCTGTATATAGAGAGAGACTGCTGTATATAGAGAGACGGCTGTATATAGAGAGAGAGACTGCTGTATATATATGGAGAGAGACGGCTGTATATATAGAGAGAGAAAGAGACGGCTGTATATATATATAGAGAGAGACTGCTGTACATATATATAGAGAGAGAGACTGCTGTATATATATATATATATAGAGAGAGAGACTGCTGTATATATAATATAGAGAGAGACTAATGTACAGTATAGAGACTGCACCTATATATACAGAGAGACAGCGACAGCACCTGTATAGAGATAAAAACTATATACTGTATATATATGGACACTGATGTATGGAGACAACTCATAGAAATAGACCTCTGAGGATGTTATATAGAGGCAGCTGTCAGGAGAGACAGTATATAGAAGAGACAGCAACTGATAAGACTGATACATTGTATATACAGAATACAAGAGAGACAGTATATAGAAGAGACAGCAACTGATAAGACTGATACATTGTATATACAGAATACTAGAGAGACAGTATATAGAAGAGACAGCAACTGACAAGACTGATACATTGTATATACAGAATACTAGAGAGACAGTATATAGAAGAGACAGCAACTGATAAGACTGATACATTGTATATACAGAATACTAGAGAGACAGTATATAGAAGAGACAGCAACTGACAAGACTGATACATTGTATATACAGAATACTAGAGAGACAGTATATAGAAGAGACAGCAACTGATAAGACTGATACATTGTATATACAGAATACTAGAGAGACAGTATATAGAAGAGACAGCAACTGACAAGACTGATACATTGTATATACAGAATACTAGAGAGACAGTATATAGAAGAGACAGCAACTGATAAGACTGATACATTGTATATACAGAATACTAGAGAGACAGTATATAGAAGAGACAGCAACTGACAAGACTGATACATTGTATATACAGAATACTAGAGAGACAGTATATAGAAGAGACAGCAACTGATAAGACTGATACATTGTATATACAGAATACTAGAGAGACAGTATATAGAAGAGACAGCAACTGACAAGACTGATACATTGTATATACATAATACTAGAGAGACAGTATATAGAAGAGACAGCAACTGACAAGACTGATACATTGTATATACAGAATACTAGAGAGACAGTATATAGAAGAGACAGCAACTGATAAGACTGATACATTGTATATACAGAATACTAGAGAGACAGTATATAGAAGAGACAGCAACTGATAAGACTGATGTGTTGTATATACAGAATACTAGAGAGACAGTATATAGAAGAGACAGCAACTGATAAGACTGATACATTGTATATACAGAATACTAGAGAGACAGTATATAGAAGAGACAGCAACTGACAAGACTGATACATTGTATATACAGAATACTAGAGAGACAGTATATAGAAGAGACAGCAACTGACAAGACTGATACATTGTATATACAGAATACTAGAGAGACAGTATATAGAAGAGACAGCAACTGATAAGACTGATGTGTTGTATATACAGAATACTAGAGAGACAGTATATAGAAGAGACAGCAACTGATAAGACTGATACATTGTATATACAGAATACTAGAGAGACAGTATATAGAAGAGACAGCAACTGACAAGACTGATACATTTTATATACAGAATACTAGAGAGACAGTATATAGAAGAGACAGCAACTGATAAGACTGATACATTGTATATACAGAATACTAGAGAGACAGTATATAGAAGAGACAGCAACTGATAAGACTGATACATTGTATATACAGAATACTAGAGAGACAGTATATAGAAGAGACAGCAACTGACAAGACTGATACATTGTATATACAGAATACTAGAGAGACAGTATATAGAAGAGACAGCAACTGATACAGAGACATCTAAGACTGATACATTGTATATACTGTACAGAATATTGCGAGACAGCTGATACATTGTATATACAGAGTGTAGAGACAGCTGATACATTATATATATATATATACAGAGTGTAGAGACAGCTGATACATTGTATATACAGAGTGTAGAGACAGCTGATACATTATATATATACAGAGTGTAGAGACAGCTGATACATTATATATACAGAGTGTAGAGACAGCTGATACATTATATATACAGAGTGTAGAGACAGCTGATACATTGTATATACAGAGTGTAGAGACAGCTGATACATTATATATACAGAGTGTAGAGACAGCTGATACATTATTTATATACAGAGTGTAGAGACAGCTGATACATTATATATACAGAGTGTAGAGACAGCTGATACATTATATATACAGAGTGTAGAGACAGCTGATACATTATATATACAGAGTGTAGAGACAGCTGATACATTGTATATACAGAGTGTAGAGACAGCTGATACATTATATATAGAGAGTGTAGAGACAGCTGATACATTATATATACAGAGTGTAGAGACAGCTGATACATTATATATACAGAGTGTAGAGACAGCTGATACATTATATATATATACAGAGTGTAGAGACAGCTGATACATTATATATACAGAGTGTAGAGACAGCTGATACATTATATATATACAGAGTGTAGAGACAGCTGATACATTATATATACAGAGTGTAGAGACAGCTGATACATTATATATATATACAGAGTGTAGAGACAGCTGATACATTATATATACAGAGTGTAGAGACAGCTGATACATTATATATACAGAGTGTAGAGACAGCTGATACATTATATATATACAGAGTGTAGAGACAGCTGATACATTATATATACAGAGTGTAGAGACAGCTGATACATTATATATACAGAGTGTAGAGACAGCTGATACATTGTATATACAGAGTGTAGAGACAGCTGATACATTATATATATACAGAGTGTAGAGACAGCTGATACATTATATATACAGAGTGTAGAGACAGCTGATACATTATATATACAGAGTGTAGAGACAGCTGATACATTGTATATACAGAGTGTAGAGACAGCTGATACATTATATATATATACAGAGTGTAGAGACAGCTGATACATTGTATATACAGAGTGTAGAGACAGCTGATACATTATATATATATACAGAGTGTAGAGACAGCTGATACATTATATATATACAGAGTGTAGAGACAGCTGATACATTATATATATACAGAGTGTAGAGACAGCTGATACATTATATATATACAGAGTGTAGAGACAGCTGATACATTATATATACAGAGTGTAGAGACAGCTAATACATTATATATATACAGAGTGTAGAGACAGCTGATACATTATATATATATACAGAGTGTAGAGACAGCTAATACATTATATATATACAGAGTGTAGAGACAGCTGATACATTATATATATACAGAGTGTAGAGACAGCTGATACATTATATATACAGAGTGTAGAGACAGCTGATACATTATATATACAGAGTGTAGAGACAGCTGATACATTATATATATATATACAGAGTGTAGAGACAGCTAATACATTATATATACAGAGTGTAGAGACAGCTGATACATTATATATACAGAGTGTAGAGACAGCTGATACATTATATATATACAGAGTGTAGAGACAGCTGATACATTATATATATACAGAGTGTAGAGACAGCTGATACATTATATATATACAGAGTGTAGAGACAGCTGATACATTATATATATACAGAGTGTAGAGACAGCTGATACATTATATATACAGAGTGTAGAGACAGCTGATACATTGTATATACAGAGTGTAGAGACAGCTGATACATTATATATATACAGAGTGTAGAGACAGCTGATACATTATATATATACAGAGTGTAGAGACAGCTGATACATTATATATACAGAGTGTAGAGACAGCTGATACATTATATATATACAGAGTGTAGAGACAGCTGATACATTATATATACAGAGTGTAGAGACAGCTGATACATTATATATATACAGAGTGTAGAGACAGCTGATACATTATATATACAGAGTGTAGAGACAGCTGATACATTATATATACAGAGTGTAGAGACAGCTGATACATTATATATATATATAGAGTGTAGAGACAGCTGATACATTATATATATACAGAGTGTAGAGACAGCTGATACATTATATATATATATATATACAGAGTGTAGAGACAGCTGATACATTATATATACAGAGTGTAGAGACATCTGATACATTATATATACAGAGTGTAGAGACAGCTGATACATTATATATACAGAGTGTAGAGACAGCTGATACATTATATATACAGAGTGTAGAGACAGCTGATACATTGTATATACAGAGTGTAGAGACAGCTGATACATTATATATATATACAGAGTGTAGAGACAGCTAATACATTGTATATACAGAGTGTAGAGACAGCTGATACATTATATATATATACAGAGTGTAGAGACAGCTAATACATTGTATATACAGAGTGTAGAGACAGCTGATACATTATATATATATACAGAGTGTAGAGACAGCTAATACATTATATATATATACAGAGTGTAGAGACAGCTGATACATTATATATATATACAGAGTGTAGAGACAGCTAATACATTATATATATACAGAGTGTAGAGACAGCTGATACATTATATATATATACAGAGTGTAGAGACAGCTAATACATTATATATACAGAGTGTAGAGACAGCTGATACATTATATATACAGAGTGTAGAGACAGCTGATACATTATATATACAGAGTGTAGAGACAGCTGATACATTATATATATATACAGAGTGTAGAGACAGATGATACATTATATATATACAGAGTGTAGAGACAGCTGATACATTATATATATACAGAGTGTAGAGACAGCTGATACATTATATATATATACAGAGTGTAGAGACAGCTGATACATTATATATACAGAGTGTAGAGACAGCTGATACATTGTATATACAGAGTGTAGAGACAGCTGATACATTATATATATACAGAGTGTAGAGACAGCTGATACATTATATATATACAGAGTGTAGAGACAGCTGATACATTATATATATACAGAGTGTAGAGACAGCTGATACATTATATATACAGAGTGTAGAGACAGCTGATACATTATATATACAGAGTGTAGAGACAGCTAATACATTATATATACAGAGTGTAGAGACAGCTGATACATTATATATACAGAGTGTAGAGACAGCTGATACATTGTATATACAGAGTGTAGAGACAGCTGATACATTATATATACAGAGTGTAGAGACAGCTGATACATTATATATATACAGAGTGTAGAGACAGCTGATACATTATATATATATACAGAGTGTAGAGACAGCTAATACATTATATATATATACAGAGTGTAGAGACAGCTGATACATTATATATATATACAGAGTGTAGAGACAGCTAATACATTATATATATACAGAGTGTAGAGACAGCTGATACATTATATATATATACAGAGTGTAGAGACAGCTAATACATTATATATACAGAGTGTAGAGACAGCTGATACATTATATATACAGAGTGTAGAGACAGCTGATACATTATATATACAGAGTGTAGAGACAGCTGATACATTATATATATATACAGAGTGTAGAGACAGCTGATACATTATATATACAGAGTGTAGAGACAGCTGATACATTATATATACAGAGTGAAGAGACAGCTGATACATTATATATATATACAGAGTGTAGAGACAGCTGATACATTATATATATACAGAGTGTAGAGACAGCTGATACATTATATATACAGAGTGTAGAGACAGCTGATACATTATATATACAGAGTGTAGAGACAGCTGATACATTATATATATATATACAGAGTGTAGAGACAGCTGATACATTATATATATACAGAGTGTAGAGACAGCTGATACATTATATATATACAGAGTGTAGAGACAGCTGATACATTATATATATACAGAGTGTAGAGACAGCTGATACATTATATATACAGAGTGTAGAGACAGCTGATACATTATATATATATATACAGAGTGTAGAGACAGCTGATACATTATATATACAGAGTGTAGAGACAGCTGATACATTATATATATATATACAGAGTGTAGAGACAGCTGATACATTGTATATACAGAGTGTAGAGACAGCTGATACATTATATATACAGAGTGTAGAGACAGCTGATACATTATTTATATACAGAGTGTAGAGACAGCTGATACATTATATATACAGAGTGTAGAGACAGCTGATACATTATATATATACAGAGTGTAGAGACAGCTGATACATTATATATATATATAGAGTGCTGGAGAGACAGCTGATACATTGTATACATTGAAAAGAGTTACATCATATTTAGATGTCTGAAGAGACAGCTGTGTTATGTGGCCTTGACAGCTGATTTAAAGAGACAGGTTAAGTAACTTCAGACCTAGTACCAATGAATGACAGCTCAGAAATGACAGCTTCTTCCCTTTAAGTAGAGACTGTCCTTTATGTTCATAGACAGCTGGGGTAGAATCTCTTTCCTGCTGCTTTTCCCAAGAAATCTTTAATGACAATATGTGACATTTCACTTCCCTATGAGACTGCTGTGGTTGGGAGGTCTCTTCTCTATGAGACTGTGGTGCTTGTGAGGTCTCTTCCCTAGGAGACTGCTGTGGTTGGGGAATCACTTCCCTATGAGACTGCTGTGGTTGGGAGGTCTCTTCTCTATGAGACTGTGGTGCTTGTGAGGTCTCTTCCCTAGGAGACTGCTGTGGCTGTGGAATCACTTCCCTATGAGACTGCTGTGATTGTGAGGTCTCTTCCCTATGAGACTGTGGTGCTTGTGAGGTCTCTTCTCTATGAGACTTCTGTGGTTGTGGAATCTCTTCCCTATGAGACTGTGGTGGTTGTGAGGTCTCTTCTGTATGAGACTGTGGTGGTTGTAGGGACTCTTTTCTGAGAGACTGCTTTGGTTGTGGGGAGATCCCTTCTTTATGACACAGGTGTAGTTATGAGGTCTCTTCTCTATGAGACTGCTATGGTTATGTGGTCTCTTCTCTATGAGACTGCTGTGGTTGTGTGGTCTCTTCTCTATGAGAGTGCTCTGCTTGTGAGGTCTCTTCTCCATGTTTGGTTAGATAGACATCTGGACTTTTGGGGCATCCATGCCAACAGTAGAATTGCAATCCTGCCCCACAAAAAGTGACAGAGACCTACGACCCTATGTCAGTAGACAGCTAAGTATGGAACTCCCCTTTAAGAGACTTTATAATAAGAGATATTGTTGTATATTTCAGGCACAACTTCTGGAATGCCGGTAAAGGGTAATGTCCGAATTCATGGGCACAAGACATACCCAGAGATTACCAGGATGAGACGGTCGGGTTTACACCTCGTAGAGGAGCAGTAGACCCCGAGACAACAAGAAGCGGAGATGGATGACGGACATTTCCCCCTCAAGATGTGAGAGGTCCCCGATATTGGAGAGTATGAGAAGCGTTGGCCAAGTCATCCTCCAAAATGATCAAAGACGCGGCGCCGGCAAAGAGATACCGGCCAACATGGCCGAGAGCGGAAGATCCAACAGCCAAAGACAAGTGTCCAGCAATGGCACCAACCACAGAAGTCATAAGAACCTCCGAACAATACCCAAAGACCTGGGCAATGGAAACGGGCACAACTTCACCAACCCCGACCATGGAGACCAGACACGTGGTGGAATGACACCGAAAACCACCACCAATGGATTACCCAAGACCCAGTGTACGGGGAGACCTCAAAATGGCAATTTCAAAGTGCCACCTAGAAGGCCGAGAGACCATCCTATGGTGGACAACCCTTGCGCCTGGGTTTTTGCCGTGCCGGCCATTGTTGCGGGCCTGTGCTTTGCCCGGTCCTTGCTGGGTGAGTTTGTCCATGACGACATATGGGCGATACTCAATAATCCTGACAGCAGGGGAGAGACCAACCTGAGCGCCATCTTCAAAAACGATTTTTGGGGCAAAGCCATGGATGACAACACGAGCCATAAGTCCTACCGCCCTCTCTGTGTCCTGAGCTTCAGGTAAGCCTAGAGTGGGCACTGGGCCTATATACCCTAAGGCAGTGTTTCCCAACCAGAGTGCCTCCAGCTGTCGCAAAACTACAACTCCCAGCATGCCCGGACAGCCAAAGGCTGTCCGGGCATGCTGGGAGTTGTAGTTTTGCAACAGCTGGAGGCACTCTGGTTGGGAAATACTGCCCTAAGGCTACATTATCACTATAGGTGAGACACCTTCATTGTACATTACAACCATGAAGCTCAAAGCCTGAGGCTGCACTACTGAGACATTCCGAAGACAACAATGTTAAATGCTGCGTTGTCATGGAGACCTTGTGTGGAACTAAATGGCCATCTACAACAGCATTGACTATGATGTGGTTTCCATGACAACGCGGCACCTGACAATACCCAGCAGGGGTCTTGTTGTCATCGTAATCCCTCACTAGTGCAGCCTCAGGCTTTAGGCCTGTAAGTAATAAGGTCTTATGGGGTTTTTAGACACTGGATCTGATTGACTGTCCCTGTTGCCCACAGCAACCAATCCCAATCACAACCAATTTTTTTTTATTTTTTTAAAGGGGTACTCCACTGCCCCAGCGTTCGAAACATTTTGCCACGCCCCCTCCCTTAGACTTGGGTGTGGTGTGACGTCACGACCCCGCAGCCCGCACCCAGTGTTCGGAACAAAATGTTTCGAACGCTGGGGCAGTGGAGTACCCCTTTAAGAGCGGAATAGAAAGCTGAAGCTTTGATCTGATTTGGTTGTTATGAAGAAAAGATAAACAGTCTCTGTTGCCCGTAGCAACTAATGACAGAGCAGCTTTCAGTTTTAAAGAGCGGAGTTTAAACGAAAGCTGCACTGTGATTGGCTGTTATGAAATGGTCTGAAAGAACTACTGTTTTTGTTGCCGATAGCAACCAATCACAGCACAGCTTTTAACTTTTTGAACATCCAATATGAAGCTTCGCTCTTAAAGGGGCACTCCACTTCCCAGTGTTCGGAACATTTAGTGTGGGCTTCGTGGGTCGCCACCCCCCCTCGTGATGTCGCGCCCCGCCCCCTCGATACAAGTCTATGGGAGGGGGTGTGATGGCCGCCATGCCCCCTCCCATAGACTTGCATTGAGGGGACGGGGCATGACATCACGAGGGGGAGTGGCTATCCCCAAAGACCGCACCCAGCGTTCGGAACTAAATGTCCCAAATGCTGGGGAGTGGAGTGCCCCTTTAAGGGTTGTTATGAAACGTTCAAAATGATAAACTTTTTTCTCTGTTGCCCATAGCAACCTATCACAGAGCAGCTTTCCTTATTAAAGATCAGAGTATAAAATGAAAGCGGCGCTGTGATTGGCTGTTACGAGATGGTCTGAGAGAGCAACAGTTTTTGTTGCCCATAGCAACCAATCACAGAGCAGCTGTCATTAAAAAAAAAAACAGTACGAAATGAAAGCTGCGATGTGATTGGATGATATGAAACGGTTCAAAACAGATGGTCTCTGTTGCCTATAGCAACCAATCACAGAGCAGCTTTCATTTTTCAAAAAAACTGAATATGAAATAAAAGCTGTGCTGTGATTGGCTGCCATGAAACGATCTAAAAGATAAACCCATCCTGTTGCCTATAGCAACCTATCACCGAGCAGCCTAGATTTTTTTTTTAATACATAATCGGAGCTGCGCTCTGATTGGCTGTTATGAAATATTCAAAATGATAAACATCTCTGTGGCTCATGGCAACCAATCACAGAGCAGCTTTCACTTTTGAAGAGCAGAGTAGAAAATGAAAGCTGCTCTGTGATTGGCTGTCATATAACGGTCTGAGAGAGCGACTGTTTTGGTTGCCTATAGCAACCTATCACAGAGCAGCTTTCATTTTTCAAAGAACAAAATATAAAATGAAAGCTGCACCGTGATTGGCTGTTTATAAAACGTTCAAAAAGAGAAACCATCTTTGTTGCCCATAGCAACCAATCACAGGGCAGCTTTCCCTTTCCAAGAGCAGGGTATAAAATGAAAGCTGCTCTGTAATTGGCTGGGATGTAACTGTCTAAGAAGACAACCATTTCTGTTGCCCATAGCAACCAATCACAGAGCAGCTTTCGTTTTTCCAAAATGGGATATGAAATGAAAGCAGCTTTGCCATTGGTTGACATGGGCAACAAGGTGTTATAGTTTTAAAGAATCTTAACCCTTTTAGTACCTCTGTTACTGCCAGTGAATGGAAACATTCTCATCTTTCATACATTACATTACATTAATTCTCACAGCTGAGCGTTCGTCGCAATTGCGTCCAGTCTAGACAATGCTCTGTGAGCTAAGCGGATAAGCAGCACAAATCTCTATCCTTTTCTGATTGGTTACAATGTATTACAGCAGTGTTTTCCAACCAGGGTGCCTCCAGCTGTTGCAAAACTACAACTCACAGCATGCCCGGACAGCCGTTGGCTGTCCGGGCATGCTGGGAGTTGTAGTTTTGCAACAGCTGGAGGCACCCTGGTTGGGAAACACTGTATTACAGGCGTCGGGGGTGGCGGTGGCGGGTGGCGCAGTCCTGCAGGCGGCCAAAAAAAGGAGAAGAGATTGTTTATAGGAGAAGAAGAAACATCTGTATCCACTTAAAGGGGCGGCGCAGCCCCCGGTTATCGCCTAGTGAAAAATGTGGGGTTTGTTTGTGGAGGTGGCGGAGGCCTCCCTCTCGCTCCATGGTTACATTACTGGAATATCTGGCCGGGTTAACCCCTCACACCCCACAATCGCAGCTTTGTCGGCGCTCGCACATCCGTATGGCAATAAAGTTTGGTTATTCTGGGGCTGCACCAGGGGGCCATAGTAATTCCTAACACAGTAAGCTGTGGCATGGTGGGAACTACAACTCCCAGCAGAAGGTTTTATAGCAGGTTCGGACCTGTAGTTTTTAGGAGGCCGATGTGTTATGAAATTTATGAAATATACTAATATATTTTATGATCTGGCTGCAGCGCCATCCTCCTTAGAGGGCAGCTCCATCCTCCTTAGGGGGCAGCTCCATCCTCCTTAGAGGGCAGCTCCATCCTCCTTAGAGGGCAGCTCCATCCTTCTTAGGGGGCAGCTTCATCCTCCTTAGAGGACAGCTCCATCCTCCTTAGGGGGCAGCTCCATCCTCCTTAGAGGGCAGCTCCATCCTCCTTAGAGGGCAGCTCCATCCTCCTTAGAGGGCAGCTCCATCCTCCTTAGAGGGCAGCTCCATCCTCCTTAGAGGGCAGCTCCATCCTTCTTAGGGGGCAGCTTCATCCTCCTTAGAGGACAGCTCCATCCTCCTTAGGGGGCAGCTCCATCCTCCTTAGGGGGCAGCTCCATCCTCCTTAGAGGGCAGCTCCATCCTCCTTAGAGGACAGCTCCATCCTCCTTAGAGGACAGCTCCATCCTCCTTAGGGGGCAGCTCCATCCTCCTTAGAGGGCAGCTCCATCCTCCTTAGAGGACAGCTCCATCCTCCTTAGAGGACAGCTCCATCCTCCTTAGGGGGCAGCTCCATCCTCCTTAGGGGGCAGCTCCATCCTCCTTAGGGGGCAGCTCCATCCTCCTTAGAGGACAGCTCCATCCTCCTTAGGGGGCAGCTCCATCCTCCTTAGAGGGCAGCTCCATCCTCCTTAGGGGGCAGCTCCATCCTCCTTAGGGGGCAGCTCCATCCTCCTTAGAGGACAGCTCCATCCTCCTTAGGGGGCAGCTCCATCCTCCTTAGGGGGCAGCTCCATCCTCCTTAGGGGGCAGCTCCATCCTCCTTAGGGGGCAGCTCCATCCTCCTTAGAGGACAGCTCCATCCTCCTTAGAGGACAGCTCCATCCTCCTTAGGGGCAGCCTCATCCTTCTTAGAGGGCAGCTCCATCCTTCTTAGGGGGCAGCTTCATCCTTCTTAGAGGGCAGCTCCATCCTTCTTAGAGGACAGCTCCATCCTCCTTAGGGGGCAGCCCCATCCTCCTTAGGGGACAGCTCCATCCTCCTTAGGGGGCAGCTCCATCCTGTTTAGGGGGAGCTCCATCCTGTTTAGGGGGCAGCTCCATCCTGTTTAGGGTGCAGCTCCCTCCTCCTTAGGGGACAGCTCCCTCCTCCTTAGGGGACAGCTCCATCCTCCTTAGGGGACAGCTCCATCCTCCTTAGAGGACAGCTCCATCCTCCTTAGAGGGCAGCTCCATCCTCCTTAGAGGGCAGCTCCATCCTCCTTAGAGGGCAGCTCCATCCTCCTTAGGGGACATCTCCATCCTCCTTAGAGGGCAGCTTCATCCTCCTTAGAGGGCAGCTTCATCCTCCTTAGAGGGCAGCTTCATCCTCCTTAGAGGGCAGCTCCCTCCTCCTTAGGGGACAGCTCCATCCTCCTTAGGGGACAGCTCCATCCTCCTTAGGGGGCAGCTTCATCCTCCTTAGAGGGCAGCTTCATCCTCCTTAGCGGGCAGCTCCATCCTAAGTAGGGGGCAGCTCCATAATCCTTAAAGGGCAGCTCCATCCTCCTTATGGGGCAGCTCCATCCTCCTTAAAGGGCAGCTCCATCATCTTCTATGGCACTCCCTGAATCCCTTCCTCATGTGCTGCCCCCTAGGTCCTGTATGATGTTAACGCTTTTTGTTATTCTAACCCCCTTTACCCCTCATTCAGGCCTCACGGAGGAGACCAGGAGGTGGAGATGCTGCTTTTTTATTGTTGCTATTGAGAATTGTAAATCTCTGGGCTATATTGTCTCCATAGGAATCTCAGCGCTTTACTGTGGCCCCTGGGAGCCATAAACTCTAACACTGTGGTCCCTGAACCAGAAAAGTTTACGATATTTACAATGTGAACAATGGCCTAGAGGGACAGGTTTCTGTGGAATGATGGGGCCGTCCAGGCGTCCATGGAGGTTCCTAAATCTTCGCAGCCTCCAGCTAAGATGGGGTCGTGTTTTACTCTCCGCGTAGCTTGTAACAAGATCCCAAACACTGAGAAAGACGACACTCTCTACGCCGCTTCCTCATGTGCCTGAAGAGTTCTGCAATTTGTGCTCCTGTTCCTCATCGGCTTCAGGATCTCTGCTTGCTGTAATTGAATAGGAATAAAATCCTGCACTGATACATTGTAACAAAACTATCCAAAGAGTAGAAAAGTGTCCTTCCGATGCGTTTCCCATTCTTCTCAAAAACCTAATCTGAGGCTCGTCTGGGACTGTAAGGCAACTAGCTGCAGCAGAAGCTCCTCCCCATTGTCTCCTGTAGTAGAATACTATGAAGCCCCGCCCCTTTCTTAACCCATCACCCAAAACAGGAAGAAATAAAAAAAAAAAGTAAAGGGGTACTCCACTGCCCCAGCATTCACAACATTTAGTTCCGAACACTGGGTGCTGGCTGCGGGGGTCGTGACGTCACGGCCATGCCCCCTCGTGATGTCACACCACACCCCCTCAATGTAAGTCTATGGAAGGGGGCGTGGCGGCTGCCACGCCCCCTTCCATAGACTTGCATTGAGGGAGTGTGGTGTAACGTCACGACCCCCACAGCCTGCACCCAGCGTTTGGAACAAAATGATTCCAAACACTCGGGCAATGGAGTACCCCTTTAAAGTCGGACACCCCCCGTAAAACTGATAACTTCTCTTTGTATCTTTCCTCTAGGGCCAACGTGTACTTGTCCGGCCTGGAGCCGTTTTACTTCCATGCGGTGAATGTGGTGTTACACTGTATGGTGAGCGCCCTGCTGGGCTACATCTGCAGCGGCATCGCCTTCCAGGACAGGAAACAAGCGCTGGCCTCTGCCCTGCTCTTCGCCGTTCACCCCGTGCACACCGAGGCCGTAAGTACCGCCACATCTGTATAGTCTTGCATCATATCTGATCCCTGAAAAAGAAGGGTTACAAATAAGCCCACGAGTACTTGTCCCACAGCTTTCCCAGGATCCTCACTACTAATGAAACTGAAAGTGAAACTGAAACTGTACAATAAAGACAAATGATAGATTACAAACAACATAAACATAACAACAACATAAATGTCTCTTTTGGCTCCGTGCAGGTGGCAGGTATTGTTGGGAGAGCGGACGTCATGGCGTGTTTACTCTTCCTGTTGGCATTCATCTGTTATGTAAGGTAAGACTTCTCCAAGAAATATTCTGCGCTCAGTGTTGCCCCCTACAGAGTAATGCAGTATGGTACCATTAGGGCAATTGTACATAGTATATAGAAGGCGGTATTATAGTAGCTATATTCTTGTATATAGGAGCAGTATTATAGTAGCTATATTCTTGTATATAGGAGCAGTATTATAGTAGTTATATTCTTGTATCTAGGGGGCAGTATTATAGTAGTTATATTCTTGTATATAGGAGCAGTATTATAGTAGTTATATTCTTGTATATAGGAGCAGTATTATAGTAGTTATATTCTTGTATATAGGAGCAGTATTATAGTAGTTATATTCTTGTATATAGGAGGCAGTATTATAGTAGTTATATTCTTGTATATAGGAGGCAGTATTATAGTAGTTATATTCTTGTATATAGGAGCAGTATTATAGTAGTTATATTCTTGTATATAGGAGGCAGTATTATAGTAGTTATATTCTTGTATATAGGGGCAGTATTATAGTAGTTATATTCTTGTATATAGGGGGCAGTATTATAGTAGATATATTCTTGTATATAGGAGCAGTATTATAGTAGTTATATTCTTGTATATAGGAGCAGTATTATAGTAGTTATATTCTCGTATATAGGAGCAGTATTATAGTAGTTATATTCTTGTATATAGGAGCAGTATTATAGTAGTTATATTCTTGTATATAGGAGCAGTATTATAGTAGCTATATTCTTGTATATAGGAGCAGTATTATAGTAGTTATATTCTTGTATATAGGGGCAGTATTATAGTAGTTATATTCTTGTATCTAGGGGGCAGCATTATAGTAGTTATATTCTTGTATATAGGAGCAGCATTATAGTAGTTATATTCTTGTATATAGGAGCAGTATTATAGTAGTTATATTCTTGTATATAGGAGGCGGTATTATAGTAGTTATATTCTTGTATATAGTAGCAGTATTATAGTAGTTATATTCTTGTATATAGGAGCAGTATTATAGTAGTTATATTCTTGTATATAGGAGCAGTATTATAGTAGTTATATTCTTGTATATAGGAGCAGTATTATAGTAGTTATATTCTTGTATATAGGAGCAGTATTATAGTAGTTATATTCTTGTATATAGGAGCAGTATTATAGTAGCTATATTCTTGTATATAGGAGCAGTATTATAGTAGTTATATTCTTGTATATAGGAGCAGTATTATAGTAGTTATATTCTTGTATATAGGAGCAGTATTATAGTAGTTATATTCTTGTATATAGGAGCAGTATTATAGTAGCTATATTCTTGTATATAGGAGCAGTATTATAGTAGTTATATTCTTTTATATAGGGCAGTATTATATTAGTTATATTCTTGTATCTAGGGGGCAGTATTATAGTAGTTATATTCTTGTATATAGGAGCAGCATTATAGTAGTTATATTCTTGTATATAGGAGCAGTATTATAGTAGTTATATTCTTGTATATAGGAGGCAGTATTATAGTAGTTATATTCTTGTATATAGGAGGCAGTATTATAGTAGTTATATTCTTGTATATAGGAGCAGTATTATAGTAGTTATATTCTTGTATATAGGAGCAGTATTATAGTAGTTATATTCTTGTATATAGGAGTAGTATTATAGTAGATATATTCTTGTATATAGGAGCAGTATTGTAGTAGTTATATTCTTGTATATAGGAGCAGTATTATAGTAGTTATATTCTTTTATATAGGGAGCAGTATTATAGTAGTCATATTCTTGTATATAGGAGGCGGTATTATAGTAGTTATATTCTTGTATATAGGAGCAGTATTATAGTAGTTATATTCTTGTATATAGGAGGCAGTATTATAGTAGTTATATTCTTGTATATAGGAGCAGTATTATAGTAGTTATATTCTTGTATATAGGAGCAGTAGTATAGTAGTTATATTCTTGTATATAGGAACAGTATTATAGTAGTTATATTCTTGTATATAGGTGCAGTATTATAGTAGTTATATTCTTGTATATAGAAGGCAGTATTATAGTAGGTATATTCTTGTATATAGGAGCAGTAGTATAGTAGTTATATTCTTGTATATAGGAACAGTATTATAGTAGTTATATTCTTGTATATAGGAGCAGTATTATAGTAGTTATATTCTTGTATATAGGAGGCAATTTTTATTAGTAAAAAACAAACAGAAATATTACAGTACACTCGACCAAAATTATCAAAACAATATCAAATATTAAATATCATACACTTCCATTACAAAAGAAACAATAATGTTAACTTAGAAAAAGCCCATTGCTTTTAAATGAGAATAAAAGTAAATAAATAAATAACAACACAAAAGTATCATGAAGGTAAATATCATTCTATATACACATTCCTCCATAATAAACAATTTTTCTCATCCTTCCTGATCTCCAAGCACTTTACCCACCTCAGTTCTGTCAGGATCAGGTCTACTGCTCTCCTATCATGGAAGGGTTCACTGTACATGGAGACTCTGGTTCTGGTGTGCCAATGGTAGTATTTTATCACAGATATGATGATATATAAGGTCTCCCGGTCAATGCCACTTACACTAGATGTTACACCGTAAATTATTTCTGAGTATTTTAGGGTCTGTAGTCTCGGGATTCTTAGCTTGTTGGATATCGTCTGCCATATGTGTCGCCCTCCCCAGCACTCCGATATAAAATGTGTCATGGTCTCCTCCTCCTGACACCCCAGGGGACACTGGCGATCTGACACACTCAGGTATTTTAAATTCCCTCTTACGAACAGTTTCCCATGCAGTGACAGCCAGGCAATATCATGGAATTTTTTCGGGAGCCTCACACTGTTTAGAAGCCTCAGACTGTCTCGTAAAATGGCGGATGTACAGTCCCTTAGAGCTGGCTGTAAAAAGAAAAAGGTCCTACAAACCCTGACATAAAGCTCTTTACGGGTCTTACTCTCTATATAGGACTTCTCAATGCGCCATCTCTTCAGACATCTGAGCCCGTATTCCAGGTACGGGGGGAGGTAGTCACGCGTCCATCTCCCCCTCTTGAGACTGCCGCCTCGCACCCAAGACTCTGCAAAAGGCAATATCCAGTCCCTGATACTATTCGCCCACAGGGAGCTGTTGTTTGAGTCCAGGCAACCAAAATTAACTTTTAGAAACATGGAGTCAAAGAACACCCTTGGATTCAGCATATCCAACCCACCCTCTCTCCTCTGTAGGTAAGTGATCCCTCTTTTTATTGGGTTCAACCTGTTCCCCCAAAACATCTGGAAGAACAGGCTAAAGAGCCGAGCGGAGAAAGATTCTGGCAAAGGAAAAACGACAGAGACATATAAGAAGACGGGGACCAGGTAAGTCTTCAACATTTTAACCCTTTCTCTATAAGTCAGCCTCCAGTTCTTCCATCGCTGAACCTTTGCATTTCCGGCTTCCAATTTCTCTTCCCAATTTAGTCTGGCATTATCGTCCCTCCCGAATTTGACCCCTAGGATTTTAATATAGGTGGAGGCTCTCACAAATTGGGGCAGGTCAAAGTCTGGATCAGTATCTGATACCCAGAGAGCTTGACTCTTCTCAAGGTTGACCAGAGACCCTGAGGCCTCCGAGTAACTTCTGATGGCCGCAGACAACATCTCCACCTCATGAGGCTCAGATATCACTACAGTCACATCATCCGCATAGGCAACAACACTCAGGGGCAGGCAGTGGGGGACCGGCACCCCCTGAAAACCACACTCCTGCAGTGACCTCAGAAACGGGTCTAAGGCAAATACATACAGCAGCGGACTCAGTGGGCAACCTTGTCTCACCCCCGCCTCAACCCTGAAGGTGTCACCCTGCCAACCATTGATCAGAGGAAAGCTCTCGGCCTCACAATACAAAGTCTTCAGCCAATCGATGAATTGTCCCGGAATACCGTACTTTGACAAAGTGGCCCATAGATACTCATGATCTACTCTGTCAAAGGCTTTAGCCTGGTCAAGACTCACAACATATCTCCCACACCTCAGGGCTTTACATCTCTCAAACATCTCCCTTATGGAGATCACTGCCCCAGAGATGTTCCGCCCTTTTACTGTGCCATACTGACAGCCTGCCAACAGTGCCGGGGACAGACAAACTAACCTAGAAAACAGGATTTTTGCCAGAATCTTCCTGTCGACATTCAAGAGGGCAATTGGCCTCCAGTTCTTGATGTCACTCGGCTCTTTACCTTTAGACAGCAGAATCAGCGAGGACACTCTCATGGATGGAGGCATCAGGTGACTTTCTAGACAATTTGTGTAAACATCCACGAGGATTGGGGCCAAGAGGTCTCTGAATGTCTTATAGAATTCTGCTGTTATCCCATCTGGACCTGGTGCCTTCTTCAGATGTAACTTATCAATGGCCTCTTTAACCTCTGCCACCGTCAATTCTGCTGTCAAAGGAGAAAAGTCCAAATCATTAGTATCAGGGAGCGGAGTTGTCTCCAAGAATTGGGTCATCTTGTCTCTATCCAAAACCTTCCTCTGAAACAAGTCAGCATAGTACGATCTCACCACCCCCAGGATACCCTCCCGAGATTCCTGCAAAACACCCTGGGAGTCAGTGAGACCGGTGACAGATTTATTTGCCACCCGCTCCCGGCAATTCTCAAAGGGATCAGGAGACCCTAAGGACCCATAATCCCGTTCAAGAACCAGGGAGGTATACCTGCTGTACTGATACTGCCTTATCTCAGATTTCAGCCGGTCAATCCTTTGTTGGTCCCCACCTGCCGAATATAGTGACTCCAATTCTTTGCGCAGCTTGAGATACTGGCCATACTTACTCCTCCCCTTTTTAAAGGACAGTCTCTTTAAGAGGGTT
Source organism: Hyla sarda (assembly GCF_029499605.1). NCBI lineage: Eukaryota > Metazoa > Chordata > Amphibia > Anura > Hylidae > Hyla > Hyla sarda. The sequence goes on from NC_079192.1 coordinate 414,595,662, forward strand.
CTGATCTCATCCTTGACATCCTCCCACCAGGCGGCCATATCATCATAGAAGTCCACCCGCTCTAGCTGGCCCTGTATAAGAGAGTGAATACCTCCCTGAACATGCACATCATCCAAGATATTAGAATTGAGCTTCCAGAGCCCCCTTCCAATATCTGGGCGCTTAGTGACACCAAGATGGAAAACTAAGGCCATGTGATCTGAATAAGGGACAGTTTTTTCATTCCTATCACTAATAAATTCTTCAGGACGCACAAACGCCATATCTATTCTACTGCTCCTGTCAGAACAGGTGTATGTGAGTTTTGGTTTTCTTCCACCCTGTGTGAACACATCACACAGACCGGCCTGCAAGATTATGTTATTTAGGACCTTGGAGTCCCTGGCCACCGCTCTACCTGAGGACCTGTCACCTGATGTCCTAGTGACGTTAAAATCCCCGGCCATTATAACAGGAACAGATGTGAATAGATATGGCTTGACATCATTAAATAGCTGGATCCTTTCGGTCACTGTCTGCGGGCCATAGATATTTATTAGCCGGAGCCTTCTACCATGGATAGTGACCTCCAGGATCAGACACCTTCCCATGACAACCTCTGTCATCCTATGTACAGTCACATCCCTGGTGGTAAACAGTATGGCCACCCCGGCATAAGGCTCCACAGCCAGTGACCAGAAAGAAGGACCAGACGTCCATTCCCTCTCAGCCTCACGTAAATACCCTGAAGAAGTCAGGCGCGTCTCCTGCATGAAGATGACATCTGTGTCCAGGTCTCTAAGATGGTCATAGACTATGTGCCGTGTCCTCCTCACTTTGATACTGTTCACATTAGTAGAAAGGACCCTTAAAGTAAACCCAGCCATGATAAGACAGAAGAGCAGAGACCTGATCCCCATCATCACAAGTCAGAGTCTGAGTCCCGCTGGCCACCACCTGTCTCCATATCTGACTCTACATTATCTTTCACACTCTGCGGTTTTCTTTTTATTGGGGGTTGGTCCCTTGTGTCACCATCACATTCACCCTCTATTCTTTTTATCTCAGTGTCCAAATCTCCCTCGGACTCTGACAGGACCTCGTACCTGTTGGACACCACCATCACTCCTGCCCTGTTGTCAGCCCTTTTTTTCACACTTTGAACGATGCTGTTCTCCCCCTCAGGCCTGCGGGAGGACTTGTCTTTTTTCCTCCTTTTATTTTGCTGCATCCTATTCCCCTCAGACACAGAAGAGGATACCCCCGGCTGCTGCTGGTCTTGTGGCACAACCTCCATGTCCCCCTGTGTGCTCTCTGACTGCTGAGGTGTTGGTGCAGTGTTACTCACATCTGTCTGGACCTCCTGTCTGGTCAGTATAGGGCCTGATATTAAAGTCTCCTCCTCTACAGCCTCTGCCCCCGCCACAAGGTCCTCATCAGGAAGCTCCCGGCAGATGTTGTGCCAGGCATTGGGACAGTCCCGGTGAGGGTGACCGATCTCACCACAGAGATTACACCTGATGTTTTGGCAGTCAGCACTAAGGTGACCAGTCTCACCACACAGGTTACACTTTACCACAGTACAGGTGTTAGCCAGATGTCCAGGTTTACCACATTTAAAGCACTTTCTGGGCTGACCGGGGTAGAAGCAAACGCCCTTTTCCCTCCCAATGAAGAAGGAGTTGGGCAGATGTTGGGTGATGTTACCATGTTGGCGCAGCTTCACCAGGACCTTCCACCCTCCAGTCCAGATACCGTCATCATCTCTGTTCTTGGTGAGATCAGACACCAGGTCACAATGTCTGCGGAGCCACACCACAATGTCCTGGGGAGGAACAGCTTCATTCCAGAAGATGATATTGATGATGACGGTATCTGGCTTGGATATGGGAATAAAACTAAATTTACTCCATCCATCCTTGTCTCTGAACTTGGGGAAGTTGGACCAGAACCTATCCAGATTAGACATGAGCTTAAAGCTGACATCATAGCCCTGTCTATCTGGAAGGTTTATTACCGCCAAGATGTCAGCTGGCACAAACCCCATCTGGTGGCACAGGAGCTCCCTCACCACAAACCTCCTATCCGGAAGGTCCTCCTTGGCACCTCTGTGCCGAAATCTCACCACATTCCTCCTTTTAAATGCCTGGCCAGTGTAATTGGCGCTGGAGGTGAAGGATGGAGCACCACGGCTCCAGGCATTTCTTGAAGGAACCTGGCGGGTCCCTGCGTCCTGTCTTACAGGGTTGGGGTCTACTCTAGGGGGCCCCACCACAGCTGCTGTGCTTGTAGGTAAAGGGGGGAAATCATGCACAGAATTGTGTACAACATCACCTGTCCCATCCACCTCTATATCATTATCAGACATTACACCCCACACAGATTGTGCACCCCCTCCAGCCACCGACCCCTCAGGAACATCATAGTCCGCACCCTCAGTCCGTGCCCCAACATCATCACAGTCCTCACCCCCAGTCCGTGCCCCAACATTATCACAGTCCTCACCCCCAGTCCGTGCCCCAACATTAGAGCTCTGCTCCATCACCCCATCACCTTCATACACCGGCAAATGTCCACTGTCCTCCTGATGCACTGGGACTTCTGGGACTTGTAGTGCCTCTGCAGGTAAGTGAGTTGCAGGCTCCAGAACATCTGCAGGTCTCTGAGGTTGCTGCTCCTCGGGCTTATGAACATGCCGATCCTTGAAGGTGAAACTTGGGGGTTTTATAAGGGGTCTTGTCACCTCCTGGGGCTCATCTGGGGTGATGACAGGTGCCACATCCGATCTGGGCTCTGCACCAAAACTCAGCTGGTACTGGGAAAAGCGTTCCTTATTCCTATAGGATTCCGCTAAGGGTCCCATCCTCTCCAGTATAGAGTCCATCTCGCTCACTATGGTGGCCAGTTCTGTGCTCAGTGTATACAGTTTATCATCATGCATGGACTTGTACTGTGGATTCGCTGTCTTTAGTTTATATACACAGTCTATCTGCATTTGCAGCATATGTTTTAGGTGCTTCAGCTCCTCCATCCTCCTCACCAGTGCTGGGATCTCCTCCGCCAGCTGTAGCTCTGGTGCCCGGGTGGTCTCTTTGCCCAGCTGGAGGGGTCTGGACAGTCTCTCACGCTGGGTGAACACAGAGGAGCCTTGGCTGCTTGTATCTCCTGAGGCCCGGTCACATACATTAGGGTCCGGGGCAGGAACAGTTTTGTAAACACTTTCATATTTCTCCACATATTTCCCAGGTGTCACCTCCATAGACTTGTCAGTATTGTGGCTCTTACCTCCAGCCTGGGATCTTGTGCGGCCTGAGCGGGCCATGCTGGAGACCACATCTTGTTGTTTCAGGTTCTCCTGCAATGTCTGTCTCTCCAGTGATGTCCTCCTGTGTCTCTGTGCTGGAGAGTGGAGCTGCACACCTGCTGCCTGTGATCCACTCTGCCCCAGCTCCTGTGCACCAACATGGCCTCGGTTTGCAGACTTTGGAGTTCCCACAATGGATTCTGTCTTGAATTCAGTCATATTACCATCACACTGTACGCCACACTGGCTGGCAGACTGTTCCACATCACATCCCTTAGACATACTTGCTGCTGCTGCTGCTGCTTTCTTTTCTTTACATACGTCCTTCGCTGTATTTTCCTTCTTTGCAATGGCTGGACTTACATGCTCAGTATTCTTCTGTACTGGAATGACTTTAGGATTTACATCCACATTAGAAGAAGCCTGGGAGTTTTCCCCCAGTGTAGGCCGAGAAGCCTGAGCCTTGCTTGGGGAGCTTCCCCGCCCAGGGTGGCCCCGCCCCGGGCTTTCTCCAGACATCAGGAGAGCTACTCACACACAACCTCACAGCTAGGAGGCAGTATTATAGTAGTTATATTCTTGTATATAGGAGCAGTATTATAGTAGTTATATTCTTGTATATAGGGGCAGTATTATAGTAGTTATATTCTTGTATATAGGAGCAGTATTATAGTAGTTATATTCTTGTACATAGGAGGCAGTATTATAGTAGTTATATTCTTGTATATAGGAGCAGTATTATAGTAGTTATATTCTTGTATATAGGAGCAGTATTATAGTAGTTATATTCTTGTATATAGGAGCAGTATTATAGTAGTTATATTCTTGTATATAGGAGGCAGTATTATAGTAGTTATATTCTTGTATATAGGAGCAGTATTATAGTAGTTATATTCTTGTATATAGGAGGCAGTATTATAGTAGTTATATTCTTGTATATAGGAGCAGTAGTATAGTAGTTATATTCTTGTATATAGGAACAGTATTATAGTAGTTATATTCTTGTATATAGGTGCAGTATTATAGTAGTTATATTCTTGTATATAGAAGGCAGTATTATAGTAGTTATATTCTTGTATATAGGAGCAGTAGTATAGTAGTTATATTCTTGTATATAGGAACAGTATTATAGTAGTTATATTCTTGTATATAGGAGCAGTATTATAGTAGTTATATTCTTGTATATAGGAGCAGTATTATAGTAGTTATATTCTTGGATATAGGAGCAGTATTATAGTAGTTATATTCTTTTATATAGGGCAGTATTATATTAGTTATATTCTTGTATCTAGGGGGCAGTATTATAGTAGTTATATTCTTGTATATAGGAGCAGCATTATAGTAGTTATATTCTTGTATATAGGAGCAGTATTATAGTAGTTATATTCTTGTATATAGGAGGCAGTATTATAGTAGTTATATTCTTGTATATAGGAGCAGTATTATAGTAGTTATATTCTTGTATATAGGAGCAGTATTATAGTAGTTATATTCTTGTATATAGGAGGCAGTATTATAGTAGTTATATTCTTGTATATAGGAGCAGTATTATAGTAGTTATATTCTTGTATATAGGAGGCAGTATTATAGTAGTTATATTCTTGTATATAGGAGCAGTATTATAGTAGTTATATTCTTGTATATAGGAGCAGTATTATAGTAGTTATATTCTTGTATATAGGAGTAGTATTATAGTAGATATATTCTTGTATATAGGAGGCAGTATTATAGTAGTTATATTCTTGTATATAGGAGCAGTATTATAGTAGTTATATTCTTGTATATAGGAGCAGTATTATAGTAGTTATATTCTTGTATATAGGAGGCAGTATTATAGTAGTTATATTCTTGTATATAGGAGCAGTATTATAGTAGTTATATTCTTGTATATAAGAGCAGTATTATAGTAGTTATATTTTTGTATATAGGAGCAGTATTATAGTAGTTATATTCTTGTATATAGGAGGCAGTATTATAGTAGATATATTCTTGTATGTAAGAGCAGTATTATAGTAGTTATATTCTTGTATATAGGAGGCAGTATTATAGTAGTTATATTCTTGTATATAGGAGCAGTATTATAGTAGTTATATTCTTGTATATAAGAGCAGTATTATAGTAGTTATATTCTTGTATATAGGAGCAGTATTATAGTAGTTATATTCTTGTATATAGGAGCAGTATTATAGTAGTTATATTCTTGTATATATGAGACAGTATTATAGTAGTTATATTCTTGTATATAGGAGCAGTATTATAGTAGTTATATTCTTGTATATAGGAGCAGTATTATAGTAGTTATATTCTTGTATATAGGAGCAGTATATTTATATTCTTGTATATAGGAGCAGTATTATAGTAGTTATATTCTTGTATATAGGAGGCAGTATTATAGTAGTTATATTCTTGTATATAGGAGGCAGTATTATAGTAGTTATATTCTTGTATATAGGATACAGTATTATAGTAGTTATATTCTTGTATATAAGAGCAGTATTATAGTAGTTATATTCTTGTATATAGGATACAGTATTATAGTAGTTATATTCTTGTATATAAGAGCAGTATTATAGTAGTTATATTCTTGTATATAGGAGGCAGTATTATATCTACCATACTAATGTCTGTGTTTTCTTTCAGGAGTGTGGAGGTGGATCCTTCCCCGGATTCTTTCCCTGGTACTACTTCCCCTGTCCTTCTGCTGCTCAGTTTGATCATAGGAACCTGCGCCATGTTGGTGAAGGAAACGGGTGTCACAGTATTTGGGGTCTGTGTGATGTACGACCTACAGATCTTATGTCTCAGGAGGTTTCTAAGGTTTGTCTGAGATGGTCTTGGGTATGTTGGTGGGATGGGGTGTTTCACAGGAGCGGTGTCCTCCTACTAATATGGCCACCGTTACAGATCCCATATGGCTTATCACCAAGCTGAAAGACCACGGCCGCACACCCACCTGGTTGTGCTGCAATTCATCCCACACACCACTGTTTGCTCTGTAGGAATGTGGGTTTATATGGGATTGTATTGGTGGCCATATTGGCTGTCACCTAGATTTCTCTGCTCAGATCTAAAGAAACAGACGATGATGAGGAAATGTTCTACATGTGTCACCGGGGGCCCAGACCCCACTCACCATACTTACCTCTCCCTGTTTCTGACCTTTAGAGACTCATTTTTCAAACACTCAAGGAATATGTGGGTTGTGGCTGCTCCATTCTTAAAGAGAGTTCTGCTGGTCTCCTGCTATGTAAGTGCACTGGAATTGGTTGTCACAGTAACTACTATAATACTGCCCCCTATATACAAGAATGTAACTACTATAATACTGCTCCTATATACAAGAATATAACTACTATAATGCTGTCTCCTATATACAAGAATATAACTACTATAATACTGCTCCTGTATACAAGAATATAACTACTATAATACTGCCCCCTATATACAAGAATATAACTACTATAATACTGCTCCTATATACAAGAATATATCTATAATACTGCCTCCTATATACAAGAATATAAATACTATAATACTGCTCCTATATACAAGAATATAACTACTATAATACTGCTCCTATATACAAGAATATATCTATAATACTGCCTCCTATATACAAGAATATAAATACTATAATACTGCTCCTATATACAAGAATATAACTACTATAATACTGCTCCTATATACAAGAATATCACTACTATAATACTGCTCCTATATACAAGAATATACCTACTATAATACTGCCTCCTATATAAAAGAATATAACTACTATAATACTGTCTCCTATATACAAGAATATAACTACTATAATACTGCTCCCATATACAAGAATATATCTACTATAATACTGCCCCTATATACAAGAATATAGCTATTATAATATTGCTCCTATATATAAGAATATAACTACTATAATACTGCCTTCTATATACAAGAATATAACTACTATAATACTGCCCCTATATACAAGAATATAACTACTATAATACTGCTCCCATATACAAGAATATAACTACTATAATACTGCTCTTATATACAAGAATATAACTACTATAATACTGCCCCTATATACAAGAATATAACTACTATAATACTGCTCCTATATACAAGAATATAACTACTATAATACTGCTCCTATATACAAGAATATAACTACTATAATACTGCTCCTATATACAAGAATATATCTACTATAATACTACCTCCTATATACAAGAATATAACTACTATAATACTGCTCCTATATATAAGAATATAACTACTATACTACTGCTCCTATATACAAGAATATAACTACTATAATACTGCTCCTATATACGGGAATATAACTACTATAATACTGCTCCTATATACAAGAATATAACTACTATAATACTGCTCCTATATACGGGAATATAACTACTATAATACTGCTCCTATATACAAGAATATATCTACTATAATACTGTCTCCTATATACAAGAATATAACTACTATAATACTGCTCCTATATACAAGAATATAACTACTATAATACTGCTCCTATATACAAGAATATAACTACTATAATACTGCCTCCTATATACAAGAATATAACTCCTATAATACTGCTCCTATATACTAGAATATAACTACTATAATACTGCTCCTATATACAATAATATAACTACTATAATACTGCTCCTATATACAAGAATATAACTACTATAATACTGCTCCTGTATACAAGAATATAACTACTATAATACTGCTCCTATATACAAGAATATAACTACTATAATACTGCTCCTATATACGGGAATATAACTACTATAATACTGCTCCTATATACAAGAATATATCTACTATAATACTGCCTCCTATATACAAGAATATACTACTATAATACTGCTCCTATATACAAGAATATATCTACTATAATACTGCCTCCTATATACAAGAATATAACTCCTATAATACTGCTCCTATATACTAGAATATAACTACTATAATACTGCTCCTATATACAATAATATAACTACTATAATACTGCTCCTATATACAAGAATATAACTACTATAATACTGCTCCTGTATACAAGAATATAACTACTATAATACTGCCCCTATATACAAGAATATAACTACTATAATACTGCTCCTATATACAAGAATATATCTACTATAATACTGCTCCTATATACAAGAATATAACTACTATAATACTGCCCCTATATACAAGAATATAACTACTATAATACTGCTCCTATATACAAGAATATAACTACTATAATACTGTTTTGTATGTAATTTTCTATGAGAGCAGTGGCGCCCTCTGTGGTTATTAGTAGTAGTCACATACGTGGTGATGATGTCCCCCCTGATGTTTGTGTCTGGCAGGTGATCGTGGTGTTAGGTTTCCGTGTCTATATCATGGGCGGGTCGATGCCATTGTTTTCGGAGCAGGACAACCCGGCCTCCTTCTCTCCTTACCTCCTCAGCAGGTATGTGGCTGGCGTCCAGCCTGGCTCCTCATTGTGCCGTGCGGTGAGAACCGTCCTGTCCCTGCAGGTTCTGGTAATAGAAGAATGGGACTACAGTAATGTCAGTGTGTGGGAATAAATAACACCGCACAATGGGTGCGGAAGCTTCTACAGTCTCCAATACATTCTGTACATAATGTAATGCAGTAACCAAACCGGAAGGACCCCACTCCTATCTATCTATCTATCTCATATCTATCTCCTATCTATCTTTCTCATATCTATCTATCTATCTCATATCTATCTATCTATCTATCTCATATCTATCTATCTCATATCTATCTATCTCATATCTATCTATCTCATATCTATCTATCTCATATCTATCTATCTATCTATCTCATATCTATCTATCTATCTATCTCATATCTATCTATCTCATATCTATCTATCTATCTATCTCATATCTATCTATCTCATATCTATCTATCTCATATCTATCTATCTCATATCTAACTATCTCATATCTATCTATCTTGATGATGATTTATCTTTTCTTCTATGTTACAGATTCCTCACCTTCTCCTACCTCCTGGCGTTCAATGCTCGGCTGCTGCTGGGCCCCATCACTCTTTGCTATGATTGGCAGGTGGGCAGTATCCCCCTGGTGCACTCCATCTGGGACATCCGCAATCTCTCCACCCTCCTGTTGTTGCTCGTACTCTTCTCCCTGAGCCTCCATTGCCTGACGGGGAGCCAGGTAATTTACTGCATCATTTACAGAGTCCGTCAGCCATGGACCGGCATCTGCAATGTCTGATCTTCTATTCCATTCTATTGTTCCAGTGGAAATATTCTTTATTAAATGATGAGAGAAACCATTGCATTACCACTCCTGACCACAGGGTGTGCTGTTCAGAATTATTAGCAGTTAAATACTCCATTTCCATCTAGTGGTAGAAATATGTATTGTAGGTGATTTACATTCTTTTTTCTGTATAAACTGAATAGATTTTTTATATGTTGCATACATTTTATGGGGTTCTGTCCCTTTAAGGCTATTTTAAGTGCTGGTACTCTATATAAATCATAACCGCCACGCCCTGATCGCTACCAGAGAATAACCCTTCGGGACCCCAAGAAGCATTTCTTCCTCCCTGAGCTTCCTCCTCGTACCTGATTGTTATCTTAACGTCAGGAAGCAGATTTCGTGCTGTCAACTCCCTGGAAACATTTTTTTCTGACACTTTCCATAGTATTTATCAGATTGGCGCTCGCTCCGCCGCTTGTGTTTGTGTTAATAACTACGACCCCGGGTCACTGCGCCATTGCGATCTTGTTATATTTGGCTTGAAAGTGTTTATTATTTGTGTAAATTATTTCTACGGCAGTCAACACCACCCAGCTTTCCTAGAATACTGAACGGCAAATTGGTGTTCCTACACCAAGGTATAATTAAACAGCTTTACTTTCAGGACTGTCGAAAAGCTGGGTGAACTGTAAAAAAAAGCCTCACATTAGCGGTCATCAGAATTATATATGACTGTGAAATGCTGTGAAATAGGCCCAACCCACATTTACCACATCGTATGATATCACAATATTTGAATGCCAATCCCGGACGAGCCCCCTTTTATGCAAATCTGTCCAGCAGTAGTCCTGGGACTATGCTGTGTATATAAGGACTCATTTTGTCATTGTTGTTCCCGCCTCATTATATTGTTTTTAACCGTTTCATCCTGAGACGTAATATCTCTGAAATCCATTTTGTATTTTTCGTAGAGGGCGGGGCATCGGGAAGTGGTGGTCGGCTTTCTCTTCTTGGTCTTCCCTTTCATACCGGCTAGCAATCTCTTCTTCAGGGTTGGTTTTGTGGTGGCCGAACGCGTCCTCTACATGCCCAGGTAGGAGTGACTCAGATTATGCAAATCCCTTTTAACACAAGCCTCGCTTGCTGTAAGTGAATGGAAACAACCTAATGGAAAAGTCTGAAAACCTGTTCTGCTCCAAGACCCAGTAGGACTTAGTCAGTAGAAGGTTTAAGGTTCTGAAGATAAAAAAAAGAATGTTCCTGTTCACTTACAACCAGCAGAGGTCTTGAAAATGGTTTGAATGAAAAGAAAAGGTATATTAGAAAACCTACATTTTATTCAGTTTTTTCTTATATATCTGGACCTGGGAGAGCTGGGTGAATTCATCTGTGTGGGCTGTAATGGCAGCCATATTGTTTGACATTTTTATAAAGTAACACAATAAAGGTGTCCATATGCGATGGGGTAACTGTTCATGACTCTTACACTTTTTTATCCAGCATAAGTTCCCTGATATTTATGTTCCCTGAGGAAGTGGACATTGTGGTTTGCAGAAACATGTTGGGACTTGTTTGAATCAATGAAAAGAAAAGAAAAAAGATTTTCCTGCCATTTTTATTAAGAGTAAAAAAAAAAGACTTAAAAAGGTCTCTGTATGCTATCGTACCCTTGCATGTTGTTTTATCCACCATATTTTTGGTTATATCTATGTCCCCTGAGGATGGTTTATGGTTCACAGAAACATGTTGAGATTTGTTTGATTCCATAAAAAAAAAAAAAAAATAAATAAAGATTTCCCTGATATTTTTATAAAGTAACATAATGAAGGCATCCATACGTGATTGGGTAACCATACCTATCTCGTTCCCTTGTATGTTGTGTTATCCAACATATGTTTAAAGGGGTACTCCGGGGGGAAATTTTTTTTTTATTTCAACTGGCTCCAGAAAGTTAAACAGATTTGTAAATTACTTCTATTTAAAAATCTTAATCCTTCCAGTACTTATCAGCTGCTGTATGTTCCAGAGGAAGTTCTTTTCTTTTTGAATTTCCTTTCAGTCTGACCACAGTGCTCTCTGCTGACGCCTCTGTCCATGTCAGGAACCGTATTGAGCAGGAGAGATTTTCTATGGGTATTTGCTCCTACTCTGGACGGTCCCTGACATGGACAGAGGTGTCAGCAGAGAGCACTGTGGTCAGACTGGAAGGAAATTCAAAAAGAAAAGAACTTCCTCTGGAACATACAGCAGCTGATAAGTACTGAAAGGATTAAGATTTTTAAATAGAAGTCATTTACAAATCTGTTTAACTTTCCGGCACCAGTTGATTTAAAAAAAAATAATAATAATAATGTTTTCCAGGGGTTACCCCTTTAATGATATCTATGTCCCCTGAGGAAGCAGACATGATGATTTGCAGAAATGCGCTGGGACTTGTTTGAATATTGTTATATGTTATAGTGGTTTTAAATGACTTAGGATCTAAGCAGGGACCCTTAGGGTCAGAGTGATAGGGTTATTTTTTTTAGGAAGGGTACTCTGCTTGGGGAGTCGAGGGAGGGACAGTGCCAGGAAGAGAGTAAGGGGCCCCTAGGATGAGAGAATTCTGATCTCTGTGAAGAATTATATATGTTATGGGGGGTGTGAATACTTTTGTACATCTTATGGTCTGTACCTGTCTCCAGCATGGGTTTCTGTATCCTCTGCGTCCACGGAATGAAGAGACTGTCCTCCCGGGTTGGTCCTAAGGGTTCATCTGTGGTCACCTCCTGCTTCCTCCTCCTCCTGGTTCTCTTCTCCTGTAAGTCGGTTCTGCAGAGCGAATGCTGGCGCTCTCGGGAATCCCTCTTCAGGTACGGACCAGGGCAGTAGAGAAAAGCGCTGTATTCTGCCGCGGTCGACGCTCATCCGTCATTTGTGTCCATCACAGATCGGGAGTCCAGACGCTGCCGCACAACGCCAAAGTGCATTACAACTACGCCAATTTTCTGAAGGACCAGAATCGAAAGGAGGAGGCGATAAAGCACTACAAAACAGTTCTAAGGTACAATCTCTCCCATATCTCAATATTTAGGATACAGAGGGTTCCGATGATGGTTCCCCTGAGTAAACCTAGGTGAAAGCTACGTAAAATGTTTGATTCTTCATCCTGAGAGCTCTGTACAAGATCAGTATAAGAAATATTGAATGAAATGTGGTATATGGCAGTTTTGTGAATGTTCTCTTCTTCGCCATAGGTTATACCCACAACACCCCAGCGCCCTTAACAACCTTGGCACCTTGACCCCCAACGTTAACGCATCGGAGGAATATTACAGGAAGGCGCTGGAGATCAGCCCGCAGCACAGCCGGGCCCTGTTTAATCTGGGCAATTTGCTGAGGTAAGGGGTTACTTTATACATGCCCTTCACTATAGTGGGATGGATGGTGCCCTTTATAGGGGTACTCTGCAGCTAGACATCTTATCCCCTATCTAAAGGATTGCGGGCGGTCCCGATGCTGGGGTCCCAGATCTCCTACAGCACCTGGCATTCTAAACAAACGCCGGGTTTCTGCGGCAGTGGTCGCGACGTCACGGCCACGCCCCCTCGTGACGCCATGCCATGCCCCCTCCATTCATGTCTATGGAAGGGGCGTGTCAGTCGACACGCCCCCTCCCATAGACATGAATGGAGGGGGCGTGGCCGTGACATCACGATCACGACCACCGGCTCTGAGCGTTCTGAACAAAGTGTTAAACTAAACACTTGACCTTTGGGTCTAAGGGACGACATAGAGGGTATAAAGCCCTAAATAGTGACCCACAAGCATTGTGCAAGGGGGAACCCCCTCACGATCTCCAGAACCTCAGAGTGTTCCAGCCCCCACCTTCCGGGGTGAACTGGGTTCGGGACCGATGACCCACTCTGCCAATCACCCACTGAGGTGGGTCATCGTCATGCCGTGTGTACGGTTATCATAAATCAGCGCCTGCAGTACACTTTGAATCACCGCTTTACCCGTTTCACAGTTACACCTGCATCATCAGGGCTAGTGAGCCTGACTACCCCTGATGATGCTGGTGTTACTGTGAAACATGTGAGGAGGCTCTGATGGAATTTTTTTGTGTTCTGTTTAAACTCTCTACTCTGGGCACCAGACTAGAGCTTCTTCCTTTTTCATAAAGCCATAACAGCTGATCACAGATTCACACAAGGTTCCCCCCCCCCCCCATGTTGTCATCAGAGTCTATATGTATTTTCTGCAGGACTCAGGGAAGGAATGAAGAAGCTGAGATGGTCCTGAGGGAGTCTCTTCTCCATGGTCCATACTTTGCTGATGCCTATTCCAGTTTGGGGTCATTACTGGCCGATCAGGTGAGATTGTGGCCTGCTTCTTCTTCTTCAGATTTGGAAGGACGGTGTATCTTGTGCTGACTCCTCCCACTGATTTACATAATTTATTTCATTGGCCTCCTGTTCAGACAACCAGGGGGAAGCAAAGCCCTTGTGTCAGGGAAGAAGTCTACTATGTCTTCTTGTTTGAAGCATGCTGCATAGTCTACGCTCCATGTCCTCTGTGGTGGCAGCATTCCCTGCTTAAAGGGGTACTCCACCCCTAGACATCTTATCCTGGAGATAAAATGTCTGATCGTGGGGGTCCCACCGCTTGTGGGGGTCCCATCCTTGCTGCGGCACCACAGATATCCAGTGCACGGAGCGTACTTCGCCCTGTGTTGGATGACTGGAGATGTGGGGCGGAGGCTCGTGACGTCACGGTCACGTCCCACTCCTGACATCATGGCCATGCCCCCTCAATGCAAGTCTATGGGAGGGGGTGTGATGGCCGTAATGCCCCCTCCCATAGACCTGCATTGAGGGGGCGTGGCTGTGATGTCACGAGCGGGCGCTGCCTTGACGTCACGAGCCTCTGGCGCTGCACCTGACGCTCTAAATGAACGCTGGGTGCAGCAGGGAGATCGCGAGGGTCCCCAGCGGCAGGACCCCCCGTGATCAGACATCTTATCCCCTATCCTTTGGATATGGGATAAGACGTCTAGGGGTGGAGTATCCATTTAAAGTTTCCCGCCCATGGGGAAGAGGAAAGCAAATCTTCCCATACAGTGTTGATCCAGAAGAAAACAAAACAATCCCTATGGGCCGAATTAAGTACCTCTTCCAATATGGCAGAAATACCAGTCTTAGTAACCCCCCCCCCCCCCCCAGTAGTCCATTGTTATTGCAGTTTCCCTAATACATCTCCTCATCATCCAATCACATTGCAGGATTTTGTAACTTCATCTGGATGAGACCTCCCTGGAGGTTCACCATAGGCTAGCTTCACCCGAGTAACTTCCACTTGCTTATCGTTCCTTTTAAAGGAGGACTCCAAGACATGTGGACCGGAGCTGCCTGAGGCTTTCTACTCTAGCTTCTGACTTATGCTACAGGGCCCCTGTCGGCACGTTAGCTTATTCTTTGACATGGTCGGCATGCTAGCTTGGACTTGGCCTGTGCGATGGAACATAATGATGTTGTTCGCTCCCTTGCAGAACTTGGACTTTCTCTTTAGACTCAACCACGACTCCTTTCCTCACTCTGAACTGCACTCCTCTCTCCCACCTCTAGACTTGAACTCCTGTCCCCATTGAAAATATGGGGCAGGCTAAAGCAGAGATGCCTCTCTCTGCACTGACAGGACCTGACTCTCCTCTGAACTGACTAGGAAAACTCCTCCCTGTCTAGCCAGACCAGGGGATGACTCTTATTGGCCACAGGTGTTCACATGACTTCTCTGCAGGTCTCTCTTAAAGGTACAACAGCCCTATTAATAACACATTATTGGCACAAAGGCATAAATAATATAAATTAATGAACAATCAGTACAGTAGCACAAAACCCTGGAGATGTGGGCCGGAACGGACACCTGAAGCAACATCTGCCAGACAGGACGGGCAGTGTAATGTGTTCCGCACCAGGACACCACACATCCAATATGACATACCCCTCTTAGTAACCTAACACACCACTCCAGCAATCCATTTTTATTTCCCTTCCCTATTTTATTCTCTCATTATCCAATCACACTGCATGAATTTTGTGACTTCCGGTGGATGAAACCTCCCTGGAGGTTCCCCAAGGACTAGCTCCGCCCCGAGTAATTATAAAGTTGTTTCTGTTCTTTACTTCCGTGACTGAAAGAAAAATATTGAATGGACCTGAAAATTATAGAGAATTGGACAATTCCATTTATCTACCTTAAAGGGGTGTTCCGCCCCTAGACATCTTATCCAATATCTAAAGGATAGGGCATAAGATGTCTGATCGCAGGGGTCCCACCGTTGGGGACCCCCGTGATCTCCACTGCGGCACCCCAATCATCCGGTGCAGAGAGCGAACTTCGCTCCGTGCCAGATGACTGGTGATGCGGCGCCAGAGGCTCGTGACGTCACAGCCACGCCCCCTCAATGCAAGTCTATGGGAGGGGGCGTGCCCCCTCCCATAGACTTGCATTGAGGTAATGTGGCCCTGATGTCACGGGGGTGTGACCGTGACATCACGAGCCTCCGGCGGTACACCCGACGTTCTAAAGGAACACCGGATGCAGCAGGGAGATCATAGGGGGGGTCCCCAGCAGCAGGACCCCCATGATCAGACATCTTATCTCCTATCCTTTGGATGTGGGATAAGATGTCTAGGGACGGAGTACCCCTTTAACCTGTTCCATATTATTTCTTGTACTCTACGCAGAAGCGATATCCAGAAGCCGAGGAGGTTTACCTGGCGGGAATCAAGAACTGTCCGGAGAGTTCAGACCTGCAGAATAATTACGGGGTGTTTCTGGTGGATGTGGGTAAGTGAGAGCTGTGTACGATTTGCCGTGTGATCAACATGTCGATGGCTTCCATTTTCCATATGTCAGAATTTTTAATGCTGCTCTGAATGCGAAATTCTAATTCGCAGCCAGCGGGAACTGTGAACCCAGCTTTGGTTCATATTACACCAAAAGAAACACGGCCGAGATATGCGCCGTCACTGGTTTCATCAACAACATAACAGGAGATGCTGGTCATAGATGTGCACACAAGATGGCATGCCAACTGGAGCATAGCACCACCTGCCCCAACATACGTTTCACAAAACGGCTTCCTCAGGGGGCATGTTCACACGCCCCCTGAGGAAGCCATTTTACGAAACGTACGTCAGTGCAGGTGGTATTGTTGTAAACAATACAGCATTTATATCAATATTTTTTTGTGACCAGTGTCTCATAACTTCATATGTTTTCATGTTCTCAGACCTGTTATTTTTTTTTTCAGGATCGCCCCAGAAGGCCGTCTCCCATTACCTCCTCGCCCTTCGGCTGCGCCCAAATCATCACGTAGCGATGCTC
The DNA here is from genome assembly GCF_029499605.1 of Hyla sarda. Lineage (NCBI taxonomy): Eukaryota > Metazoa > Chordata > Amphibia > Anura > Hylidae > Hyla > Hyla sarda. The sequence continues at coordinate 414,612,570 of NC_079192.1, forward strand.
AATCTCGGTCGCCTGTATCGTTCCCTAAACCAAAATTCAGAGGCGGAAATGTGGTACAAGAAGTAAGGACACCATAGCGGGTGACGTGTATGGACGGTAGGGGGGGGATTGAGATGTTTATGGGGGTCTTATGATGTCCTCTGCTCATGCCTCACTATCAGGGCTCTGCAGATATCCCGAGACGTTGAAGTAGTCACCCCCCTTGGAGCGCTGTATTATAACACGGGACAATACGACGAAGCATTGCGTCTGTACAGGGAGGCGACGGCGCTGCATCCGCAAAGCGTCCAGCTACGCCTGTCACTGGTGAGCAGAGATGTAACACCGGGGACTTCTTATGTGGCTTTGGGACTTCAGGTGGGACTTGTACCCCTCTCCGTTTTATGGCTTTTTTCCTGATTTTTGCAGGCACAAGTCCAAGCTGTGGTGGGTCAGACACACGAGGCCGTGAGTCTTGCTCGCCTCATAGCAGAGGAGGTTCCTGACTGTATTGAATGTATCCGGCTGCTGTCCGCAATCTACAGCAAGCAAGAGGAACACACTAAGGTGACTAATCTTCTACTGCATAACCATAGACACCTCAATAATGGCGGACCACCCATGTGGCACCCGGATTAGCCAGATCGAATCAGAGTGCTGCTATAAAGAGCTTTTCTCTGGAAAACTCAGCACTTGCATGCATTACAGATATAGCCCTTGATTTCTTTAGGCAGGTGTAATACTTCATTTCACCTGCGGTGGCACTGCAGGGAAATTGAACACTTGCTGCCAGGTTTTGCCACAGATTCCATCTTGTAGATCTTGTAATCAGCTGCATGGTGTCTGATCTTGTAACATATGTACCTTGCCCAATTCCATGCCCCGTCTTACTGATGCGCCCGGCAGCTTCCTTGGTGGTCCCAAGCATCAGCTGGCCAATCCAGAGATATGAGCATCAGGCCAATCAGCTGCTGGTCCAGCGCTCACATCTTCTGGCCTATGATAGAGGCTCTCCCCATCACTCTCGTTCCCTGTTCTGTGACTTGATCATTGCCTGTTTCCTGACATTGCCTTTGCCTGTTGATTTTGTACTACGCCGTTCTCTTGGTTTGACCCTTAGCTTGTCCTGACTCTATCTTTGCCCTTTGTGATTTTATACCTTATCTGCCCGTGCGTTACCGACCTGGTCTGTCTGACTATTCTGACTTCTCTTACGCACCTGTACATAGTCCAGTCTAAGGACCGTTGCCCAGTTGAGGTCTGCCATTTAGGGCAGTTTGACCAAGTAGGTAGGGAAAGATGGTTGGGGAAAGAGTAATGTTGCACTCTTTTCCTACCCCAGATGTGTCTGATTCCTAAACTTTAATAGCCATATTGGAACATTGGCGCATCTCACACCATAGGTAGACTAAAATGCGTTAGTGTTCTGGTAAAAATAGATATAGTTTATGGACTTTGGAGTATATAGTTACAATGACACCTGTCTTGAACGAAGCACTGTCATTGTGTCAAATTATGTTGCGGTGTTTCTCTGATGGGGCCTCCTGTCTTCCTCAGGCACTGGACATGATTGAAGTTGCCCTAAAGATGAAACCTCAAGATCCTAAAATAACGTCGGAGCTTTACTTCACCAAAGGGAACCAGCTGCGGGAGCTGAACCGGCTGGACGAGGCCTTCCAGGTACCCCACCATTGTCTATAATAAACACTGTATAAGCTACATCTATTATGGTCCCTGAGGAATTGTCTGAATTTTTTTCTCTTAGAGTTACAGTCGCGTGGCAGACCTGAGCCCCAAACAAGCCCAGGCCTGGATGAACATGGGAGGCATCAAGCACATTCAGGTAGTGACACATCAAATTCCAGCTTGTTGGTTGATATCCTGTGTTGTAGAACAGTACAGCCATAGGTGCAACACCGAAACGCGTCGGGTGACAGTAAAAACAAGTTTCTGTGTAGTTTTTAGATGTCATCTTCAGATCTTTGAGTAATGTCTTGGTTTGTAAACCCCTCTTGTTTTATATGTTCCTTAGGGGGATTATACCGCTGCCCGAACCTTTTATAAGAAGGCGGCCATGCTGGACCCTGACAGCAAGTTACTGAAAGAAAACCTGGCTAAACTTCAGCGCCTAGAAAGTAAGTTACAAGGAACCAAAGGGAGAGAAGCTCCACCAATGGACCTACAAGGGGGGCAACCTGAGAAAGCTTCCAGTGGACTCCACGGAGAAGATAATAAATATGCTGAAAAACCCGTCGGGGGAACGGAAAATTCTGCCGCTGAATCACCAAAGATATAAGACTAGAAAGGCAAGTGTGAACGAAGAGACCCACCAGATGTTGAGGAAGAGGAGGAGGGTACAGAAGAAAGTCCAGGTCTGGAGGAGAAGACTACACAAGGCCTACTGACCCTGCGAGTTCAGAGGACACGACCCCATCCATTGGTGGTGACATCCTGGCTCCAGCTCCAGGTTCTCCACATGGGCACAAACAAGGCGAGGTGCCACCTTCTAACCTGTCCTGACTCTGCCCCTCAGGGGTAGACATGCAGGAGACCCCACATCTCCGGGTCTACTAGGCAGTGGTTTACAAGGTCGGCTGAAGATTGTTATTTACAGTACAACAGTCCCCAGTCGACTGCTATCAATCATTGTATGACATATCAATCACCCTATGGCAGCTGTCAATCATTGTATGACAGATATCAATTGGCAGCTGTCAATCATTGTATGACAGATATCAATCGGCAGCTGTCAATCATTGTATGACAGATATCAATCACCCTATGGCAGCTGTCAATCATAGTCTGACAGATATCAATCACCCTATGGCAGCTGTCAATCATTGTATGACAGATATCAATCACCCTATGGCAGCTGTCAATCATTGCATGACAGATATCAATCAGGGCCGATGTCAATCATTGTGGGGGAGATTTATCAAAACCTGTGTAGAGACAGAGTGGTGCCTCTTTAAAAATGAAAGAAGCGATCTGATTGGTTGCTATGGGCAACTGCCCCACTCTTTCTCTACAGAGGTTGTGATAAATCTGCACCAGTATGTGTATTTCCAGCTTTAGTCAGTCTGGACTCTCTAGTTTCCTCCTGTCCAGAATCCTCCAGCCTCAACTCCTGCTGCATCGGGGACATCTAGTGTCCAAAACACAACATTACAGCTAATCTACAAAATAACTAATATACAATATATACAGTCATCCAAAGCAAAGGCATAGCATACAAACAGTGCAATACAACAAACATGAATATACATTGACGTCTATTATCAGCAGACAAAGGGTATTCAGGTCACCTTTCCTACAGTTCAGCCAACTACAGCCCGGCCATGCTGGTAGTTGAAGTTTCCCAGCTGGAGGGCCACAGGTCGCAAACCATTGGTTCACTAGAACAGCTGTCCACCGCTTTTCCATAGCGTTTTCTCAGTATGTACAGCTGGTGCCACCCTCCTATTACATACACACAATCGCTGAAATGGATTGGAACCGGACCCGGTATCAGATGAGCATCTGCCCCCTTCCTAATTAGGTATCAGGATCCGTGCATGCACGAGAGAAGAAAACCACTCTGACACAAAGTTCAGCAAACGATACTTCCTGTATTTAAAACAGATACAAGGGTTTATATATAGACTGTACCACTGTGCCGTTTGCAAAGCTATACGTCATGAATACCCGTTCATGTGATTGGTTTCATCCATCTGCAGGTGTTCCTCATGCAGCACGTGGGTCTTATCATCTTGGGTGTAGTCTCTCTGGAGGCGCCATCTTATACACATTGTTTCAAACACGATGGGAGGGGGAGTGAGCTAATGAGTGGCCATTTTATCAAGAATATTCTAAATAGGCATTTTACCTTATCCATTACGCCGCCAATCAATCAGCCGGACAAGTAGAGCTGTAGTGTATAGCATGGGGAGAAATAAGGAGCCATTCTGCGTCTAGGACATAGAGAGAAATGAGGCTGGAGCTTGATCCGTGACTCTGGCGGACTACAATGAGAGGGGCGGAGCTGACGTACCTCGGCCCGGTCCGATATCCGCCAGAGGGATAGGTGACGCCCCTCGGGGGCCTCACTTATCGAATAGTGCAATATGCATGCAGTAAGGGAATGCAGGAATGTAAGACGCGCGGGAATCTCTGCGCGCCGCTCTTTGCATGTCGTGATCCTGTGATACGTGTGAACTGTGTCGTACGTACACAGAAGTGTGACGGACTCTACCGCATGCCAGACGAGAAAATGTTGCTGGCATTGAAAGAAACGCGTTTCGCTTTTTTCTATATTCACAATGAAGGAGATTTATCATAACCCGTCTAGAGGAAAAGTTGCTGAGTTGCCCTTAGCAACCAATCAGATCGCTGCTTTCATTTTCCAGAGGCCTTTTCAGAAATGAAAGAAGCGATCTGATTGGTTGCTACGGGCAACTCAGCAACTTTTACCCCAAGGACAGGTTTTGAGAAATCTCCCAAAATGTTCATTGGTTCTTAAAGCACAGGCCGAGCCAACAAACCCAACCGTAATAATAGCGCAAAGATAAATTATTGAATGTAATATATATATATATATATATTGTACCGGGATACGGAGAGTTTTATAGCAGAAGACGACAGCGTCCTCTATTTTTACAGCAAGATGTCTATATATTTAACAGAGAAGATCTATAAGTCACCCAATGTATTTTTCAGCTTAAAGGGGTACTCCGCCCCTAGACATGTTATAAGGATAGGGGATAAGATGTCTGATCACGGGGTCCCCCGCGATCTCCCTGCTGCACCCGGCATTCATTTAGAAGCAGTGTCGGAGGCTCGTGACATCACAGACGCGCCCGCTCGTGACGTCACGGCCACGCCCCCTCAATGTAAGTCTATGGGAGGGGGCGTGGCGTCCGTCACGCCCCCTCCCATAGACTTACATTGAGGGGGCGTGGTCATGGCGTCACGAGCGGGGCGTGACCCTGATGTCACGAGCCTTCGAGATAAGATGTCTAGGGGCGGAGTACCTCTTTAAAACTGGCGTATAAACAGCGCAGGACGCTCCCTAACAGCCAATCAGATTGTAGAACAAAAAGAAAGATCTGATTGGCTATTAGGGTGACTGTCTGGTACTTATATATGAGACCGGACAGTGAAAACGCTTGTGATGTATCATTGATTCATTGGGAGCGTGCGGCGGCTACGGATATATAAGGGAATTGTCAATGTGCATCATGTGTCATGACGGGATATATGTTCTATATTGTGGCTGTGGATATAAAGTTATATGATATATGTCATAGTGCAATGGTATATCAAATAAAGTGAGATGTTTATTCTTTCTACACAGCGTGTCAGTGTGTTATATGACTACTATATCTGTGTTATATGACTACTATATCTGTGTTATATGACTACTATATCTGTGTTATATGACTACTATATATGTGTTATATGACTACTATATCTGTGTTATATGACTACTATATATATGTGTTATATGACTACTATATATGTGTTATATGACTACTATATATGTGTTATATGACTACTATATCTGTGTTATATGACTACTATATATATGTGTTATATGACTACTATATCTGTGTTATATGACTACTATATATATGTGTTATATGACTACTATATATGTGTTATATGACTACTATATCTGTGTTATATGACTACTATATCTGTGTTATATGACTACTATATATATGTGTTATATGACTACTATATCTGTGTTATATGACTACTATATCTGTGTTATATGACTACTATAGCTGTGTTATATGACTACTATATATATGTGTTATATGACTACTATATATATGTGTTATATGACTACTATATCTGTGTTATATGACTACTATATCTGTGTTATATGACTACTATATATATGTGTTATATGACTACTATATATATGTGTTATATGACTACTATATCTGTGTTATATGACTACTATATATATGTGTTATATGACTACTATATATGTGTTATATGACTACTATATCTGTGTTATATGACTACTATATCTGTGTTATATGACTACTATAAATATGTGTTATATGACTACTATATCTGTGTTATATGACTACTATATATATATGTGTTATATGACTACTATATCTGTGTTATATGACTACTATATCTGTGTTATATGACTACTATATATATGTGTTATATGACTACTATATATATGTGTTATATGACTACTATATATATGTGTTATATGACTACTATATATATGTGTTATATGACTACTATATCTGTGTTATATGACTACTATATCTGTGTTATATGACTACTATATCTGTGTTATATGACTACTATATATATGTGTTATATGACTACTATATCTGTGTGTTATATGACTACTATATATGTGTTATATGACTACTATATATATGTGTTATATGACTACTATATATGTGTTATATGACTACTATATCTGTGTTATATGACTACTATATCTGTGTTATATGACTACTATATCTGTGTTATATGACTACTATATCTGTGTTATATGACTACTATATATATGTGTTATATGACTACTATATCTGTGTTATATGACTACTATATATATGTGTTATATGACTACTATATCTGTGTTATATGACTACTATATATATGTGTTATATGACTACTACATCTGTGTTATATGACTACTATATATATGTGTTATATGACTACTATATCTGTGTTATATGACTACTATATCTGTGTTATATGACTACTACATCACCTCCTTCTATGTATAAGAGTATAACCACCTGACCCTTCCTCCTTGTCCAGCTATCACCCCATCCCGCTTCTTCCCTTTGCATTAAAGGGGTACTCCGCCCCTAGACATCTTATCCCCTATCCAAAGGATAGGAGATAAGATGCCTGATCACGGTGGTCCCGCCCCTGAGGACCCCCGCAATCTCGGCTGCGGCACCCCAGACATCCGGTGCACCCAGCGAACTTTGGACAAGCTGTACCGGATGACTGGCTATGTGGGGCGAAGGCTCGTGATGTCACCATCACGGACGCTTGTGATGTCATGAGCCTCCGGCGCTGCACCCGACGCTCTAAAGGAACGTTGGGTGCAGCAGGGAGATCGCGGGGGTCCCTAGCGGCGGGACCCCCGCGATCAGACATCTTATCCCCTATCCTTTGGATAGGGCATAAGAGGTCTAGGGGAGGAGTACCCCTTTAAAACTCCATGAACATCATATTTACCTTAGACTGTCCTCCTACCTCTTATCCCACTCACTCTTCGACCACCTACAATCTGGCTTCCATCCCCACCATTCTACTAAAACCACCCTAACCAAAGTGGCCAATGATCTGTTGACCGTTAAAGCCTCACGCCAATACTCTGTTCTCCTTCTCTGTGACCTCTCCTTGGCCTTTGACACAGTCCTCCACTCTCTCCTCACAGTCTCTCTAATTCCTAGGCATCACACATTAGGCCCTCTCCTGGATCACCTCACCAGCCGCACATTCAGTGTCTCCCGCTCTCATGCTTCCTCCTCACCTCGCCCTCTCACTGTTGGAGTCCCCCAAAGCTCTGTCCTAGGGCTTCTACTCTTCTCTGTTTACACCCTCGGCCTGGGACAGTTTATAGAATCCCATGGCTTCCAGTATCACCTCTATGCTTATGACCCTCCAATCTACCTCTCCACTGGTACATTCCCTCATCATCTCCCGCTTGGGCCACTACAACTTCCCCCTCTGTGGTCTTCCATTAAACACTCTTCCCTCCAATCCATCCTCACCTCTGCTGCTTGACTAATCCACCTCTCACCTTACTCCTTTTCTGCCTCTACCTTCTGCCAGTCCCTTCACTGGTTACCCATTGCCCAACAAATGTATTTAAAGGAGAACTCCAGCCAAAACTAACTTATCCCCTATCCGCGGTGAGGAGAGCGTGTCATCTACCAGTAGACAGCATGCGTTCCGTTCATTTCTATAAAAAAAAAAAAGTGCCGAAGATGCCCGAGTGCTGTACTGGGGTCTTTTCGTCGCTCCTATAGAAATGATTGAAGCACGTGCCGTCTACAGCACAAGATCCTCACTGAGAGCCAGGGTCCCATTCTGGAGATTGTGGGGGGACCCCCCACAATCAGCTACTTATTCCCTATCCTGTGGATAGGGGATAAGTTAGTTTTGGCTGGAGTTCTCCTTTAAGTTCACCACAACATACAAGGCCGTCCACAATGTGTGTGTCCCCCCCCCCCCCCCCCCCCATACATCACTGACCTGATCTCCTGATGCCGCCCCTCACACACTCTCCGATCATCTCAAATCCTCCACCTGTGCTCTTCCCTCGTCGACACTTCACATGACCATCTCCAAAGCTGCTTATGTGCTTCCCCCCTACACTGGAAGTCTCCACCCTGACATTTCCTGCTCTCACTCACCATCAAAACCTTTACAAGCAACCTGAAGACCCATCTCTTCAAGAAAACCTATGACCTACAGTAACACTGCTGCCAATGCACTATGAATGGGCAGGGCATACTGCTCCTATATACAAGAATATAACTACTATAATACTGCTCCTATATACAAGAATATAACTACTATAATACTGCTCCTATATACAAAAATATAACTACTATAATACTGCTCCTATATACAAGAATAAAACTACTATAATACTGCCTCCTATATACAAGAATATAACTACTATAATACTGCTCCTATATACAAGAATATAACTACTATAATACTGCTCCCATATACAAGAATATAACTACTATAATACTGCTCCTATATACAAGAATATAACTACTATAATACTGCTCCTATATACAAGAATATAACTACTATAATACTGCCTCTATATACAAGAATATAACTACTATAATACTGCCCCTATATACAAGAATATAACTACTATAATACTGCTCCTATATACAAGAATATAACTACTATAATACTGCTCCTATATACAAGAATATAACTACTATAATACTGCTCCTATATACAAGAATATAACTACTATAATACTGCTCCTATATACAAGAATATAACTACTATAATACTGCTCCTATATACAAGAATATAACTACTATAATACTGCCCCCTATATACAAGAATATAACTACTATAATACTGCCTCCTATATACAAGAATATAACTACTATAATACTGCCTCCTATATACAAGAATATAACTACTATAATACTGCTCCTATATACAAGCATATAACTACTATAATACTGCTCCTATATACAAGAATATAACTACTATAATACTGCTCCTATATACAAGAATATAACTACTATAATACTGCTCCTATATACAAGAATATAACTACTATAATACTGCTCCCATATACAAGAATATAACTACTATAATACTGCTCCTATATACAAGAATATAACTACTATAATACTGCTCCTATATACAAGAATATAACTACTATAATACTGCCTCTATATACAAGAATATAACTACTATAATACTGCCCCTATATACAAGAATATAACTACTATAATACTGCTCCTATATACAAGAATATAACTACTATAATACTGCTCCTATATACAAGAATATAACTACTATAATACTGCTCCTATATACAAGAATATAACTACTATAATGCTGCCTCCTATATACAAGAATATAACTACTATAATGCTGCCTCCTATATACAAGAATATAACTACTATAATGCTGCCTCCTATATACAAGAATATAACTACTATAATACTGCCCTCTATAAACAGTGGCAGCTCTAAGTTCCCTGCTCTATGTATACATATTGGTCAGCCATGGTCCTCTACGTGTAGTCACTGACTATAACAATGCTGATAAAGTTGATGTCTTCCTGGACTGGATCTTGTCTCCCGGTTCCGGTCCTCGGTTTGGATGTCTCCTTCCTCCATGGACTGAGCAGCTGGTTCACCTGGAGGCTTCTCTTGTTTCCGGAGGTCTCTCGGCTCTGAGGCCGATGGCTCTGTGTATCCTGGTGTTGCTGATCCTCCATCTGCCCCTGGGTGAGACCCCCTGTCATGGTCCTGTATTTGTAGATTGGAGACATTGCCATTTAGCTTTTATTTCACTTGAACACCTTTAGGGACTAGTTTGGCCTAACGGGACCTTCTAGAAGGGGTTAACCTCCCTGTCGGCAGCTATGGGGTCGTCCTCTGTGCGTATTCCCAGGTAACGTATAGCATTGTGTTACGTACAGGTACCACAGATGTTACCCCCTCCGATGCCACCACCTCCTCACCACTTGTCGCTAAGAGATTGGCCACATCGCAGAGGAATACAGGTAAGATCTTTGGGGTTGTGTTTGCGCAGTCATATCTAAGGGACCGTGGTCATTATTCTGCGTCAGAGAAGCAGCACTTACTTTCTATGTGGAGATCCAGTTGGGGGAGGTGGCGTCCATCCATTTTGTGATGGTTATGTTCTGTCATCCAATACATGAAGCAACTTTGATCTACAGAATGGGGGATAGTGTCAGACCACGGTGACATCCCACCACTGAGACCCTCACAATCTAAAGAACCGGGACTAGAGTCTTTTTAAGGAATGGAGCCGCAAATGGCACATGTGCGACGCTGCTGCATTCATTGTCTATGGAGCTGCTGGAGATAGCCAAGCACTGTACTCGGCTATCTCCAGCAGCTCCATAGACAATGACTGCTTCCAAACAAGAGTTCGGCTTTCTCTGGCTCTCCCATAGAGATACTTAGAGGGGGCGAGTCAGCCGCCACTTGACAGGGTCTCGTGTAGGAGATCGCGTGTTCCCAGCATTCAACCCCAAATACATCCTAAAACAACCCCCGATCCCCCCCGTAATCTATAAGTTATTCCCTATCCTTCGTATAGAGGATACGTTTTTCAGCATGATACATCTCCTTTAAAGGGGTACTCCGCCCCTAGACATCTTATCATAGGGCATAAGATGTCCCGCCGCTGGGGACCCCGCGATCTCGGCTGCGACACCTTATACATCTGGTGGATGGAGCGAACTTTGCTCCATGCTGGATGACTGGTGATGCCACGGTCACGCCCCGCTCGTGACACCATGGGCACGCTCCCTCAATGCAAGTCAATGGAAGGGCCCCCTCTCATAGAGTTGCATTGAGGGGGCGTGCCCGTGATGTCACGAGCAGGATGTGACCGTGACGTCACGAGCATCCGACGCTCTAAACAAACGCCGGGTGCAGCCGGGAGATTGCGGGGTCCCAGTGGCGAAAGCCCCGCGATGAGACATCTTACCCCCTATTGGATAGGTGATAAGTCTAGGGGCAGAGTACCCCTTTAAATGTCCTACAGCTCCACTGAAGGCCTATGTCTCCATGGTAACCTGCACGTTACTCATCTGTCCACAGCTTTTTGGTAACATATTTTCTACAATGAGATGGAGTGGAGTACCACATGACTGGCAGGATCAGACTACACAGCGTTTGATTGTAGTCTGTTACCATGGAGAAATATGTCTGAGCTGTAGACACAAAACAACACAAGATTCTGTGAATATATTTTTTTTCAGGGTCCGGGTATTTCTCTGCAGGTTTTTCACGGTGGATTTTGCTAATGGGTAGCAAAATCCTCTGTGGAAAATCTGCCTCAAAGTACGCAGGTGTGAACGGACCCTAAGGGGGTAAAATTGCTGATCCCCCTTCTTTTTCGTCTCGCACTCAGGGATGAAATGTGGCGCCCGGCCCTTAAAGAAAACGGGAAACTTGATGCAAATAAACTCACGTATTGTTGGGGGAGCGGACACACCGATTGGCGGACAACCTTGGACCGTAAGTGAAGAGAATTGACACTAGGTGGCATCATAATTGGGTGGAGAACTTGGAGGCATAAAGCCGGTTTCTAATAACCCCAATCATAATCATTGGCCACCAATTTGGGCCATCGGGTCCCTGGTTGGGCCACGACTGGCAGGTGTAAAATACAGTAGATGCAGATACAGGTGTCCGCATTGCGCTAGTGTGAACGACATTCAGCTTTACTTGTCTTGTATGGATCTTGAGGTATATCTTGTCTAATGCTCTAGTCACAGCTAAAGCTGCGTTTCCCCCCCCCCCCCCCCCCCCAACATAATATAAAGTTTTGAACGTCCAAAAACAGATATTTTGTTGTTTTCTCTTTCAGGTGTCAATAAAGTTATATGAAAGACACTTGTGCGGGGGGAGTATTGTAGAAACAAACCTGGTGGTGACCGCTGCTCACTGTGTGTATCCTGCAAATGGGTAAGTATCAGCCAAATGACTTGTCCCAGGGCCTGTAGAACATGGTCCTTAACCATTGCACGTAGGAGACCATCATCAACCCCAGTACCTGTAGGTGACTGTCCTCAGCTCCAGTGTTTATAGGACCTGACTATTGTCTTCTTTTAGTGAAGGTGACCATCATCAGCTTTAATACCCTAAGGTAACTAGCATTAGTTCCAGCACCTGAAGGCGACCATCTACAGCTCCAGTGCCTGTAGGTGTTTATTCCCAGCTCCAGTGCCTGTAGGTGTTTATTCCCAGCTCCAGTGCCTGTAGGTGTTTATTCCCAGCTCCAGTGCCTGTAGGTGTTTATTCCCAGCTCCAGTGCCTGTAGGTGTTTATTCCCAGCTCCAGTGCCTGTAGGTGTTTATTCCCAGCTCCAGTGCCTGTAGGTGTTTATTCCCAGCTCCAGTGCCTGAAGGTGTTTATTCCCAGCTCCAGTGCCTGTAGGTGACCATTTCCAGCTCCAGTGCCTGTAGGTGACCATTTCCAGCTCCAGTGCCTGTAGGTGACCATTTCCAGCTCCAGTGCCTGTAGGTGACCATTCCCAGCTCCAGTGCCTGTAGGTGACCATTCCCAGCTCCAGTGCCTGTAGGTGACCATTCCCAGCTCCAGTGCCTGTAGGTGACCATTCCCAGCTCCAGTGCCTGTAGGTGACCATTCCCAGCTCCAGTGCCTGTAGGTGACCATTCCCAGCTCCAGTGCCTGTAGGTGACCATTCCCAGCTCCAGTGCCTGTAGGTGACCATTCCCAGCTCCAGTGCCTGTAGGTGACCATTCCCAGCTCCAGTGCCTGTAGGTGACCATTCCCAGCTCCAGTGCCTGTAGGTGACCATTCCCAGCTCCAGTGCATGTAGGTGACCATTCCCAGCTCCAGTGCCTGTAGGTGACCATTCCCAGCTCCAGTGTCTGTAGGTGACCATTCCCAGCTCCAGTGGCTGTAGGTGACCATTCCCAGCTCCAGTTCCCGAACACGACCATCCTTGGCTCCAGTGCCCTAGGTGACCATTCTCAGCTCCAGTGCCTGTAGTTTACAATCCTTAGTACCAGGGTTTGTACCAACATCAGCCCCAGCTCTCATAGGTGACCAACATCAGCCTCCGCTCCCGTAGGTGACCAACATCAGCCTCCGCTCCCCTAGGTGACCAACATCAGCCCCAGCACCCGTAGGTGACCAACATCACCCTCCGCTCCAGTAGGTGACCAACATCAGCCCCAGCACCCGTAGGTGACCAACATCAATCCCAGCTCCCATAGGTGACCAACATCACCCTCTGCTCCAGTAGGTGACCAACATCAGCCTCCGCTCCCGTAGGTGACCAACATCAGCCCCAGCACCTGTAGGTGACCAACATCAGCCCCAGCGCCCGTAGGTGACCAACATCAGCCCCAGCGCCCGTAGGTGACCAACATCAGCCCCAGCGCCCGTAGGTGACCAACATCAGCCCCAGCGCCCGTAGGTGACCAACATCAGCCCCAGCGCCCGTAGGTGACCAACATCAGCCCCAGCGCCCGTAGGTGACCAACATCAGCCCCAGCTCCCGTAGGTGACCAACATCAGCCCCAGCTCCCGTAGGTGACCAACATCAGCCCCAGTGCACGTAGGTGACCAACATCAGCCCAGCGCCCGTAGGTGACCAATAACAACCATCCTCAGCTTCAGTACCAAAGGCAACTGACTTTAGCCCCAGGGTTTTCTCACATGATACAGTTGGTATATCTCTGGTTTTGCCATAACTGAGTGAACCCTTTAATTATTTGCGCAGGTCCTTCCTCTACTTATGTCCACCCTCAATATCACAGCCAGTGCATCATTTATGTCTCATTGCCTTCGCCTTCTAGATCCGATTCACATGTGATGCCCCCTTTTTTCTTCCTAGCTTTAAAATGAAGCACTTGGTGGTGGTTGCTGGTGAGTATGACCAGAGCATTGAGGACCCCCAGCAACAAGATATCCCTGTGTCTGATGTAAAGCTGCACCCGAAGTACAAGCATGATGGGAGTATGAGCTACGACATCGCACTCGTCTATTTACAGAAGCCGATCATCCTGGGTGAGTGTCATGGAGAGTGATGAACATCCATATCAGTTGACCGATATGGTCAAGTTCTTGGTAGACACAGACAGTCACTTTATAAAAAGTCCTCATGGTTGCTACTCACTAGGTGGCGCTGAAAATTGACCATTATAGAACTTTCTAGAACAGGGTGTACTCCGCCCCTAGACATCTTATCCCCTATCCAAAGTATGGGGGATAAGATGCCTGATCGCGGGGGTCCTGCCACTGGGTCAGGTGCAGCGCCAGAGGTGTGCGATGTCACAGCCACACCCCGCTCGTAATATCTATGCAAGTCTATGGAAGGTGGTGTGAAGGGCCGTCACGCCACCTCCCATAGACTTGCATTGAGGGGCGTGACCATGATGGCAGGAGTCTCCACCCCGCAGTCATCCGGCACAGAGCGTAGTTTGCTCCGTGCAGCGAATGGCTTGGGTATTGCAGCCAAGACAGCGGCGGGACCCCCACAATCAGACATCTTATCTCCGATCCTTTGAATAGGGGATAAGATGTGTAGGGGTGGAATACCCCTTTAAGGGTTAATATTACTTCACACAACCTCTGAAGTGCAACAACTGACCTGGGTACAAATGGCTCCCAACTAAACCCAACAGAGTATCAGTCCCCAGCCCACATGGTTGTACTCTCCACCGCTCCCATATGTGATCCTCTCCCCACACTATGCTCATTAAGGCCAGCCCACCAAGTACACTGAGGCCTCAGGATGCCCACCTCCACATCCAAAAAGCCACCAGCACCTATCTAGAGTGTAGTGCTCGTTGTACCAGGTTTGGACCTAGTTCCCAACCATCGATCCTTGGCACTCCTCCACCCGACATGCCGCTGACTGGCCCTTTGACCACATCATAATATCCTCAGCCTCTGTTGGCAGGCCTTTGGCCTACATCAAGCACTGACAGCTGTCCACTCCATGGTTAACCCCCTAACCCAAAGGTGTCCAAGACCAACTGGCCTTGCTTAGCAGCCTTTTGAGGTACGTCTCATGGCACTGTAATGGTAAAGAAGATGACCCACTCTGTAGCTGCCATGGAAGGCCTAGTATCCCACCCCAGGACCTTGCAGCCTAGTGATGTCCACCACAGTCAGCCACTTTGGCCTCACTTATCTCCCAACATGAAGACTGTTCCGGATCACATTAGTTGACATCCTAGGGACCACGTGTGAGGAAAACCATGCACCACCAGTTGGCGCCAAAAGCACAGGCACAACTCCATCCTCCTGTTGCCACTAGCAACAGTGATCTTCAAGGTCCATGCAACCCTTAGCAACCTCATCTAGAGAACATCCTGGTTAGAGGATTCTGAGAGAGAATTTTTTCATGTACTGTTCCTTTTAAATTTATTCTGCTTCTTTCCTTAGGGTCTCAGGTACAGCGGGTGTGCTTACCACAAGTGGGGGAGATCATCGAACCAGGAACCTTGTGTGTGACCAGCGGATGGGGAAGAGTTAATGAGAGTAAGTTCAGTGGTCCAGTAAATAAGTGGGTGACTCCCAATATGGCCTCCATTTGTAGCTTCCAGAGTCAATGTTTCCAGAAAACATGTCTGCTTTATTCCAGAAACGGCACCATGGGTTGTGTCTAGTGTTAAAGTGAATGGAGCTGAGCTGCAATACCACACACAACCTGTGGAAAGGTGTGGCACTGTTTTTGAAATCAAGGCAAAGGCTAAGAGTGTTTGTTCTTGGTCTTATTGTTTTCAGGCGGAGAGACATCCAAAATCCTGCAGGAGGTGACCCTTCCCATCCTGGATGATGACACCTGTAGATCGGCGCTCACCTCCGTTGGACTTCCTGCCTTACATAAATCGATGTTATGCGCCGGTTTCCCGGGCGGTGGGAGGGACGCTTGCCAGGTGTGCTCAAGTGTTTGAAGGTCAAAAAATTTGGGGGGTATCAGTAAATTTAGATTGGGAACAGTAAGTGGTATTAGAATCCTTATTCTTCCTGTAGTTTCTGTTTCCTAGCAACCACTTAACAACTTCCTGTCTCGGTGACCACTTTCTGCAATACAATAAACTGTCTCCCCATGTTTCACAGACTTGTTCAGGGGTAAAACAAGTAAAGCAAAGGAGGAAACGTGCAGGAAATCATAGCTGTCAACATTAGAAAAATGTTTACAGAGACACTATGGAAGGGATGGGTGTGGCTTATTATGGGTGTGGTTTGTTGTGGGTGGGGTTTGTATAGGGTGTGGTTTCTCAATGGGTGTTTTTTTTTTGTTTTTTTTTTTTCTATAAATTTTCCATATATATTGTCCTTACTGTAAGGATCCCCCTCTAAGTAGTTTGCCCCCTATAGGTAGTTTTACTCCCTGTAGTTAGTTTGATCTTCTGTATGTATTACCCCCAGTAGGCAGTTTGCCTCCCTATATGTAGGACCTCTTTGTAAATAGCCTGCCCCCTTGAAGTAGGACCCCCTGTAGGTATTTTGCCCCTCCGTATGTATTACCCCAGTAGGTAGTACACTAACCCCCCCCCCCCCCCCCCCACACACACACACACACATATAGGTGCTTTTCCCCCTGTATAAAGGAACCTCCTGTAGGTAGTTTGCCCTTGTAGGTTGTTTGGCCCCTGTATGTATTACCCAAGTAGGTACTTTGCCCATCTGTATGTATTACCTCAGTAGGTAGTCACCCCCCCCCCCCCCCCCCCGTAGGTGTCTCTACCCCTGTATATAGAATCCCTTGTAGGTTATTTGACCCCTGTAGGTAGTTTGCCCCTCAGTTTGTGTTACCCAAGTTGGTAGTTTGTCCCCTGTATGTAGGATCCCCTGTAGGTAGTTTGCCCCTCTGTATGCATTACCTCAGTAGGTAGTTCCCCCCCCCCCCCCCCCCCCGTAGGTGCTTTTTCCCCTGTATAAAGGATCCTCCTGTAGGTCGTCTGACCCCTGTAGGTAGGACCACCCCTGTAGGTAGTTTCCCCCCCCCCCCAGTAGGTAGTTTGCCCACTTTATGTAGGACACCCTTTAGTATTTGCCCCATTTTGGTAGACCACCCTAAGAGGTAGTTTGCCCCCTGTAGATAGGAACACCCCGTAGTTAGTTTTCTCCTCTGTATGTTTTACCTCAGTAGGTAGTTTGCCCCCTGTATGTAGGACCGCCCTGTAGGTAGTCTGCCCACACCTGTTGTGGTCCTACCTAAATGGGGCAAAAACAGGACAGTTGGCAACAATGTCGTAAATGGGTGTTACAATCCATATTCTTTCTATAGTTTCTGTGTTACCTAGCAACCACTTGACTTCCTGTCTTGGTGACCACTTCCTGCTTTACAATAAACTGTCTCACCATGCTGCGCAGACTTGTTTAGGCTCCTCCCACACAGGAAACAGGAAGCTAGAGAACATTGCGCAGGAAGTCAGGAGGAAAACAAGGAAGTCAAGGGGGAACACACAGGAAGGGGGAAGATTTTGTTGGGTGCACTATGTATACTGAGGGTTGATTTAACTTGAATCATTTGATTTAACGCAGGGTGACTCTGGAGGACCCCTAGTCTGTAGGCGCCGGCGGTCCAACACTTGGGTCC
The DNA here is from genome assembly GCF_029499605.1 of Hyla sarda. Classification (NCBI taxonomy): domain Eukaryota; kingdom Metazoa; phylum Chordata; class Amphibia; order Anura; family Hylidae; genus Hyla; species Hyla sarda. Next base: position 414,630,363 of record NC_079192.1, read on the forward strand.
TGGTAGGCAGCACGTCCTGGGGCGCCGGGTGTGGAAGAGCTTGGGAAGCATCGACGACTAAAAGTGCTGCTCTGGGGTCACCCGCCATATACGCCAAAGTTTCGGCCATTGTGGACTTCCTTAGAAACTTCACATCTGACAGTGAGTCCATTTGGAAATAAAGGAGGACTAGGCCTCAATTAAAAGGGGTGGAGCTGTGACCACCTATTATTTTGCATTGGATACTTTCTTTATATAGGATTTATAGCGGATGTTGCAAAACTACAACTCCCAGCATGCCGGGACAGCTGTTGGCTGTCCGGGCATGCTGAAAGTTGTAATTTTGCAAAATTTGGAGGTCCACAGTTTAAAGACCACTGTTTTATAGATTTTATAATTAAAATTGCATTGTACTGCCCATATATGGTCAATATACTGCCACCTGTGGTCATAACAAGTACTGCAACCTACAATCTTGTATCTTCCAGGTGGCTGTAGCTCGAGCCCTTTGGTTATTGTCGGCAAAAATGGTTTCGTCAAGTACCCCTTAGATGCGAAGAGCAATTATTCCATCAACAGGTAACTTGAAAAAATAAAAGCCAAAAATAAAAATAAAAATCTAGAATGTGGGGATCAAGTATACATTCCCAGTCAGTTTCCAAGGCTCCTGGCTGGAGGGAAATGCTGACTTTTAAATGAAAATTCACTTTGGAAAGAGAGGATATGCAAAGTGACTCCCACACTGCTTTCTTCAAATTGCATTTTTTTTTTAAGTGTTTGTCTCCAACCAGGAGGCTTGGACACTGACTGGGAATGTATGCCAAGCTAGAGATCTTTCTAAAGAGAATATTCATCTGCAGAGAGCTGTTTCGGGGCTTGATATACATTCCTGGTCAGTTGCCAAGATTTCTCGTTGGAGTAAAACCCTGACTTTTGAATAAAATAAATAAATAAAAGCATAAATAAAATAAAAAATCTAGAATGTGTGGATGAAGTCTGTATACTCCAATGAGACCTATGAGATAGTTTTGGTGTCATGTTGCCCCTAGTGGTAGAAATGTGTCTCACAGGGAAACGGTCAACATGATGCTCATGGGCCATAGTGTAATTAAAGGGGTACTGTCCTGAAGAAGAGTAATGTCATAAACGAGTGGGGAAACATATAGGTCATTTACGCTCAAATGGGAATTCTGGGAAGGACGGATATGCAAATAAGATCTCACACCGCTTTCTCCAAGTCGTTTTCCCTTTTAAAATGTAGTGTTTCACTCCAGCCAGGAGTCTTGGCAACTGACTGGGAATATATGCCAAGCTAGAGATCTTTCTAAAGAGAACTCATCTGCAGAAAGCTGTTTCGAGGCTTGGCACATATTCCCAGTCAGTTACCAAGACTCCTGGTTGAAGTGAAACACTGACTTTTTTTTTAATAAAAACAAAACATTTGAAGAAAGCAGTGTGAAAGCTTCTTTCTTCCTACATTTTTAATTAAAAAATTAGTTCTTCACTCACCCAGGAGTCTTTGCAACTGACTGGGAATGTATCCCAAGCCCCGAAACAGCTCTCTGCGGATGAATATTCTCTTTAGGAAGATCTTTAGCTTGGTATACGTTCCCAGTCAGTTTCCAAGACTACTGGCTGGAGTGAAATGCTGACTTTTAAATGAAAATTCGCTTTGGAATGAGAATATATGCAAAGTGGCTCCCACACTGATTTCTCAAAATAATATTTTATTTAAAAGAGTTTGTCTCCAACCAGGAGGCTTGGAAACAGACTGGGAATGTATGCCAAGCTAGAGATCTTTCTAAAGAGAATTATTCATCTTCAGAGAGCTGTTTCAGGGATTGGCATATATCACCGGTCAGTTGCCAAGACTTCTCGTTGGAGTAAAACCCTGACTTTTAAATAAATAAAAAAAAAAACACTTTGGGAAGAAATGATATGCAAAGTAGCTCTTGCACTGCTTTCTCTAACTTGTTTTCCATTTAAAAGTCAGTGTTTTACGCCAAACAAGAGTCTTGGAAACTGACTGGGAATGTATGCCAAGTCAGAGATCTCTCCAGTAGGAGAGAATACTCATCTGTAGAGAGCTGTTCCAGGGCTTGGCATATATTCCCAGTCAGTTTCCAAGACTAAAACACTAACTTTTAAATTAAAAACTACTTTGGGAAGAAGGGATATGGAAATCAGCCCTCACACCACTTTCTCTCATTTAAAGGGGTACTCCCCTGAAAAAAAAAATGTTTTAATCAACTGGTGCCAGAAAGTTAAAGAGATGTTTGTAAATTACTTCTATTAAAAAAATCTTAATCCTTCCTGTACTTATCAGCTGTTGTATGCTCCACAGGAAGTTCTTTTCTTCTTGAATTTCCTTTCTATCTGACCTCAGTGCTCTCTGCTGACACCCCTATCAGTAGCAGGATATGCTTGCTATGGGGATTTGCTCCTACTCTGGACAGTTCCTGACATGGACAGAGGTGTCAGCAGAGAGCACTGTGGTCAGACAGAAAGGAAATTCAAAAAGAAAAGGGCTTCCTGTGGAGCATATAGCAGCTGATAAGTACAGGAAAGATTAAGATTTTTTAATAGAAGTAATTTACAAATCTGATTAACTTTCTGGAACCAGTTGATTAAAAAAAAAAAAAAAGTTTTACAGGGGAAAGTCAGTGTTTCACTCCAGCTAGTAGTCTTGGAAACTGACTGGGAGTGTATGCCAAGCCAGAGATCTCTCCCAGTCAGTTGCCAAGACTCCTGGCTGGCGTACAGAACGTGTACCGCCCCTTTAAATCTCTCATCATTGCAGCTTATGCCGATGGACAATCAAGTCGTCAGCGGATAAGATAATCAAGATCCAATTTACTAAGCTGGATATCGAGGATCATGTGACCTGCGCCTACGACTCGCTGACTTTTACTGCAAAATCGAAGGATGTCCGTGAGTATATTAGTGCTTGTAAATGAGTTTGCTGCCCCTGCTGGTCACAGGTAGTATTGAGTCTGCGAGCAAATTATGCTTAGCTCTTTTTATTAAAGGGGTACTCCACTGCCCCAGTGTTTGGAACATTTTGTTCCGAACGCTGGATGCAGGCTGCGGGGGTCGTGACATCAGGCCACGCCCCTTCAATGCAAGTCTATGGGAGGGGGCGTGACGGCATCACGCCCCCTCCCATAGACTTGTATTGAGGGGGCGGGGCCATGATGTCATGACGCCCGCACCCAGCATTCGGAACTAAATGTTCCGAAATCTGGGGAAGGGAAGTACCCCATTTAGGTACCCAATTGATTCCTTTATAAGGATCATTGCTCCATTTTCCTGATACATTGCTCCAAATCCCCTACACGGGGGAACCTTTCTGCCGGCCGGATTTATCACAGAGCTCACTGAGATTTCAATAAAGTTGAATTCAGTGAGCTCCCTCTAGTGGTGGATGGAGGTAGTAACATAGATATGGAAATAATTTAGTAGTTTTTGGTGTAAGATCCCACACCCCTCCCCGATCACAGACTATAATGTGTTGTTTTTTACTTTGTTCATATCGAGTGATGGAGCGGAATGTTAGTGTAGCATGTGGTACGGTGAATAGCTTAGGGAACCTTTGCTGTATATTGTACTGTCAAGCTTTGTGTGATTGAAATTTATTGTATCACTTGTAATGACGACTGAATGATCAATAAAGCTCTTTTTGGTGTTTTTTAGGTAAGGTCTGTGGCTCCGTCCTGCCGTCTCCTCTGATAATCCGCTCCGCTACCGTTACGGTGACTTTCCTCTCGGACGGCACCGTGAATGGTCGCGGGTTCCAGTTTAAGTTTTCTGCATTATCCGCAGCATCGGAGAAAGGTGGGTGCTGCCGCGGGTGCCCGTGGAACTACAGGGTCTCGGCCCGCGGTCATGAATTCGTCTCATTGTATAGGGTCCGGGTGTGGCAGTGCTGCGGAGCTGCAGGAGGAAGGCAAGATCTTCACCCTAAATTATCCCCGATTATATCCCAGTAACACCGTCTGTCGCTGGGTCATAGAAGCACCAGAAGATCATGTCGTGCAGGTAAGTGGCCATTTGGGAGCAATGAGTTGTATGTGATCATTGTGATTGTATACAACCCCTTTAGGTCCAATGATAAAGTATTCGACCCCTTTCGAGTCAAATAGGGGTGTATGTGGCTGCTTTCGGATCTAATATAAATGTACATGATCCCTTTTGGGTAAAATAGGAAGGTAGGTGACCCTTTAGGGCCAAATGGAAATTGGGACCAGTGGGAACATAAGAGACCCCATTCTAGTCCAATGGGAAAGTATACAACGTCTTTTGGGTCCAATGTGAATGTAAACAACCCATATTGAGTCCAATAGTCAGGTATGTGACCCCTTTCGGGTTCAATGGAAAAAGTATGTGACCCTTTTAATGTCCAATGGGAAGGTATGCGACCGCTTTGGGTTGTGGGAATGTTTGGGTCCAGTGGGATGGTATGTGGACCATTTTAGGTCCAATTGGACAGAACATGAAAACTTTTGGGTCCAATGGGAACATATGTGGTCACTTTAGGGTCCATTGGGAAGGTATGTGACCCTTTTCGGGTCCAAAGGGAAGGTGTGCGACCCCTTTCGGGTCAAGTGTGAATTTGTACAGCCCCTTTTGGGTCCAATGGAAACATATGCATCCCCTCTTGGGTCCAGTATGAATGTATACGACCACTTTTGGAACCAATAAAAACATATCTGACCCCTTTTTGTTCCAGTGGGAGGGTATGTGACCTATTTTGGGTCTAATGGGGAGGTATGTTACCCCTTTTGGGTCCAATGGGAAGGTATATGACCTCTTTTGGGTCCAATGGGAAGGTATGTGACCCTCTTTTGAGTTGAGTGTGAACGTTCAACCCCCCTTTTGGGCCCAATGGAAACATCTGAATGCCCTTTTGGGTCCAGTGTGAACATATATGACCCTTTTGGGTCTAATGGGAAGGTATGTGATCCCTTTCAGGTTACAAATGAGAGTACAGTATGGGAATGTATGTTTTGTCCCTGTAGCCCCGCACCAAGCACAGTGTTCCTTTAAATCTTATCTAGTCTAATTAAAACACCCAACCATTTAGACACAATGTAGTCATGGGTCAACTAAGAGGAGTTATTTTTAGGGGTCAGTGTCCACAAACAGCGCCACCCTGGTCGATGTGGCATAGTCTGGTATTGCAGCTCAGCCTCCATATTCTTATTTCCAGACCAGGCCACCATGTTATTCTCTTGTCTTTGCAGCTTGTCTTTGAAGACTTTGCTCTGGAGTACCAGGAGAAATGTGAATATGATCGCGTTTCGATTTATGGAGACAGAGAGGAGTCTCACCTCATTGGTATGAACCCATTGGTGTATAGGGCACCTCATTGATTTATGGGGCACCTCATTGGTTTATAAGGCACCTCATTGGTTTATAGGGCACCTTATTGGTTTATAAGGCACCTCATTGGTTTATAGGGCACCTCATTGTTTATAGGGCACCTCATTGGTTTATAGGGCACCTCATTGGTTTATAGGGCACCTTATTGGTTTATAAGGCACCTCATTGATTTATGGGGCACCTCATTGGTTTATAGGGCACCTCATTGGTTTATTGGGCACCTCATTGGTTTATAGGGCACCTCAATGATTTATAGGGCACCTCTATGGTTTATAGGGCACCTTTATTGGTTTATAGGGCACCTTATTGGTTTATAGGGCACCTCAATGATTTATGGGGCACCTCATTGATTTATAGGGCACCTATTGTTTATAAGGTCTGGCTCAATGTCTCCTCCTCCTCCTTCTGCTCCTAGTAACCTTATGTGGGTTTTTAGCGTCCCGTCTAGTCTCTAGTCTGGGTAACATCATGGTCATCAAATTCGAAAGTGATTACGAGAACAATTACGGTGGCTTCATGGCGAGGTTCAGCTTCGCATATCCAGGTATGTCTGCCTAGGGTGTGAAGACTTTTTTGTGAAATTTTTATTTTATTTTTTTTGCATTACTGCAATCCATCTTAAATGAAGCAATTCTATTATTAAAGGTGCAAAACATTTTTTAATTTTTTTTTGCCAATATCATACACACTCACCATCACTAGTCCTACAGTTCTTCTACAGTACAGGGTGACATCATCCTCTAACAGATCCCTTCTGCTAGCTCCAAGACCCCGCCTCTCCCAGCTCTATCTGTATACTGCTGCAACTATCGCTCTATGGGATCAGGATACATAGTAGTCATACACCTCCCCTCTAGCTCTATATACTGCTGCTATCTCTATGGATCAGTGTGTGTGTATATATATATATATATATATATATATATATATATATATATATATATATATATATATATATATATATATATATATATAGTTATACACCTCCCCTCCAGCTCTATCTGTATACTGCTGCTATCTCTATACACCTCCCCCCTCCAACTCTTTCTGCATACTGCTGCTATCCCTATGGGATCAGGATATATAGTAGTTATACACCTCCCCTCCAGCTTTATCTGTATACTGCTGCTGCTATCTCTATATGATCAAGTTGTATAGTAGTTATACACCTCCCCTTCAGCTCTGTTTGTGGACAGGAGCAACACAACACAGAATCAGACTACACAGGGTTTGCTTTGTAGCCTGTAACCATGGAGACGCACAACCCATTTTTTTTCCTGCGGAGGATTTTAAATCCGTGTTACTGCAAAAAAGGGAAAAAAAAGTGAATGATCACTGATATGAAATCCATGTGACTTCCACATTGTGTATGGGACCAACCAGAATCCAAAAATTTGGGAAAGTCCACAGCTAGCTTCCCCCCGATTCGTTTTGAGTAGGGTTGGTGGATCCCTTGACCAGAACCCTCCCTTTATTGTGGCCATAGTGTGAGATATAGTGTGATGACTTGCAAACCACCTTAGTCTTGTTCTGACTATGTAAATGGGACAAAGGACTCATAACTATTTTTGGATTTCTCTCCGGACTGGTTTTGCAGACAGTACGACAGCCGCCCCCTCCATTAAGGCTTCTCCGGCACTGAATCAAGAACCAAAGCGGGTTAATACAGGTGAGAAACGAACTCCCATTGCTCCTGGTTCTCGGGCCCTAAAAAATTGAGGATCTGAAGTTCCCACCTGGTTGGGCGACATTTTTTAAATATTTTTCTCTGGATGATATTTAGGGGTTTGTGGGGTGGCACCGCTGTCTCCACAGTGGCTTCTAAATCGTATTGTAGGAGGGGAGGAAGCCTGTCCTAACTGCTGGCCGTGGCAGGTAGCCATCAAGGACTGGGACATGTTCCAGTGTGGAGGAGTCATTCTGTCATCTCAATGGGTCCTGACAGCTGCTCACTGTCTACGGTAAGTCTTTTTAAAGTTTTTAAAATCAAAAAATCTCTGTTCTGGTAAAAGGTTTGTTACCGCCCATGCGTGTTTTTACAGAGGTCCCTAAGGGGCGCCTTGGTCTGGATCGGAGGAGGCCCTACAGCCGCCCCCCGAACTGCCAAGGCCTGAGAAACCTCAGATCCTGGCAGTTTAACTCCGTCACACTCCGCGGTCAAATCATCTATTGGGTCACAAAGCTCCACAGACTTGAAACACGATTTCCGGGTGCCGATGGGTTTCCATGTGTTTCCCATAACTTTCTCATAATGTCTCTGGCACAGCTTGATTCTTCAGAAGGGCCGGAACGGCCCTTCTGAAGAATGAAGCTGTGCCAGAGACATTATGAGAAAGTTACGGGTCTTGGGATGTGACAATGAATTTACATTTTTTATTTTTTTTTTTTAATCAAAAAATTTGTCTATTGTGCCAAACTACGAAAGCATAAAAAGAAACATAAAGGAAATAAATTAATTAAATCATTGTAATCCTCCTGGCCCAGAGAGTTATATTTATAACTATTTTTACCCACTGTGAATGACAAAAAAAGACAAAATCTGTTTTTTTTTCCATTATCCTCTACCCCAAAAAAATTATTAATAACATGTAATCAATAAGTTATATGAACACCAAAATGGCGCCATGAAAAAAATCCATCTTGTCCCGCAAAAAACAATGTTTGACCCAATGATTGTCTGTGTGGTTACAGATCCTCCGATCCCTCCCGGTACCACGTCCATGCTGGGATTCATGACCAACTATTGAATGAATCCAGCAGACAGGTCAGTGTGTTGGGGGGGGGGGGGGGGGGAGGGGATGGTTGGTACTATTATATGGTTTTCTGTAATAAAGGATTTTAGATATGACTGTTAACTTATTTTTGTGTCTTACAGGATCGGAGGGTTCACATCATGGCACTTCATGAGATGTACAGTCCCATCACCAACGACTATGACGTAGCACTGCTCCGGTTGGCAGAAGAACTGATCTTCAATGACTTTGTGCGTCCCGTCTGCCTGCCCAGTGTGGAGGAGCCTCTAGAGCAGACGTCCCTGTGTGTGGTCACCGGTTGGGGCAGCACTGGAGAAGGTGGATGCACTTGGCATAAATCCTGAAATGGGCCCCATTTATCAAGAAAGTCTAGCGGACAAACTGGCCTTGTTCCCAATATCCACCAGTTTGGAGAAATAACAGCTACGATCTGATTGTGTTATTTGGACAACAAGGCTGGGGGAGGTCCTTGGAACATCTCCTCGTATCATGGGCGCCACAAGCTATAGAAATACTCACCTCTACTGGATAGGGGATAACATGTCCGATAGTGAGGGGTCCGGCTGCTGGGACCCCCACAGATCTTCAGGCGGCCCCCGACGTTCTGAACATTTTTGTGTATAATGCTGGGTTTGGGTGTCCGTAGTCATGACCTCATGCCACGCCCCCCCCCCAATAATTTCTATAGGAGGGCTGTCATGCCTCCTCCCATAGATGGGATAGGGGATAAGATGTTCAGGGGTGTAGTACTCCTTTAAGGGGTTTAGTTTGGGTTTTGTGTTACTGTATGGGGTCTGGTCTGGTGTTTGTGTACGGGGTCTTACCTGAGTTTGTATTTAAAGTGTGACTGCTGCTTTAAAAAACGTTTGAAATGTCAAAGAGACGTGTCAAAAGTTTTGATCAGTCGACCAGTTAGGGTTTGAGTGTGTAGACCACCAACTGCACGACTAAGCACATATTGTGTAGTGAGATGGGAAGAAAAATACATAGGGCCTGATTAGATGAGCCCACCTGTAAATAAATGCTGATTTTGTAGATTGGAGCTCTCTGCTGAGACAACACCACACTGACAATGAGAGGACTACACAACTTCCTGTCAGGGGAGAGGGAGGAGCTGGGGAGCTGCTAAGGCAATGCTACACTGACAATGAGAGGACTACACAACTTCCTGTCAGGGGTGATTCATGCAAAAACACACTGAATCCAGTACATTTTGTAATATCATTTTATTAGTTATATAAGTTATATTTCTCGCGGTGATGGTCTTTATTATAATTACTATAATTTTTGATACTGGAATACCCCTTCAAAAATGTTCCACTTCTTGGACCCTCTTTGTGGCCCCTTCACAAAAGTTAGTGAGTTTGGTGTATGGGGATCTTCAGGGCTGAATGGTCATGAAGATGATTCGGCATACTGTAGTCCGGACACAGGGCGGGTCATGTGGTCATGTCAGGGGTTTTTTTTATTTATTTTTACATTTTATTTCTTGGAGTATTTTATTTTATTTTTTGTACTTCAGGGGAGCAACACTTCAACCGCTTACAGCAGCTACAGGTCCCCATTCTGGACAACAACATCTGCAACAGTTCCTATTACCCAGGAGGGATCTCCGACCGCATGTTCTGCGCTGGATTTCCTGATACTGGAGGAAAAGATTCCTGCCAGGTCTGTACGCGTCTTTGTATAACTTTTGTTTTGTTTTCTTTTTTTATAATTTTTAATTATTTATTTATTTATTTTTTAGACTTTTTTTTATTAAGGGGTACTCTGCTGGAAAACATCTTATCCCCTATCCAAAGTATAGGGGATAAGATGCCTGATCGCATGGGGTTCTGCCACTGGGGAGCGCGGCGTCCTGAACATGGAAGCTTGGAGCTTTCATGACGTCACGCCACGCCCATTACATTCATGTCTATGGGAGGAGGCGTGACGGCTACAACGTAGCCATCACGCCTCCTCCCATAGACATGAATGGAGGGGGCGTGGCGGCTGTGATCACCAGTCATCCGGCACGGAGCGGAGTTCGCTCCGTGCAACGGATGTCTGGGGTGCTGCACCGGAGATCGCGGGAGCTCCCGCAGCGGGACCCCCATGATCAGACATCTTATCCTCTGTCTTTTGGATAGGGGATAAGATGTTTTTAGTTGGAGTACCCCTTTAAGAGTTGATATCTCAGAAACCTTAGCAAAAAATGTGTGTAAGGACTTGAACACATGAATTTCGTAAAACTTTCCACAGGGTGATTCTGGGGGCCCGCTGGTCTGTCCCGGCTCCAATAAATCCCATGTACTTTATGGCATAGTCAGCTGGGGTGTGGGCTGTGCACGGCCCAAAAAGCCTGGCGTATACACAAAGGTCCGATCTTTCCTGAGCTGGATAGAAACTACCCAACAAGGTAACTGGATGAAAAGCGCACGATGGGGTTTGGTTTTCTGTGTAATGGCTGCCTGAATTTCCATGTGACGTTTCTCCATTTTATATAGAAATAAACAAGACTTTACATAATGGGAATAATGCTGCAATGATGCCAAGGACTCCTGAGGGAAAGGGGTCGCCAACGGAAGGTAAGTGGGACAACAACTGTACAGGACTTATTAGTATCTAAGTAGAAAATCTTGCTCCTACTTTTGAAATTTAGAAACTAAAAGCTAAAGCAACAATTAAACTTGGCTCTCTGATAACCCATGGGTGTAAGATATACTCCAAGTAAGTGGAACAAAAACTCTTAAAGACTTATAGGAGTAGTGCAGTGAAAAATAACTTATCACCTATCTAAAGGAAAGGGGATAAGTTATGGATCATGAGGGGTCCAACCACTTGAACCCTCTGCGATCTCCTGAACGGGGCCCCGGCAATCTGCCAGAAGTGGCCATTCCGACCCCCGTAGGAAGCCACAGCCGACATGCCCCCTTGTGTATCTCTATGGATACATGGTGGGGGCGTGTCGGCCACCGCTGCATGCAGGGGTTGGCACACCCCCTTCCAGCAGACTGCCTCAGCCCCATTCAGGAGATTGCGGGTGTCCCAGCAGTCATACCCCCACGATCTATAACTTATCCCCTATCCTTTGAATAGGGGATAAGTTATTTTTCACTACACTACTCCTTTAAAGGTGTATATATATATATATATATATATATATATATATATATATATATAGTTTCAAGTAAAAAGCCTTGATTCTACTTCTGATATTTAATAAGAAAGCTAAAGCAACAAGTAAACTTGGCTCCCTAATATCTCATGGGTGTAAGATAGTAAGACATATTGCAGGTAAGTGGGACAAAAACTCTTTAAGTAGAAATCTTGATTCCACTTCTGAAATTTAGAAACAAAGCTAAAGCAACAATTAAACTTAACTCCCCGATGACCCATGGGTGTAAGATATATTGTAGGAAAGTGGGACAAAATCTCTAAAGTACTTTTTGGTTACCCTATATAGTTTCTAGTAGTAAACCTTGATCCTAATTCTGAAATTTAGAACGCAAACTAAAGCAACAATGAAACTTGGCTCCTTGATGACCCATGGGTGTAAGACAAACAATACAACTGGTAATTTTATTTTTTGTAGCTTGTCCCAATGGCCTTCTTTTGGACGATGCGGTTGGCTCCATTGCTTCACCAGGATTTCCATATGGATATGCCGGAGGTTTGATTTGCTCCTGGGTCATCTCCATCACATCCAATAGCAGCTTAATAAAAATTATTTTGAAACACCTGTCTATAGAGGAGTCTGAAAACTGCATCACCGAATCTCTGTCCATCTACCAGGAGGAGAGCAACGTCAGTAAACTGATAGGTAAGGGGAACTTGGCTGAAGCTTATCGACTCTCACAACTTTAGACCCAATACCAAAAAGTTACACTTTTTACTCATACAATCTGAAGCCTTATATAGAAAAAGTTAAAGGAGAACTGTAGTGCAATCTAACTTATAGATCGTGGGGGTCTGACCACTTGGGCCCCCCACAATCTCCTGTACGGGGGCTGTGGCAGTCTACAGGAAGCATCGTGTAGTACCCAGCAGAAAGGCCCGGCAGACAAGCCCCCTCCATGTATCTCTATGGGATATATGGAGGGGGCATGTTGGCTACGCCGCCTCCCAGCATACTGCTGTGGCCATGTACAGGAGAACGCAGGTGTCCCAGTGGTCGGACCCCCCTTGATCTATAACTTATCCCATATCCTTTGTATATGGGATAAGTTATATTGCTCTACAGTTCTCCTTTAAATCCCATCAGGGGGCGGAGTCTAACACATCTGGGAAATGTGGGAAAATATGGTAATAAGAATTATAGGTAATGAGGTAATTCTTCTGGTTGCCATATGGTAGTTATTAACCCTTCTTGTTTAGCAAGGGACCTAAACAGGTGCCCCAACTTTTTCTACTTAGGTGGGGTCTGACCTTAACTGTTGCCAAGAAAAGGGGTCTCCAAACCAAATTTTTTGGTCAGAGGACAAAGGTTTTTTATTTTTTACCTACCTGAAAAGTTAAAGGGGTATTCTGTCGGAAAACATCTTATCCCCTATCCAATGCCGGATGACTGGCGACTATGGCCACCACACCCCGTCCATTCATGTCTACGTAGTAGCTGTCACGCCCCCTCCCATAGACATGAATGGAGAGGGCGTGGCATGATGCCACAAACACGGAAGCTCCAAGCTTCCGCGTTCCGGATGCCACCGCTGCCAGCAGAGATCACGGGGTCCCCAGAGGTGGGAACTCCGTAATCAGACATATTATTCCCTATTCTTTGGATAGGGGATAACATGTTTTCCGGCTGAGTACCCCTTTTAAAGCGGTTGTTGTAATATACAATGGGCTAACCATTAACATGATGGGATCTTCTTTACAGATAAGATTTGCGGCTTCCAGTCCGCCCCTGTCACCTATGAAAGTCGTGGCCCCGTGGTCCGAGTCGTCTTCATCTCCGCTAACCAAGGCTTTTATAGCAGAATTGGCTTTAGTCTTCAGTACAAGATATATGGCGGACGAGGTAACGTTCTGTGTAACCGTGAGATCCCAGCGTATGGACCATGTTCTTACGTGAAGATAACGTATTTACTAATTTATGGTTGTTTGCAGTAAGGGATTTTATGGAGACCGGGTGGAGGAAATCTAGGACTCGGGAGAACTGTAATGATGTCATTGAAACTTCAGAGAACGGGGTTATCTCCTCCCCTGGATATCCGGTGGAATATCCCAATGATCTCAGGTAGGGGTTCAAGTCTCTCCATAGATTTGGGAATGCTAGCCAGTCATAATGGTCTATATACTGGATGAGCCAACATGAGCAGTCCGTCATGTCAATGAGTGATCCCAGGAGCCAACGTTTAATGGACACCTTTACACATTGAAGTTCGGTATCAGACCTGCCTTAGACTTCTTTCAAATCAATCCAAACAAGAAAAACAGACCACACACTATTGTAGAGAGCACACCAATAATTTATAAGAATTCCATAATTTTATTTTAAGTACAAAAAAGAGAAAAAGGCACATATAAATTTAATACATGTACAAAATGGTGAACACAGCTCTAAAACCAATTAAAAAGGCTCATATGGAGCCACAACACAGTCCTAGCCAGGGGCCATGAACCCCCTCGGCTAGTAAGCCCCCTGAGGAAGTCGCCGAGTAGCGACGGAACGCGTGGGGCACCGTGGCACCGTCCTGTTCTATTTGTTTGATTCTTCCCATGCCGGTCACCTCTATATGTCCACAATCAGGTTGTATGTACTGGTAGGATGTTTGTATGGTCAGGGGTTTCTATTTTTGTATACATTCAGTTGATATTTGATGATTTGATTTTGCCAGACAATACTATTGCATCATACCTTCCTACCTGTACATAGTGCTGTTTATTTATTTATTGTGACACGGATGGTATATGTCATATGTTCATTGTATATTCCAGGACGGTGGCTTAGTAGCCGAGGGGGTTCATGGCCCCTGGCTAGGACTGTGTTGTGGCTCCCTATGAGCCTTTTTAATTGGTTTTAGAGCTGTGTTCACCATTTTGTACATGTATTAAATTTATATGTGCCTTTTTCTCTTTTTTGTACTTAATAAAATTATGGAATTCTTATAAATTATTGGTGTGCTCTCTACAATAGTGTGTGGTCTGTTTTTCTTGTTTGGATTATATTGCTTTTTTACACACTTGTAGAGCACCCATGGTATGTATTGGATAGATTGAGCCCCCCATTATCCACTGTTTCTAAGACTTCTTTCACACTGGCAATGTGACGTCGGTCGGGGAAACCGGGAAGAATATGGGGAGGAAAAATACATCATGCGTTTTTTCCTCACGCTACTCCCTTCAAAAAACAATGGCACCCAACGGACCCCATAATAGCAAATGGGATCTGTCTGGACCCGTTGTTTCCCATTGTGACCCGTCAAAAATAACATCCGTTAAGGCACAACATTTTTTTTTTTAAAGTGCCTGACGGACGTTTGCCGATGGGGCACGACATCAGTGTGAAAAGGGCCTTATTGTCCTACTCTTTTTACTTAACTAACTGTATCTAGAATGAATCTAAGCAAAGGCATTGCTTCAAGGGATACTCCGCCCCTAGGCATCTTATCCCCTATCGGATGGGGACCCCCGCAATCTCCCTGCTGCACCCGGCGTTTGTTTAGAGCATTGAGTGCATCGCCGGAGGCTCGTAACGTTACGGTCACGCCCTGCCTGTGACGTCATACCCACGCCCCCTCAATGTAAGTCTATGGAAGGGGTGGTCGTGACATCCCAAGCCTCCACACGGCATCGCCAGTCATCCGGAATGGAGAGAAGTTTGGATGTCTGGGGTGCCGTAGCCGAGATTGTGTGGGTCCCCAGTGGCAGGACCCCCGCGGTAAGACTTCTAGGTTTTGACGGTAAAGGTTCAACAAGAGAATCTTTAGTTGTGGGTCCTGACTTACGATTGTCTTCATGCTTTGCAAAGTCCTACTTTTGATCTTCACCCTACAATCAGGGTGAAAGCCAAGTGTAGGTAAATCAGTGGGGGGCACTTAGTTTTTCTCCTCAACATACAAATCCAAACTCAAATCTAAATTCTGCTTATAATTATAGATGTGAATGGAGGATTATCGCCCCACTCGGGAGCATCATTAGATTGGACATCGACACGTTGACCACAGAAAAAGATAAGACCGGTTGCCAGGACGTTCTCCTCGTTTATCGAGGGCTTGGTGAAAATAAAGACCTAGAAGGTGAGATATTGAGGAAATAAAACTGACAAAAATTTTATTAGGAATTCCAAGGTAAGGACTGAGTGGTTGGCTTGTTTCTGAAAGCCCAGCACTTAAAGGGGTACTCCAGGGAACTAAGCCCATCTGTTCCCTCTCACCAACCTATTTATTTGTCTAAATATCATTCATTAGCTATATAGAGCAGTTTCCCTCTTTCAGCTGTCACTTACATGCAGAAAGTGAGAGAGAGACTTCATTATCAGATCCACCTTGTGCAAAGCTCTCACTGAGACTAGCCCACACCCTCCTGGAAGACAAACACCACGCGATTTCTGGCTTCACAGCCACACCTCCTCTTCCCCTCCCCTCCCGATGTGCCGGCAGAGAAGCCCAGTGAAGGTTCTCAGTCTCAACTTGGCACATAACGCTGCTCTTTTCCTGGTGTAGATCTAATTACTGACTGCTGCTATTCAGAGCATTGCATGATTTATTGCTGGTTGCTGCTCACTGTGGTAACAACAACACAGGGAGGATCAACACGGTGCTGGACACAATCAGGGAGTAAGCTCTTAGAAGACTTTATTTACCCAGAATACAATGTGTTTCGCAGCACAGCTGGCTGCTTCATCAGGCATCGATTGCCAGATGAAGCAGCCAGCTGTGCTGCAAAACGCATTTGATTCTGGGTAAATAAAGTCTTCCAAGCGCTTACTCCCTGATTGTGTCCAGCGCCGTGTTGATCCACCCTGTTTGAAGTAAGCTTTCTCTATACATTGTTAGTTACTCTGGTAGAAAGGCTGCAGGACACATATCTACTCAAGCTATGTCCATGGTTGTGTATGGGGTAGACAACCTCTTGGGGCAAGCGCAATCGTTGTTGTTTGCCTCCCTATTATCGATCATCTTGAATATACTACGCTATGGAACGCCCTGTTTTTATGTTTTACAACCACACAGCATGCACACAGATAGTGAAAGCAATTGGCTGGCAGCCATTACACAGAGCTGCACTGACTTAAGGGAGTTGTAGTCTAGGCTGGAAGCAAGGAAAACAATATTAAGGAGACTGCAGGGGCCACAAGAGCTGCCAAAACCATATGGATAACTACAGGGGACACAGGACAGGTATTGTGGTGGCTTTGGGGCATTTTTATTTTTCTTAACTTCCCCGGACTACCCCTTAAAGAGGTATTATAGACTTCTATAAACATAATGGAGACCATTGTGGTCCGTATCCTGGTCATTAGAACTTACCTCTTGATGAATAGCCAATTAATATTTTTGAATTTTTTTTCCAGGTTCCTATTGTGGGAACATTTCTGATTATGCCGTGAAGACCGATGGTCCGGAGATGACTTTAGTCTTTATTTCCAACTCCAGGGTGTCCATGAAAGGTTTTTTTTCAAGATATTCATTCTGGAGTCTACAAAGAGGTATAAGAAGAATTGGAATTTCCTCTTGTCGTTATGAGACCAAGCTCAACTATTTACTAAAACTATGTTAAAATCCAGATGTGACTGATCAGTAAGAATCCTTAACTTCATAAGTCAGATTGAGGGTTGTGTAGACTGCCATAGAGAATTTCCAAAAAGGTGGTACGTTTACTTCATGAATTTTTCAAATGATAGATTTAAAGGTGTACTCCACTGGGAAACATTTTTTTTTAAATCAACTGGTGCCAGAAAGTTAAACAGATTTGTGAATTACTTCTATTAAAAAATCTTAATCCTTCCAGTACTTATCATCTGATGTATGGTCCACAGGAAGTTCTTTTCTTTTTGAATTTCCTTTCTGTCTGACCACAGTGCTCTCTGCTGACACCTCTGTCCATGTCAGGAACTGTCCAGAGCAGGAGAGGTTTTCTATGGGGATTTGTTTCTACTCTGGACAATTTCTGACATGGACAGAGGTGTCAGCAGAGAGCACTGTGGTCAGACAGAAAGGGAATTCAAAAAGAAAAGAATTTCCTCTGGATCATACAGCAGCTGATAAGTATGGGAAGGATTAAGATTTTTTAATAGAAGTAATTTACAAATCTGTTTAACTTTCTGGCATCAGCGAGCAAGCGAGTTCCACAAAAAAGTAATGAAAAATAAAAATTGTTTGTCTTTGTTACTTTAGATTCTACAAGAAGCCGAGAGGATCTGTCTTTTCTCAGTAAGTATAATATCCTCAATAAAATCTGTAATCCTTAAAGGGGTATTCCGGCCATAGATTTCTTATCCCCTATCCCAGCGGAGGGCTCCCCGCGATCTCCGTGCAGCACCCGCATTCTATGCCGGGCTGCTGCTCCAGTCTCTGAAACCTCTGTGTTTCCGGGACTGGAGATGTGAAGTCACGCCGCCTCCATTCATGCCTATAGGTAACGGCCTCAACTCCCCCTCCCATAGACATGAAGGGGGAGTGGCGTGACATCCCAAGAGGGCGTGGTGTGACCTCATGTCTCCAGTCCAAAACCTCTGTGTTTCCAGGACTGGAGATGTGACGTCATACCACGACCTCATGGGATGTCACGCCACGCCCCCTCCATGTTTATGGGAGGGGGCGTGGAGGCCATGACATCACACCATGCCCCCTGGTGACGTCACGTCACACCTCCTCCATTCATGTCTATGGGAGGGGGCGTGACGGCCGTCACGCCCCCTCCCATAGACAGGAATGGAGGGGATATGGCGTGACATCACGAGGGGGTGTGGTGTGACGTCATGGCCTCCACGCCCCCTCCAATAGACCTGAAGGGGGAGTGGCATGACATCCCTAGGGGCGTGGTGTGACCTCATGTTTCCAGTCCCAAACCTCTGCATTTCCGGGACTGGAGATGTGACGCGACACCACGGCCTCTTGGGATGTCACGCCACGCCCCCTCCATGTCTATGGGAGGGGACATGGAGGCCATGACATCACACCACGCCCCCTCGTGACATCACCTCACGTCACACCCCCTCCATTCATGTCTATGGAAGGGGGCGTGACAGCAGTCACGCCCCCTCCCATAGACATGAATGGAGGGGGTGTGGCGTGATGTCACATCCCCAGTCCCGGGAACACAGACGTTTCCCAGACCGGAGCAGCAGCCCAGCATAGAATGCGGGCAGGGACGTACACAGACATTTTGGGGGACAGGGGCTGAACTGAAAAAAAGGGCACTTCCCATAATTTATATAAATGTCCACATAATAATGCCAGACTGACCAGGGCACTTTTAAGGAGTAACCTCAAAAGGGCAGGGGCTCATGCCCCCTTTCTAGTCAACCTGTGCATGTCCAAGAATGCAGGTGCTGCACGGGGATCGCGGGGGGTCCCAGGGGCGGGCCCCCGTGATCAGACATCTTATCCCCTATCCTTTGGTGTCTATCCCAGATGTCTGTGCCCAAAATACCCCTTTAAGTATTCGCACCTGTTAGGTCATACTTCATAGTATTTTTGGGGAATATATGTGTAGAGATTAGCCCTGCCCACTACTGTACTTCCCAGGTCTACCGCCAGTTCCTGTAGGTTTTTGCCGCTTCGGGATCCCACAACCTTCCATGGATCTCTGAGCACCAGCGCCATCACATGGACAGTGTAGGCTATTACATTTTCTCGGATACTTTTGCTTCTTCCTGCTTGATCACTTTTGTCTCCGTAGGTTGTCCCATCCTTAAGTTTTTAAGAGCTGGTTCATCAGACTTAAAATCCCCCGGCTATCCCGGTACTTACCTGAGTGGATTGGATTGTTGGTGGATCATTTCTTCTGTGTCCGGGAACAAGCTTCACTTGAACATTAAAGACCTGATGTTGGAGGCCTCTCCGAATTGCACGTGGGACTTTCTGAATATTTATGATGGAGCCGGCAATGAGACTAAGTTGTTGGGTAAGTTCTTGCATCGCTGTATCGGCATCCTCCGCTAGTCCATCTTGAGTGGTCCTATCTTGGACAATTTCTATGCATGGAGCTCTCTTGTTGCCTTATTATGCCATGTTTATCTGTATTTTCTCTTAGGTAGCCTTATAAGATCGTTTGATGCACAATCCTGTTTGAGTCCCCTGATGAACCCTGTTATTTTATAGTAGGAAACACGCTGGGACTTGATGTATTGAGGCAACAGGGATTATATTCGGTTATTTGGTTTTTTTGTATACCTTTTGGAACACATTGATCATATATTATTGCATGTAGGTTTTACCTTAAATATGAGGAATTTGTTTAAGTTTGTAGTGTCTTTTAGTTTTGGTTTGTACTATTTTTTTCAGTGTTTTGTGTTTCAAGGGAATAAAAAAAAATTTCTCTGTTTTGGATGACTAACAAAATCTTTACTGGTACCCTATATCTGGTCATACATATGAGATAATTAAAAAGTACCTGTCACCAAATAAACTCTTCTCAACTACCTCAGTCTTTGTTCCCTAACTACTCCTAACACCCCTCCTGCCCTTAAAACGGTACTCCGCTGCACAGCGTTTGGAACAAACTGTTCGGAACGCTGCATCTGGTGCCAGGAGCTCGTGATGTCATAGCCCCGCCCCCTCATGACGCCACACCGCCCCCTCAATGCAATTCTATGGGAGGGGGCGTGGCTGCTGCCACGCCCCCTCCCATAGACTTGCATTGAGGGGGTGGGGCGTGATGTCATGAGGGGCGGGGCTATGATGTCACGAGTTCCCAGCACCAGCTTTTGGAACAGTTTGTTCCAAACGCTGAGCAGCGGAGTACCCCTTTAAAAACAAATTCAGAGCTTTAAAAAGCTGTGTATCATACCTTTCTTCTCACTCTCATAGTGTAATTTCTCAGCAGGGGAATGTGGCCGTTTCCCAGCAGGCATGACATCACTGAAGCCTGCTGAGGGATCAATTCCGCCCTAACGTGGTTGCAGAGCTGTGATGATAAGACCTCAGGCTCTGTGCATGTTTCTGTGGTGAGCCACGGGGTGTGATGAGGTGTATGGGGCAGATGTTGTAGCCCAGGGGCAGATTGTATTGTATTTTCCCGATAACCACCCGAACGGTAGTACCGCTATTCCTATTTAGGCAGGGCAAATAAGAGTCTAAAGCCAGGTCCGGGTTAACAGTAGCTTTACTGAGTGGTAAACAGATAGAAATAGTCTTTACAGCTCGGCCAAGATCCCAGAGAGGTGGCCAGTAACGCAGAGGACCTCACAGCTTGCGGGGACATTGCAGTGACTTGACAGACTTTAGGACAGTCACGCCGACTATAATAGACTTGACTTGACTGTAGGTAGTGACAGCAGACAGAGGACTTGACTTACTGATGTGGCTGTAGGTTAGGATTGAGGCCTCCAGTTGTGCTGGACACTGGCTCTGAGACGTCTGGACTGGACTTGACCTCAGGATCTAAGAGTAAGTGCAAAAGAGACAGATTGCAGCCCCTCCCTTCCTTATAAAGGGGGGCTGTGCAAGGAGCCCATAGATCAAGCTGCAGATCAGTTAGCTGGTGCTCTCTGGGTAACAAACATGTGAATTGAACATGTGACCACATTATCATGTGACTAACTCCAAGGTCCTCAAAGGTACTTTATACATAATACATATAATACTATGGGGGAGACACTGCAGGAGGGCCCCAAGGACACAGAGGGACTCAACCTGACAGGGCCTAAGTAGTGTACGGGACGATATCCCGTACTGGGACATCACATTTCAGTCTGTGTTGCTATCAGTGAGGCTCTTTGCAGCTTTCAGTCTGTGTGGCTTTCTGTGAGAATCTGTGGAGCATTCACTTTCTGTGTAGCTGACAATCAAGCTCACTTCCTGAGTTTGGACTCCTGCCAGGCCGGGAGGAGACCAAACTCCCTGTATTAATTGTGGCAGGGAACAGGACAGAGCCACCTTGTGGACGTTTTTTTTTAATAGTACATTTTAAACATATTTACACAGGAACACTATGTTAAAAGTTTTATTTGGTGACAGGTATGATTTAATGGCTGATTTTGGCCATGTTGGCCAACGATGGTTTCGCACTTTGTGCTCGGCACACAGTGATTTGCCAGACTGTTGAGACCCAATTACCTCCTAGCAGGCTATAACTTCCCCTCCCCCTTACTACAATAAATAATTAAATAATAACTGACACAACAACAATTTAACTTTTCCGTGGGTGGGGATCGGCCACAGCTTTATTTATAAAATTACTTATATAAATAACAATGTAACTGTAACAAAGACACCGATTGGCTTCTTACCAACCCGAGAGGTGCTGCCACACCGTCCTGTGTGGAGGTCTACCCCGGGTTGACCCCGCTTTCACCGTCTTCTTACCGCCAAGCTGTGACTTACAACAAACAGAGATACAAAAAGGGAGGGAAGGAGGGCAAAACTCCGGATCCTGGGCAGATTGAGGGGGGAAGGGAGGCAACACAGCTATAAATACCCAGGGGAGGGCCCCTGAAAGCCCGGGAAACTATTAAACCCCTGATTGGTGCACTCCTTCCCCCCACCCATGGGACATACCACTATAGTTACCTACAAGTTTACAGGCGGGGGAGGGGGCTAAAAACCTTGCCTGTATTATTTCTTAACCCCTTAACTGCTCACCAGTCAGGGGGCAGGCTAGTTATGCACAGCTTGCCCCTCCAGATTAGTCCGGCATATTTCTGGTGGGATTTTTCTTAGGAATGATCTCAACACAGTGGCTGCTCAAAGTTCCTTGTGTATGGGCAGCTTTACAGTAAATGTCGACCTTTTTACCACCATGACATTTCTGAGCCCACAAGTCTTAGGGTGCCCTATAAACATTTGGTGAAAAGTTGACATTTGTTTGGAAAAAAGAAAAGTTGTGTATTTTGAAATGTAATCCTTCTAGTTGGACAAAAGATCTATCATTCAGGAAAGAATGTTCTCAGAATATTCCCCCCAAAGATTGTTCCACCCCAGCCTGGTGGCTTAGATCATGTATGGCCAATGCTAATGACTGTAATGGCCGATATGAACTTATAGGTGTGTGATGTCCCAGTATGGGATATAGTCCTGTACAGTACTTGGGCCCTGTCAGGTTGAGTCCCTCTGTGTCCTAGGGGCCCTCCTGCAGTGTCTCCCCCATAGTGTTATATGTATTATGTATAAAGGACCTTTTGAATTAGTCACATGTTAGTCACATGTTTGTTACCCAGAGAGCACCAGCTAACCAGGTGACCTGCAGCTTGACCTATGGGCTCCTTGTACAGCCCCCCTTTATAAGGAAGGGAGGGGCTGCAATCTGTCTCTTTTGCACTTACTCTTAGATCCTGAGGTCAAGTCCAGTCCAGACGTCTCAGAGCCAGTGTCCAGCACATCTGGAGGCCTCAAGCCTAACCTACAGGAAAAAGTCAGTAAGTCAAGTCGTCTCTGTCTGCTGTCACTATCTACAGTCAAGTCAAGTAAAGTCTATTATAGTCAGCTTGGCTGTCCTAAAGTCTTTCAAGTCACTGCAAGTCCTAGCAAGCTGCAAGGTCCCCTGTGTGTTACTGGTCACCTCTCTGGGATCCTGGCCTAGCTGTAAAGACTGCTACCATCTGTCTACCTCAGTAAAGCTATAGTTAACCCTAACCTGGTCTTGGACTATTATTGCCCTGCCTAACCTTGGGATAGTGGAGCTACCTTCGGGTGGCGTCACGAACATTCAGAGGTTAATACCATCTGCCCCTGGGCTACAACATCTGCCCCATACACCTCACCTTCACACCCCGTGGCGCACCACAGGTGTCTACAAAATAATTGTTCCTCGTTGGCTCAGCTGTTGTTCAACCACCAATCTTCTTCTATGTATTGTGTATGGTCCGTGTAGGACTGGGGTGCCGAGTGCCTACAACTGGAAATGATTCTGGGGGGCCGTGCCTAAAATTACCGTACATGAAAATATTATTAAAGCTTATGGACTCTCACAACTTTAGACCAATACCAAAAAGTTACTCCTTTTGACACTTTTTACACCTACAATCTGAAGCCTTATTTAAATGGTTAAATTCCACCAGGGGGCGGAGTCTAACACATCTGGGAAATGTGGGAAAATATGGTAATAAAAATTATAGGTAATGAGGCAATTCTTCATGCTGTCATATGAGTAATTATTCACCCTTCTTTTTTAGCAAGGGACCTAAATGGGTGCCCCAACTTTTTCTACTTAGGTGGGCTGTGACCTCTGTGAACCTTAAAGGGGTACTCTACTGGAAAACATCTTCTCTTTTTTTTTTTTTTTTTTTTTTTTAAATCAACTGGTGCCAGAAAGTTACAGATTTGTAAATTACTTCTATTTAAAAAAATCTTAATCTTTCGAGTACTTATCAGCTGCTGTATGAGCCACAGGAAGTTCTTTTCTTTTTGAATTTCCTTTCTGTCTAACCACAGTGCTCTCTGCTGACACCTCTGTCCATTTTAGGAACTGTCCAGAGTAGGAGAAAACCCCCATAGAAAACCACTCCTGCTCCGGACAGTTCCTAAAATGGACAGAGGTGTCAGCAGAGAGCACTGTGGTCAGAGAGAAAGGACATTCAAAAAGAGAAGAACTTCCCGTGGATCATACAGCAGCTGATAAGTACTGGAAGGATTAAGATTTTTTAATAGAAGTAATTTACAAATCTGTTTAACTTTCTGGCACCAGTTGATTTACAAAAATAAGTTTTCCAGGGGAGTACCCCTTTAACTGTTGCCAAGAACAGGGGTCTTCCTGCCTACCTGAAAAGTTAAAGGGGTACTCTGCCGGAAAACATCTTATCCCCTAACCAAAGTATAGGGGATAAGATGTCCAATCGCAGGGGTCCCGCCGCTGGGAACCCCCTCAACCTCCACTGCAGCACCCCAGACATCCAGTGCACAGAGCAAATCCCACTCCGTGCCGGATGACTGACTACAGCCACCATGCCCCCTCCATTCATGTCTATGGGAGGAGGTGTGACGGCTATGTAGTAGCCGTCACGCCCCCTCCCATAGACATGAATGGAGGGGCGTGGCATGATGTTACCAGATCACTTTTAGGTCTTGGGCTCACAAACCCTCTTACCATCAATGATCGAAAGGGCGCGGTTGCAATGACCATGTGGCCCTTGTCGTACTGTTACGTCAACACATAAGGGGTTAACCCCTTAATTTCATAGCCAATTATAGAGTTTTTATTCCTTCTAAGAGTCATTATAGCCTTTATGGGACTTTTCATTTTTACCAAAATTTTTACCATTTCATGTATTATGGAACCAATGTATTGTGGTACAGGCTGATGGGGTAAGGAGAACAAACATGGCTACACCGTGATTAAAGGAAGGGGACCCAAGGAGGGAGGAGATGGACCCACCACTATGCTAACACAGGACGCAAGTGGCAACATAACTTCACATCTTGCTTCTTGCACAACTCTGTTAAAACTAGACCCAAAAATTGGCCCACTGTAGCTCAGGGGCCCGTCGGAAATTTCAACTTCTCCCCTGTGGGCCAATCCAAGCCTGTGCATGGCCACTATGTTCTCTCTGCTGATGTCTACCGACAATATTTTATCATTTTTACTCCACAAATGTTTGGAGTTCTTTTGGACCCTCTTAGAGGGACGGGATGAATTGGTACGATAAGGTTATGCCCTTACCTCTCTCACTTTTTGTCTCCTAGTGACCCTTTGCGGAAGCAAGTCCGATTGCAACTTCAGCTCCAGCAGTGGCTTCCTAACGCTTCATTTCCACACCGACGTCTCTGTCAGTGGTCGTGGTTTCCATATTTACTACAGTGAAATAGACAGTTCTCCGATAAAGACATGGAGGTCTATGGAGGTTTCAATGCCGGATGGTAATTTTTATATATATATTACGTCCCGTATTGTAGAAGTATCTCAAATGTTGGTGGCTGCGCTTAGGGCGAACAGTATTATCCATAAGATTTTATAGGTTATCTGTAAGTCGCCCTGTAGAAAATAAACCCTATTGACAAGGGAGTAGCTCCAAAGTCTCTTCCAAATAGGGTTGTTTCCTGACAGACCTTCGGGGCCCTGTTGTAGGGGAATCGGTACTTGTGTACAAGCCATGGCCTACCGTACGGTTCTCTGGTGGTCCTCTCCAACCACATGACTTGTAAGGTGTTTTTGGGGCTACTTCTTCACACTGAAACCCAAAGCACAGTTGAGGGTGCAGTTTGGCAGAACTTAAAAGGGTATTCCAGGAAAAAACTTTTTTTTTTTCATACCAACCTGCTCCAGAAATGTAAACAGATTTGTAAATTACTTCTATTAAAAAAATCTTAATCCTACCAGTACAGTGACCCCTCGACTTATGATGGCCTCGACATATGATCATTTCAACATATGATGGCCTCTCAGAGCCCATCGTATGTTGAAGGCAGCCTCGACATATGATGCTGCTGTGTGTCGGGGCCATCGTACAAACAGCTATCTGACAGCGCTGACAACTTCAGCAACTGACAGATAGTTGTATAATGTCCCCGTGTGCCCCGTTCTGCCTCCTGTTACTCACATGTTGTCCTACTAACTCACACAGGCTTCCACTGTGAGCTCCGTGTAAGCCCCGCCCCCCCAGTGCAGCCATAGCCAATAGCCTGCAGCATCTTGCTGCAGGCATCCAATGAGCTGCTGGCTGCCCTCCCCTTCCTTTCCTATAGAGCTGTAGTCGGCAGGATGGTAATGGAGGACATTCTGTCCCCCCTGAAGGTATTTAAAGAACTGTACAGTACTGTATACAATGTCACACATCACATACAATACATAGACACACTATACACCCCATACATCAATGTTTCCCTATCAGTGTGCCTCCAGCTGTTGCAAAACTATAACTCCCAGCATGGCCAGACAGTCAATGGCTGTACATGCATGCTGGGAGTTGTAGTTGTGCAACAGCTGGAGGCACCCTGGTTTGTTAAACACTCCCCATACACTCCACATACAATGGTCATCCCAGAACCAATTAGCAGTTTCCCATAGAGATATGTATTCAACATACAATGGTTCCGAGGCCCCAGAACCAATTACCATTTTTACATAGACATATGCACTCGACATATGATGGTTTCAACATATGATGGTTCTCCTGGAACCAATTAATATCATATGTTGAGGGACCACTGTACTTATCAGCTGCTGATGTTTAGTTGTTCTTTTCTGTCTGACAACACTGCTCTCTGCTGACACCTCTGTCTATGTCAGTAACTGTCCAGAATAGCAACAAATCCCCGTAGCAAACCTTTCCTGCTTCTGGACAGTTCCTGAGACTGACAACAGTGCTCTCTGCTGACACCTCTGTCTGACAGAAAAGAACAACTCAACTTCAGCAGCTGATAAGTACTGGTAGGATTAAGATTTTTTAATAGAAGTAATTTACAAATCTGTTTAACTTTCTGGAACCAATTGATATGAAAATATTTTTTTTTCATGGAATACCCCTTAAAGTGATACTCCACCCTTGACATCTTATCCCCAATCCAAAGGATAGGGGATAAGATGTCTGATCGTGGCAGTCCCGCTGCTGGGACCCCCGCGATCTCTGTGTAGCTCACGGTGTTATAAACAGAATGTTTAGAATGGTGGGTTCCCACGGCAGGGGTTGTGAAGTCACGCCATGACCCCTCCATTCATGTCTAAGGGAGGGGGCGTGACGGCCGTCACCCCCCCCTCCCTTAGACATGAATGGAGGGGGTGTGGTGGGACGTCACCAGTGGGCGTGGCTTGATGTCACGACCCCCGCCTCGGGAACCCAGCGTTCTAATCATACTGTTTAGAATGCTGGGTACTGCACGGAGATCACGGGGGGTCCCAGTGGCAGGATCCCCGTGATCAGACGTCTTATAAGATGTCTAGGGGCGGAGTACCTCTTTAAAGGGGTACTCCGGCGCTAAGACATCTTATCCCCTATCCAAAGGATAGGGGATAAGATGCCTGATCGTGGGGGTCCCGCCACTGGGGACCCCTGTGATCTTGCACGCAGCACCCCGGTATTATCAGTCCCCGGAGCGTGTTCGCTCCAGGTCTGATTACTGGCGATCACGGGGGCCGGAGCATTGTGTCGTCACAGCCCTGCCCCCGTGTGACATCATGCTCCGCCCCCTCAATGTAAGCCTATGGGAGGGCGCGGAGCCGGGGCCCCGTACAGGAGATCGCGGGGGGCCCCAGTGGTCGGACCCCCCCCCCCCCCTGTGATCTGAAACTTATCCCCTATCTTTAGGATAGGGGATACGTTTTTCAGCACTGGATATCTCCTTTAAGTGTCGGCAATTGGCCACTGCTACCAACATTACTTAACACAAATCAAGGTAAAATGCTGACAGCGCCCCCTAGTCTCTCGTCACATTCCTATAAAGCCTTTCCCAATAAAATTAGAAATCTGTTCTATTACCAATTATTTTTTTATTTTTAGAAAAAACCTGTGGGACGTCTTCTGTAGATCCCATGCCAAAAACCAGGTCCGCCTCGATGGCTGAAGTTGTCCTAGATGAAAAAGGGACACCCCGAGTTGTGGGAGGTCAAGCAGCTGCCCCAATGTCCTGGCCTTGGATTGTCAACCTTCAGGACGAATGGGGACAAAATCTGTGCGGGGCGACAATCATCCATGAGAAGTGGTTACTGACCGCGGCGCACTGCAGCTTTGTGTAAATGTTCTCCGAATTATCGTAATTCCTGGTATAAGTTATTTCACAGAAAAGGAATAGAAAATTTATGTTTTTAGTCCCACGTCTGTTCCATTCAGCTTTATTAGGTTAATAGCTGTGTGACAAAACTACTTTGGTAAGCATCCCTAAACGCCCCCTCAAAAATGCATTAGGTTGCAAAGCCCCACGACAGGAGGAGATACTGGGCATGCTCAGAACCACTCAAAGGGAAGCTGGAAGCCAAGCCCTGTACATTAAAGGGGTTATCCAGGAATCAAAAAAACAAAGCTAAAAACGCTCCCCATCTGTCTCCAGGTTGGGTGTGGTTCTGCAGCTCATTTCGTTGAAGTGAATGGAGCCAAGTTGTAATACCACCCAGAACCTGGGGACAGACGTGGAGCTGTTTTGATAGAAATTAGCTCTGTTTTTCTATTCCTGGATAACCCCTTTAATCATGCAGGGGATGGAGAAGGGTTACATGCTCAAGACCACTTAAAGGGAAGCTGAAAGCCAAGCTCTGTACATCAATCATGCAGGGCAGAGAGGGGTGGGGGAGAGAGGAAGCTTGCATGCTCAGAAGCACTTAAAGGGTACTCCGGTGGAAAACATTATTTTTTTTTATCAACTGGTGCCAGAAAGTGAAACAGATTTGTAAATTACTTATATTAAAAAATCTTTACCCTTCCAGTACTTTTTAGCAACTATATGCTAAAGAGGAAATTCTTTTCATTTTGGAACTTATTTTTTGTCTTGTCCACAGTGCTCTCTGCTGACACATGATGCCCGTATCAGGAACTGTCCAGAGCAGGAGAAAATCCCCATAGCAAACCTATGCTGCTCTGGATAGTTCCTGATACGGACAGAGGTGTCAGCAGAGAGCACTGTGGACAAGGAAAAAAAAAAAAAGAAATTCAAAAAGAAAATAATTTAATATGTAGCATACAGCTGCTTAAAAGTACTGAAGGGGTAAAGATTTTTAATAGAAGTAATTTACAAATCTAGAAGTAAACAAGAAACAACAGTGGCACCGATACCTTAGGCCTCCTAAGACCACGAGATGGAGACGGCGTCCCGCTAGACTGGAAATCCACCCTGGCAGCGGAGGTGCTAGGACAATAAAGACCGTAGTCACTAAATTGTAGTAAATAAAGAAAAAAGGTGTCCTGCACTCACCGCTTCTATCCAGGTAATCCTGCTCCCATCTCGGGTCACGACTCGAACACGGAGGACATGGGTTGTGGAGCGCTCAGAGGCGACTGCCGGCGGTTTCACGCATAGGAATGCGCTTCATCCGGCCTCGTTAACGTCATCGCGCTGTGCGAATTATAAAGGTGCAGCTGGTGAGTCACATGATTCCAGGTGAACTCTCACCCCGTGTTATATTCAAAAGTGAACGGACCGAAAACGCCACATAAGGAAGCAAAAAGCAAGTTAGGTAAGTACATCAATACTAATAGACCTAAATCTGCCCTGAATAAACAAAAATTTATAAAAAAGGGGAAAAATCTAATTTATCATTTAACCCTAACGGTCCCTGTGCATCGAGGCGCAATATCCAACGCGCCTCGGCACGCAGGAGCAGACGACGTCTATCTCCTCCAGAAGGGTGACAAGGGATTGTTTCGAGACCTCCAAATTTTAACGTGGTGCAATTTCCACCATGTATGGATTGCATATGCTGAACAAATCTTGGGGAACCACCTCCTTTTCGAACCGAGTACATATGCTCACGCACTCGGGCCCGGAGTTGTCTCTCGGTTTTTCCAATATAAAAAAATTGGCAACTACAACATAAAAAATATACAACGAAGGTGCTCCGGCAGGTGATGAGGTGTTTTATTTCAAAAACATAACTCCCTAATTTAATAGAAATCGCATTAATGTTGTGAGGGCATTGAGGACAGAAACCGCACTTCTTATTCCCTTTCGGGGCTATACCAGACAACCAAGTCTCCTTGGGATGTGCTTCTCTATTCATCTTCTGACCCTTCAGTAGATCAGCGATAGTCTTGTTTTTTCTGAAGGTCACTATGGGTCTGTTTTGTGCTGTATTCACAATGTCTGGATCTGCCATTAGTAGATACCAGTTCTTAGTGATGGCAGATTTGATAACGTGATTCAGAGGGCTGTTTTTAAAAGCAAACGTGAATTTTGAATTCTCTTCAGTGGTGGACAAAAAATCTTTTTTCTTATTTTTTGAATCAATAAGTAAATCATCTCTGTTTTTAATTGCAGCTCTCCTGTAAGCTCGTGCTAATACTTCATCAGGATACTGACGCTGTCTAAAGCGTGTAAGTAAGTGTGCTGCTTGTTCCTCATAATCAGACTGCTTGCTATTATTTCTTTTTAAACGTAAAAGCTGGCTATACGGAATAGAATTTTTAGTTTCAATAGGGTGGGAGCTCTTATAATGCAAAAGAGCATTTCTTGCCACTTCTTTCCTATAGCCTTGTGCCAGAAGCTGGTTATTCTCCACATAGAGTTTAAGATCCAAGAATTCGAGACTTTCTCCCCCAAACACACTCGTAAATACCATGTTCATAGCATTGACATTAAGATAGGCTACAAAATCTTCAAACACACTTGGAGGCCCATCCCACACCACCAGGATATCATCCATATACCTCCAAAAAGCCCGAATATGCCTTGAAAAAAGATTGGAGGTACTGAAAACATACTCCTGTTCAAACGCGGCTAAAAACAAATTCGCGTATGAACAGGAGGTGGGACTCCCCATTGCGGTTCCGACTTTCTGTCGGAACCATTGATTGTCGAATTGAAAAGTATTATTGTTAAGAATAAACATGAGGGCATCACAGATAAATTGTACAAAACCGTGTGACTTGTCGGTCCTATTCAGAATGTTTTGAATGGCTTGCACACCCGTAATATGGGGAATGCGGGTGTACAACGCCTCTACATCTATAGATGCCAACGAAAAAGAGGGTTCCCAATTAAAGTCGTGAATAAACCTTAATACGTCTCCTGTATCTTTAAGATATGTTGGAATGGAGGTAAGGAGGGGTCTAAGGGACCAATCTACGTATTTAGATAAGTACTCGGTCACCGAACCCACCCCCGCAACAATAGGTCGTCCAGGGGGGTGGGTGCGGGACTTATGTACCTTAGGTAACAAATACCAATTGGGGTCACTGGGGGTCACAGGTATAAGACGTTCCGCTAATTTCAGATCCAACACTCCAACCTCTACATAGTGGCGAAGGAACGATCTCAACTTCTCTTTAATACGGCTCGTAGGATTCTCCGACAACTTTTCATAGGTATCTATCGCAGACAATTGACGCTGAGCCTCTTGGTTATAATCAACTTTAGACCAAACAACAATACTGCCTCCCTTATCTGCTCTCGAGATGACAAGATCCTCTCTCTTGACTAACCAATTCAGACCTTCAAATTCATCGTTAGATAAGTTACTCAGTGGATGGGGGTAAATGAGTGCCTTCATGTCATTTTTTACTGCCTTCATGAACAAATCAATAGGGCCACCCGGTGCTAAGGGAGGGTTGAACGTGGAGGGGACCCCCCCCAAAAAAGGGGGGGAGTCCCCTTCACATCGAACCTGTGTGGCATCATCTGATGCCAAATTAACTAACATATTCGTAAACTCCATGTCATTAGCAT
This sequence comes from Hyla sarda, assembly GCF_029499605.1. NCBI lineage: Eukaryota > Metazoa > Chordata > Amphibia > Anura > Hylidae > Hyla > Hyla sarda. The sequence continues at coordinate 414,661,867 of NC_079192.1, forward strand.
CAAAACCCTTAACAGGGATAAAGCCCAAAGGGCCTATATGGCAAGGTGTATTACAATCAATTAATGCAGGAGGTTTTTTTATGGAGCTGGAAAAAAACTTATTGAGGTTAATTTTACGAACAGCCCTAAATAAATCGACTTCAAAGGAGACAAAATCAAAACCTTCAACTAATCCAAAATTCAGACCTTTAGACAAAGCAGTCAGAGTACTCTGGGGGAGGACAACATCTGTCAGGTTCTCCACCAGAGTCTCCCCTGCTAATCCCTCCAAGTGACCTCCTTGCGTTTCTGTGCCCACTTTCCTCTTAGCGTGCCTCTTTCTGCCCCCCCTTCTGGTCTTCTTTCTAAAGGGGGTTGCTGAGTATAGGAGTTTCCCTGGCTAGAATCTCTATTACCCTCATCTGAAGCGCTCGTGTCTGATTCAGTGGTCCAGAAGTCTTGGCTTCTGCGACCCTTGAAGTTTCTTCTTCTAAATCTTCTACCTGCATTTCTTCTACCATTTTTGTTATTATTGGTACTCCAAGAAAAAACATTATCGTTATCATAATCGCGCTTATCGCGCACAAATTTGTCACGTTTTACTTCTTTTATCTCAATCTGGAGGAGGGCCATCTTCTTCTCAAGATTTTTTAAAAAAGTGGTTGCTTGGATTTCAGATACTCGTTTACGAAATTCATTTTTAGACCTTTCCAAGTCTTCAGTAATTTTAACATAGTCTCTCTGATGTTGTTCCAGGACTATTTCTACCAATTTCAAAGCATGTTGCATATGTGCTGATTTCCAAGCATGCATGAACTCATTACTTTCCAAAAATTGGGACGGAACTTTATAATTCCTTAAACCCCTAGGAGCTCTGCCTGAGTCAACATAAGCCTGCAACGAATTGATAGACCAAAAAGATCTTGCTTCCTTTTCAGTGAGTGAAACAATTCTGTGTTCAAGTGCTCGTGTGCTAATTAGCTGCAATTCATCCTGCAAGTTGCAGGATGAAAAAAACGCTCCAGCGTCCTGTCTTCCTGTGTCCGGCATTGGATTACCATCTGTGGAACCCTTATCTGTCTCCATAGCTGGTGAGAGTTCACCTGGAATCATGTGACTCACCAGCTGCACCTTTATAATTCGCACAGCGCGATGACGTTAACGAGGCCGGATGAAGCGCATTCCTATGCGTGAAACCGCCGGCAGTCGCCTCTGAGCGCTCCACAACCCATGTCCTCCGTGTTCGAGTCGTGACCCGAGATGGGAGCAGGATTACCTGGATAGAAGCGGTGAGTGCAGGACACCTTTTTTCTTTATTTACTATAATTTACAAATCTGTTTAACTTTCTGGCACCAGTTGATCTACAAAAAAAAAAAAAAAAAAAAAAAAAAAAAAAAAAAAAAAAAAAAAAAAAAGGAGAGCTGCAAGCCACGCCTTGTATATCAATCATGCAGAGATGGGAGAGGTAGGGGAGGAAGATACCACACACAACCTGGGGACAGACGGGGGAGCTGTTTTTGAAAGAAATTAGCTCTGTTTTTCTATTCCTGGATAACCCCTTTAAAGGAAAGCTGAAAGCCAAGCTCTGCACATCAATCATACAGAGAGGAGTGGGGGAGGGAGGAGGTGTGCATGCTGCAGCTCTGCACTGCCTCCTTACAGATTCCCTTTAAAACAATGTCACCCTACAACTACGAGGAAATTGCCACTATAATGTAACTAGGGCAAGTGATACTTTATTATACCTCTGAAAGATTTAGTCTGACTATTTCATTTATAAACTTTATGTTGAATGTGTTTTCCTGTATTTTGCAGTATTGGGTCAGACAGAGTCTTTCTAGGTAACATTGACCGGACCCCTTCTAATGGGACAGAAGCCATAGTTATAAAGTCCTATGTTCACGAACTGTACAAGGATGATGTGGCTCCTCCGGATTACGACATCTGCCTACTAGAGCTCAGGTCTCCTGTTCCATTAGGTAAGAACATTCCCTAAAGAACATTAAAGGGGTACTCCACCCCTAGACATCTTATCCCCTATCCAAAGGATAGGGGATAAGATGTCTGATCGCAGGGGTCCCGATGCTAGGCGACTGCGGCACCCCAGACATCCGGTGCACGAAGCTAATTTTGCTCCATGCCGGATGACTGGCGATGGGGGCGGAGGCTCGTGACATCATGGCCACGCCCCCTCAATGCAAGTCTATGGGAGGGGGCGTGGTGGTAGTCACGCCCCCTCCCATAGACTTGCATTGAGGGGGCATGGCCGTGATGTCACGAGCGGGCATGGCCTTGACGTCACGAGCCTCCAGCGCTGTACCCGACCATCAAAAGGAACCCCCACGGGACTCCCGCGATCAGACGTCTTATCCCTGGTGCGGAGTACCCCTTTAAAAGGGATCTATTAAAATGGTCTCCCGGGATTGTAGTATTGATAGCGTATCCTTAAGGTAGGACAACAAAACCTGTCTAGTGTAGGTTCAACTCCCAGCACCCTCCTAAATCTGGGGAAGGGGAAACATTTCCGTACGGGCCATATACCCTTCATTGTTTACCCACATTTAGTTGTGGCTGTGCCTGGTACTACACATTAGTCCTATGCTAGTGGTCAAGACTGAATTTCCAGCTGAATGGCGGAGGGTGTTGGGAATTTGCTCCCCACCAATAAAATAATAATGGTTATCCTAATGGTGACAACCAATGTGGCCACCATTACAGCTCTAATAGGGGTTGCCACCAATCCTTGGAAGATCTAGATATGAATATGCCATTAAAGGAGACCTCTAATCGGGCTCCTGGTAGCAGGGGATGTCCGCAAAATATTGGGGCCGCAGAATACTGTCTATATGATGTTGACCAATACAAGGAATTTTCTTTTTTATGTAGGTGATTCCGTCGCTGTAATGTGTTTGCCACATGAAGAGGAAGAGTTTGACCGTGACAGTTGTCTGGTCGCAGGATGGGGCGCCACTGCAGCGAGAAGTAAGACGACTACTACTGTTAGCAGTGATAGGAAATGGAGCTGTAATATTACAGCAATCGCATCATACCCTTCTTTCTATATTCTGACACAGTGCCACACCTCTGCTTGTGGCCGTACCTGGTAGTGCAGCTCAGTCCGATCCACTTTAATGCGACTGAGTCATAGAAACTGGAATGGCTACGGCCATTCAGGAAGACTCTATGGCTGTGTGGTTGCTTCTCTCAAGTGTTGCCGTTCCTGAACTTAAAGGGGTACTCCGGTGCTCGGAGCCAGAGGCCGTGATCGTGACATCAGAGCCATGTCCCCTTGTGCCGTCACGCCACACCCCCTCCATTTATGTCTATAAATGGAGGGTGTGTGGCGTGATGGCATGAGGGGGCGTGGCCGTGATGTGACCACTGCCGCAGGAACCCTGCGTTTGTTTGGATGCTGCAGGAGGTCACGGGGGGCCCCAGCAGCGGGAGCCCCACGATCAGACATCTTATCTAGGGATGAACAAATCGATTCTGACGGGTCTGAATTAGTTACGAATTTCAGGAAAACTTCGATGTCCATAGCCATTAAATCGTTTAATTAAAGTGCTGATTTGCCTCTAAGTAAGGTTTGTGTTTATAATGTGAAAGTGTCCAAAAATTTTATAGTGTCTCATTCAGGCTTCAGTTTTCGAGGACCCTTGTAGTTTGCAGACTTTGTTTAAAGATGTTTTATAATTTATGAAAAGTGACTTGTACATTATTAAATAATATTTAAGAAAATGTAAATAAATAATTGCTATACATAAAAGCCAGGTAAGGCTGCATTCACACCACGTTTTTGCAATACAGTTCTCGTATCAGGTTTTTGATGAAAAACTGATTCCTCAAAACCGGACTAAACTGTATCAAAACGTGTGTACAAGTTTCAATCCGTATACAGTTAAAGACCGTATACAGTTTAAAAAATGTCCGGTTGCATCCGTTTTTTAAGAAAAAAAGTTTTTAAGTTTTCACTCCATTATGAATAAAGTTTCACTTGTTTGATTGAAATTCCAAGAAAAAAAACTGTGCAAAGTCAAAAACCATATGGTGCAAAACTAATGGAACCGTACACACATACAGTTCTGTACGGTTCCCATTGACTCCCATGTTTTAAAAAAAAACGTATACGGTTTAATACAATTTTTCACCCAGACCAAAAACCGTGATAGGCTACGGTTTTGGGTACGGGGAAAAAAAACTGACAAAATCGAACAGGATGCAAAACGGACACAACCGGATGCATATTTTTGCATACGGTTTTCAATGGAGAGTCAATGCATACGGTTTTCAATACGGTTCCGTGCGGTTTTCACATAGAAAACGTATACGGGAACTGTACTGCAAAAACGTGGTGTGAATGCAGCATAAGAAGTCCAGAATGGAAGGTAACTCTTGTCTCTTCATTCTCGCGACATGAATAGTGTTGCTCACGAATATTCGCAATTCGAATATTATTCGCGAATATCGCATATTCGCGAATTCGCGAATTTCGCGAATATAGCGCTATATATTCGTAATTACGAATATTCGTTTTTTTTTTTTTTTTTTTTAATTTTTTTTTTCACAGTACACATCACAGTGATCACCCCTCTCTGCTTCCAGCTTGTGTGGTGTAAAGAAGGCTGTAATACTACTGTGTGAGACTGGCGTGCGAAAATTCGTACATGCGAAAATTAGAACATGCGAATTTTCGCATATGCGAATTTTCGCGTATGCTTATTTTGTGTATGCTAATATTCACATATGTTAATTTTCGCATACGCGAATATTCGCATATGCGAAAATAAAACGAGAATATAACGAATATGCGAATATTCGCGAATATATGACGAATATTCGTCCATATATTCGCGAATATTCGCGAATTCGAATATGGCCTATGCCGCTCAACACTAGACATGAAGGACATTTCCAAAAGAATCTGCATGTCATCCTGAATAACAGTATTATTTCACTACCCCAGCACACTCCCTATGTGTGTTACAGCAAGGCAAAGGGTTCTACACCCCTATTGAGGCTCTCTGTAGCCCGGAAATAGCCGTTGAATAGCGATTCACTGCGAATAAATTCATAATGAACCTAATTTTATCAGAAAATTCTGTGAATTGGCCGAATCTAATTTTTCAAAAATTTGCTCATCTCTAATCTTACCTCCTATCCCTTTGATAAGGGATGAGATGTATAGCAGCGGAGTAGCCCTTTAAGTTGGCCTGTAGTTATGTCCATGCCTCCTGAGCAGTTTTATAATACAATTTCCGCAGAGAATCTTAGGCCATATACCCACTATGAGACTCTGTTCTGAAGTACTGAGAATTAGGCTGTATTTCACTACAGAGTAGGAGGAACATTTTACACTTTTTCTTACAGCCCTTTACTTCCTCCCTGCTGATGTCAGCTGCCATAGTAGATAGTCTAAAATAATAATAATGATATAATAATTAATAAGATGAAAATAACTTCAACATGTCACCCATGCAGAGAATTACCAGTTTTTTATATGGCTGCAGAGGTAATTTGATGGCTAATAAAGTCCTGTGATCACAGCAGCCATGTTCTGCTGTATGTAGGATCCATCAGTTTACTAAAAGTGCCCATACACATAGGTTCAAAGAGATGCTATCATTTCAAATAAACTTTTGACATGTCATACAGACACGTCAACATTTTTGATCAGAGTCTGGGTGTTCAGAACCCCACACATGATCGCTAGAAGGAGTCAGGAGAAGCTCAGCCCTTTACTCGCTGCAGAAGAAGGGCACCATAGACTTACTATAGAATCCATCTCCTGCAATGACAGGGAAAGCAGCGAGCTGGAGAGAGAAGTGCCCAGCCGAGTGGGTTTCCCCGCTCGTTTAAAGGGGAACTATGGGAAAAAATACCCGGCAGTCGGACCCCGCGTGATCTGCTACTTCTCCGTATCCACAGTTAAATTTAAGTTTAAATTAAAATTAAGTAAAATTTCTCTGGACTATAACATTCATGAGGGTCTGAACAATTGGGGTTGAGCACCTTGTATCACCTTTGACCACATTAATGTAATTGTTTAGAGTCCGTTATGTATAACGCATCCACATACACATTTGTCTGGTGTAGGAGGCCATTGTGGTACTTGTGACCGTCTGCAGGCATCCTCCATTGTATGCAATTTTTGCTGGGGATATCGCCCTTAGCAACGGTTTACAAGTGCAGGACCTCCGCCCCAGCAAAGGTGCACAACTGCAATTGGGGTTGAGTTTCCTGCCATAACCATGTTCATGCAAATATAAGCCGACATGTCTTTGCTCAAGGCTTATGCTAATGCACCCTTTTATCTTGCTGGGTAGCATTAGGGTTTCACCTGCGAGGCCGGCTATAAATGAACCAACCAGGGTGGGGCTTGTAGCTTGTCTCCCCCCCTCCCATTGTATGTGTGCTTAGTCCACACTGGAGGTGACTGAGGAGCGATCTGCAAGTCGGGCCTATGGCTGCCGTAATATTGGTTCCTGGTTTTATTTATGTGGCCAGGTAGGTTAGCAGATAGGTCCCGCACCATCTGAGAAACCTTGGCGTGGTGTGCGGGCTCAGGTGTGTCCTTCATATAAGGATATACTGGCTAATGTCTCAATCTTACATCAGTTTTGAGGGTTAGCTAATGTCATTGTTTTACATCTACCACAGGAGTGAATCCACATTGTGACCCATAGGTGCGGGTCCTCCACTCCAATGTAGGTGCACAACTGCACTTGGGGTTGAGCACCTTGTATCACCTTACACCAGGACCCTGAGTGATCTAAATTTTGACATCAAAAGTATTTTATTTTTTATTTTTAATGATGGTACCACTAGAACTGATGAATAATCAACGAAGTGGCCAATTCCAGCATATACTATTGTTCTTTGTGTGAAATTTAACGAGACTGTTCATGTCTGAAGAGAAGTCGGCCTTGTATGAAACTTTGTAGCGATGGAGAAGACAGATCCTTTGTTCAGAACAGTCCTAGAAAGAGTGAACATTCTCTGCCGGTGTCATTGATCATGTATGTTCTACTAATTATGGACTAAACAATTGTTGTCCAACCGTCAGCCTGCTTCTATGTCATTTCTATGGCCACCTTAAAGGGGCAGCTGTAATCATGACACCCCATAGACCTGCATGGAGGGGGGGGGCGTGACATCACGAGGGGGCGAGGCCATGTGATCACGATCTGTCACAGCTGTCCGCTCCTAAATGTTCAGGATGCTGGGGCACAGGAGTACCCCTTAAACACAGGAGGGGAAGTCATGAATATGTTTTCTGATATGTCTAGGTGTCCATTTCTAATGACCTATGAAGGGTTATTGAATTATCATTTTTTTTCCCCAAACTGACATAGACTATATAAGAACGGCATTGAGTTAAGAGACATTGGTCTTCCTTTTAGGCATCCGTCATCCCAAATTACTTCAGCAAGCTAAGATCCCTCTCACATCCAAAGAGGACTGCATGAGCTACTGGGGACCAGATGTATCGGAAAGAAACGTGTGTGCGGGAGCCGCAGGGGCTTCTTCTTGTCTGGTATGTTAGCTTCTTTATAATCCCACCCTTTAAATTCCATAGATCTGCAGTTTCATCTATTGTTTAGCCAAAATACCGGTTTTAGATAAACATTCACCTCTCGGGGTGGTAGGGTTGCCCATTGATCACTGTTGTACCGCAAGTTTTTTAGGAATTGGTAAGCTCGAGAGGTAAAATCTCCATTAATACCACCAACCAAGATCCAAGTTATCTCCCCAAGTAAATTTACAGACTCTGCTGATTGTCCAAGGTGAGAAGTTAGGGCCACCCAAAATCGAAACGAAGAGTGAGAAACCATGGATCCTGACAAATAGAGGCATAAATTGGCTAGAGGTTTGCCCTATAGAAACCTCCATACACATTAGATGGCCCACTGGTCAGCAGGTTCTGCAAGCTTTTCTCTATTGTGTATAGTAGGGTGACTTGTTTTTCCACTTTGTTTTACACTGATCGAATCCCACCCATGAGGGCAACTCACTTGCAAAATTGGGTTCCGGTCGGACTCCGGTCTCCACTAAGAGCTTTGTTTTATACAAGATATTTGCCTTAAAGGAGAACTATGGCAAAATTTTACGTATCTCCTATGCACAGGATAGGGGATAAGCAGCTGATCATGGGGGGGGGGGGGTTGAACGCTGGGGTCCCCCATGATCTCCGGGATAGGACCTGGTGCTGAGTGAGGAGCTATTCCATTCATTTCTATGGGAGCGCCGAAAAGACCCAAGAACAGCACTAGGGCATAATCGGCGCTCACATAGAATTGAATGGAGCTTATGCCGCCTTCCGGTAGACGACACACATTCCTTAGGGAGAGAGCCGGGTCCCGTCGTTCGGACCCCCTGTGATCAGCTACTTATCCCCTATCCTGTGGATAGAAGATAAGATAAAGGGGTACTCTGGCCCCAAGACATCTTATCCCTTATCCAAAGGAAAGGGCATAGGATGTCTGATCGCGGGGGTTCCGTCGCTGGGGACCCCCGAAATCTATCATGCAGCACCCATCTGTAAGTACTGCCGGAAGCGCTGGAGGTTCTCAGTCTTTTGCCTCCCGACCACGGGAACGGAGTATCGTGACATCCCAACTCCGCCCCCGTGTGACGCTGAGCCCCGCCCCCTCAGTGCAAGTCTATGGGGGGGGGGGGGGGGGCGTGACGGCCATACTGTCATCTTCACTGTATGGCTTGGATATTTAGTGACTGACCACTCTGGCACTGTGTTAGCAGGCAGGGAAAGCTGGTCTATGGGTTGTCTGTTTGTCGGAGGGACTGTGATGGTGACAACTGGATTATCTCAGATGATCATTTCGATATAATTCTTCACTTCAAGATTGAGAGGAGACCCTATTCAAGTCACACTTGAAGCCGAGATAAAGAAATTGTCTGATCAGAACCAAATGTCGAATTTCCCTTATGAGTAGGAAACCTTTTCCAGGTATTAGGGCTCAATAAAAGAAAAACAAAGTAGAAAAATAAGACACTTTAGTGTATAGGGGTCGCTACATGGTAATGCTATTGACCAAGGTGAAGAAGATGCATTAACCCTCACTTGTTCTTTTGGGACTTACATTTTATTGTTTTTTTTGCAGGGGGATTCAGGGGGTCCGCTAATCTGCCGTTCACATAACAAGTACAAGTTGGTTGGAGTGGTCAGCTGGGGAAGTGACACGTGTGACCCCCGCGCTCCTGCCGTTTACTCCTCAGTATCTAAGTACAGAGCATGGATAGAGCAACACACTGGATTTTAATTAAAAAAAATTAATAAATTAATAAACTAAATAAAATCCACTTTATTCACTCGGTCTCGGTTATTTTTTTTTTTTTATATATACATTTACTGCAAACGCTCCACAAAAAGCTTTATTTAATTGTTTTGCTACATTGGTCAAATTTACATTACACATACAAAGGAGGAGACGTGGTAAGGTTAGGGTCACCGGTGACTGGTCTAGAGGTAAATCTGTACATTTAGGCCCCTTTCAGCTCCCATCGGGACCCTGCGATTTTGGCAACCTATTTTTGGAACTTCGAGGTGCAATCAACTTTTATCTAAAGGGTTAATGCCAAATATCGGCCCGATCAGCGCCTGGCATTAGCCATTGGACCAACCCAATATGAAGCATGCTCAGCTCCTGAGTATAGTTCATAGACCGGGAGTGGGCACAGGGCGTACATTTATACCCTGCATCCTCTAGGGCAGTGGATCCCAACCTTTTTCTGCTCGGGGCACCCCTCGACCGAATAATTTTCGATGCGCAACAAAAAATGGCTAAAAAGAAACAATCCACAATATCTATAGATATGTTAGCTATGTAGATTACAATGCTGCTGTATGCAGGACTCACAGGTGACGTCTTTTCTGATCCCAGTCGTTCACTTTCCTTTTTCTTCTTCATCTGGCCCGGACCGTCATGTTAATTTCTTCCAGCCACAAATCCTTAACGCTGAACCTGCAAATAAATAAATAAAATATATTAGGATCCGCACTTTTCCAGCATCATCCTCCCCTTTTTTCCCACAAAAACCTCCAGTCTCTCACACACACACACACACACACACACACACAATGCCTACAGACTTACACACACACACACACACACACACACAATGCCTACAGACTTACACACACACACACACACAATGCCTACAGACTTACACACACACACACACACAATGCCTACAGACTTACACACACACACACACACACACACACAATGCCTACAGACTTACACACACACACACACACAATGCCTACAGACTTACACACACACACACACACACACACACACACAATGCCTACAGACTTACACACACACACACACACAATGCCTACAGTCTTACACACACAATTGCCTCCAGCCAACCAACCATTCACCCCTTTTGCCTTTAGTCACCCACATTGCATCCAGCCACCCCGATTGCCTCCTACGTTGCCTCCAGCCACCCACATTGCCTCCTGCCTCCCAGTGCTATTGAGATTGTATACATTCTTATTTTGTTAAAAGTTTTGCGATTTTTTTTTTAAAGCAGTACAATAATAGAAAAGTACCGTATTTTTCGCCGTATAAGACAGACTTTTTCTTTCCCAAAACTGGGTGGGGAAAGTCGGTGCGTCTTATACGGCGAATACACACCTATCGCCGCGGTCCCTGCAGCCATCAACGGCCGGGACCCGCGGCTAATACAGGACATCACTGATCGCAGTGATGCCCTGTATTAACCCTTTCAGATGCGGCGATCAAAGCTGACCACGGCGTCTGAAGCGAAAGTGACACTAACCCGGCTCAGTCGGGCTGTTCGGGACCGCCGCGGTGAAATCGCGGCTTCCCGAACAGCTTACAGGACACCGGGAGGGACCTTACCTGCCTCCTCGGTGTCTTCTCCGTGCTGGGATCCCCTGCATGGCCGGCGCTCTCCTTCGATGTCATCACGTCGTCGCGCACGCCATCCCGTCATCCAATAGGAGCGGCGTGCATAGCGACGTGATGACGGGGACGCGGCAACAGCGATGGAGCGACATCCAGGGCAGCGGTGATGGGTCCGGAGCGGCGGGGACACGTGAGTATTACCTCCTATACCAGTGGTCTTCAACCTGCGGACCTCCAGATGTTGCAAAACTACAACTCACAGCATGCCCGGACAGCCAATGGCTGTGGTCTTGCAGTGGTCTTCAATCTGTGGACCTCCAGATGTTGCAAAACTACAACTCCCAGCATGTCCGAGCATGCTGGGAGTTGTAGTTTTGCAACATCTGGAGGTCCGCAGGTTGAAGACCACTATTGGGTTCAAAATCTTCAAAACCCAGTACGTTTCCATATATTGGGATGTATCAGGGCTTCTATTTTGCGCCGTGATCTGTACTTTTTATCGGTACTATTGTTGTGATGGGACTTTCTGATCACTTTTTATGAATTTTCTTTCTGCTATATGAGGTGACCAAAAATCTGTAATTCTGGACTTTGGTATTTTTTTTATGTTTATGCCATTGACCGTTTGGTTTTATTAATGTTATATTTTAATAATTCAGACATGTACGTACATGGCTATATCACTTATATTTATATTTATTTTTGTTTTACATTGTTGTTTTGTGTTTTTTTTATTTATTTATTTTTTTATGGGAAAATTTACATTTATAAATTAACATTTATGAATAAAAAAATCTATAAATTTTTTTTTTTACATTTTATTTACTATTTTTTTTCAGTTCCCATAGGAGACTATTACCTGGTATCTTTGGGCCGCAGCACAGCATTGTACAACATTATCTGCGCCCCGTTAGTACAGGCTGCTGAGGCGGACTGCAGGATTGGAGAGACGATCTTATGATCTAGAAAAGTAAGCTTTGAAGTACAAACATGAAAAGCCTTTTTTTTATTTTTTACTTGAGTCCCTGCCTCGGACAACCATTATCAATAGAGATGAGCGAACTTCGATAAATTCGATTCGTCACGAACTTTTCGGCTCGGCAGTTGATGGCTTTTCCTGCATAAATTAGTTCAGCTTTCAGGTGCTCCCGTGGGCTGGAAAAGGTGGATACAGTCCTAGGAGACTCTTTCCACCTTTTCCAGCCCACCGGAGCACCAGAAAGCTGAACTAATTTATGCAGGAAAAGACATCAACTGCCGAGCCGAGAAGTTCGTGACAAATCGAATTTAGTGTAAGTTCGCTCATCTCTAATTCCCAACCTCATTTGATAGCATTTCAAGCGTGTAAGAGCGTGTATTTCTTCGTGGCGCTCATACTTGATACTGAATAGATCTAGATGTTTTTTAGAATTTTTGGGTTTTCATTTTTGTATTTGCTTATCAGTAATCTTAGGCTAGGTTCACACAGCCGCTATTCTCCCGTCCCACTATTCTCCCATCCCGCTATTCTCCCGTCCCGCTATTCTCCCGTCATTGCTGCTAATTGGCCCTTACTAATAAACAGATGCATCAGTTTTTAATCCATTTTCTGTTTTTATTTTCGTCCGGCTACTTCCTGGTACCTCACACCTCTTCTGAGCATGTTTAGAAGTAATGACTGATCAAAAACAGATTGGAAAAAATGGGTGAAAATGGAGATATTAAATGGGGTACTCCGCCCCTAGACACCATGTCCCCTATCCATAGGATGGGGGATAAGATGTCTGATCACGGGGGTCCCGTCACTGGCGACCTCCACAATCTCTGTGCTGCACCTGGCGTTGGTTTAGAGCGTCAGGTTCAGTGCCGGAGGCGCGTGTTGTCATGGCAGCGCCCCGCTCCTGATGTCATGGCCACGCCCCCTCAAACAAGTCTATGGGAGGACTTGCATTCAGGGGCATCGCCGTGACATCATGAGCCTCCGCCCCGCATCGCCAATCATCCGGCACAGAGCGAAGTTTGCTCCGTGCACCGGATGTCTGGGGTGCCGCAGCCAAGATCGCAGGGGTCCCCAGCAGCGGGACCCCCGTGATCTGACATCTTATCCCCTATCCTTTTGGATAGGGGACATGATGTCTACGGACAGAGTACCCCTTTAAAGGCTCATCCTTTTTCAATCCATTACCCATAGACTTAATTGTTTAATTGATAATTTCTGTTTCTATTCTATTATTTTTTACGGGAGAAAAACTACTGCATGCAACGTCTTTTCTCCTGCAAAAAATAATGGAAAGGAAAGCAAACGGGTGCAAACGGCTGACAAAGGATTGTAAAAAAAAATCCCATTGACAACAATGGGACCCCTTTACAACGGTTTGAAAGCTGTTAGAAAAAGCCTTGAACGGGACAGCAGACGGGAGGAAGTTTACGGGGACAGACGGCCAATGCCATGTGAACGCGCCCTTAGCTGTTGCATTGCACCTGCCTGGCTCTTTTTACTCCTGGTGCCCTGGTTTGACTTGCACTCATGTAACCTCAAGGGCATCCCCGAGACATTCTCAGATGGGCACTGTATTCGGGTGTGGCTTGGGGGAATTAAGGCCATCGCCCCAAACAACTGTATAGCCAGGAAAGTGCACCAGGCCAAGTGGTCCCCTGAAATGACAATTGTCAACTGGCCGGCATGCTCCTGGTTGAACGCTACACTACACGTCTATGGGTCTGTTCACACTGCCGTGATTTTTGTTGCAATGAAATCCATGACGGTTTAAAATGAGGTCTGTTGGGTCTGGCTTGGTGTCTCTTGTTTTTCTGGGAAGAGTAGAAAAGCATGCTGGGCTTTTTCTTCCCATAAAATCTGACAGACCATCTGACTGATCTCTCGTGGTAATATGGGCCGAGCCTTACAAATAGATCTCCTATTGCACCTGATATGTTTGAAAGCTTATAGAAAATACCTTATAATATTTTATTCCCTTAAGTCCTACAGCAGCATAAGTGGGGGTGTTCTGCCTCTGTGGAGATGGTAGGACAGATGGAAATTTTTATTAATTTCAGTCAACTAATTAACTAATTTTCTGCTATGGTGATCTGGAAGAGCGTATTGCCCTTTATGCCGACGATATGCTGTTATTTATGAGGGATGTTGTGCATACTCTGCCCCCGTTTATGGCGTTGATAGAGAGCTATGGTAGTTATTCTGGCCTGGCTATCAATTGGGATAAGTCTACGATTCTCCCTCTTGATCCCCCTTCCCGGCATGCCAGTATTGGATAGGGTGGGTCTCCCTGTGGTATGTCAATTTAAATACCTGGGTGTAGTGGTCTCAGTGAATCCTTTTTGATTATCTATCTCTGAATCTCATCCCCTTGCTTGACCGTAGTTCTGGTAAAGTGGCCGTATGGCAGAAATTGCCTCTCTCTATGATAGGTAGATCTAATTTAATCAAAATGATACTCATGCCTCAACTCATATATTTTGTACAATACCCTTCTCTGGATCCCTATGAAGTACTTTCTTAGGATTCAGTCTTTATTCAGAGAACTTATATGGAATGGGAAGTCTGTCAGATTGCGGTTGGAGACATTGCAGCGTAGTAAGGAGGCTGGTGGTCTTTCTATTCCGAATCCCTGGTTATACTTTTTGGCGTCACAGGTTCAACAGTTGAAGGGGTGGGCTCGGTACGACACTATGGGACATACTGGTGAGATGGTTTCGAGGAGACTAGGCAAAGTGACTCCTATTTACCTGTTGAGATGGCTGCGCAGACCAGGCCACCTGACACCCCCCCCCCCACACACACACACTTTTACGCTTATCAGGAAGGTGTGGTCAAAATTTAAGGCTTTGCTGAGATACCCTGTATTTGTTACTTTCTCCCCTATATGGTTTAATCCTAACTTACCTGAAGTGAGTTTATTACCTGCTAGTACTCCTTGGATTACTCGATGGGTGTTGTATCTATCTCAGTTGTATGATGGGCCGGTGTTGAATTCCTTTGCTCAGCGTCAGGAGGAATTTACTTTACCTCATTATTATTTCTACCGCTATTTACAGCTGCGACATGCCCTCGAAACGCAGTCTAGGGCGGGGGGCTTCGATATTGGATCATCGGCTGCTGTACAAGATCTGTTTACTGAATCTTCTACTAAGGGTGTGATTTCTGTATTATATTGGGAGCTCCTCTCCTTCTACCATGAAGCCTATCCATTAACAGTTAAAACAAAGTGGGAGACTAAGGTGGGTCCCATATCAGATGAGCATTGGGCACAAATTGTATCTATGACCCCACGGCTGGCCGTTTCTGAGGCCCACAGGGTGTCCCAAATTTTTCTATTGCATAGAGTATATCGTACTCATGCATTTCTTCATAAAATTGGATTACGGCCGGACTCCTGTTGTCCTCGCTGCTCCATGCCGGATGCTCATCTGCTTCATATGTTTTGGGATTGTGCACATCTCACTCTATTCTGGAGGGGGGTGGGGCAGTTGATTAGACGGGTGCATGGTTGCCCATTTACTTTGTCTATTCTAACATGTCTTTTGGGGCTACTGGAGGGGTTGGACGAGGATGGTGGTTTGTATGTCGGCATTAATAGGATCCTTTACCAAGCTTGTAAACTGATAGCTCAATATTGGTTGCGACCCTTACCGCCCACTATTGTTGAACTGATTGCTAAGCTGAATCACATCATTAGATTGGAAAAGGGAGTGTATACAAAAAGGAAAGCATTGCGTAAATTTGAATCTATTTGGGGTCCCTGGCTGGATGGCCCCGGGGCACCGTCTACGTACTTATGCAGATCTTCTGTTGAAGTGCTTTTGGGGGGTAATGGGAGGGCCCTCGCAGTTGATAATATAATAAAGGAGGTCCCAGCACTCACCGATGCAAGCAATTGATATTTATTGTATATCCAAGTCACAGGAAGCGTTTCGGCACTTAGCCTTCCTCTGCTCACAGCAGAGGAAGGCTAAGTGCCGAAACGCGTCCTGTGACTTGGATATACAATAAATATCAATTGCTTGCATCGGTGAGTGCTGGGACCTCCTTTATTATATTACAGTACTCTTTTCCTCGTGCACCACCACTTTTCAGATAGTGCCGACCATTGCTCTACTACTGGCCGTTGATACTGTCTGTGTCTTATCAGCCAATTCCTCCCATCTTTTATTACTGCATTATATGTGCAAGTCTGTTTGTGTCCTCCGAGTCTGCCTCCTTCTTTGACCGCTTTTTTCATATCTCTGTGCCTGTGTGACTGTTGTATGCTATGAGTTCTACTTTTACTGTGTGATGTGTTTAATCATCTCTCCGGACCACCGCATGCCTCTTATTTATGGTTGCTGAGGAGGGGACACTGGGGTGGGGGGAGGGAGATTGTCTTTTGTTGGGTGGGTGGGGGAGGGGGGGTTTTAGGGGAATGTTGGATTGTTTTGTATGTTTTTTTTTATTATAAAACTGAAATGAAAATTTTCTGATTTAAAAAAAAAATAAAAAAATTAACTAATAATTAAACTACCCTCTATAAAGGGGGAGCCTTCCCAACACAAGGTGTATTTTTTCTGTCCTCCTAAGGTACTCTTCTTTTTTACCTTGTCGGCCGTGTGTGTCGGCATCTGCATCAGCTGAGCATCCCGTCTGCGCTCCATTATCGTTGTTTAGCCGCCGCTCACATCTTCTGTGTTTCAGGTTGGGTTCCCGGCTTCCCTGCACCGCGGCGTGCAGGCTCTGGGCGCAGCCATGTTGGAGGCGGAGCTCTGATGTCACCTCCGTTTCCTCTGTGGCTCTAACATTCTTTTTTCTTCCCTAAATCTTTACACCTCTTAAAGGGGTACTCCACTGGCCAGCATTCAGAACTAAATGTTCTGAACGCTGTTTTCATGCTGCTGGGAATTGGCCATCATGGTCATGCCCCCCTCAATGTAAGGCACTGGGAGGGGGCGTGATGGCCGTCACACCCCCTCCCTTAGACTTGCATTGAGGGGGGCATGGCTGTGATGTCAAGAGGGGCGTGGCTGACCCCGCAGCATTAAAACAGCATTCGGAACATTTAGTTCCGAACGCTGGCCAGTGGAGTACCCTTTTAAATTAGCCTTGCCAATTTTGCTGTATCTTTTTTTAACTTTATGATGTTCCCTATTGTATGTGTTTGTTCCAGTCTTATTATTTTCCCGGCATCTGTTGTCACTTCCTGGAGGCGGGGCTTATTTCAGTTGGTGCCATTTGCCTTACTTAAACCTGCCTTTTCTCTCAGTTCTGCCTCTTTGGGCGCAGCCTTTGGTTAGTTGTTCCTGCGAGTGGTTTTTCTCTGCAGAAGTTAAATTTGATTGTTATCGCCCTATCTGTGTTTTCTCTAGGTTACAAAAATAGGTGTTTTTTTCCCTAATTATTTTAATTGTTATTCTCTTTTTTAGATGTCGGGCTCAGGTAGTCGTGATTCTGCGAGTCACAAGTCTGCAACCAAGCGAAGACATCTCTCCTGCATGGAGTGCGATATCCCTCTTCTAGACTACAAGTTTTCTCGTTGCCCCTCCTGTAGACCTCCTAAACTTAACCCCTTAAAGGGGTACTCCGCCCCTGGCATCTTATCCCCTATCCAAAGGATAGGGGATAAGATGTTAGATCGCCGCGGTCCCGCTCTTGGGGACCCCGGGGATCGCCGCTGCAGCACCCCGCCATCATTACTGCACAGAGCGAGTTCGCTCTGTGCGTAATGACGGGCAATACAGGGGCCGGAGCAGCGTGACGTCATGGCTCCGCCCCTCATGACATCATGGCCCGTCCCCTTAATGCAAGTCTATGGCAGGGGGCGTGATGACCGCAACGCCTCCTCCCATAGACTTGTATTGACGGGGGCGGGCCGTGATGTAACAATGCTCCGGCCCCTGTATCGCCCGTCATTACGTGCAGAGCGATATCGCTCTGTGCAGTAATGATAGCGGGGTGCTGCAGCGGCGATCCCCGGGGTCCCCAGCAGCGGGACCCTGGCGATCTGACATCTTATCCCCTATCCTTTTGGATAGGGGATAAGATGTCAAGGGGTGGAAGTACCCCTTTAAGGACATTTTTTTTTTTTTTTGCACTTTCGTTTTTTTCCTCCTCACCTTCTAAAAATCATAATGCTTTCACTTTTCCACCTACAGACCCATATGTGGGCTTGTTTTATGCGCTACCAATTTTACTTTGTAATGAGATCTATCATTTCACCACAAAATCTACGGCTAAACAAAAAAAAAAGTATTTGTGGGGGGGGGGAAAAGGGACTACTTCTAATCTTTGGCGGCTTCCTTTTCTACGCAGTGCACTTTTCCATAAAAATGACACCTGATCTTTATTCTGTAGGTCCATAGGATTAAAATGAAACCCAACCTATTTAGGTTTGATTTTGTTCACTTCTGTTAACAAATTATGTTTTTACATGAAAATTAGTACGTTTAAAATTCTCCTTTTCTGACCCCCATATATTTTGTATTTTTTAGTATGCAGGGATATGTGATGGCTCTTTGTGATCTGTAGTTTTCACCGGTACCATTTTTGTTTTGATGGGACTATTTGATCACTTTTTATAATTTTTTTTTTTAGGGTATACAAAGGGACTAAAAATATGCAATTCTGGACTTTGCAATTTTTTTAACGTAAATGCTGTTCACCATGTGGTTCAATTAACATTATATTTTTATAGTTCGGACATCGGCGATACCACATAGGTTTATGTTTATTTTATTTAATGGGAAAAGGTGGGTAATGCAAACTTTAATTAGGAAGGGGTTAATTCACATTTATTAACTTTAAAAAAAAAAAATTTTTTGGTCCCCATGGGGGACTATTACTCCATTGCTCCAGCCTGCCATGGCTGACAGAGCACCGATCAGACGGCGAGGAGGCAGGTAAGGGCCCTCCTGCCGTCCTCTCAGCTGATTGGGACACTGCAGTTTACCATGGTGGTCCCGATCAGCTCAGCTGAGCTGCTGTCACTGTTTTAAAAAAAAAATTTAATTTAAAATGCTGCGTTCAACTTTGATTATGGCGTCTAAGGGGTTATTGCCAGGCATCGCCGCATTAGACACGGGTCCCAGCGGCTCATACCCGCTGGGACCACCCCACTATGACGGGGTCAGTTCCTGAGTGCTCCCTGCGTCCTTAAGGAGATGACCAGGAACCCACGGTGCAGGATGTTGTTATTTGGGTTAAGAATTTTGTCACCTCATCCTTAGAAGGATTTAAGCAGTCACTCTCCTCTAAAAAGTCCTGGCATCAGTCCCCTCCGAGGGCGGTTCCTATGGTGGAGTCCTTTGTGGTATTGGACGAGACACATTATTTTTCTGACTTAGAAGAGAAACCTTCTAACCTATTATTTCCTCTGGAGAAGATCCAGAGGTTACTAAAATCCATCCAGTTGGGGGGGCCGGGATGTTGATACTGGAGAAGCTCCAGAATCCATATCTAGGGGCCTAGGGCCTTGAAAGTGGACAAATCCCTGCAAAAAGCCATGGAAGCCAAGTGGAAGAACCCGGAAAAGGGTCCGGTTTCATCCCGTCGGTTCAAGACTATGTTTCATATTAAGGAAGACAACATCCGACAGTGAGGGACTCCCAGTGGATATGGTCATCTCCAAGATGTCCCGCCGTACGGAGGTTCCATCGGATGATGGTTTATCTCTTAAGGACCTGATGGATCGCCATGCTAAATGCACCTTAAGACACAGCCACTCTGTTGCCTCTGCCTCTGTGGCAATTGCCTCTTCTGTAGTGGCTAACGTCTTAAGGAAGAGGCTTCAGCAAGCACATTCTGATATTGACTCCAGAGTCAGCAGAGATGACATTTTGGCTTCATTTAAATCCATTACCCAGGCTTCTGAGTTTCTCTGTGATGCAGCCACTCAACAAGACAAGCTTGCTGCCAAAGGAATGGCTCTTTCCTCGGCTCGTAGACTCTTGTGGCTTAAGCCGTGGAAAGCTGACAACGCCAGCAAGTATAACTTATGCTCCCTCTCCTACCTGGCAGGCACTTCGGGTCTGAGCTAGATCAGATAATGGATGGGCTTGCTGATAAATAAATGACAAGTCCCTCCCTTAGTCATATCTGGGAGGAGGCAGACAGCCTAGAAGAGGAGGGTTCTCCTATCCCCAATTTTGGCCTCAAAGAGTTCATAAGGTTGAAAAAAGACCAGAGTCGAACAAGTGCAAGCTATAACCCTAATGAGTCCCTACTGAGTTGATCCAGAGGAGGCAAAAAACCCTCATACTAGAGGTAAAAATTCCTTCCCGACTCCAAATATGACATCAGAATAAATCCCTGGATCAACCTTCTGTCCCTATAAATCTAATATACATAACCTGTAATGTTGTTATTCTCCAAAAATGCATCCAGACCCCTTTTTATATTCTTTTACAGAGTTCACCATGACCACCTCCTCAGGCAGAGAATTCCACAGTCTCGCTGCTCTTACAGTAAAGAACCCCCGTCTGTGCTGGTGTAGAAACCTTCTTTCCTCTAGACGTAGAGGATGCCCCCTTGTTATAGATACAGTCCTGGATATAAATAGATCATGGAGAGATCTCTGTACGGTCTCCTGATATACTTATACATACTTATTAGGTCGATCCTAAGCCTTCTTTTTTCTAGACTGAATAACCCAAATTCGGATAATCTTTCTGGGTACTGTAGTCTAGTGTTGGGCACGAATATTAGCATTTCAAATTTTTATTGTGAATATTGCGAATTCGCGAATATTGCAAATATATTCGAAATTATGAATATTCACTTTTTTTCCGCATATTCCTTCTTTTCACTTGTGGGCCAATTAGAATAATACAAATACACTTGTCAGAGGTTATCAACAACATCCCTAGCAACCAATAGTAAAGTTGCCCTCCCCCTCACTGTTTTCTTCCTCGAATATGCACATATGCGAATATAACGAATGCGCGAAATTCGCAAATATAGGACAAATCTTTGTCTATATGTTCGCGAAATATCGCAAATTCGAATATGGCCAATGCCGCTCATCACTACTGTAGTCCTACCATTCCCCGTATTACCCTGGTTGCCCGTCTTTGAACCCTCTCCAGCTCCACTATATCTTTCTTGTACGCTGGTGCCCTGTACTGCACACAATATTCTACATGTGGTCTGACTAGTGATTTACACAGTGGTAGAATCACAAAGGAGCATTGTGGACAATGAAACTAAATTCTACAGGTCCGTTAGGACTGAATGAAATAAACGATCTCTCCTCTTTTCTTTGAGTCACGTAAATTCTTTTGTGGTTTTAACATGTATGTATTATGTTTTTCCATTTTGCACTATTTTTGTATGTCTGTTTCTATGGCAACTCTTCTTGTGTGAATTAGCAGACATACTACTTCAGCGTCCAAGCGGACGTGAAACTAGTCGCCTTTAGTGTTATGTCCCCCCACATGACAAAGCTGCTGCTCTTACTCCCCATTTGGATTGTACATCCCGCTACTTGTTGCTGAATACAAATTTTCCATTGGACTTTCGTGGGTGAATGCAACACTTCTTTGCTTATACTATATTGGACTTGGACTCGTCAAGCTCTTCATTGGTGGAGTCAGCCATGACATGGGAGATACCTGATTCAACCTTGTTGGGTCTTGTTGATCACAGAGGCATCCCTAGTAGGCTAGGAAGCACATCTGGAAGATCTTCCAGTACAAAGTTCTTGGACATCTCGGGAACAGCGTCTTTCTTTGAATCTGAGAGAATACACTGTTATTTTCTTGGTGCTTCTTCACTTTGCCCCTCAGATCAAGGGCAAAGCTGTGAAGATTCAATTGGACAACATGACGGCTGTACTTTTATAACAACAATCAGGGAGGCACAAGATCTCAAACTCTCCTCAGAGGTGGATATGATCTTTCAATGGGCAGAGTCAAACCTGTTCCACCTATCTGCAGTCCACATCCGAGGAACATCCAACATCATAGCAGATTGTCTGAGTTGAGTTCTATCTTCAGGGGAATGGTCCCTTCATCCAGACATTTTCCATCAGATCTGCCTAAGGTGGGGTATGCCAGATATAGACCTCATGGTTACCGGCTTCAGTGCCAAGGTGAAGAACTTCTGCTCTCTATACTGACAATCAGGACAATCAGTGGGCATTGGATGCTCTGTCCATACCGTGGAGGTTCAGGCTGGCCTACATTTTCTATCCAATTTCCTTGATACCAAGGGAATTGATGAAGATTAGGCAAGACCAGACCTCAGTGATCGCCATCAATCCATTCTGGCAGAAGAGGTCTTGATTCACTCAGCTCATGGAGATGAGTCAGGCTCCGTTTTGGAGTCTTCCCCAAAAGTAGAACCTGGTGTCTCAGGGCACTTAGTTATGCTCAGATCTGCACAGATTCAACCTGACAGCCTGGAGGTTGACCAGTCCCTCTAACAATCTAGAGTCGGTCTTGAGGACATTACCCTTCTCCAGAGAGGAATCTACCCTTCTCCAGAGAGGAATAAAATCTACACCAGAATTAAGCGCATTTTTGGAGAATGGTGCCATGCTTGTCCAGGTAGTCTATTTTTCTATTTCTGCAGGATGGCCTAGACAAAGGCCTTAATATATTCTCTCTAAAGGTGCAGGTGGTGGCTATGTCATCCTTCTTAGGAAGGTCTGTTTCTCAAGACCCTGATCTTCTAGACTAAAGCCCATCATCCTTCTTAAATTCCACAATGAGATTTGTCCATTGTGCTCAGGGGGTTAACTACTCCCCCCTTTTAAAATTTTGGAAGAAGTCAACTTCAGGTTTTTATCCTTCCTTCTGGCAATTACATCTGCTAAAATAATTTGGAGTTCTACAGGTCTTTTAAGCTTCTTGCCTGCTACTTCTTTTTTTGCCTAAAGTTCCTTCCTACAATGTAAACCAGTTAATATAATTTCCAGTCCTGGGTTCTAATCTATCCTCAGGAGAAGAGACATTCCTAGATGCTCTGGAAATTTCGACGGGTCTCAGAATTTATTTCAGCAGGACAGAAGAATTTTGAAAGGATGAAAATCTTCTTCTAACCTTTTCAGCAAGAACAAGGACTGTAAGGCCTCCAAGGCTACTTTGAGCCACTGGATAAAGGAGGCTATCAGGAGTTCTTTTGTCTCCACCTTCTGGGCCGAGAAATCCTCTGTTCCTATTGGAGCTTGCTTGTCACGATTCGGCTGGCAGGAGGTGGATCCTCTGTGCCAGAGAGGGATTGGCGTGGACCGTGCTAGTGGACCGGTTCTAAGCTGCTACTGGTTTTCACCAGAGCCCGCCGCAAAGCGGGATGGTCTTGCAGCGGCGGTAGCAACCAGGTCGTATCCACTAGCAACGGCTCAACCTCTCTGACTGCTGAAGATAGGCGCGGTACAAGGGAGTAGACAAGAGCAAGGTCGGACGTAGCAGAAGGTCGGGGCAGGCAGCAAGGATCGTAGTCAGGGGCAACGGCAGGAGGTCTGGAACACAGGCTAGGAACACACTGGGAAACGCTTTCACTGGCACAATGGCAACAAGATCCGGGAAGGAAGGGAAGGGGAAGTGAGGTTATATAGGGAAGTGCACAGGTGAATACACTAATTAAACCAACTGCGCCAATCAGCGGCGCAGTGGCCCTTTAAATCGTAGAGACCCGGCGCGCGCGCGCCCTAAGGAGCGGGGCCGCGCGCGCCGGGACAGGACCGACGGAGAGCGAGTCAGGTACGGGAGCCGGGGTGCGCATCGCGAGCGGGCGCCACCCGCATCGCGAATCGCATCTCGGCTGGAAGAGGTATCGCAGCGCACCCGGTCAGCAGGTCTGACCGGGGCGCTGCGATTGCGAGGATGTTGCGAGCGCTCCGGGGAGGAGCGGGGACCCGGAGCGCTCGGCGTAACAGTACCCCCCCCCTTGGGTCTCCCCCTCTTCTTGGAGCCTGAGAACCTGAGGACCAGACTTTTTTGTCTAGGATGTTGTCCTCAGGTTCCCAGGATCTCTCTTCAGGACCACAGCCCTCCCAATCTACCAAAAAAAATCTTTTTCCTCTGACCGTCTTGGAGGCCAGTATCTCCTTTACGGAGAAGATGTCAGAAGAACCGGAAACAGGAGTGGGAGAAACAAGTTTGGGAGAGAAACGGTTGATGATGAGTGGTTTAAGGAGAGAGACATGGAAGGCATTGGGAATACGAAGAGAAGGAGGAAGAAGGAGTTTGTAAGAGACAGGATTAATCTGGCACAAGACTTTGAAAGGACCAAGATAGCGTGGTCCCAGTTTGTAACTGGGGACACGAAAGCGGACATATTTAGCGGAGAGCCATACCTTGTCTCCGGGAGCAAAAATGGGGGGGGGTTCTTCTTTTCTTATCGGCAAACCTTTTCATGCGGGATGAAGCCTGTAAAAGAGAATTTTGGGTCTCTTTCCATATGGTGGAAAGATCACGAGTTACTTCATCCACAGCGGGCAAACCAGAGGGCAAGGGAGTAGGGAGGGGGGGAAGAGGGTGACGGCCGTACACCACGAAAAATGGGGACTTAGCAGAAGATTCAGAGACTCTGAAGTTGTATGAGAATTCGGCCCATGGTAGAAGATCTGCCCAGTCATCCTGGCGGGAGGAAACAAAATGCCGTAAATAGTCACCCAGGACCTGGTTAATTCTTTCTACTTGCCCATTGGATTGGGGATGATAAGAAGAAGAGAAGTTTAATTTAATCTTGAGCTGTTTACAGAGGGCCCTCCAGAATTTAGACACGAATTGGATGCCTCTATCCGAGACGATCTGCGTGGGCAAACTGTGAAGACGAAAAATGTGTACAAAAAATTGTTTTGCCAACTGAGGCGCTGAAGGAAGACCAGGAAGAGGAATAAAATGTGCCATCTTGGAAAATCGATCAACGACCACCCAAACAACAGTGTTGCCACGGGATGGGGGTAGGTCAGTAATAAAGTCCATACCAATCAGTGACCAAGGCTGTTCGGGGACAGGCAGAGGATGAAGGAGACCAGCAGGCTTCTGGCGAGGAGTCTTATCCCGGGCACAGACAGTACAGGCCCTCACAAAATCAACAACATCCGTCTCCAGAGTCGGCCACCAATAGAAACGAGAGATGAGTTGCAGGGACTTTTTGATGCCCCCATGGCCTGCGAGGTGGGAGGAGTGACCCCATCTGAGAATCCCGAGACGTTGGCGTGGAGAAACGAAGGTCTTCCCTGGAGGAGTTTGCCTGATGGAGGCTGGGGAAGTGGAGATCAGACAGTCAGGAGGAATGATGTGTTGCGGAGAGACCTCTGCTTCCGAGGCATCCGAGGAACGAGAGAGGGCATCGGCCCTAATGTTCTTGTCGGCAGGGCGAAAATGAATTTCAAAGTTAAAACGGGCAAAGAACAACGACCACCTGGCCTGGCGAGGGTTCAGCCGTTGGGCAGACTGGAGATAGGAGAGATTCTTGTGATCGGTGTAAATGATAACTGGAAATTTTGATCCCTCCAGCAGATGTCTCCATTCCTCAAGTGCCAATTTAATGGCCAGTAGTTCTCGATCCCCGATGGAGTAGTTTCTCTCCGCCGGAGAGAAGGTCCTAGAAAAAAACCCACAAGTAACAGCATGCCCGGAAGAATTTTTTTGTAGAAGGACCGCTCCAGCTCCCACTGAGGAGGCATCTACCTCCAATAGGAAGGGTTTAGATGGGTCAGGTCTGGAGAGCACGGGAGCAGAAGAAAAGGCAGACTTGAGCCGTTTAAATGCGTCTTCCGCTTGGGGAGACCAGGACTTGGGATTGGCATTTTTCTTGGTTAAAGCCACGATAGGAGCTACAATGGTGGAAAAGTGTGGAATAAATTGTCTGTAATAATTGGCGAACCCCAAAAAACGTTGGATAGCACGGAGTCCGGAGGGGCGTGGCCAATCCAAGACGGCAGAGAGTTTATCCGGGTCCATTTGTAATCCCTGGCCAGAGACCAAGTATCCTAGGAAAGGAAGAGATTGACATTCAAACAGACATTTCTCCATTTTGGCATAAAGTTGATTGTCTCGAAGTCTCTGAAGAACCATGCGGACATGCTGGCGGTGTTCTTCTAAGTTGGCAGAAAAAATCAGAATATCGTCCAGATACACAACAACACAGGAATATAAGAGATCACGAAAAATTTCATTAACAAAGTCTTGGAAGACGGCAGGGGCGTTGCACAGGCCAAAGGGCATGACCAGATACTCAAAGTGTCCATCTCTGGTGTTAAATGCAGTCTTCCATTCGTCCCCCTCCCTGATGCGGATGAGATTATAAGCACCTCTTAAGTCCAGTTTGGTAAAGATGTGGGCACCTTGAAGGCGATCAAAGAGTTCTGAGATAAGAGGTAAAGGGTAGCGGTTCTTTACCGTGATTTTATTAAGTCCGCGGTAATCAATGCAAGGATGCAGGGAGCCATCTTTTTTGGATACAAAAAAAAATCCAGCTCCGGCAGGAGAGGAGGATTTGCGGATAAACCCCTTTTTTAAATTTTCCTGGATGTATTCAGACATAGCAAGAGTCTCTGGAGCGGACAGAGGATAAATTCTGCCCCGGGGTGGAGTAGTGCCCGGGAGGAGGTCAATAGGACAGTCATAAGGCCTGTGAGGAGGTAAAGTCTCAGCTTGCTTTTTGCAAAATACGTCAGCATAGTCCATATAAGCCTTAGGGAGACCGGTTACAGGGGGAACCACAGGGTCACGGCAGGGAGTACTGGGAACCGGTTTAAGACAGTCCTTGAAACAAGAAGTACCCCAGCTCTTGATTTCTCCTGTGGACCAATCAAGGGTTGGGGAATGGCGTTGAAGCCACGGTAATCCAAGGAGAATTTCGGAAGTGCAATTGGAGAGGACCAAAAACTAAATTTTTTCGTGATGAGGTCCGATGCACATTAGGAGGGGTTCCGTGCGGTAACGCACGGTACAGTCCAATCTTTGATTGTTAACACAATTGATGTAGAGGGGTCTGGCGAGACTGGTCACCGGGATGTTGAACCTGTTGATGAGAGAGGCAAAAATAAAATTTCCTGCAGATCCGGAGTCCAAGAAGGCCATAGTAGAGAAGGAGAAGATGGAGGAAGATATCCGCACAGGCACAGTAAGGCGTGGAGAAGCAGAGTAGACATCAAGAACTGTCTCCCCTTTGTGCGGAGTCAGCGTACGTCTTTCCAGGCGGGGAGGACGGATAGGACAATCCTTCAGGAAGTGTTCGGTACCGGCACAGTACAGGCACAGATTCTCCATGCGGCGTCGTGCCCTCTCTTGAGGTGTCAAGCGAGACCGGTCAACTTGCATAGCCTCCACGGCGGGAGGCACAGGAACGGATTGCAGAGGACCAGAGGAGAGAGGGGCCGGGGAGAAAAAACACCTCGTACGAACAAAGTCCATATCCTGGCGGAGCTCCTGACGCCTTTCGGAAAAACGCATGTCAATGCGAGTGGCTAGATGAATAAGTTCATGCAGGTTAGCAGGAATTTCTCGTGCGGCCAGAACATCTTTAATGTTGCTGGATAGGCCTTTTTTAAAGGTCGCGCAGAGGGCCTCATTATTCCAAGATAATTCGGAAGCAAGAGTACGGAATTGGATGGCGTACTCGCCAACGGAAGAATTACCCTGGACCAGGTTCAGCAGGGCAGTCTCAGCAGAAGAGGCTCGGGCAGGTTCCTCAAAGACACTTCGAATCTCCGTGAAGAAGGAGTGTACAGAGGCAGTGATGGGGTCATTGCGGTCCCAGAGCGGTGTGGCCCATGACAGAGCTTTTCCGGACAGAAGGCTGACTACGAAAGCCACCTTAGACCTTTCAGTAGGAAACTGGTCCGACATCATCTCCAAGTGCAGGGAACATTGTGAAAGAAAGCCACGGCAAAACTTAGAGTCCCCATCAAATTTATCCGGCAAGGATAGTCGTAGGCCGGAAGCGGCCACTCGCTGCGGAGGAGGTGCAGGAGCTGGCGGAGGAGATGATTGCTGGAGCTGTGGTAGTAGCTGCTGTAGCATCACGGTCAGTTGAGACAGCTGGTGGCCTTGTTGCGCTATCTGTTGCGACTGCTGGGCGACCACCGTGGTGAGGTCGGCGACAACTGGCAGTGGAACTTCAGCGGGAGCCATGGCCGGATCTACTGTCACGATTCGGCTGGCAGGAGGTGGATCCTCTGTGCCAGAGAGGGATTGGCGTGGACCGTGCTAGTGGACCGGTTCTAAGCTGCTACTGGTTTTCACCAGAGCCCGCCGCAAAGCGGGATGGTCTTGCAGCGGCGGTAGCAACCAGGTCGTATCCACTAGCAACGGCTCAACCTCTCTGACTGCTGAAGATAGGCGCGGTACAAGGGAGTAGACAAGAGCAAGGTCGGACGTAGCAGAAGGTCGGGGCAGGCAGCAAGGATCGTAGTCAGGGGCAACGGCAGGAGGTCTGGAACACAGGCTAGGAACACACTGGGAAACGCTTTCACTGGCACGATGGCAACAAGATCCGGCAAGGAAGGGAAGGGGAAGTGAGGTTATATAGGGAAGTGCACAGGTGAATACACTAATTAAACCAACTGCGCCAATCAGCGGCGCAGTGGCCCTTTAAATCGTAGAGACCCGGCGCGCGCGCCGGGACAGGACCGACGGAGAGCAAGTCAGGTACGGGAGCCGGGGTGCGCATCGCGAGCGGGCGCCACCCGCATCGCGAATCGCATCCCGGCTGGAAGAGGTATCGCAGCGCACCCGGTCAGCAGGTCTGACCGGGGCGCTGCGATTGCGAGGATGTTGCGAGCGCTCCGGGGAGGAGCGGGGACCCGGAGCGCTCGGCGTAACATTGCTCTCTAATTGTATAAGTCACTATAGACTTGATTCTAAGTTTTCAGAATACACACTTTCAGGCAGTCTATACTAAATTCTGCCCACAGTGAAGGTCCCTCCCAATAGGGGATTACTTCTTGCTACATCCCCACTTGTGCTGCTGGTAGGACATAAGGGAAGCATTACTTTCTAACGTTAATTTATTTTCCCTTAGTCCTACAGCAGCACTCAAATATCCCTCCCTTTTATTTTTCTTGTGTATTTCTTTTTCTTGTTACCACACACCTTTGTGTTGAGGAGGCTCCCACTTTATAGTGGGGTAGTTTTAATTAGAAATTTTGATTTAAATCAACTAATTAACTATCTGACCTACCAGCTCCACAGGGGCAGAATACCCGCACTTGTACTGCTGTAGGATTAATAGAACACAAATTAACATTAGAAAGTGACGCTTATTACCCGTTCTTTCTCATATTCATTTTCTTCTATAATTGCTGTGTCACTTTATAGAATAAACATAATCAACAGACCGGCCTCTCCCCGTGTGATGAATGTGAATCACACCCACTGTACTCTGAACTTACATACTTTTACTTTCATTTCTTCTTCTACTGTCAGCGATGGCGTCTGCTGGTCTAAGAGAGGAGCTGGAATGTTCTATCTGTCTGAACCTTTATACAGATCCTGTAACCCTGAGATGTGGACACAACTTCTGCCGGGTCTGTATTGATCAGGTCCTGAATACACAGGACGGGTCTGGAGTTTATTCCTGTCCTGAATGTAGAGGAGAGTTTCAGGATCGGCCGGCACTGCAGAAGAACATCACTCTGTGTAATGTGGTGGAGACTTTTCTGTCTGCTTTACTGGGACAAGAGGTGACCGGGATCTGCTGCACTTACTGTGTGGACTCTCCTGTACCTGCTGTGAAGTCCTGTCTGATGTGTGAGGCTTCTCTGTGTGATAAACACCTCAAAGTTCACAGCAAGGGACCAGAACACGTCCTGACCGAGCCCAGAACTTCCCTGGAGAACAGGAAATGCTCCATTCATCGAAGAATCCTGGAATATTACTGTACTGAGGACAATGCTTGTATCTGTGTGTCCTGCTATGTGATTGGAGAACATAATGGACATAAGATAGAGTCACTAGATGAGGCCTTCGAGAAGAAGAAGGAGAACCTGAGCAAGGTTCTGCAGAAACTGATAACAAAAAGAAAGAAGACTGAGGAAAGAGTCCAGAGTCTGGTGGAGCACTGGAGAAAAGCTCAAGAAAAAGCATCTGGAGAAGCGGAGAGAGTCACTGCCCTGTTTAGAGACATCAGGAGACGGGTGGACAACCTGGAGAAGAGGATCCTGAGTGAGATCTCCAGGCAGGAGGAGAAGATGTCACGGTCACTGTCTAATATCATCCAGAAGCTGGAGATAAAGAAGAACGAGCTGTCCAGGAAGATGAGGGACATTGAGGAGTTGTGTAACATGACTGATCCACTGACTGTCTTACAGGGTCCAGACACAGGTGACTTGTGTGATCCTGAGGAGGGGGGAGGGGATGAGGACATAGGGGGACATGATGGAGGTGATCGGGGTGTGAAGTGGATCTCACACACATTACACACATTATCTGATATAATAAGAGATGTAAATGTCACCTTCTATATGCAGGATCCTATAGACCCAATACTGGATGTAAATACAGCTGCTAATAATGTCCATATACCAGATGACCTGGAAATTGCATCCCGAACACTAATAAACCAGAATCGTCCAGAAACTGCAGAAAGATTCCAGGAGAATCAGGTCATGGGCATCTGTAGTTTCAATTCAGGGCAACATTACTGGGATGTGGAAATCAGCGGATCAGGATTGTGGAGGGTGGGGATGTGTTATCCCAGTATAGACAGGAGGGGGAATCAGTCAGTCATTGGCAATAATAAGAAGTCCTGGTGTTTGTGTGGAGGGCGGCAGGTATATAATAATCAGTGTTCAGTGATACATGACGGTAAAGTGATCCTGTTACCTCACCAGATCTCCAGTGATAGATTCAGGATCTATCTGGATTATGAGGCCGGGCGGCTGTCCTTTTATGAGCTGTGTGACCCCATCAGACACTTACACACCTTCACCACCACCTTCACCGAGCCCCTTCATGCTGCACTATGTGTATATAGAGGTTGTTTAAAGTTTGCAACTTGAAACTACAGTACGTACAGGTGAAGCAGCAGTGTATGGTTACTAAAGGTCAACATCTATGGGAACGCTAAATCTAGGGCTACATAGAGATTTTATTGGTGTACTTCTGGCTGATTTTAAAGGGGTACTCAGCCGGAAAACATCTTATCTCCTATCCAAAGGATAGGGGATAAGATGTCTAATCACGGGGGGTCCTGCCGCTGGGGACCCCCACGATTTCCGGAGCTTGGAGCTTTCGCATTCGTGATGTCACACCACACCCCTCCATTCATGTCTATGGGAGGGGGCGTGACACCTAGTACATAGCCGTCACACCTCCTCCCATAAACCTGAAAGGAGGGGGTGTGGCAGCTGAATTCACCAGTCATCGTGCACAGAGTGGAGTTCGCCCCGTGCACCGGATGGCTGGGGTGTTGTCGTGGGGAAGGCAGAGATCACCAGCAGCAGGGCCTCGCAATTAGACATCTTATCCCCTATCCTTTGGATAGGGGATAAGATGTTTTCCGACAGAGAACCCCTTTAACTGTTGAGTACAGCTTTGGTATGGCTAATTGGTGGGTGTCCTACCAGGATCCCGAGAATGGGGAGAAAATTGTCCCTGGAATGATTAAAGCCCACTAATTCCATATGGGGCTTCCAAGCATTGCCAAGCTCCCATAAAGAATAAATGGAGTGTTGACCATGCATGCGCAATGCACTATGTTCATAGTGGGGGATATTTCACTTCTGTACTCAGTGGTTGGACCCCTACCAACCAGCTGATTATTCCATATCTTGTAAGAGGTTGCTTCATGCAGTGAGAATACCCATTAAAAATCAATAAGCAATGCAACAAAAATCTCATTGTAGCCGTGGACTAAAGTAGAACAAACACATGGGTATCAAAATTCATTGTGTGAACAAAATGTTTTTTGTTTTTTTTTGTAAATTATATTCATTCTAATAAAATACTATAGTAAAATACGCCTAAGGCCAGAACACCCTCTTAAAAGTGGGGTACGTTTATTAATGATTGATTGATGGAATATATTGTTAAACTTATAATTGTGGTGAAAAAAAAAACTGGTGATTTAAAAACAGAAATAAAAAATCCTGACATCTGTGTGGTGTTCTTTTCTGTTTCTTCTGTCAGTTCCAGTCTATATGTTCATGTAGCACAAAATCTACAAAACTGCAACATTAGCTTTGTGCCCCTTCCCCCACTGACTTTTCATTCCAGGATAACCAAGTTCAACAGTGGGGGATCCAGGGAGGGCAGAGGGGGAATTGGACCTCTGGAGTGTAATGCTCAATCACTCTCCTGACCAGAGGTGTGTGTGGCATCAACCCCAGTAACCCGTATAGAATTAGAAAGTCTCAACATGGGTAAACCCACTGTGCTAGCAAATTGGAAATCAATAAAGTTAACAGCTGACCCAGTAAACAAAAGCCAAACCAGCATGTTATTTACCCTGATAAGAAATATACATAGGGAGAAACACCTTGGTGAAAGAATCGAGAAGTATCTGTGCACCCACGTGGCCATCCCGATAACCACTTACACCCTAGAGTTTTCCGTCTGTAGACATTTGGGAAAGGAGTTCAGAAAATGATCTGCCTCCCCATCCTTATGGTGACAGTTTAGGTTGGGTCTGTCTGATTTACTCAAAGACTTATTGGTTAGCTACCCTCCTCCAACTCTGGCTGTACTAATGGACTGACGACTGAAGGAACGTAGACAGGAACAGTCCTCCCCACCTACCACACACCTTCTGTCAGATCCATCTCTGTCTTCCATTAGCTCACCAAGGATTCCAGAAGAACCATTCCTTTTGCCAGAAAAGCGCTCAGGAAACTCAACCTGAGGCTCTATAGGAAACGTGTAAGGGGTAGCTAGAACTTTGAGGTCTCATGATGTCTGACTTGTTTGGTCAAGTCCTGGGTTAAACCCTACATCTGGTCCACTAAGGCAGATGGTGTCCAGATGCAGGAGGACAGCGCAGTACAAAATCAGAACCAGAATGAATGTTATACAAGCAAAGGGGTCAAACTAGAAGAGTCAGGGTCAGGTCCAAATTAGCAGACAAGAGGCAAGGTCAGTAAACAAGCAGACATCAAAGTCCAAAAATGCCGTAATACACAATGGCCCTCATTTACTAAGAGGGTAGGGTTTTTGATTGTTGTTGTTTGATTTTTTTTTGTCCTCTTTTTTTTTTTTTCCCGCTTGTTACTTACTAAAATGTTGCACGGTGTACTTTTTTTGGCACACAAGGGATTTTTTAATCCTCAACAGAAAGGACGGGGAAAAAAGGTTCTCTTCCGGTATGTGAGAATCTGAGGCAAGAGACACTACCTCAACAACCAGCAATGCAAAAGCATGACATTTCCAAAGCATTTGCCAAATTCCTGAGACATTTTCAACAATATGTAAAAAATTTTGGAATACCATTTGAGCATGCATTTTTATATGCTTAAGTCACCTTATGTTGGATAACCCCTTTAAAGCAAACTGTTCTTTTATTACCTCATCGATGGTGTTACCGAAACCCATTCCTAGGAAATTTAGCCAGGAATCCCACTAACGTTTTATATGAGCTTTCTGCAAAGCTTGAGTCACAGGAGCAAACTGTTTGTGTGTTAAGAGACAGAAACATGGCCAGTTTATCCCCCAGAGCATGAGTAAGCGCCAAATTGGATTTAGATTTTTGGTGTCCCCTATCTATACTGAGGTCTAGATCAGTGAGAGTCAGGCTGTGTTCACATCACGTTTCTTACATACGGGGAGAGGATCCGGCTGGGGGATGGGAAAACCGCGCTCTTCGGTATCCGAGTCGGCCCCCATCTCATTCATTTGAATGAGCCGACCGGAGTCCGATAGTGACTCCAGTCGGCTAATTTTCTGCCTCTTATCCAGTTTTGTGACTGGACATAACACCGTAGTATACATTAGTATACAACCGTAGTAATTATTTGAATGAGCAGACTGGAGTCAGATGATGACTCTGGTCGGCTCATTTTTGCCCCGTATCTGGTTTTGTGACCGTACTACAGTCACAGTATACTACAGTTTTCAGTCCGGTCCCAAAACCGGATACAGGGCAAAATGAGCCGACTGGAGTCACTATCTGACTCCAGTCTGCTCATTCAAATTACACCATGTTCCAAGTTATTATGCTTCCCACCCTCATAGATTTTTTGCTTGAGGATGCTCCAAAGGTTCTCAATAGGATTGAGGTCAGGGGAGGATGGAGGCCACACCATAACTTTCTCTCCTTTTAACCCCATAGCAGCCATTGATGCAGAGGTATTCTTTGCAGCATGAGATGGTGCATTGTTATACATGAAGATGATTTTATTACGGAAAGCATAGTTCTTCCTTCTGTACCAGGGAGGAAAGTGTTCAGTCAGAAACTCCACATACTTTGCTGGGGTCATGGTTTTTGTTGCAATTTATAATGAGGTCTGTTGGGTCTGGCTTGGTGTCTCTTTTTTTTCAGGGAAGAGTAGAAAAGCATGCTGGGCTTTTTCTTCCCATAAAATCTGACAGACCCTCTGACTGATCTCTCATGGTAATATGGGCCGAGCCTTACAAATAGATCTCCTATTGCACCTGATAAGTTTGAAAGCTTATAGAAAATACCTTATAATATTTTATTCCCTTACGTCCTACAGCAGCATAAGTGGGGGTGTTCTGCCTCTGTGGAGATGGTAGGACAGATGGAAATTTTGATGAATTTCAGTCAACTAATTAAATAATTAAACTAATCCCTATAAAAGGGGAGCCTTCCCAACACAAGGTGTATTTTTTCTGTCCTTCTAAGGGACGGATAGGTTGCCTCTAGTGTGGGGCTTGGAGTTTTTGACTCTTCTTTTTCTTTTTTCCCTTGTCGGCCGTGTGTGTCGGCATCTGCATCAGCTGAGCATCCTGTCTGCGCTTTGTTACCGTTGTTTAGCCGCCGCTCGCAGCTTCTGTGTTTCAGGTTGGGTTCCCAGCTTCCCTGCACCGCAGCGTTCAGGCTCTGGGCACAGCCATGTTGGAGGCGGAGCTCTGATGTCACCTCCATTTCTTCTGTGGCTCTAACATTCTTTTTCCTTCCCTAAATCTTCACACCTCTTAAAGGGGTACTCCACTGGCCAGCATTCAGAACTAAATGTTCGGAACGCTGTTTTCAAGCTGCGGGGGGGGGGGGGGGGGGTCGGCCACACCCCTTGTGACATCATGGTCATGCCAACTCCCAAAGACTTGCATTAAGGGGGGCGAAAACAGCATTCGGAACATTTTAGTTCTGAACGCTGGCCAGTGGAGTACCCCTTTAAAATAGCCTTGCTAATTTTGCTGTATCTTTTTTTTACTTTATGATGTTCCCTATTGTATGTGTTTGTTCCAGTTTTATTATTTTCCTGGTGTCTGTTGTCACTTCCTGGAGGCGGGGCTTATTTCAGTTGGTGCCATTTGCCTTACTTAAACCTGCCTTTTCTCTCAGTTCTGCCTCTTTGGGCGCAGCCTTTGGTTGTTTGTTCCTGCGAGTGGTTTTTTTTCTCTGCAGAAGTTACATTTGATTGTTATCGCCCTATCTGTGTTTTCTCTAGGTTACAAAAAAAGGTGCTTTTTCCCTAATAATTTTAATAAATATATTCTCGTTTTTAGATGTCGGGCTCAGGTGATCGTGAGTCTGCGACCAAGCGTAGACCTCTCTCCTGCATGGAGTGTGATATCGCTCTTCCAGGCTACGAGTTTTCTCGTTGCCCCTCC
This sequence comes from Hyla sarda, assembly GCF_029499605.1. Lineage (NCBI taxonomy): Eukaryota > Metazoa > Chordata > Amphibia > Anura > Hylidae > Hyla > Hyla sarda. Next base: position 414,697,393 of record NC_079192.1, read on the forward strand.
TGTAGACCTCCTAAACTTAACCCCTTAAAGGGGTACTCCGCCCCTAGACATCTTATCTCCTATCCAAAGGATAGGGATAAGATGTCAGATTGCTGCGGTCCCGCTGCTGAGGACCCCCGGGATCGCCGCTGCGGCACCACGCTATCATTACTGCACAGAGCGAGTTCGCTCTGTGCGTAAAGACAGGCGATACAGGGGACGGAGCTGCGTGACGTCATGGCTCCGCCCCTCGCTACATCACGACCCGCCCCCTTAATGCAAGTCTATGGCAGGGGCGTGACGACCGTTACGCCCCCTCCCATAGACTTGTATTGAGGGGGCGGGCCGTGACATCATGAGGGGTGGAGCCGTGACGTTACAATGCTCTGTCCCCTGTATCGCCCATCATTACACACAGAGCGAACTCGCTCTCTGCAGTAATGATAGCGCTGTGCCGCAGCAGCGATCCTGGGGGTCCCCAGCAGCGGGACCGTGGCAATCTGACATCTTATCCCCTATCTTTTGGATAGGGGATAAGATGTCTAGGGACAGAGTACCCCTTTAAGGACTCTGGGTTTTTTCATTTATGCACTTTCGTTTGTTCCTCCTCATGTTCTAAAAATCATAATGCATTCAGTTTTCCACCTACAGACCCATATGTGGGCTTGTTTTATGCGCTACCAATTTTACTTTTTAATGAGATCTATCATTTCACCACAAAATCTACGGCTAAACAAAAAAACAGTATTTGTGTCATTTTTGGTGGCTTCCTTTTGTACGCAGTGCACTTTTCCATAAAAATGACACCTGATCTTTATTCTGTAGGTCCATAGGATTAAAATGATACCCAACTTATATAGGTTTGATTTTGTTTTACTTCTGTTAACAAATTATATCTTTTTGCACGAAAATTAGTATGTTTACAATTCTCATTTTTCTGACCCCTATAAATTTAAAATTTTTCAGTATGTGGGGATATGTGATAGCTCATTGTGATCTGTAGTTTTTACCGGTGCCATTTTTGTTTTGATGGGACTATTTGATGACTTTTTATACATTTTTTTTAGGGTATACAAAGGGACTAAAAATATGCAATTCTAGACTTTACTATTTTTTTAACATTATATTTTTATAGATCGGACATCGGCAATACCACGTAGGTTTATGTTTATTTTATTTAATGGGAAAAGGGGTTAATTCACATTTATTAACTTTTTTATATTTTTTACACTTTTTTTTTTGTCCCCACAGGGGACTATTACATACAATCCTTGGATTGCATACACTTTTCAATGCATAGCACAACATTGATCGGTGGTATCAGTACTCCATTGCTCCAGCCTGCCATGGCTGACATAGCACCAATCGGGCGGCAAGGAAGCAGGTAAGGGCCCTCCACTCAGCTGATTGGGACACCGCAGTTTACCATGGTGATCACGATCAGCTCTGCTGAGCTGCTGGCACTTTTTTTAAAACATTTTTATTTAAGATGCTGTGTTCAACTTTGATCACAGCATCTAAGGGGTTAATGCCAGGCATCACCGCGATCGGTGACGGACGAATTAGACTCGGGTCTCAGCGGCTCATAGCCCCTGGGACCACCCCACTATGACGGGGTCAGCTCCTGAGTACTTCCTGCATCCTTAAGGAGATGACCAGGAACCCCCGATGCAGGATGTTGTTATTTGGGTTAAGAATTTTGTCACCTCATCTAAAAAGTCCTGGCATCAGTCCCCTTCAAGGGCGGTTTCTATGAAGGAGTTCTTTGTGGTATTGGACGAGACACATTCTTCTTCTGACTAAGAAGAGAAACCTTCTAACCTATTATTCCCTCTGGAGAAGATCCAGAGGTTACTAAAATCCATCCAGTTGGGGGACCGGGATGTTGATACTGAGAAAGCTCCAGAATCCATATCTAGGGGCCTAGGGCCTTGAAAATGGACAAATCCCTGCAAAAAGCCATGGAAGCCAAGAGGAAGAACCCGGAAAAGGGTCCAGTTTTATCCTGTCGGTTCAAGACTATGTTTCATATTAGGGAAGACAACATCCGACAGTGAGGGACTCCCAGTGGATATGGCCATCTCCAAGATGGCCCGCCATACGGTGGTTCCATTGGATGATGGTTCATCTCTTAAGGACTTGATGGATCGCTGTGCTAAATGCACCTTAAGACACAGCCACTCCGCTGCCTCTGCATCCGTGGCAATTGCCTCTTCTGTAGTGGCTAACGTCTTAAGAAAGAGGCTTCAGCAAGCACATTCTGATATTGACTCCAGAGTCAGCAGAGATGACATTTTGGCTTCATTTAAATCCATTACCCAGGCTTCTGAGTTTCTCTGTGATGCAGCCACTCAACAAGTCAAGCTTGCTGCTAAAGGAATGGCTCTTTCCTCGGCTCGTAGACTCTTGTGGCTTAAGCCATGGAAAGCTGACAACGCCAGAAAGTATAACTAATGCTCCCTCCCCTACCTGGCAGGCTCTTGGGGTCTGATCTAGATCGGGTAATGGAGGGGCTTGCTGATAAATAAATGACAAGTCCCTCCCTCATATCTGGGAAGAGGCAGACAGCCTAGAAGAAGAGGGTTCTCCTATCCCCAAAGAGGAGGCTCCCAGTGTAGAGGCTTGTTATGATTCGGCTAGCTGGATGTGGATCCACTGTGTCAGCGAGGGATTGGCGTGGACCGTGTCGGTGGACCGGTTCTAGGGTTGCTACTGGTATTCACCAGAGCCCGCCACAAAGCGGGATGGTCTTGCTGCGGCGGTAGCAACCAGGTCGTATCCACCGGCAACGGCTCAACCTCGCTGACTACTGAGAAGGCGTGGGACAGAAGGACTGGACAGAGGCAAGGTCAGACGTAGCAGAAGGTCGGGGCAGGCGGCAAGGTTCGTAGTCAATGGCGATAGCAGAAGATCTGGAACACAGGCTTTGGACAACACTAAACACTTTCTCTGGCACAAGGCAACAAGAAGTGAGGTAATATGGACAGGGAGCAGGTGGAAGCTAATCAGACTGATTGGGCCAGGCACCAATCACTGGTGCAATGGCCCTTTAAATCTTAGAGAACTGGCGCGCGCCAGAACATGACAGCCGAGGACCGGGACGGGTAAGTGGCTTGGGATGCGATTCGCGAGCGGGCGCGTCGCGCTATGCGAATCGCATCCCCATCGTGAATATCAGTGCAGCGCTCCCGGTCAGCGGGTCTGACCGGGGCGCTGCAGAGAGGAGAACGCCGCGAGCGCTCCGGGGAGGAGCAGGGACCCGGAGCGCTCGGCGTAACAGTACCCCCCCTTAGGTCTCCCCCTCTTTTTGTCTCCTTGTCCCTTCAACTGAGACAAGAACATAGGGGACGCCTCTTGAGTTTCCTTCTGAAAAAAAAAGTCCTGGGTAGCTACATCAGCGGCCGGTAGTCCAGAAGAAGTGGGAATGGGGAGGGGGGGCAGAGGGTGAAGCATGTCACGGGGCAGAGTGTCACCAGGACGGGGGCTATGAGGAGGCACGGCACAGTCCTGATAGGCCTTGGGGAGACCAGGCATAGAAGGAGACACTGAGGCCCGACAGACGGGACTGGGAGCAGACGTGAGGCATTTCTTGTGGCAAGCAGGACCCCAATTCTTGATCTCCCCGGTGGTCCAGTCAAGGGTGGGAGAATGATGCTGGAGCCATGGCAGACCGAGGAGGACTTCAGAGGTGCAGTAGGGCAGGACGAAAAATTCAATTTTCTCGTGATGCAGTCCAATGCTCATAAGCAAGGGCTCTGTGCGGTAACGCACAGTGCAGTCCAACTTCACTCCGTTGACCGAAGAAATGTAGAGCGGCTTGACGAGATGGGTCACCGGGATGCAGAACCTATTCACCAAAGAGGCCAGAATAAAATTTCCAGAAGAACCAGAGTCCAAGAAGGCCACGGCTGAGAAGGAGGAGTTGGCAGAAGGAGAAATCCGCACGGGCACAGTGAGACATGGGGAAGCAGACTTCGTAGCAAGAGATGCCACACCCACGTGAGCTGGGTGCGTGCGTTTCCCAGACGTGGAGGGCGAATAGGGCAATCCACCAAGAAATGTTCGGTACTAGCGCAGTACAGACATAAATTTTTATCCCTACGGCGAGTCCTCTCTTCATGGGTCAGGAGAGACCGATCCACTTGCATAGCCTCCTCGGCGGGAGGCACAGGGGTAGAATGCAAAGGATACTGTGAGAGAGGTGCCCAGAGATCAAGGTCTTTTTCCTGGCGGAGCTCCTGGTGTCTTTCAGAAAAACGCATGTCAATGCGGGTGGCCAAATGGATAATGGATGCAGGTTGGCAGGAATCTCTCGTGCGGCCAGCACATCCTTGATGTTACTGGATAGGCCTTTTTTAAAGGTCGCGCAGATAGCCTCGTTATTCCAAGATAATTCGGAGGCGAGAGTACGAAATTGGATGGCGTACTCGCCTACTGAAGAATTACCCTGGACCAGGTTCAGCAGGGCAGTCTCGGCAGAAGAAGCTCGGGCTGGTTCCTCGAAGACACTACGGACTTCAGCGAAGAAGGACTGGACTGTGGCAGGATCATTGCGGTCCCAGAGCGGTGTGGCCCAAGACAAGGCCTTTCCAGACAGAAGACTCACTACGAACGCCACCTTAGACCGTTTTGTAGGAAATTGGTCCGACAACATCTCCATATGTAGGGAACATTGAGATAAGAATCCACGGCAGAGTCTAGAGTCCCCATCAAATTTGTCTGGCAGGGACAAGCGGAGGCTAGGAGCGGCCACTCGCTGCGGAGGAGGTGCAGGAGCTGGAGGAGGAGATGGTTGCTGCTGTAGCAGTGGCAGAAGTTGCTGTAACATGGCGGTCAACTGCGACAGCTGCTGTCCTTGTTGGGCAATTTGCTGCGATTGCTGGGCGACCACCGTGGGTAGGTCAGCGAGACTTGGCAGCGGCACCTCAGCGGGATCCATGGCCGGATCTACTGTTATGATTTGGCTAGCTGGATGTGGATCCACTGTGTCAGCGAGGGATTGGCGTGGACCGTGTCGGTGGACCGGTTCTAGGGTTGCTACTGCTATTCACCAGAGCCCGCCGCAAAGCGGGATGGTCTTGCTGCGGCGGTAGCAACCAGGTCGTATCCACCGGCAACGGCTCAACCTCGCTGACTGCTGAGAAGGCGTGGGACAGAAGGACTGGACAGAGGCAAGGTCAGACGTAGCAGAAGGTCGGGGCAGGCGGCAAGGTTCGTAGTCAATGGCGATAGCAGAAGATCTGGAACACAGGCTTTGGACAACACTAAACGCTTTCTCTGGCACAAGGCAACAAGATCCGGCAAGGAAGTGCAGGGGAAGTGAGGTAATATAGCCAGGGAGCAGGTGGAGGCTAATTAGGCTGATTGGGCCAGGCACCAATCACTGGTGCACTGGCCCTTTAAATCTTAGAGAACTGGCGCGCGCCCTAGAGAGCGGAGCCGCGCGCGCCAGAACATGACAGCCGAGGACCGGGACGGGTAAGTGGCTTGGGATGCGATTCGCGAGCTGGCGCGTCCCGCTATGCGAATCGCATCCCCATCGTGAATGTCAGTGCAGCGCTCCCGGTCAGCGGGTCTGACCGGGGCGCTGCAGAGAGGAGAACGCCGCGAGCGCTCCGGGGAGGAGCAGGGACCCGGAGCGCTCGGCGTAACAGGGCTCTAGTCTCCCCCATCCTTCTAAGGAAAAAAAAGCAGTCAGACCTTTTATATCTTTTAATTGCAGGTCTATATCCCCTTCCAGGACTTTTTTGGTCTCCCAGGCGCAGAGAACCAGCCCCTCCCAGTGGGAGGAAGACTAGTAACATAGTTCATAAGGTTTAAAAAAGACCAGAGTGGAACAAGTTCAACCTATATCCCTCATGAGTTCCTACTGATTTGATCCAGAGGAAGGCAAAAAACTCTCATACTCGAGGTAAAAATTCCTTCCCGACTCCAAATATCAGAATAAATCCCTGGATGAACCTACTGTCCCTATAGATCTACAATCCATAATCTGTAATCTTATTACTCTCCAAAAATGCATCCAGACTGCTTTTAAATTCTTTTACTGAGTTAACCATGACGCCCTCCTCCGGTAGAGAATTCCACAGTCTCACTGCACTTACAGTAAAGAACCCTCGTCTGTTCTGGTGTAGAAACCTTCTTTCCTCTAAACCTAGAGGACGCCCCCTTGTTATAGATACAGTCCTGGGTATAAACAGATCATGGGAGAGATCTCTTTATTGCCCCCTGATATATTTATTCATAGTTATTAGGTCGCCCCTAAGCCTTCTTTTTTTTCTTAACTAATCCTAATTCTGATAATCTTTCTGGGTACTGTAATCCTCCAATTCCCCGTATTACTCTGGTTGCCCGTCTTTGAACCCTCTCCAGTCCACTATATCTATCTTGTGCACTGGTGCCCACTAATGTACACAGTATTCTATGTGTGGTCTTACTAGTGATTTGTATAGCGGTAGAATTATTTCCTTGTTGTGGGCATCTATGCCCCTATTGATGCCCCCCATGATTTTATTTGCCTTGGCAGCAGCTGCCTGACACTCGTCACTACAGCTAAATTTACTATTAACTAAGACTCCCATGTCTTGTGCTTTTTCCTAGAAGATTAGACTGCTTCCATAAAAGATCTGTGGGTTCTTAATATAATCGCCCACAGGCACTCTTTAGATCTTCTTTCCCCTGACAGATTTGTCATCACTGGCCTTCTTTCTCGTACGAGACTGGAGCTCCTGGAATTATTGGTTCGAGAGAACCTCTCCAAGGAGGCCCTGGAGGAAGTCGTCCCCCCCAACTCAACAAGGACTCTGGCTTTATTCTCCAGTCTTCCTGGTTCCAAAAATCTACAGAAGACTGGAGCATGACCTGCCCTTTCTAAATCGTTTTACAAAAAAGAAACCTTTTCAGTCTGTCATAAGTATCCTTAAACCAGGGGATTTTATGGCAACTTTGGACTTGAAGGATGAACATGTGCAAAGAAATTGGGAAATGCCGTCAGGCACTGCTTAGCACAAATTACCAAGGCGCGGTAATCACTGTACGGCCAAGACACTGTATATGCTGGTGGTGCTAACATAAAAAGCTCAAGCATATCCAATGAAGTATAAGCAAAGAAATGTTGCACTCACCCAGCAAAAGTCCAATGGAACCTTTTTATTCAGCAACAGGCAGCAGGATGTACAATCCAAACGATAGGGCATACCACTAAAGGTGATTAGTTTAACGTCCTTCTTCCGGCTAAGCATACGTCATCCTGAAGTGGTATGTATGCTAATATACACAAGGGGGTTACCATAGAAACAGACTAATACAAAAATTGAAAGGAAGGCATAATACATACATGTTAAAATCACAAAAGAATTTAAGTGAAAAGAGGAGAGATCGTTTATTTCATTCAGTCCTAACGGACCTGTAGCATTTAATTTCCTTATCCACAATGCTTCTTTGTGAAGTAGGTGGATATGCCGATCCTCTCCTAGCGGGACTTTTTCTATCCCCTTTAGTCCAGCAAACCTTAACCCTATAGGGTTACTCTCATGGCATTCAGCTATATGAAATATAAACCAGGTAGCTCCTATGCCGGTATGGAGAGAATATAAGTGGTCCCAAAATCGTGCATATAATTTCCAGGAACATTTATATTCTCTCTGTACTGGCATAGGAGCTACCTGGCTGAATGCCATGAGAGTAACCCTATAGGGTTAAGGTTTGCAATACCTGAGAGGATACTAGTCCCACTAGGAGAGGATCGAAATATCCATCTGCTTCGCAAAAAAAGCATTGTGGATAATGAAACCAAATGCTACAGGTCCGTTAGGACTAAATGAAATAAGCGATCTCTCCTCTTTTGAGTCACGTAAATTCTTTTGTTGTCTCAACATGTATGTATTATGTTTTTCCCATTTTGCACTATTTTTGTATTAGTCTGTTTCTATGGTAACCACCGTTGTGTGAATCAGCATACATACCACTTCAGGATGACATATACTTGGCCGGAAGAAGCGTCCAAGCGGACGTGAAACTAGTTGCCTTTAGTGGTATGCCCCCCGCCCGCACGAGAGAGCTGCCGCTCTCACTCCCCATTTGGATTGTACATCCTGCTACTTGTTGCTGAATAAAAATGTTGGACTTTTGCTGGGTGAGTGCAACACTTCTTTGATTATACTTCATTGAACATGAAGGATGCCTACCTGTTTATCCAGACTCTCTATCCAAAGCTCGTCACACTCTTCATGGGTGGAGTCAGCCAAGAGATGGGAGATACTTGATTCAACATTGTTGGGTCTTGTTGATCACAGAGGCATCCCTAGTAGGCTGGGAAGCCCATCTGGAAGATCTTCCAGTACAAGGTTCTTGGGCATCTCGGGCACGGCATCTTGTTTGCTTGGTGCTTCTTCACTTTGCCCCTCAGATCAAGGGCAAAGCTGTGAAGATTAAATTGGACAACATGACGGCTGTACTCTATAACAACAATCAGGGAGGCACAAGATCTCAAACTCTCCTCAGAGGTGGATATGATCTTTCAATGGGCAAAGTCAAACCTCCACCTATCTGCAGTCCACATCCGAGGAACATCCAACATCATAGCAGATGGTCTGAGTCGAGTTCTATCTTCGGCTGAATGGTCCCTTCATCCAGACATTTTCCATCAGATCTGCCTAAGGTGGGGTATGCCAGAGACTGACCTCATGGTTACCAGGTTAAAGGCCAAGGTGAAGAACTTCTGCTCTCTATACTGAGAGGACAATCAGTGGACATTGGATGCTCTGTCCATACCGTGGAGGTTCAGGCTGGCCTACATTTTCTACCCAACTTCCTTGATACCAAGGGAATTGATGAAGATTAGGCAAGACCAGACCTCAGTGATCGCCATCATTCCATTCTGGCAGAAGAGGTCTTGATTCACCCAGCTCATGGAGATGAGTCAGGGTCCGTTTTGGAGTCTTCCCCAAAAGTAGAACCTGGTGTCTAAGGGCACTTAGTTATGCTCGAATCTGCACAGATTCACCCTGAAAGCCTGGAGGTTGTACAGTCCCTCTTACAATCTAGAGTCAGTCTTGAGGACATTACCCTTCACCAGAGAGGAATCAACAAATAAAGTCTACACCAGAATTAATAACATTTTTGGAGAATGGTGCCATGCTTGTCCAGGTAGAGGTTTTAGATGCCCCTCTACCCTCTATTTTTCTATTTCTGCAGGATGGCCTAGACAAAGGCCTTAATATATTCTCTCTAAAGGTGCAGCTGGTGGCTTTGTCAGCCTTCTTAGGAATGTCTTCCTCAAAGGTGCTTCTAGACCAAAGCCCATCATCCTTCTTCCATTCCACAATGGTATTTGTCCTTTGTGCTCAGGGGTTTAGGGTTTAACTACTCTCCCCTTTAAGCCTTTGGAAGAAGTCGACTTCAGGTTTTTATCCTTCCTTCTGGCAGTTACATCTACCAAAAGAATTGGAGAGCTAGAGGTCTTTTAAGCTTCTGGCCTGCTACTTAGTTTTTTCCCCCTTTTCTGCTTAAAGTTCCTTCCTACAACCTAAATCAGTTAATATCATTCCTGGCTTCTAATCTATCCTCAGAAGAGACATTCCTCCATACTCTGGATATTTCCAGGTGTCTCAGAATTTATTTCAGCAGGACAGCAGAATTTCGAAAGGATGAAAATCTTCTTCTAACCTTTTCAGGCAAGAACAAGGACTGTAAGGCCTCCAAGGCTGCTTTGAGCTGCTGGATAAAGGAGGCTATCAGGAGTTCTTTTGTTCTCCACCTTCTGGGCTGAGAAATCCTCTGTTCCCCTTGGAGCTTGCTCTCTAATTGTATAAGTCCCTATAGATTCTATAGATTCTAAGTTTTCAGAATACACTGTTTTCGGGCAGTCTACCCTGAATTCCGCCCGCAGTGAAGGCCCCTCCCAATAGGGGATTACTTCTTGCTACATCGCCACTTGTGCTAGGGATCGACCGATATCGTTTTTTTAGGGCCGATACCGATAATCGGTGGAGGTTAGGGCCGATAGCCGATAACTTATACCGATATTCCGGTATAAGTTAACGGCTATTTATCCCCCAGCCACACCGCTGCAGATCATTGATTTAAAGCGGGCGCTTTAAATCAATGCACTGCAGTGGCTTTTGCAGTGCCATAGGCCGCCACCCGCTTCTCTCCCCCTACCTGTCAGGGTGGTCCGGGCCATCCATCCTTCCTGTAGTGTCCGGCGGCATTCCGGGTGGAGGGTGAACCGGTCCGGGCTGTCCTTCTTCTCCGGGGGTCCTATTCTCCACTCCGGGCAGGCCTAGTAACGCAGCATAGACGCCGCTGCGCAGTGACGCCTGTGCGCAGCGACGCACCTGACGTCACGGCGTAGTGGCATCTATGCAGCGTACTAGGCCGGAGCCTGCCCGGAGTGGAGTAGAGGACCCCCGGAGAAGGACAGCCCGGACCGGTTCACCCTCCACCCGGAATGCCGCCGGACACTACAGGAAGGATGGATGGCCCGGACCACCCCCATTACGGGTAAGTTTAATTTTTTTATTGACTCGGAGGGTGGGGGAGGGTTCCGACCGGTATAGTGGTATGGGCAAAAAATCCATACCGTGGGAGAAAAAAAAACGGTATCCGGTTCATACTGTTATACCGGCCAGCTCTACGGTGATACCGGCCAGCACTACGGTGGGGGGTGCGACGCGGTGCGGTGGGTCGGGGGGGGCAGTCGCGGTGCGGCGGATCGGGGGGGGCGCTCGCGGTGTGGTGGGGGCGGTGCGGGGGGCGGGGCATTATCCGCTTATCGGCAAGGTAATTGCCGATACCGATAATGCCCAAAATCGTGTTTATTGCCCGATAATATCGGCCATACCGATAATCGGTCGATCCCTAACTTGTGCTGCTGGTAGGTGTAAGGGTCACGGCAGGTGGTGGATCCTCAGGGCCTGTGTGGATGATGACTTGAGCCGTGCCAGGGAGCGCAGTCTAAGGTGCCACTGATTTTCACCAGAGCCCGCCGCAAAGCGGGATGGTCTTGCTGCGGCAGGCGACAGCTGGGACGTAGCATGGCACAGAAGGAAACTGTCAAGACGTGGTCAAGGTAGCAGTAGGGCAGGACAGGCAGCACAGGTGCAGGGTCAAGGTAACAGAACAAGGATCAGGTACACGGATATCAGGAACACAGTATGCTTTCTCTAGCGCACTAAGGGAACAAAGGGAGGAGCTGATACTTATAGGCAAGGTGCAGGTGTAGCTCTGGGGCTAAGAGTACAGGAAGACCAGGGAGGTGAGTGACGGACTGGAATTCGCATGCGGGCGCGTCCCGCGATGTGAATCCCAGGTCTGCCGGCAACGGGGACATGATGTATTTCTTTTTCTTGTTACCACACACCTTGTGTTGAGGTGGGGTAGTTTAATTAGTTAATTAATTAGTTAATTTAAATCAAAATTTCCAGCTCCACCACCAGCTCCACGGGGGAAGAATACCCCACTGCTGTAGGATTAATAGAAAACAAATTAACATTAGAAAGTGACACTTATTACCGGTTCTTTCTTATATTTGCTCTCAAATATATTTCTCATGTTAATTTTCTTCTATAATTGCTGTGTCTCTTTATAGAATAAACATTGTCAACAGACCGGCCTCTCCCCGTGTGAAGAATGTGAATCACACCCACGGACCTCTTATATACTTTTACTTTCATTTCTTCTCTTTGCTGTCAGCGATGGCGTCTGCTGGTCTGGGAAAGGAACTGGAATGTTCTGTCTGTCTGAACCTTTATACAGATCCTGTAACCCTGAGATGTGGACACAACTTCTGCCGGGTCTGTATTGATCAGTTCCTGAATACACAGGACGGGTCTGGAGTTTATTCCTGTCCTGAATGTAGAGGAGAGTTTCAGGAGCGGCCGGCACTGCAGAAGAACATCACTCTGTGTAATGTGGTGGAGAATTTCCTGTCTACTCATCAGGACGAGGCCGTAATCTTCTGCACTTACTGTGTGGACTCTCCTGTACCTGCTGTGAAGTCCTGTCTGATGTGTGAGGCTTCTCTGTGTGATAAACACCTGAAAGTTCACAGCAAGGGACCAGAACACGTCCTGACCGAGCCCAGAACTTCTCTGGAGAACAGGAAATGTCCCATCCATAAAGAAGTCCTGAAGTATTACTGCACTGAGGACTCTACTTGTATCTGTGTGTCCTGCTATGTGATTGGAGAACATAATGGACATGAGTTGGAGTCTATAGATAAAGCTTCTGAAAAGAAGAAGGAGAAATATAAAAATGTTCAGAAGAAACTGGTCACAAAGAGAAAGAAGACTGAGGAAAGAGTCCAGAGTCTGGAGAAGCGAAGGAGAAAAACTCATAAAAAAGCATCTAGAGAAACCGAGAACATCGCTGCCCTGTTCATAGATACCAGGAGACGGCTGGACGACCTGGAGAAGAGGATCCTGAGTGAGATCTCCAGGCAGGAGGAGAAGATGTCACTGTCACTGTCTGATGTCATTCAGAAGCTGGAGATAAAGAAGAACGAGCTGTCCAGGAAGATGAGGGACATTGAGGAGCTGTGTAACATGACGGATCCACTGACTGTCTTACAGGATCCAGACACAGGTGACTTGTGTGATCCTGAGGAGGAGGGAGGGGATGAGGACACAGGGGGACATGATGGAGGTGATGAGGACACAGATGACTTGTGTGATTCTAAGGAGGTGGAGGAAGGTTATGAGGACACAGATAACCTGGGGAATCTTGAGGAGGAGGATGAGGGAGATGATGAGGACACAGATAACCTGGGGAATCTTGAGGAGGAGGATGAGGGAGATGATGAGGACACAGATGTCTCATATGATCCTGAAGAGGAGGGAAGTGATGAGGACACAGATGACTCATATGAATCTATTGAGGAAGGAAGTGATGAGGACTCAGATGATTTGAGTGATGCTGAGGAGGAAGGAAGTGATGAGGACACATTAGGGCATGGTGAAGGTGATCAGGGTCTAGAGCTGGTCTCGCGCATATCTCATGCATTATCTGATATAATAAAAGATGTGATATTCTATGTACATGATCCTGCAGACATATTACTGGATGTAAAGACAGCTTGTAATAATATCCTTATAGCAGACGACCTGAAAACAGCAACCTGGACACAAGAAAACCAGAACCGTCCAGATACAGCAGAGAGATTCCAGTATAACCAGATGATGAGCAGTACGGGATTTACCTCAGGACAACATTACTGGGATGTGGAGATTGGTATATCGGAGGATTGGAGGGTAGGGATGTGCTATACCAGCATAGACAGGAAGGGGCGTCAGTCATATATTGGTGATAATAACAAGTCCTGGGGTTTGTGTGGAGGGGAGTGGTGTAATAATCGGTGTTCAGTGATACATGACAGTAAAATGATTAAGTTACCTCACCAGATCTCCAGTGATAGATTCAGGATCTGTCTGGATTATGAGGCCGGGCAGTTGTCCTTTTATGAGCTGTGTGACCCCATCAGACACTTACACACCTTCACCACCACCTTCACCGAGCCCCTTCATGCTGTATTATGTGTGATATTGGGTTCTATAAAGATATCAGGGGGAGGAGCAGCTGTGAGGGGCCATCATAATAGAGGAAATCTGCCCAGAGACTGGTTACACTAATCCGATTGGTGGAGCATTCAGACAGTAGGAGGCAGCAGTGGGAGGGGCTACAGAGCTGATCTTTGTATTTATCTTGTATTCCTGCTGCATGGAAAGCTGTGATTGGTTATCTGTCCTACACTCAATAGCAAGAGCATAACTAGAAATGATTGAGTGTCTCAAACTTTTGAATGCCCCCCACCCCTCTTTTTCCTTAGCATCAACCTTTACCATCTCCATGTAAAAGTTAAAGGGGTTATCCAGGAAAAAACTTTTTTTTTTATATATATATATCAACTGGCTCCAGAAAGTTAAACAGATTTGTAAATGACTTCTATTAAAAAATCTTAATCCTTTCAGTACTTATGAGCTTCTGAAGTTAAGGTTGTTCTTTTCTGTCTAAGTGCTCTCTGATGACACATGTCTCGAGAACCGCCCAGTTTAGAAGCAAATTCCCCATAGCAAACCTCTTCTAAACTGGGCGGTTCCCGAGACACGTGTCATCAGAGAGCACTTAGACAGAAAAGAACAACCTTAACTTCAGAAGCTCATAAGTACTGAAAGGATTACGATTTTTTTTTATAGAAGTAATTTACAAATCTGTTTAACTTTCTGAAGCCAGTTGATATAAAAAACAAAGTTTTTTCCTGGATAACCCCTTTAAGACCTGTTTTAGCCAATTCACGCAAAAATAAATAAGCTGCATAGATAACATTATCTTTACATTCATGACAGTTGGGACATTTCCAACGCAAGGGGAGTACGGTATTTAGAATTTACTTTTGTCCTAAAAAATAATTCACACATGCCTATGAGGGATCCTATGACCGTCCGTCCTTATGCTTTTTCCTTTGTCCCGGGTTAGTTGGACTTTGGGGGATGTTTCTACATTGTTTGGGTTCATGATTTTTTTTTTTTGTATTACCATAACTGACATATATCAAGCATATTGTCAGGGGTGCAACTTGTGCTCTTCTTTATGTAAAATGTTTAAAATACTTAATAAAATATTTCGAAAAATGTTTTCCTTTTTAAACTTAATTTTGTCTTCTTAAGAGACTTGATTACTCTAACAATACTTTGCATTGTGTTCTAGGAGAGTTAAGATGGGGCCTCCACTAGGCCCCCGGTGCCTTCTCATCCTCTTGGCACCTCATCATTCTCATTAGGTTCGCCTAGATGCCATAGTCGCTATTGATCATGGCATCAAGTTGGATAAACAGCCAGGATCAGAGTTATCTCATATTCTGACTGCGGTGGGTGTCAGCCAGGGCCGCCATCAGGGGGGTACAGCCAGTACCCCAGTAAGGGGCCCTGGCTCCCAAGGGGCCCGGAGCCCCTACTGCACAACAGCAGCCCCAGCACAGAAGCAGAAGACCGCTGTTAAAACAGCAGCCTCCTGCTTCCACTGGCAGCTGCGACCCAATACTTACTGCACCTGTCCTCTCCTCCCTGTATGAGGCTCTTAGGGTAGGTTCACACTGTGGAATTTCCAGCAGAATTTCTGACAGAGATCAAGCCGGCGGCACTAGGACCGCGGGGACTACATTGCCGTCCCCATAGATGGCAATGCATTTCTGAGCAGATCTCCCAAAAAATCCACCCAGAAATGCATTGCAGTCTATGGGGCAGCAATGCTGTCTGCTCGGTCCTAGTGCCGCCGGCTCGATCTCCGGTAGAAACTCTGCCAAGAAATTCTGCAGTGTGAACCTAGCCTTACAGGCAGCAGCACAGTGGAGCGATTTACTGCCGAACATCGGGACCTTCGGTGATGTCATTATCATGTGATCAGTCACATGGGTGGGAGGAGCCTGACTGCTGTGCTGTGGAGGCATAGGAAGAAGTTCCTGTATAGGGGAATGTGTATCATGGGAAGGTAACCTGTAGTACATACACACACAAATAAATATATCTGTGTTTTTCAGCCAGGTTGCCCCCAGCTGTTACAAAACTACAGCTGTCTGGGCATGCTGGGAGTTGTAGTTTTGCAACACTGGAGATACATTGTTTGGAAAACACTGCACTATAACATTTTACACACACTGCATTATACACACCCACCACACCCCCCCCTTTTCCCATTTTTAAAAAATAAAATAATTTAAGAATCCAAACATGTGGTATCACCGCGTGCATAAATGTCCAAACTATTACAATATAACGTTAATCAACCCGCATGGTCAATGGCGTAATTGTTAAAAAATACCAAAGTCCACAACTGCACATTTTAAGTCACTTCATATACCATAAAAAAATGAATTAAAAGTAATCGAAAAGTCCCATCAAAACAAAAATGGTACCAGTAAAAACTACAGATCAAAGCGCAAAAGGTGAACCCTCACACAGCCCAGTATATGGAAAAATTCTAAAGCTATAGGGGTCAGAAGAGGATGATTTTAAGTATACAAATTTTTGTACAAAAAGTTATTTAAAAAAAATAGTAAAATAAAACAAAGCTTATAAAAATTGGTTATTGTTGTAATTGTACGGAACTACAGAATAAAGATAATGTCATTTTTACTGAAAAGTGCACAGGGGGATCAGAGGGGGCAGAGGGGGATCAGAGGGGGCAAATGATATAGCACAGGGGGTTGATCAAGGGGGGGAGGGGATAAAAGTGCATGGGGGGTAGCAGCCCGATTTGTAATGCTACTGGTATACTGGTATCATGTTGTACATCGTAGGACGTGCAACGTGATATGTGCAATTGGCTGTACTGTGAGGGGTGTCCAGGGGGCCCAGGCCTGAGCTGTGTATGGGGCCCCAAAATTTCTTATGGCAGCCCGGGTGTCAGCTGCAGTTAGCAGACAGCACCCACCATAATCTAAGGAACAGGATCTCTGCAGAATTTGCTACTCAGACATTCTCTTCATCCATATTGACCCAGGTAATGGAGCCCCACCATGGTAATATAATGCCCCAGATGACAATAGAGGCCCCCTTTATGTCACACACACCAGTTCTACCCTCTTTTGCTGCTTTTAGGCCCTGCACAGTCTGGTCCTCCATTGTAGTCTCACATATTAATCGTGTTAACAGCCAGCTCTGAGCCACACAAGAATTACTTATTGTTTAACTCCCCCTCCCGCGTTTCCATCAGAATTTCTCAGTAGTGCAGCCTCAGGCTTGAGGTCTGGAACTTCAGGATCCTATCTCGGCATACAAATGAGAAATAATTATTTTTTTTATTGTACGTTAAATTAAATTTTTCCGGTTATTTTTCTTTAAAGGAGTAGTAGTGGGGTGCAGGGAAACTTATCCTCCAGCTAAAGCATAGGGGATAAGTGTCTGAGCGCGGAGAGTCCGACCTCTGTGATCTCCTGCCCGGCACCTAGATCTCCTTGTGTATGGTTTGATCTCCATTCCATGAAAGGAGACTGTGGACATCCCGCATGAAGTGGTGGTCAACACACCCCTTTATGTATCTCTATGGGAGAGCTGGAGATGCACGAATAGAGATGCATGGAGGGGACGTGTTGGCCACCGCTTCGTGCGGATAGGAGATAAGTGCTTCTGCACCACAGTTCTCCAAAACACCAACATTGTCCTTAGGTTGTGTGTGGCATTGCAGCTCAGTTTCATTGAAGTGAATGGAGCCAAGTTGTAATTCCACAAACAACCTGAGGACAGGAGTGGCGCTGTTTTTGGGAAAACCTGGATAACCTCTTTAATGAATTAATTAAACAGATTTTGTCAAATTTAGAAAAATTCATATTCCTTCTATGTTTTGAATCCTCTCCAATACTAATGCAAAATACTTACCTAAATTTGGTTACTTCCTCTTTTCCCATTTTTTCAAATAAAACAAAAGAAAAAAAAAAAAAAAACACATTTGGTATCGCCACATGAAGAAATGTCCAAACTATTAAAACATTTATGATAGTTATTGTCCATTACTTAAACTATGCTGACAGGGACTTGCATTTGCATCGGTCTGCACAGCTTTGCTCAACAGGCAGATTTGCTTTACCCTGCTATATCCGGCGACCTTAAAGTGGTACTCCGCCCCATCTTATGCCCTATCCCGCCGCTGGGGACCCGGCTATCTCAGCTCCCCAGACATCCAGTGCATGGAGAAAAACAAACTTTGCTCCGTGCCGGATGACTGGTGATGCGGAGGCCCGTGACATCACGACCACGCCCCCTCAAAGCAAGTCTATGGGAGGGGGCGTGACGCCCCCTCCCATAGACTTGCATTGTGGGGGCGTGGCCGTGACGTCATGGGCCTCCGGTGCTGAACCCGATGCTCTAAATGAACGCTGGGTGCAGCACAAAGATTGCGGGAGTCCCCAGCAGTGGGACCCACACGATCAGATATCTTATCCGCTATCCTTTGGATAGGGGATAAGATGTCCAGGGGCGGAGTACCCCTTTAAGGGTCCTGCGCCTGGATGGCACTTCCACCACTTATACTTCCCCCGTGGCCGCTTCCATACTCCTAGATTCTACCGAAGATGTGGACACTTCCTCCAGGGTATCCCAGAAACATCGGAGTGCTGACAAATCCAATTCTGGAGCAACGTCTGGAGACTGAGATGCATTGCGGTACTTCCTTTAATTTGTTTCTCTCTTACCTATGATATTGCCCAGATGCTGTCCCTTCTGCGTTACTAGGAAGGACTACTTCATGGTTTCTGCTTTCTAGGAGAGCTCTGTGCTAAATTGTGCCTTTTGGCGCTCATGCAATTCAGTAGGCGCTACTACCAGGCACATTGTTCTTTCTTAGTTCATTGTACTCTTTCCTATTGAATTTTATACTTATGCTTTAGCTTTATGCCCTCCTCACGGTTAAGATAGGGTTATAGCCCATTATTAAAATTATTTGGGGGACTTGAACGTGGATCACACAGCACTAGAGGACAGGAGGTGCCCCCAGGAAGCGAATTCGCCTCTTTTTTTACTAGTATGGTCAGCGTGGTCACGTATAGATTAATTACTTGACCTCTCCGCCTCTGCTACACAGGGTGACGTCAGTGGAGATTTCTGATATAATAACAGGATCTCGGATCACGCTCCAGTGCTGCTGAGCATTGCTCTTGTCACCCCTAAAGGTACAGACATTCTGTGGTGCATCCCCTCCTCACTTGCTGCCAACACAACATTCCAGTCACACTTAACCTCTTCAGGACACAGGGCGTATGGATACGCCCTGCATTCCGAGTCCTTAAGGACCGAGGGCGTATCCATACGCCCGTGGGAAATCCGGTCCCCACCGCTAGCCGGTTAGGGACCGGAGCCGGATGCCTGCTGAAATCATTCAGCAGGCACCCTGGCACATCGCCCAGGGGGGTCCTGAGACCCCCCCATGTCGGCGATCAGAGAAAATCGCATGTCAATTCAGACATGCGATTTTCTCCAATTCCGGGCTGATCGGGTCTCTGGTGACCCGATCACCCGGAAAATAGGGCTGATCTGAGCTGTCAGCAACAGCCCCGATCAGCCTAAGGGATAGGAGTGAGGTCACAAAGCTGCAATCTCCTCCTATCCCCTGCCATTAGCTGACCAATGGCAGCGCAGAGCAGGGGGTTCTGCCCGCCCTTGGATGTCGAGGGGATCTGGGAAGAAGATGGAGGCCGTACCTGCAGGAGAAGATGCCTGGGGACCTGAGATCTTCGCTGGAGCCTGCTGGATCAGGTAGGGAATCGACAGTGGGGGGGGGGAGGAATTGAAAGTGAAAGTAAAACGATCTTTACTGTGGCAACCACTAGGAAGGCCAAACTGCAACTCCCAGCAAAAGCTGTCTGGGCATGCTGGGAGTTGTAGTTTTGCAACATCTGGAGGGTCACGGTTTGGAGACCACTGTTACAGTGGTGCCCAAACAGTAGCCCTCCAGATGTTGCCAAACTACAACTCTCAGCATGCCTTGACAGCCCAGGCATGCTGGGAGTTGCAGTTCTGTAACATCTGTCCCTTCAGATTTAGCAATTTTCATGAAATTTTTGAAAACTGCTGCTCTACTTTGAAGCCCTCTAATTTCTTCAAAAAGCAAAAATATGTCCATTTTATGATGCCAACATAAAGTAGACATATTGTATTTGTGAAGAAAAATAAAATTTATTTGGAATATCCATTTTCCTTACAAGTAGAGAGCTTCAAAGTTAGAAAAATGCAAAATTTTCAAAATTAACGCCGCAATTAACGCCGCAATAAAGTAGAATATGTCACGAAAAAACAAACAATCTCAGAATCAGAATATTCGGTAAAAGCGTTTTCGCGTTATTAATTCGTAAAGTGACGGTGGTCAGAATTGCGAAAAAGGGCTCAGTCCTTAAGGTGAAAAAGGTCTGCGTCCTTAAGGGGTTAAAAGGCTGGTAGCTAGAGTATTTTGGTACGAATGCCCTACAAACATCAACTCCTAGATTATTCTGGGACACGGCAAAAGCGGTGCTAAGGAGAAGAATCATGGCGTACGTCACACAAAAAGAGAACTGCGGGGGCCCTCTTTCTTAAAGCTACACAAACCCTAAGAAGCGCAAATACTGCTTATTTAGATTCTCCAAATGACACTAACTGGGCCCATTGGGAAAGGGCTGACTTTCAGGATAGCCAGGAACAGCTTTATACTTTGTTCAGGGCATAGGCGTGCGCACGGGGTGTGCCGGGTGTGCACAGGCACACGCTAATCACCGCAGCCGCGGCCCGCTGCTGCAGGACTTTTTTTTTTTTTCCTTACTACTAAGCTCCAGCCCCACCGGACATCCCCGACATCACCAGCCGGAGGACGGGGGATAGATTGGCCGGAGCCGCAAATTTAAAAAAGAAAATGCATTTTTAAACATCCGGTGTGCCCTGAAAGACTTTCAGGGCACACCGGATGTTTAAAAATGCATTTTTTTTTATTTGCGGCTCAGGCCGCTCTATCCCCCTGTCCTCCGGGCAGCTCTATCCCCCGTCCTCCGGCCGCTCTATCCCCCTGTCCTCCGGGCCGCTCTATCCCCTGTCCTCCGGCCGCTCTATCCCCCGTCCTCCGGGCCGCTCTATCCCCCCTTCCTCTGGGCCACTCTTTTCCCCTTCCTCCGGGCCGCTCCTCCCCCTTCCCCGGCCGCGCACACTGCTGCACTAACTGCAGACGCAGGGGCTGCCCCGCAGCTGCGCACGTCTGCTTACACCTCCTGGGATGATCCTGGCCGCAACTCCTGGCACCGAGTGTCCATTCCTCAGCATGAGGAAGAAGTGGGCGATGGTGCAAAGTGTGCAGGAGATGGGAGTGGACGTGCCCGGCCTCTGACCCCAACATGGCTGCCGCAGGTAAGAAAAGTGCACAGACCGAGGACGGGAGGGAGGTGGACTTGTGTGTATTATGTATGTATGGTGTGTGTGTAATATGTATGTATGGTGTGTGTGTAATATGTATGTATGGTGTGTGTAATATGTATGTATGGTGTGTGTGTGTAATATGTATGTATGGTGTGTGTGTAATATGTATGTATGGTGTGTGTGTAATATGTATGTATGGTGTGTGTGTAATATGTATGTATGGTGTGTGTAATATGTATGTATGGTGTGTGTAATATGTATGTATGGTGTGTGTGTAATATGTATGTATGGTGTGTGTGTAATATGTATGTATGGTGTGTGTGTAATATGTATGTATGGTGTGTGTATTATGTATGTGTGGTGTGTGTGTAATATGTATGTATGGTGTGTGTATTATGTATGTGTGGTGTGTGTAGTATGTGTGTATGATGTGTGTGATAGGTATGTATGTATGGTGTGTATTATGTATGGTGTGTGTAGTATGTGTGTATGATGTGTGTGATATGTATGGTGTGTATTATGTATGTATGGTGTGTGTATTATGTGTGTATGATGTGTGTGATATGTATGTATGTATGGTGTGTATTATGTATGGTGTGTGTAGTATGTGTGTATGATGTGTGTGATATGTATGGTGTGTATTATGTATGTATGGTGTGTGTATTATGTGTGTATGATGTGTGTGATATGTATGTATGTATGGTGTGTATTATGTATGGTGTGTGTAGTATGTGTGTATGATGTGTGTGATATGTATGTATGTATGGTGTGTATTATGTATGGTGTGTGTAGTATGTGTGTATGATGTGTGTGATATGTATGGTGTGTATTATGTATGTATGGTGTGTGTATTATGTGTGTATGATGTGTGTGATATGTATGTATGTATGGTGTGTATTATGTATGGTGTGTGTAGTATGTGTGTATGATGTGTGTGATATGTATGTATGTATGGTGTGTATTATGTATGTATGGTGTGTGTATTATGTGTGTATGATGTGTGTGATATGTATGTATGTATGGTGTGTATTATGTATGGTGTGTGTAGTATGTGTGTATGATGTGTGTGATATGTATGTATGGTGTGTATTATGTATGTATGGTGTGTGTAATATGTATGTATGGTCTGTGTAGTATGTATGTATGATGTGTGTGATATGTATGTATGTATGGTGTGTGTAATATGTATGTATGGTGTGTATTATGTATGTATGATGTATTTATGTATGATGTGTGTGTATATATAATGGATTTGTGTATGTATTATGTATGGTGTGCATATGTATGTATTATGTATGTATTATATATGTATGATGTTTGTATTTATGCATTATGTATGTATAATATATATATATATATATATATATATATATATATAAAATGCATAAATACAAACATAATACATACATATGCACACCATACATAATACATACACAAATCCATTATATATACACACACATCATACATACATAAATACATCATACATACAGTACATACATACCATATATATGTTATGTATGTACTGTATGTTATGTATGTATGATGTATTTATGTATGTATTATGTGTGTGTATATATAATGGATTTGTGTATGTATTATGTATGGTGTGCATATGTATGTATTATGTTTGTATTTATGCATTATATATATATATATATATATATATATATATATATATATGTGGGGGAACTATATTGCACCTAATGTGGGGGAACTATATTGCACCAAATGTAGGGGAACTGTACTGCCCCTAATGTGGGGGAACTATATTGCACCTAATATGGGGGAACTATACTGCACCTAATGTGGGGGAACTATATTGCACCTAATGTGGGGGAACTATATTGCACCTAATGTGGGGGAACTGTACTGCACCTAATGTGGGGGACTATACTGCACCTAATGTGGGGGAACTGTACTGCACCTAATGTGGGGGAACTGTACTGCACCTAATGTGGGGAACTATACTGCACCTAATGTGGGGGAACTATACTGCACCTAATGTGGGGGAACTGTACTGCACCTAATGTGGGGGAACTATATTGCACCTGTGGAGGAACTGTACTACTAACCTAATGTGGGGGAACTATACTGCCAACCTAATGTGGGGGAACTATACTGCCAACCTAATGTGGGGGAACTATACTGCCAACCTAATGTGGGGGAACTGTACTACTAACCTAATGTGGGGGAACTATACTGCACCTAATGTGGGGGAACTATACTGCCAACCTAATGTGGGGGAACTGTACTACTAACCTAATGTGGGGGAACTATACTGCACCTAATGTGGGGGAACTATACTGCACCTAATGTGAGGGAACTATACTGCACCTAATGTGGGGGGAACTATACTGCCAACCTAATGTGGGGGAACTGTACTACTAACCTAATGTGGGGGAAC
The DNA here is from genome assembly GCF_029499605.1 of Hyla sarda. Classification (NCBI taxonomy): domain Eukaryota; kingdom Metazoa; phylum Chordata; class Amphibia; order Anura; family Hylidae; genus Hyla; species Hyla sarda. The sequence continues at coordinate 414,720,640 of NC_079192.1, forward strand.
TATACTGCACCTAATGTGGGGGAACTATATTGCCAACCTAATGTGGGGGAACTGTACTACTAACCTAATGTGGGGGAACTATACTGCCAACCTAATGTGGGGGAACTATACTGCCAACCTAATGTGGGGGAACTGTACTACTAACCTAATGTGGGGGAACTATACTGCACCTAATGTGGGGGAACTATATTGCCAACCTAATGTGGGGGAACTGTACTACTAACCTAATGTGGGTAATACAATACAGAAATTTAGGTGCACTACTGTGGTAGATGTATACAGTGACATTGGCTAATCCCTCAACACTGATGTTAAAATTGAGACATTCGCCAGTGTATCCTTATATAAAGGACACACCAGAGCCCGCACACCAACGCCAAGGTTTCTCAGATAGCACGGGACCTAACGCTAACCTACCTGTGCGTAATAAGCAAAAACCAGGGGCCAGTGGGCAATTACAGCAGCACTAGGTCGACATGCAGCCTGCTCCCAGTTCCCTCCAGCGTGACTGAGCACACATACAATGGAAGGGGGGAGAGAGGCTACAAGCCCCACCCAAGTTGGCTGATATAGGTGCATGGCCTCACAGGTGCAACCCTAATGCTGCCTGGAAAGTGTTCAAGGCGCATTAACATATGGAGTTTACACACCTCCACGTATAAATTTACAAACAACAACAAAAAACGTGGTCTCAAATGGCTGGAGGTGCTCAACCCCAAATGCAGTTGTGCATATATACTGGGGGAGCAGATCCTGCCCTTGTAGTCCGTTGCTAGGGGCGATCCCCAGCATAAAAATGCATACAATGGAGGATGCCTGCAGCGGACTACAAGTGCCACAATAGAATCCTACACCAGATAAACGGTGTGGATATGTAACAATTAGAATAATACAATACAGAAATTTAGGTGCACTACTGTGGTAGATGTATACAGTGACATTGGCTAATCCCTCAACACTGATGTTAAAATTGAGACATTCGCCAGTGTATCCTTATATAAAGGACACACCAGAGCCCGCACACCAACGCCAAGGTTTCTCAGATAGCACGGGACCTAACGCTAACCTACCTGTGCGTAATAAGCAAAAACCAGGGGCCAGTGGGCAATTACAGCAGCACTAGGTCGAACTATATGGGGGAACTATACTGCCAACCTAATGTGGGGGAACTATACTGCCAACCTAATGTGGGGGAACTGTACTACTAACCTAATGTGGGGGAACTATACTGCACCTAATGTGGGGGAACTATACTGCCAACCTAATGTGGGGGAACTGTACTACTAACCTAATGTGGGGGAACTATACTGCACCTAATGTGGGGGAACTATACTGCACCTAATGTGAGGGAACTATACTGCACCTAATGTGGGGGGAACTATACTGCCAACCTAATGTGGGGGAACTGTACTACTAACCTAATGTGGGGGAACTATACTGCACCTAATGTGGGGGAACTATATTGCCAACCTAATGTGGGGGAACTGTACTACTAACCTAATGTGGGGGAACTATACTGCCAACCTAATGTGGGGGAACTATACTGCCAACCTAATGTGGGGGAACTGTACTACTAACCTAATGTGGGGGAACTATACTGCACCTAATGTGGGGGAACTATATTGCCAACCTAATGTGGGGGAACTGTACTACTAACCTAATGTGGGGGAACTATACTGCACCTAATGTGGGGGAACTATATTTCCATCCTAATGTGGGAGATTTATACTGCCAACCTAATGTGGGGGAACTATACTGCCAACCTAATGTGGGGTAATTATACAAAAATATAAAATTGTACTATTTTGATCCCTATAGCACTTTTATTTTTCTGTAGATGGGGATGTGAGGGTCATTTTTAGTGCTGTGATTTGTAGTTTTTATCGGTACCATTTTTCTTTTTTTTTCTTTTTAGATATTTTTTATGGTATTTGAAGTGACTAATAGTGCTAATCTGATTAGTGCACTATTACGACTTTTGGGACCCCACTTCTGATTTTGCCCAGGGCCATGTTAAGCCTAAAACCGGCCCTGGATACAATCCTCCTACACTATGCAAGCAAGAGTGTGTGTGTGTATATGTATGTGTGTGTATATATATACATATATATATATATATATATATATATATATATATATATATATACATACATAAACACACACACACACGCATGCGCGGAGTGAGTTTGTGCTTTAGGGTGCACACCCTAATGCAATAGGCTGCGCACGCCTATGGTTCAGGGACCAAAGCGCTACCACCTTTTTCCGCTATGGGAACAATGCGGGGAAAATGATGACAAATTTAGCAAAGGGTTGGGCAACAGTCTCAACCCAAACAAATGAATTCCATCCTGGATGACTTCTTCCAACATCGGTATACAGGGGACTCATTGAACAGAGGGGAAGGCTTGTCCTTTCTACGTTCTCTCAATTTACCACAGTTAACAATGGAGGAGTTATCCATCCTATATGTGCCTATTAGTCTCGAGGACATTCGGTAATCGCTCAGGGGCCTAATGGGTTTGGATCTGAATTCTCTAAATTTTTTAAAGGGGTATTCCAGGAATCAAAAAAACAGGCCTTTTTTCTTTTAAAGACAGCACCCTCCTTGTCTCCAGTCTGGGTGTGGTTCTGCAGCTCAGCTCCATTGAAGTGAATGGAGCCAAGTTGTAATACCACACCCAAAGTGAAGACAAGGAGGGCGCTGTCTTTGAAAGAAAAAAGGCCTGTTTTTGATTCCTGGAATACCCCTTTAAAGAGGAAATATCCCCAGCTTTAGTGGACGTCTTCAACTCGATCCTGACAGAGAAGCAGATGCTTTCCTCCGGGAACACGGCACGCATTAAAGTACTGCCAAAACCAAGCAAGCCCCCAAATGGAGCGGTGTCCTATTGCCCGATCTCGTTGATCAACCAAGACTGCAAATTACTGTCCTAGATAGTAGCAGACAGACTGGCCAGGGTTCTCCCCAGACTTATAGGACCTCATCAGGTGGGGTTTATTAACCCCTTAAGGGCCCAGTCAATTTTCAGTGTAGGACCCAGCCATTTTTTGTCACTTTAAGCATTAAAAACTCTGGGATGCTTTTACCTTTCATTCTGATTCAGAGATTGTTTTTTCGTGACATATTCTACTTTATATTAGTGGTAAAATTTTGTCCATACTTGCATCATTTCTTGGTGAAAAATTCCAAAATTTGATGAAAAATTTTAAAATTTAGCATTTTTTTTTACTTTGAAACTCTCTGCTTGTAAGGAAAATGGATATTCCAAATAAATTATATATTGACTCACATATACAATATGTCTACTTTATATTTGCATCATAAAGTTGACATGTTTTTACTTTTGGAAGACACCAGAGGGCTTCAAAGTATAGCAGCAATTTTCAAATTTTTCTCAAAATTTTCAAAATCGAAATTTTTCTGGGACCAGTTCAGTTTTGAAGTGCCTTCTTATTAGAAATACCCCATAAATGACCCCATTATAAAAACTGCACCATTCAAAGTATTCAAAATGACATTCAAAAGGTTTGTTAACCCTTTAGGTGTTTCACAGGAATAGCAGCAAATTGAAGGAGAAAATTTAAAATCTTAATTTTTTACACTCGCATGTTCTTGTAGACCCAGTTTTTGAATTTTTACAAGGGGTAATAGGAGAAAAAGCCCCACAAAATTTGTAACCCAATTTCTCTTGAGTAAGGAAATACCTCCTATGTGTATGTCAAGTGTTCGGAGGGCACAGTAGAGGGCTCAGAAGGGAAGGAGCGACAATGGGATTTTGGAGAGTGAATTTTGCTGAAATGGTTTTTGGGGGGCATGTCGCATTTAGGAAGCCCCTATGGTGCCAGAACAGCAGAAAACCCTCCACATGGCATACCATTATGGAAACTACACCCCTCAAGGCACGTAACAAGGGGTACAGTGAGCCTTAACACCCCACAGGTGTTTGACGACTTTTCGTTAAAGTCGGATGTGTAAATGAAAAAAAAAATTTTTCACTAAAGTGCAGTTTTTTTCCAAAATTTATCATTTGTACACAAGTTAATGGGAGAAAATGCCCCCCAAAATTTGTAACCCCATCTCTTCTGAGTATCGAAATACCGCATGTTAGGATGTTAAATGCTCTGCGGGCGAACTACAATGCTCAGAAGAGGAGTCACATTTGGCTTTTGGAAAGCAAATTTTGCTGAAATGGTTTTTGTTGGCCATGTCACATTTAGGAAGCCCCTATGGTGCCAGCACAGCAAAAAAAAAAAAAAAACACATGGCATACACCCCTCAAGGAACGTAACAAGGGGTACAGGGAGCCTTAACACCTTACAGGTGTTTCACAATTTTTTGTTAAAATTGGATGTGTAAATGTTCTGCTGGCGAACTACAATGCTCAGAAGAGAAAGAGTCAGATTTGGCTTTTGGAGAGTGAATTTGTTTGGAATGGAAATCAGGGGCGTTTACAAAACTCCCCATGGTGCTAGCACAGTGGACCCCCCCCCCCCATGTGACCCCATTTTGGAAACTACACCCCTCACAGAATTGAATAAGGGGTGCAGTGAGTATTTACACCCCACTGGCGTTTGACAGATCTTTGGAACAGTGGGCTGTGCAAATGAAAAATTACATTTTTCATTTTCACGGACCACTGTTCCAAAAATCTGTCAGACACCTGTGGGGCTTAAATGCTCATTGTACCCCTTATTACATGACGTGAGGGGTGTAGTTTCCAAAATGGGGTCACATGTGGGGGGGGGGGTCCATTGTTCTGGCACTATGGGGGCCTTGTAAACACACGTGGCCTTCAATTCTGGACAAATTTTCTCTTCAAAATCCCAATAGTGCTCCTTCTCTTCTGAGCATTGTAGTGAACCCGCAGAGCACTTTACATCCACATATGGGGTATGTTCTTACTCAGAAGAAATGAGGTTACAAATTTTGGGGGGCGCTTTTCCTATTTTCACTTGTGAAAATGAAAAATTTAGGGTAATATCAGCATTCTGGTGAAAAAAATTTTTTTTTTCATTTTTCCATCCAACTTTAACGAAAATTCGTCAAACACCTGTGGGGTGTTAAAGCACACTATACCCCTTGTTACGTTACGTGAGGGGTGTAGTTTCCAAAATGGGGTCACATGTGGGTATTTATTTTTTTGTGTTTATGTCAGAACCGCTGTAAAATCAGCCACCCCTGTGCAAATCACCAATTTAGGCCTCAAATGTACATAGTGCGCTCTCACTCCTGAGCCTTTTTGTGCGCCCGCAGAGCATTTTACGCCCACATATGGGGTATTTCCGTATTCAGGAGAAATTGTGTTACAAATTTTGGGGGTCTTTTTTTCCTTTGACCGCTTGTGAAAAAAAAAAAGTATGGGGCAACACCAGCATGTTAGTGTAAAAATAAAAAAATGTTTACACTATCAGGCTGGTGTAGCCCCCAACTTTTCCTTTTCATCAGGGGTAAAAGGAGAAAAAGCCCCCCAAAATTTGTAGTGCAATTTCTCCCGAGTACGGAGATACCCCATATGTGGCCCTAAACTGTTTCCCTGAAATAAGACAGGGCTCTGAATTGAGAGAGCGCCATTCGCATTTGAGGACTAAATTAGGGATTGCATAGGGGTGGACATAGGGGTATTCTATACAGGGTGCTTCCAGCTGTTACTAAACTCCCAGCATGCCTGGACAGTCAGTGGCTGTCCGGAAATGCTGGGGGTTGTTGTTTTGCAACAGTTGGAGGCTCCGTTTTGGAAACACTGCCGTACAATACATTTTTCATTTTTATTGGAGGGGGGGGGGGGACAGTGTAAGGGGGTGTATATGTAGTGTTTTTAGGGTACATTCGCACTGGCGGGTTACGGTGAGTTTCCCGCTAGGAGTTTGCGATGCGGCTAAAAATTTGCTGCAGCTCAAACTTCAAGCAGGAAACTTACTGTAAACCTGCCCCTGTGAATGTACCCTGTACATTCACATGGGGGGGGGGGGGGCTGTTTCAAAACTACAACTCCCAGCATATACTGACAGACCGTGCATGCTGGGAGTTGTACTTTTGCAACAGCTGGAGGCACACTGGTTGGAAAACCTTCAGTTAGGTTCTGTTACCTAACTCAGTATTTTACAACCAGTGTGCCTCCAGCTGTTGCAAAACTACAACTCCCAGCATGTACTGATCACCGAAGGGAGATGTAGTCATGCAACAGCTGGAGGTACGCAACTACAACTCCCAGCATGCCCAGACAGCTGTTTGCTGTCTGGGCATGCTGGGATTTGCAGTTTTGCAACATCTGGAGAGCACTGCACAGTGATCTCCAAACTGTGGCCCTCCAGATGTTGCAAAACTACAAATCCCAGCATGCCCAGACAGCAACCAGTTGTGTGGGCATGCTAGGAGTTGTAGTTTTGCAAGATCTGGAGGGCTACAGTTTAGAGACCACTGTATAGTGGTCTCAAACTGTAGCCCTCCAGCTGTTGCAAAACTACAAATCCCAGCATGGCCAAACAGCTGTCTGGGCATGCTGGGAGTTGTAGTTTTGCAACATCTGGAGGGCTACAGTTTAGAGACCACTGTATAGTGGTCTCAAGCTGTAGCCCTCCAGATGTTGCTAGGCAGCTTACCGGCTTCCGTAGGATTCAGGGAGCCGCATCGCCGTCCTCTTCTGTCGCTGATCTCCGTCACTGATCATCGCTCTGCTGCCACGGATGGGTAAGTGGACTTTGTCGCCGGTCCCTGTCGGTTTCCCTGTTCTGCCCCGGCCTATTGTGGGTGGGCAGAACGGGGAAACCGAAAGTTAACCCCCCCGCCCCCGATCTGCTATTGGTCGTCGCGTCTATACGACCAATAGCAGGGATAGGAGGGGTGGCACCCCGCCACCTCACTACTATCCCTTCAGGGGGATTGTGGGTGTCTTGGACAACCCCGCTCCCCCTTATTTTCCAGGTCACCGGCTCACCATAGAACTGTATGACCCGGAATTGCGCAAATCACAGGTGTGAATTCACCTGCGATTTGCCGCGATCGCCGACATAGGGGGGGCGGGGGTCTGATGACCCCCCTGGGCATTTGCACGGGATGCCTGCTGAATGATTTCAGCAGGCATCCCGGTCCGATCCCCACCCGGTGCGCGCCGGGGACCGGAATTCCCCATGACGTACGCGTACGTCATGGGTCCTTAAGTACCAGGGTGTCATGACGTACGCGTACGTCAAGGGTCCTTAAGGGGTGAAAGGTAGATCAGCGGTCACCAACATTGGGGGAAGATTGCAGAGCAGGATGTTCCTGGGAGAATGGGACCCTTCTGGACTCCTCTAGCCTTGCTTGCAATTGATGCCGAAAAGACATTCAACAATGTTAGTTGGATGTGACTGGGAGATGTCCTGGATGGTTGCTAACTGACAGGAGGGTTCTGCACCTTCATTTCCACTCTGTACTTCTACTCTAGCCAAGGTATACGCCCCGGGTTTCCGATCACAGACGGTGACACTACAAAAAGGGACATGCTAGGGCTGTCCTTCATTGCCACTGTTGTCCGATTTGGACTTTGATTTGAACCTTTTGGTGTGCCACTTGCTGCAATCCCATGCTTTCTCAGGCATAAAGATTGGGACAGTAGAGCTAAAGATCCCTTGCTGATTTTTTTCTGGACTCCCCTATGCAACACGTGAAGCCAGTCTTGGATACAATACTTTGGATCTTTTTTGAGTTTTAAGATTAACCTGGCCAAATGTCAGTTACTGTTTTTAGGGTCTGTCCCAATATACAGCACTGTAAACGTAGCGACTCACTCCCTGACATATTTAGGTATCAAATTAGGACAGACTCTGTCGGACCTATGACAGACCTTAATAACAGACCTTTATTTTTTTTTATTTTTTTTTCAAAATAAAAGGATCTGGAGTGGTGTTCATCTTTTCCTTTATCTTTGGTAGGGAGGGCTTATCTCGTCAAAATGATGTGCTTCGGAAAATTACTTCATCCCATGCAGACAATCCCTCTAGTGATCCGTCATGCGGATATATGTAACCTTAGATTGGCCATTACCACATTCTTGTGGGGGGGGGGAGAGGCCCTGCATTGCCTACAAAAAGTTACATCTATCTAAACCTTTAGGAGGCCTTAACAAGCCCTGTATTCGTACGTACAACTTGGCTGCTTTATTGCGACATGTTAAGAACTGAGTGCTGGGAAGTGATTATTTTTCTGATGTGGATTTGGACCTTCAATTAGCGTTTTTTGGGGATTTCACTGCCCGGCTCCACTCCAAATATTCTGACTTACCGACTATGATTTGTCGCAGTGCTCTTTTGCGAGATGCCATAGCAATGTTGTCCAGTATCTTTCATTCTAATAAACCATCCTGTGCATCTGTGATGTTCAGAGTCCTTTCTTTGCAAGCAGTAGCGCTCCACTGATTCCGCATTTTTGTCTGTTTATCCTGGTTCCATATTCTGTATCCTCAGGGATACGTAGAGGGGGTATTGAGCTGCAAACTGCACATACTGGCTCCACCCTAAGCCTATCACAGTGTTGTGCCTGTCTTGTTGCACAACCACAACAGGTTAGATTGGTGTCCCAAAATAGTAAAAAGTTAGCAGCAGCAAGGGTGAAGGGCTTGTAGTATCCAGAGTACAGCAGGAGGAGGTGGGCTACTAGTATCCAGCATACAGCAGGAAGTAGAAGAGGGCTGGACTAGAGGGGCTTGTAGTTGCCAGCAGACATAGATACATAGTACGGTTGAAAAAAGACATACGTCCATCAAGTTCAACCAACTGCTGAAGAGAAGGCGTATGGTTCTATGAAGTGATGTGATTTTATATTTCTGCACAAAAATTAATTAATTAATGTTATATTGTTCTGGAATCTACCCCTGTTTTGAAACTTTCAACTGTCCCTGTTGTGACCAGTTCCTGAGGTAGCCTGTTCCATAAATTCACAGTTCCTATGGTAAAGAAAGCGTATCGCTCTTGAGACTTAACCTTTTTTCTCCAGATGGAGGGAATGCCCCCTTGTCCTTTTGAGGTGGTTTAACCTGGAACAGTTTTTCCCCATATTTTTTGTATGGGCCATTTATATACTTTTATACGATGACCAAATCACAACCCCCCCCCTCCCCCCGTCTCTTCCCAAGACTAAATGTAATTCTTCTAATCTTTTCTCATAGCTAAGATGTCCCAGCCCCATTAGTTTAGTTGCGTGTCTCTGTACCCTTTCCAGTTCCAGTACTTGTGCCCAAAATGGAATAGCATATTCTAGGTGAGGCAATACCAATGCTTTATAAAAGGGTAGTATTATGTCCCTATCCCTCGAGTCCATGCCTCTTTTGACACATGACAAGATCATGCTGGCCTTAGAAGCAGCTGCCTGAAATTGCATGATATTCACCCAGTACACCCAGATCCTTCTCTACCAGTGACTATTCAAGTTTAACCCCCAAACCCCCCCCCCCCCCCCGACATATGATACTGGAGGTTTTTTGTACCCAGATGCATAACTTTACATTTATCCACATTGAACCTTATTTGCCAAGTTGATGCCCAGACACTTGGTCTATCCAAGTAATCTTGCAATTGATACACATCCTCTATAGACTGTACCGTGCTTGGTGTCATCTGCAAAGATAAAGACAGAGCTATTAATCCCGTCCTCTACCGGACAGCGGGAGGTTTAAAAGTTTAGGTTTTTCAAATTTATCAAGGCCTGGCTGGAAGTAGCAGTAGCAAGGTTGATGGAGGACTAGAGGGACTTATAGAAGCCAGCGTAGAGCAGGAGGTTTTAAAAATTTAGGGGTTTCTAATTATTTACTGTAATGCACACCAACAACTGCATGGAGTGGCCTACCCTCGGCGCCACATGACTGTGCAACGCAGGGACCAGTGGTAGCTGTAGCCAGTGGACAGCTGGCAGTGGTCCCCAAGGCCCATACTATTCTGTGAAACCTTACAACCCCTGGCAGACAGTGGGAAATATGGATGGCTGACAAGGCTGCTACTACTACCACTAGGCACCTGACTGCTACTACCTGTAATGGTGTTGGTACTGGCATCAACATTCTTACTGGAGGACATGACAGGGGTCTTTTGTCCTCTACCCTTTCCAACTATTCCTTTACCAAACATTTTTTTTAGGTAATTTTGATCTTTTTGGGGTGATTTTTTTTTTACCCACCTATTAGTCAACTTCAACTTTCAATGCTTTGAACAGCATTGTTACCTTACAACCAGACAAATATAATATGTGTTTTTAAATCAACGGGCGAGCCGATGCAACCTCGACATTCTGGTCCAATCAGGGTTTGCGGTGCTTTGCTTACTCATCTCTAATACCGAATGTTGCAAAAGTGCATATATACTAGTAAGCACCTGTACGTCATCACATTGAAAGCAGAGAAAGCGCCCTAGTGGTGTGAAATAATCATCTAATGAGCACCCCCGAATATATCTTCCACCCATTCCCCTGCTTTTGTTTTGCCTATCGTTTTATTGAAATGAAAGGCGAAGAATATTACAAGCTTGGTAAATGCTGCCTGTATTATTCTTGCCAAATATATTAAACAAAATTTAGAATCGTACAATAAATTTAACATGGCAGTTATACCATATGGTGAACTCCCAAAAAATTATTGAACCACAAAATGGTGCAATTACCGTATTTTTCGCCGTATAAGACGCACTTTTTCTTCCCCAAAACTGGGGGGGGGGGAGTTTGTGCGTCATATACGGCGAATACTTGACCGGGCCATCAACGGCCGGGACCCGCGGCTAATACAGGACATCACTGATCGCGGTGATGCCCTGTATTAACCCTTCAGACGCGGCGATCAAAGCTGACTGCCGCGTCTGAAGGGAAAGTGACACTAACCCGGCTGCTCAGTCGGGCTGTTCGGGACCGCCGCTGTAAAATCTTGGCGTCCCGAAAAGCTTACAGGACCTTACGTGCCTCCTTGGTGTCTGCTCCGTGCCGGGATCCCCTGCTTGGCCGGCGCTCTCCTTCGCCATCATCATGTCGTCGCGCACGCCGTCCCGTCATCCAATAGGAGCGGCGTGCGTAGCGTCGTGATGACGGCGACGGAGAGCGTGGATCCCGGGGAAGAAGACGTCCGGAGAGTCGGGGACACCAGGGGCACGCGGCGACAGCGATGGAGCGACATCCAGGGCAGCGGTGAAGGGTCCGGAGCGGCGTGGACACCTGAGTATTACCTCCTATACCAGTGGTCTTCAACCTGCGGACATCTGGAGGTCTGCAGGTTGAAGACCACTGTTGGGTTCAGAATCTTTATTTTTTATTTTTTGATTTTGCACCTATAAATTGGGTGCGTCTTATACGCCGGTGGTTCTTATAGGGCGAAAAATATGGTACCTTTTTTTATCCTACAAATAATTTTTTTTTTAAATCTTAGTTTTGGCTTGAAAATACTGGACAAGATATTGTTGTGTGGAAGTTGATGCTGTAAAGATGTGTTTGTTATACTTGGAGACAATAACAAAAAGCCTGGCCTCGCCCTATGTGGTGGGTATAAAACACACCCAGTTTCGGGAGCGTCCGGCACTGCAGAAGAACATCACTCTGTATAATGTGGTGGAGAATTTCACGTCTACTCATCAGGACGAGGCTGTAATTTTCTGCACTTACTGTGGGTAACGTAGTGGAGAATTTCTTATCTGCTCAGCCACATCAGGAGGAGATCTTCTGTATTCATTCTCCTGTCCTGTCTGATGTGTGAGGCTTCTGTGCTATAAACATCTGAACATTCACAGCAAAGCAGCAGAACACGTCCTGACCGAGCCCAGAACTTCTCTGGAGAACGGGATATGCTCTGTCCATAAAGAAGTCCTGAAGTATTACTGCACGGAGGACAATGCTTGTATCTATGCGTCCTGCTATGTTATTGGAGAACACAATGGACATTAATTGGAATCTATAGATGAGGCCTCTGAGAAGAAAAAACTGAGACATTTTCTGCAGAAACCAATCACAAAGAGAGAGAAGACTGAGGAAAGAGTCCAGAGTCTGGAGGAGCGAAGGAGAAAAACTCAAGAAAAAGTATCTGGAGAAGAGGAGAGAGTCACTGCCCTGTTTATAGACATCAGGAGACGGCTGGACGACCTGGAGAAGAGGATCCTGAGAAAGATGTCCAGGCAGGAGGAGAAGATGTCACGGTCACTGTCTGATGTCATCCAGAGGCAAGAAATGGATAAGGACGAGCTGTACAGGACGATGGGGAAGCTGTGTAACATGACGGATCCACTGACTGTCTTACGGGGTCCAGACACAGGTGACTTATATGATCCTGAGGAGGAGGGAGGTGATGAGGACACGGGGGGGACATGATGGAGGTGTTGAGGACACGGGGGACATGATGGAGGTGATAAGGACACAGGGGGACATGATGGAGGTGATGAGGACACGGGGGACATGATGGAGGTGATAAGGACACAGGGGGACATGATGGAGGTGATGAGGACACGGGGGACATGATGGAGGTGATAAGGACACAGGGGGACATGATGGAGGTGATGAGGACACGGGAGGACATGATGGAGGTGATGAGGACACGGGGGACATGATGGAGGTGATAAGGACACAGGGGGACATGATGGAGGTGATGAGGACACAGGAGGACATGATGGAGGTGATGAGGACACGGGAGGACATGATGGAGGTGATAAGGACACAGGAGGACATGATGGAGGTGATGAGGACACGGGAGGACATGATGGAGGTGATAAGGACACAGGAGGACATGATGGAGGTGATGAGGACACGGGGGGACATGATGGAGGTGATAAGGACACTGGGGGACATGATGAAGGTGATGAGGACACTGGGGGATATGATGGAGGTGATGAGGGCACTGGAGGACATGATGGAGGTGATGAGGACACTGGAGGACATGATGGAGGTGATCGGGGTCTGGAGATTATATCACACACATTATCTGATATAATAAGAGGTATAAATGTGACCTTCTATGTACAGGATCCTGCAGACATATTACTGGATATAAACACAGCTAATAATTTTCTTTTTATATCAGACGACCTGAAAACTGTGACCTGGACAGATACAATGCTTATTCATCCTAGAATAAAATCTAGATTTCAGGACTATTATCAGGTGATGAGCAGCAGCAGTTTTTTCTCAGGACGACATTACTGGGATTTGGAGATCAGTGATTTAGGATTATGGTGGAGGGTGGGGATGTGTTATCCCAGTATAAAGAGGCGGGGAGATCATTCACTGTTTGGAGATGATAACAAGTCCTGGTGTGTGTTTGGAGGGTTTGTGAATAATTATCAGTATAAAGCCATACATAACAGGGAACTGATCCAGTTACCTCACTATATGTTCAAAAATAGAGTCAGGATCTGTCTGGATTATGAGGCCGGGCGGCTGTCCTTTTATGAGCTGTGTGACCCCATGAAACACTTACACACCTTCACCACCACCTTCACCGAGCCCCTTCATGCAGCATTAGGTATGGGGACTGGTTCTATGAAGATATTAGGGGGGAGGAGCAGCTGTGAGGAAACATCTGCCCATTGATGGATCCACCATCTGAAAGGTGGATCATTCAACCAGTAGGAGGCCGCACTGGGCGGGGCTACAGCTGATCTCTTTGTATATATCTTGTATCCCTCCTGTACAGAGAGCTGTGATTGGTTATCTGCCCTACACTCCATGGCTACAGGGTCAGGAAACACTTGTTCCTATTGGCTGTGATGTGTTCGGGGGAGGATAAGTGTCACGATGCCGGCTGGCAGGTAGTGGACCCTCTGTGCCAGAGAGGGATTGGCGTGGACCGTGCTAGTGGACCGGTTCTAAGCCACTACTGGTTTTCACCAGAGCCCGCCGCAAAGCGGGATGGTCTTGCTGCGGCGGTAGTGACCAGGTCGTATCCACTAGCAACGGCTCACCTCTCTGGCTGCTGAAGATAGGCGCGGTACAAGGGAGTAGGCAGAAGCAAGGTCGGACGTAGCAGAAGGTCGGGGCAGGCAGCAAGGATCGTAGTCAGGGGCAACGGCAGAAGGTCTGGAAACACTGGCAAGGGACACACAAGGAACGCTTTCACTGGCACTAAGGCAACAAGATCCGGCAAGGGAGTGCAAGGGAAGTGAGGTAATATAGGGAGTGCACAGGTGATAACTCTAATTGGAACCACTGCGCCAATCAGCGGCGCAGTGGCCCTTTAAATCGCAGAGACCCGGCGCGCGCGCGCCCTAGGGAGCGGGGCCGCGCGCGCCGGGACAGAACAGACGGGGAGCGAGTCAGGTAGGAGAGCCGGGGTGCGCATCGCGAGCGGGCGCTACCCGCATCGCGAATCGCATCCCGGCTAGCAGCAGGATCGCAGCGCCCCGGGTCAGAGGACGTGACCGGGGCGCTGCAGCGGAGGAGGTGAAGCGAGCGCTCCGGGGAGGAGCGGGGACCCGGAGCGCTCGGCGTAACAGTACCCCCCCCCTTGGGTCTCCCCCTCTTCTTGGAGCCTGAGAACCTGAGGAGCAGACTTTTGTCAAGGATGTTGTCCTCAGGTTCCCAGGATCTCTCTTCAGGACCACAACCCTCCCAGTCTACTAAAAAAAAATTTTTTCCTCTGACCTTTTTGGCAGCCAAAATCTCCTTGACCGAGAAGACGTCCGAGGAGCCGGAAACAGGAGTGGGAGGAACAGATTTGGGAGAAAAACGGTTGAGGATGAGTGGTTTGAGAAGAGAGACGTGAAAGGCATTAGGGATACGAAGAGAAGGAGGAAGAAGAAGTTTATAAGAGACAGGATTAATTTGACACAGAATTTTGAAAGGACCAAGATAGCGTGGTCCCAACTTGTAGCTAGGGACACGGAAGCGGACATATTTAGCGGAGAGCCATACCTTGTCTCCAGGGGAAAAAACGGGGGGAGCTCTTCTTTTCTTATCCGCGAACCTCTTCATGCGTGAAGAAGCCTGTAAGAGAGAATTTTGGGTCTCTCTCCATATAATGGAAAGGTCACGAGAAATTTCATCCACAGCGGGCAGACCAGAGGGCAAGGGGGTAGGGAGGGGGGGAAGAGGGTGACGGCCGTACACCACGAAAAATGGGGATTTGGAGGAAGATTCAGAGACCCTGAAGTTATACGAGAATTCGGCCCATGGAAGGAGATCTGCCCAGTCATCCTGGCGGGAGGAAACAAAATGTCGCAAATAATCACCCAGGATCTGGTTAATTCTTTCTACTTGTCCATTGGACTGGGGATGATATGCAGAGGAAAAATTTAATTTAATCTTGAGTTGTTTACAGAGAGCTCTCCAGAATTTAGACACGAATTGGACCCCTCTATCCGAGACAATCTGCGTAGGCAACCCGTGAAGACGAAAAATGTGTACAAAAAATTGTTTAGCCAACTGAGGCGCAGAAGGAAGACCAGGAAGAGGAATGAAATGTGCCATTTTGGAGAATCGATCAACGACCACCCAAATAACGGTGTTGCCACGGGAAGGGGGTAAATCAGTAATAAAATCCATACCAATCAGAGACCAAGGCTGTTCGGGGACAGGCAGAGGATGAAGAAAACCAGCGGGCTTCTGGCGAGGAGTCTTATCCCGGGCACAGATAGTGCAGGCTCGCACAAAGTCCCCAACATCCGTCTCCAGAGTTGGCCACCAATAGAAGCGGGAGATGAGTTGCACAGATTTCTTGATGCCCGCATGACCTGCGAGATGGGAGGAGTGACCCCATTTGAGGATTCCGAGGCGTTGGCGTGGAGAAACAAAGGTCTTTCCTGGAGGAGTCTGTCTGATGGAGGCAGGAGAAGTGGAGATCAGGCAGTCAGGTGGAATGATGTGTTGCGGAGGGAGATCAACTTCTGAGGCATCCGAGGAACGAGAGAGAGCATCGGCTCTAATGTTCTTATCGGCAGGACGAAAGTGAATCTCAAAATTAAATCGGGCAAAGAACAGAGACCACCGGGCCTGGCGAGGATTCAGCCGTTGGGCCGACTGGAGGTAGGAGAGGTTCTTGTGGTCGGTGTAGATAATAACAGGAAATCTTGATCCCTCCAGCAGATGCCTCCATTCCTCAAGTGCTAATTTAATGGCTAGAAGTTCTCGATCCCCGATGGAGTAGTTCCTCTCCGCTGGAGAGAAGGTCCTAGAGAAAAAACCACAAGTGACAGCATGCCCGGAAGGATTTTTTTGTAGAAGAACAGCTCCAGCTCCTACTGAGGAGGCATCAACCTCCAATAGGAAGGGTTTGGAAGGGTCAGGTCTGGAGAGCACGGGAGCCGAAGAAAAGGCAGACTTGAGTTGTTTAAAGGAGTCTTCTGCTTGAGGAGGCCAGGACTTGGGATCAGCATTTTTCTTGGTTAAAGCCACGATAGGAGCCACAATGGTAGAAAAATGTGGAATAAATTGCCTGTAATAATTGGCGAACCCCAAAAAGCGTTGGATAGCACGGAGTCCGGAGGGGCGTGGCCAATTTAAGACGGCAGAGAGTTTGTCTGGATCCATCTGTAGTCCCTGGCCAGAGACCAAATATCCTAGAAAAGGAAGAGATTGGCATTCAAACAGACATTTCTCAATTTTGGCATAGAGTTGGTTGTCACGAAGTCTCTGAAGAACCATACGGACATGCCGGCGGTGTTCCTCTAGATTGGCAGAAAAAATTAGGATATCGTCCAGATATACCACAACACAGGAGTATAATAGATCACGAAAAATTTCATTGACAAAGTCTTGGAAGACGGCAGGGGCATTGCACAGTCCAAAGGGCATGACCAGATACTCAAAGTGTCCATCTCTGGTGTTAAATGCCGTTTTCCACTCGTCCCCCTCTCTGATGCGGATGAGGTTATAGGCGCCTCTTAAGTCCAATTTAGTGAAGATGTGGGCACCTTGGAGGCGATCAAAGAGTTCAGAGATGAGGGGTAAGGGGTAGCGGTTCTTAACCGTGATTTTATTAAGACCGCGGTAGTCAATGCAAGGACGTAGGGAGCCATCTTTTTTGGAGACAAAGAAAAATCCGGCTCCGGCAGGAGAGGAGGATTTACGGATAAAGCCCCTTTTTAGATTCTCCTGGACGTATTCGGACATGGCAAGAGTCTCTGGGGCAGAGAGAGGATAAATTCTGCCCCGGGGTGGAGTAGTACCCGGGAGGAGGTCGATAGGGCAATCATAAGGCCTGTGAGGAGGTAGAGTCTCAGCTTGTTTTTTGCAGAAAACATCCGCGAAGTCCATATAGGCCTTGGGGAGACCGGTTACTGGAGGAACCACAGAGTTACGGCAAGGGTTACTGGGAACCGGTTTTAGACAGTTCTTGGAACAAGAGGACCCCCAACTCTTGATCTCCCCAGTGGACCAATCCAGGGTTGGGGAATGAAGTTGAAGCCAGGGAAGTCCAAGGAGAATCTCCGAGGTGCAATTGGGGAGGACCAAAAGTTCAATCCTCTCATGATGAGATCCGATGCTCATAAGAAGGGGCTCCGTGCGGAAACGTATGGTACAGTCCAATCTTTCATTATTTACACAATTGATGTAGAGGGGTCTGGCGAGACTGGTCACTGGGATGTTGAACCTGTTGACGAGAGAGGCCAAAATAAAATTTCCTGCAGAACCAGAGTCCAAGAAGGCCACTGTAGAGAAGGAGAAGGCAGAAGCAGACATCCGCACAGGCACAGTAAGACGTGGAGAAGCGGAGTAGACATCAAGGACTGTCTCACCTTTGTGCGGAGTCAGCGTACGTCTTTCCAGGCGGGGAGGACGGATAGGACAATCCCTCAGGAAGTGTTCGGTACTAGCACAGTACAGGCAGAGGTTCTCCATACGGCGTCGTGTCCTCTCTTGAGGTGTCAGGCGAGACCGGTCGACCTGCATAGCCTCCACGGCGGGAGGCACAGGAACAGATTGCAGGGGACCAGAGGAGAGAGGAGCCGAGGAGACGAAACGCCTCGTGCGAACAGAGTCCATATCTTGGCGGAGTTCCTGACGCCTTTCAGAAAAACGCATGTCAATGCGAGTGGCTAGGTGAATAAGTTCATGTAGATTAGCAGGAATTTCTCGTGCGGCCAGAACATCTTTAATGTTGCTGGATAGGCCTTTTTTGAAGGTCGCGCAGAGGGCCTCATTATTCCAGGACAATTCTGAAGCAAGTGTACGGAATTGTACGGCATACTCGCCAACGGAAGAATTACCCTGGACCAGGTTCAACAGGGCAGTCTCAGCAGAAGAGGCTCGGGCAGGTTCCTCAAAGACACTTCGGATTTCCGAGAAGAAGGAGTGTACTGAGGCAGTGACGGGGTCATTGCGGTCCCAGAGCGGTGTGGCCCATGACAGGGCTTTTCCGGACAGAAGACTGACTACGAAAGCCACCTTAGACCTTTCAGTGGGAAACAGGTCCGACATCATCTCCAGATGCAGGGAACATTGGGAAAGGAAGCCACGGCAAAACTTAGAGTCCCCATCAAACTTATCCGGCAAGGATAAGCGTATCCCAGGAGCGGCCACTCGCTGCGGAGGAGGTGCAGGAGCTGGCGGAGGAGATGACTGCTGAAGCTGTGGTAGCAACTGTTGTAGCATAACGGTCAGTTGAGACAGCTGTTGGCCTTGTTGCGCAATCTGTTGTGACTGCTGGGCGACCACCGTGGTGAGGTCAGCGACAACTGGCAGAGGAACTTCAGCGGGATCCATGGCCGGATCTACTGTCACGATGCCGGCTGGCAGGTAGTGGACCCTCTGTGCCAGAGAGGGATTGGCGTGGACCGTGCTAGTGGACCGGTTCTAAGCCACTACTGGTTTTCACCAGAGCCCGCCGCAAAGCGGGATGGTCTTGCTGCGGCGGTAGTGACCAGGTCGTATCCACTAGCAACGGCTCACCTCTCTGGCTGCTGAAGATAGGCGCGGTACAAGGGAGTAGGCAGAAGCAAGGTCGGACGTAGCAGAAGGTCGGGGCAGGCAGCAAGGATCGTAGTCAGGGGCAACGGCAGAAGGTCTGGAAACACTGGCAAGGGACACACAAGGAACGCTTTCACTGGCACTAAGGCAACAAGATCCGGCAAGGGAGTGCAAGGGAAGTGAGGTAATATAGGGAGTGCACAGGTGATAACTCTAATTGGAACCACTGCGCCAATCAGCGGCGCAGTGGCCCTTTAAATCGCAGAGACCCGGCGCGCGCGCGCCCTAGGGAGCGGGGCCGCGCGCGCCGGGACAGAACAGACGGGGAGCGAGTCAGGTAGGAGAGCCGGGGTGCGCATCGCGAGCGGGCGCTACCCGCATCGCGAATCGCATCCCGGCTAGCAGCAGGATCGCAGCGCCCCGGGTCAGAGGACGTGACCGGGGCGCTGCAGCGGAGGAGGTGAAGCGAGCGCTCCGGGGAGGAGCGGGGACCCGGAGCGCTCGGCGTAACAATAAGATGATGACTGTACAGTGTAAATTGCTGGTAGTTGTAGTCCATGTCATCCCTACCAATATCGTAGAATAGTTCACAGCTTAGTCACTGACAGATGTCGTCCTTAGTGAATCCTGAAGAACTACAATCTGACCGAGTGGATTTATTGCACTTATAACTCTCTTTTTTATGCACTAGATCGGTTGTAAATTATACTTTGTTATTTTTATGCAGTTTCTGAATGCACATTTTTACTTTTGCACTGTTGTTAAAAAATTGTAGTAAAAACCACAAAATGACACAATATATATATATATATATATATATATATATATATATATATATAGTGTCATAACTTCAGCTTAATACAGTTGTTTTTAATCAGGTTTTAGAGCCAAATCCAGAAGTTGGTTTAAAGGAGAACTCCAGCCAAAACTAACTTATCCCCTATCCACAGGATAGGTGATTAGTAGCTGATTGCGGGGGTCTGACCGCTATGACCCTCCGCAATCTCCGGAACGGGACTCTGGCTCTCAGTGAGGGGAGCGTGCAGTAAGACGGCCCGTGTTCCATTCATGTCCATGAGAGCACCAAAGAGACCCAAGTACAACACTCGGGCATCAATGGTTCTCCTATAGCAATGAATGAAGCGCGTGCCGTCTACCGGTAGACGACTTACTGAGGAGCTCGCAGGGGTCCCAGCAGTTGAAGTACTAGTAGTGTACAGAGATGTGGGTTATGTGGGGAATAATAGCAGATGGCCCCCGGTTTAACATCAACAATAATTCCTCCTTAACTTTTAACTTCTTGTAATACAATAATACAGGACTCTTCCCAATACAGTGCAAATTGTAGAAGGTTAATGGGGATCTGTCAGCTGTATTTGCTGCAGACACTGTTGGCTAGCTGCTAGGATGTAAAGAAAAACCTTTGTTGATGGTAGTTGACTCTTTCCTGGAGTTGATGGCAGTTTGCCAAACTTTTGCCTTTTTATTTCTTGGCCAAGTGTCAAGGAGGCGGAGCTGAGCTGCTCAAGAGCTACAAGTCACACCTCCTTACTTGGCTTCCCCTCCAAGCTCCTCCTTGTTTGACATTCTGAGCCATGTAGATCAGTCAAGAAGGGGCTGGGAGGTATCGATGAACAAGAAGACGTGCCAGATGTGCTTTGGGCCCGGAACTTGATGCGGTCATATCTAATCATAAAAGTGAAGATTTTTCACATTTTGCACATTAGTCTTCATATATCTTACATACTATATCATAATAATATACTATATAATCATATATAAAAATACAGTACATACGTAAATCAGATCTCTTCAGTACTCACCATAGATCTTATTCTTGTTCGTCTGCTTTTACCTCCAATTACATCTTACTAGTAAAATGCATGGCTTAAGTCGTGGTGTGAGGGGGAAGGGTTTGGGTTTTTAGAGCACTGGGCTGACTTTTCATTGGGGTACAAACTCTATTCTACGGATAATTTGCACCTGAATGGAAGGGGGTCTGCTGTGCTGGGGGAGAGAATCCTGGAAGGGGTGGCTGAGTATTTAAACTAGGTGAGTGGGGGGAGGATAATAAAGCAAAGAAAGCAGACAGTGGGATGGATAGGTTAGAGAGGGGTCAGGACATAATGGCGGGTGGAGAGGAGTCCTGTGGGGGGAGGTTAAGAACAGTGGATAAGGAGATTCATGCGTTACAAACCAGCTGTAAAAATAAATGTAGCCCGAAAAATTGTAATCCCAATAATTCAAAAAATTCCATTAGCCCCAATAACTCAATAACTACAATAAGCCCCATTAACTCAAAAAATACCATTAGCCCCAATAACTTAAATAACAACGTTAGACGCAATAACGCAAAAAATCCCATTAGCCCCAATAACTTAAATAATAACGTTAGACCCAATAACTCAAAAAATCCCATTAGCCCCAATAACTTAAATAGTACAATTAGCCCTTATAACTCAAAAAATGACATTAACCCCAATAACTCTGAAAATCCCATTAGTGAGACTATATGTGTAAAACTTAATGGAAATGTAAAGTGTATGTTCACAAATGCCAGAAGCCTAGCAAATAAAATGGGGGAGCTTGAGGCCTTGATACTGGAGGAACATATTGATATAGTTGGGGTCACTGAGACATGGCTGGACTCCTCGCATGACTGGGCTGTTAATCTGCAGGGGTTTACATTGTTTCGCAAGGATAGAATGAACAGAAAAGGTGGTGGTGTCTGTCTGTATGTAAGAAGTGGTATGAAAGTCAGTGTGAACGATGCCATAGTGTGTGATGATTCTGAGGAGGTGGAATCACTGTGGGTAGAATTACAAAAGGAGGGAAATACTTAAAAAATAATATTTGGGGTAATCTACAGACCCCCTAATATCACTGAAGAGATAGAAGGTCGGCTGTATAAACAAATAGAGAGGGCCGCCCGGGCAGGTACAGTGGTAATAATGGGAGATTTTAACTATCCAGATATAGATTGGGGTCCGGGGTTGGCTAAAACTACAAAGGGGAGAAAATTCCTAAATTTATTGCAGGATAATTTTATGGGCCAGTTTGTGGAGGACCCAACAAGAAGTGATGCCTTGTTGGATCTGATCATTTCCAACAACACAGAGCTGGTTGGTAATGTAACTGTGCGGGAAAACCTTGGTAATAGCGACCACAATATAGTTACTTTTGACTTACAATGTAGAAAACAAAGACAGACGGGGAAAGCAAAAACATATAACTTTAAAAAGGCAAATTTCCCTGGGCTGAGGGCTGCACTACAGGACATAGACTGGGGGGAGGGGTTCTCAAATACTGATACAGAAGGTAAATGGGACATCTTTATATCAACTCTAAATAACTATACAGCTAAATATATACCAAAGGGGAACAAATATAAACCATTAAAACTAAATCCTACATGGCTGACAAATGAGGTTAAAAGAGCAATAAACAACAAAAAAATAGCCTTCAAAAAATACAAATCTGATGGGTCAGCTATAACATTTAAACAGTACAAGGAGCTTAATAAAATCTGTAAAAATGTAATAAAAACAGCAAAAATTCAAAATGAGAGACAGGTGGCCAAAGAAAGCAAAACTAATCCTAAATATTTTTTTAGATATATAAATACAAAAAAACCAAGGACAGAGCATGTAGGACCCCTTAATAATGATAATGGGGAGGTTGTCACGGGCGATCAAGAGAAGGCGGAGCTACTGAATGGGTTCTTTAGTTCTGTATATACTATGGAAGAAGGAGCTGACATTGGTCAGGTCAGTGCTGGTAACACATCATATAATGTATTGAACTGGCTTAATGTAGAGATGGTACAAGGTAAGTTAAGTAAAGTAAATGTAAGCAAATCTCCAGGGCCGGATGGACTACACCCAAGAGTTCTTAGAGAGGTAAGTTCAGTAATATCTGTACCCTTGTTCATGATATTTAGAGATTCTCTGGTGTCTGGTATTGTGCCAAGGGACTGGCGCAAGGCGAATGTGGTGCCAATCTTCAAAAAGGGCTCTAGGTCTTCGCCAGGCAATTATAGACCGGTAAGTCTAACGTGCATTGTGGGTAAATTGTTTGAAGGACTTATAAGGGATTACATACAGGAATACATAGGGGATAATAGTATTATAAGTGATAGCCAGCATGGGTTTACTAAGGATAGAAGTTGTCAAACCAATCTAATTTGCTTTTATGAAGAGGTGAGTAGAAGCCTTGACAGAGGAATGGCTGTGGATATAGTGTTTCTGGATTTTGCCAAAGCGTTTGATACTGTCCCTCATAGACGTCTGACAGGTAAGTTAAGGTCCTTGGGCTTGGAAACTTTAGTTTGTAACTGGATTGAACACTGGCTTATAGATCGTACCCAGAGAGTGGTGGTAAATGATTCGTACTCTGATTGGTCCCCGGTTATTAGTGGTGTACCCCAAGGTTCAGTACTGGGCCCGCTGCTGTTTAATTTGTTTATCAATGATATAGAGGATGGTATTAACAGCTCTGTTTCTATCTTTGCAGATGACACCAAGCTTTGTAGCACAGTACAGTCTATAGAGGATGTGCATAAGTTACAAGATGACTTGGATAGACTAAGTGTCTGGGCATCCACTTGGCAAATGAGGTTCAATGTGGATAAATGTAAAGTTATGCATCTGGGTACTAATAACCTGCATGCGTCGTATGTCTTAGGGGGGATTAAACTGGCAGAGTCACTGGTAGAGAAGGATCTGGGTGTACTTGTAGATCACAGACTACAAAATAGCATGCAATGTCAGGCTGCTGCTTCCAAAGCCGGCAGGATATTGTCATGTATAAAAAGAGGCATGGACTCAAGGGACAGGGACATAATACTCCCCCTTTTATAAAGCATTGGTACGGCCTCACCTGGAATATGCTGTTCAGTTTTGGTCGCCTGTTCATAAAAGGGACACTGCGGAGTTGGAAAGGGTGCAGAGACGCGCGACTAAACTAATATGGGGCATGGAACATCTTAGCTATGAGGAGCGATTAAAGGAGTTACAATTGTTTAGTCTTGAGAAGAGACGTTTAAGGGGGGGATATGATAAACGTATATAAGTATATAAATGGCCCATACAAAAAATATGGAGAAAAACTGTTCCAGGTTAAACCCCCCAAAGGACGAGGGGGCACTCCCTCCGTCTGGAGAAGAAAAGGTTTAGTCTAAAGGGGCGGCACGCCTTCTTTACCGTGAGGACTGTGAATTTATGGAACGGTCTACCTCAGGAACTGGTCACAGCAGGAACAATTAACAGCTTTAAAGCAGGGTTAGATACATTCCTGGAACAAAATAACATTAATGCTTATGCAGAATTATAAAACTACATCCCTTTCCCTTATCCCCTTACATCCTTCCCTTCAATCCCCTGGTTGGACTTGATGGACGTATGTCTTTTTTCAACCATACTAACTATGTAACTATGTAACTATGTACCTGGTCATGTGATTCAGTCTCAGCGGTTTTATGCTCTATGAACAGCAAATACATATGAGATATGATAAGGGCCGATGGGATTTATTATTAATACACATGATTCTGGTGAAATAAAGACTAATGATATATAAGCTGTGGTGTCTGCACGGTGTATTGTCCTGTGAAGTGAGAATAGTGGCGGTGCATCTGTCATGTAGCGCTGTGTCAGGAAGCTGCAGCACAGCCAGCACATCTACCATCTGCAGCGAGAGACTCATGTTGTGACCCACACTAGACTTCTGAGTTCAGATAATGCGCTCCCCAGCATTGCTGTCCTGGGAGAAAACACTTGGTAAATGTAGTCATAGTCAGGACATGTTCTCTCCCAGTGCTCGGACAGGCAGGGCAGGTTGTTCTCCATAGCACATTGTTCTGAGCAGAGGAGGCGTCTGCTGGTGATCGGGGAGAAAGGGACCTTCTCTCCTCTGCTCGGCCCGCTGTGGTAGGAGTTATAAGACTAGCGAGAAATTCAGATTGTACAACACAACAAGTTCAGCCAAAGCTTTATAATAAATGTAAGTAAACCCCTCCCCCTTAAAGGGGTAATCCACTGCCCAGCGCCACGCCCCTTACCATAGACTTGCATTGAGGGGACGGGGCTACAGTTTGTTCCAAACGCTGAGCAGCAGAGTACCCCCTTAAAGGACATCTGCAGCGTTACAAACACTTATCCCCTATCCTCAAGATAGGGGATAATTGTTTGATCGCGGGGGGTCCGAACGCTGGGGCCCCCGGCGATCTCCTGTATGTGGCCGCGGCTCTCCCGTGCAGGGGGCGTGCCAGCCGCAGCATGACGTTGCGGCCGGCACGCCTCCTCCATACAACTCTATGGGAGAGGCGGGGAGGCAGCATTCGTGCCTCGCCGCATCCCCCATAGAACTGTATGGGGACGGGGAGGAGACAGGGCATCATCGTTGACCTCTAGGTCGATGCTACGTCACCATGAGCGCTTATGGCGGCGCCCCGTTAGGGAGATCGGGGGGGTCCCAGCGGTCGGACCCCCCACGATCAAACACTTATCCCCT
Source organism: Hyla sarda (assembly GCF_029499605.1). Taxonomy (NCBI): domain Eukaryota; kingdom Metazoa; phylum Chordata; class Amphibia; order Anura; family Hylidae; genus Hyla; species Hyla sarda. The sequence goes on from NC_079192.1 coordinate 414,745,991, forward strand.
ATCCTGTGGATAGGGGATAAGTGTAATGCCGCTGCAGTTGTCCTTTAAGAAATACAACCTTCTCTGTATGTCTATGTATATACAGTGATCCCTCAACTTACAATGGCCTCAACATACAATAGTTTCAACATACAATGGTCTTTTCTGGACCATCGTAAGTTGAAACCAGACTCAACATACAATGCTACAGACAGTTCAGATCTGTGAAACGTGTCAATGGCCGGAAGAACCGACCAATCAGAATGGGCATTCACTGGTAAAACCCTTGTATTACTGAAGCGTATGCACTGACTGGTGTTTGATAGCGCCCCCTACAGTACAGGGAGGTATTACATGTTCTGTACACTTTACCTGTATTACTGAAGCGTATGCAGTGACTGGTGTCTGGTAGCGCCCCCTACAGCACAGGGAGGTATTACATGTTCTGTACACTTTACCTGTATTACTGAAGCGTATGCACTGACTGGTGTCTGGTAGCGCCCCCTACAGTACAGGGAGGTATTACATGTTCTGTACACTTTACCTGTATTACTGAAGCGTATGCACTGACTGGTGTCTGGTAGCGCCCCCCCTACAGTACAGGGAGGTATTACATGTTCTGTACTCTTTACCTGTATTACTGAAGCGTATGCACTGACTGGTGTCTGGTAGCGCCCCCTACAGTACAGGGAGGTATTACATGTTCTGTACTCTTTACCTGTATTACTGAAGTGCATGCACTGACTGGTGTCTGGTAGCGCCCCCTACAGTACAGGGAGGTATTACATGTTCTGTACACTTTACCTGTCCCAGGTTTAGCTGCTCCTTTGGACACCAGGTGAGGGCGACTCCATTACTTTTTTAGGACATTGTGTGTACCCCGAAGAAGCTCCTGTCCTCTACATAGACCAGTGTTTCCCAAGCCGGGTGGCCCCAGCTGTTGCAAAACTACAACTCCCAGCATGCCCGGACAGCCAAAGGCTGTCCGGGCATGCTGGGAGTTGTAGTTTTGCAACAGCTGGAGGCTCCCTGCTTGGGAAACACTGAAATAGACAGTGATTACAGCTCCCAGCAGATCTTTCTTACTTTTATATGTAAGGATTTGCTTTATCTTTATTATTTATCTACTTATTTTTCTTTAATTCTCACTTTTTCCTAGTTTTAGATGACATTTTTGTACCTTTAGAATCAATTACCAGGTTTCCATAGAGTCATGGTCTCAACATACAATGGTTTCAACATACAATGGTCGTCCTGGAACCGATTCATATTGTAACTTGAGGGACCACTGTATTTATTGTGCAGATCAGTCCGATTACACCGATACCCAATTATATAGCTTTTCTAAATCTTAAAAAAGAAAATAAATGAAAATTAAAAAAAATGCTTTGAATGACTCTTAATGATTCTTTTCTTTTTTTATTTTTTCGTCTATGGAGCTGTATGGTGCCTAATTTTTTTTGTGCCGTGACTGGTACATTTTATCATCATTTACCATTTTGGTGTTGGAGACTTTTTGCAAAAATGGTAAAATTAGATGATAAAAATTTTTATTATTGTTTTTTTATTTTTTATTTTTTTTTATTACTACTTAGCCCAGCATTTAACCCTTTAGATGCCATGATCAATGCCGATCACGGCGTCCTAAAAGAAAGTGGAAATTGCAGATAGCACTGTGGAGCTCATAGTTCTCCCCGCACCTAAAACCGCGGTCGACCACGGTTTTAGGTCCGGTTGTAAAAGCGCATACGAGGCAAAAATGGGCCGACCGGACCGAACGTTTCACTGCGGTCGGCTCATTGAAATGAATTATGTACGGGAGCGCATAGAAAGGCATACGGGAGCGCAAGTTTTTAGCTCTCCGCTGCCGTTTGCGCTCCCGTATGGGGGGAAAAGGTAATGGGAACCCAGCCTCATTGAAGTAAAAGGACAAGAAAATCGGCTGCAGAAAATCTACAGCAATAATAAGGACATGTGAACTGACCCTAAGGCTGAGCCTTTTACTTCTACAGAAGCTGTAGAGTCCTAGAGGAACTGTACTTCAGAGAGCAAACATACAAGTACTACAACTCCCAGTGTGGTCTGTCTGTGCCCCCCCCCCCCCCCCCGCACGGGCTCAAGGTTGGGGGGGGGGGGTCACAGGGTGAATGTTACGCCTAGCGCTCCGGGTCCCCGCTCCTCCCCGGAGCGCTCACGGCGCCTTTCTCCCTGCAGCTCCCCGGTCAGCGCTGACCGGGAGCGCTGCCCTGTCATGGCCGTTGGGGATGCGATTCGCACAGCGGGACGCGCCCGCTCGCGAATCGCATCCCAGGTCACTTACCCGTTCCCGTCTCCTGCGGTCATGTGCTGGCGCGCGCGGCTCCGCTCTCTAGGGCGCGCGCGCGCCAGCTCCCTGAGACTTAAAGGGCCAGTGCACCAATGATTGGTGCCTGGCCCAATTAGCTTAATTGGTTCCCATCTGTTTCCTGGCTATATCTAGTCTCCTCCCTTGCACTTCCTTGCCGGATCTTGTTGCCCTAGAGCCTAGTGAAAGCGTTTTTGTGTGTTTATACCCTGTGTACCAGAACTTTGCTATCTCCCCTGACTACGAACCTTGCCGCCTGCCCCCGACCTTCTGCTACGTCCGACTTTGCTTCTGCCTACTCCCTTGCACCTCGCCTATCTTCAGCAGCCAGAGAGGTGAGCCGTTGCTAGTGGATACGACCTGGTCACTACCGCCGCAGCAAGACCATCCCGCTTTGCGGCGGGCTCTGGTGAAAACCTGTAGTGTCTTAGAACCGGTCCACTAGCACGGTCCTCGCTATCCCTCTCTGGCACAGAGGATCCACCTCCTGCCAGCCGGCATCGTGACAGTAGATCCGGCCATGGATCCCGCTGAAGTTCCTCTGCCTGTTGTCGCCGACCTCCCCACACTGGTCGCCCAGCAAGCCCGACAGATTGCCCAACAAGATCACCAGCTGTCGTACTTGACCACCATGACTCAGCAACTCCAGTCGCAGCTACAGCAGATTCAGTCTCAGCTACAGCAGCAGCAACCATCTCCTCCGCCAGCTCCTGCACCTCTTCCGCAGCGAGTGGCCACTCCTAGCCTCCGCCTGTCTTTGCCGGACAAATTTAATGGGGACTCTAAGTTTTGCCGTGGCTTTCTTTCCCAATGTTCCCTGCATCTGGAGATGATGTCGGATCAGTTTCCTACTGAAAGGTCTAAGGTGGCTTTCGTAGTCAGCCTTCTGTCTGGAAAAGCCCTGTCATGGGCCACACCGCTCTGGGACCGTGATGACCCCGTCACTGCCTCTGTACACTCCTTCTTCTCGGAAATTCGAAGTGTCTTTGAGGAACCTGCCCGAGCCTCTTCTGCTGAGACTGCCCTGCTGAACCTGGTCCAGGGTAATTCCTCCGTTGGCGAGTACGCCATACAATTCCGTACTCTTGCTTCTGAACTTTCCTGGAATAATGAGGCTCTCTGCGCGACCTTTAAAAAAGGCCTATCCAGCAACATTAAAGATGTTCTGGCCGCACGAGAGACTCCTGCTAGCCTGCATGAACTCATTCATCTAGCCACTCGCATTGACATGCGTTTTTCTGAGAGGCATCAAGAGCTCCGCCAGGAAAAAGACTTAGATCTCTGGCCACCTCTCCCACAGTCTCCACTGCAATCTGCGCCTAGGCCTCCCGCCGAGGAGGCCATGCAAGTGGATCGGTCTCGCCTGACCCTGGAAGAGAGGAATCGCCGTAAGGAAGAGAATCTTTGTTTGTACTGTGCCAGTACTGAACATTTTCTGGTGGATTGCCCAATCCGTCCTCCACGTTTGGGAAACGCACGCTCACACTCAGCTCTCGTGGGTGTGGCGTCTCTTGATGCCAAGTCGGCTTCTCCACGTCTCAAGGTACCTGTTCGGATTTCCACTTCAGCCAGCTCTCCCCTCTCAGCCGTGGCCTGTCTGGACTCTGGAGCTTCTGGGAATTTTATTCGGGAGTCCTTTGTGAATAAATTCCATATTCCGGTGACCCGTCTTGTCAAGCCACTCCGCATCTCCGCGGTCAACGGAGCCAGGTTGGACTGTACCATACGTTTCCGCACGGAGTCCCTTCTTATGAGCATCGGATCTCATCACGAGAGGATTGAACTTTTGGTCCTCCCCAATTGCACCTCGGAAATTCTCCTTGGACTTCCCTGGCTTCAACTTCATTCCCCAACCCTGGATTGGTCCACTGGGGAGATCAAGAGTTGGGGGTCCTCTTGTGCCAAGAACTGTCTAAAACCGGTTCCCAGTAACCCTTGCCGTAACTCTGTGGTTCCTCCTGTATCCGGTCCCCCTAAGGTCATTAAGGACTCTGCCTGCCACAGGAAATGCCCCTCCCCCCCTCCCAGGCAAGCTTCTGTGTCCCCTCATGGCCCTCGTCCTGGTGTCACACTGCCCCGTGCCAGGTCTCGCCCTCTGCCCTCTCTCCCCATTCCTACTCCTGCGGTTCTGCCTTCCGTTGAGGAATCCCTCCTTCCTTTCCCGGTGTCCTCATCCCAGGGGAGGCAGTTACCCGATAAAGAGAAGGGGAGACCTAAGGGGGGGGGTACTGTTACGCCTAGCGCTCCGGGTCCCCGCTCCTCCCCGGAGCGCTCACGGCGCCTTTCTCCCTGCAGCTCCCCGGTCAGCGCTGACCGGGAGCGCTGCCCTGTCATGGCCGTTGGGGATGCGATTCGCACAGCGGGACGCGCCCGCTCGCGAATCGCATCCCAGGTCACTTACCCGTTCCCGTCTCCTGCGGTCATGTGCTGGCGCGCGCGGCTCCGCTCTCTAGGGCGCGCGCGCGCCAGCTCCCTGAGACTTAAAGGGCCAGTGCACCAATGATTGGTGCCTGGCCCAATTAGCTTAATTGGTTCCCATCTGTTTCCTGGCTATATCTAGTCTCCTCCCTTGCACTTCCTTGCCGGATCTTGTTGCCCTAGAGCCTAGTGAAAGCGTTTTTGTGTGTTTATACCCTGTGTACCAGAACTTTGCTATCTCCCCTGACTACGAACCTTGCCGCCTGCCCCCGACCTTCTGCTACGTCCGACTTTGCTTCTGCCTACTCCCTTGCACCTCGCCTATCTTCAGCAGCCAGAGAGGTGAGCCGTTGCTAGTGGATACGACCTGGTCACTACCGCCGCAGCAAGACCATCCCGCTTTGCGGCGGGCTCTGGTGAAAACCTGTAGTGTCTTAGAACCGGTCCACTAGCACGGTCCTCGCTATCCCTCTCTGGCACAGAGGATCCACCTCCTGCCAGCCGGCATCGTGACAGTGAACAGACAGACCACTCTGGGAGTTGTAGTACTCTCCCTGCAATGCTGAGATATGTAGATCCTGAAGATACCCTCCCATCCCCTTCCTTATCCGTGACTGGGTAGTTTGTTACTTACAGGGGCTGCAGTCATTGAGTGTAGGATCAGGGTGGCCAGGGGAGGGTTAAATCTTCTTCCTGGACTGTGCTCTGTTCAGGCAGATGACAGGCTTGAGAGCAGGGGGCGCTGTGTGTGAGGGAGAAGTCTCCACCAATCAGAGCAGAGCTCACACTGAGGGGGCGGGGGCGCTGTGTGTGAGGGAGAAGTCTCCACCAATCAGAGCAGAGCTCACACTGAGGGGGCGGGGGCGCTGTGTGTGAGGGAGAAGTCTCCACCAATCGGACCTGAGCTCACACTGAGGGGGCGGGGGCTCTGTGTGTGAGGGAGAAGTCTCCACCAATCGGACCTGAGCTCACACTGAGGGGGCGGGGGCGCTGTGTGTGAGGGAGAAGTCTCCACCAATCAGAGCAGAGCTCACACTGAGGGGGCGGGGGCTCTGTGTGTGAGGGAGAAGTCTCCACCAATCGGACCTGAGCTCACACTGAGGGGGCGGGGGCTCTGTGTGTGAGGGAGAAGTCTCCACCAATCGGACCTGAGCTCACACTGAGGGGGCGGGGGCGCTGTGTGTGAGGGAGAAGTCTCCACCAATCAGAGCAGAGCTCACACTGAGGGGGCGGGGGCTCTGTGTGTGAGGGAGAAGTCTCCACCAATCAGACCTGAGCTCACACTGAGGGGGCGGGGGCTCTGTGCGTGAGGGAGAAGTCTCTACCAATCAGACCTGAGCTCACACTGAGGGGGCGGGGGCTCTGTGTGTGAGGGAGAAGTCTCCACCAATCAGACCTGAGCTCACACTGAGGGGGCGGGGGCTCTGTGTGTGAGGGAGAAGTCTCCACCAATCAGACCTGAGCTCACACTGAGGGGGCGGGGGCTCTGTGTGTGAGGGAGAAGTCTCCACCAATCAGAGCAGAGCTCACACTGAGGGGGCGGGGGCTCTGTGTGTGAGGGAGAAGTCTCCACCAATCAGACGTGAGCTCACACTGAGGGGGCGGGGGCTCTGTGTGTGAGGGAGAAGTCTCCACCAATCAGACCTGAGCTCACACTGAGGGGGCGGGGGCTCTGTGCGTGAGGGAGAAGTCTCCACCAATCGGACCTGAGCTCACACTGAGGGGGCGGGGGCTCTGTGCGTGAGGGAGAAGTCTCCACCAATCAGACCTGAGCTCACACTGAGGGGGCGGGGGCTCTGTGTGTGAGGGAGAAGTCTCCACCAATCAGACCTGAGCTCACACTGAGGGGGCGGGGGCTCTGTGTGTGAGGGAGAAGTCTCTACCAATCAGATCTGAGCTCACACTGAGGGGGCGGGGGCTCTGTGTGTGAGGGAGAAGTCTCTACCAATCAGATCTGAGCTCACACTGAGGGGGCGGGGGCTCTGTGTGTGAGGGAGAAGTCTCCACCAATCGGACCTGAGCTCACACTGAGGGGGCGGGGGCTCTGTGTGTGAGGGAGAAGTCTCTACCAATCAGATCTGAGCTCACACTGAGGGGGAGGGGGCTCTGTGTGTGAGGGAGAAGTCTCCACCAATCGGACCTGAGCTCACACTGAGGGGGCGGGGGCTCTGTGTGTGAGGGAGAAGTCTCCACCAATCAGACCTGAGCTCACACTGAGGGGGCGGGGGCGCTGTGTGTGAGGGAGAAGTCTTCACCAATCAGAGCAGAGCTCACACTGAGGGGGCGGGGGCTCTGTGTGTGAGGGAGAAATCTCCACCAATCAGACCTGAGCTCACACTGAGGGGGCGGGGGCTCTGTGTGTGAGGGAGAAGTCTCCACCAATCAGACCTGAGCTCACACTGAGGGGGCGGGGGCTCTGTGTGTGAGGGAGAAGTCTCCACCAATCAGACCTGAGCTCACACTGAGGGGGCGGGGGCTCTGTGTGTGAGGGAGAAGTCTCCACCAATCAGACCTGAGCTCACACTGAGGGGGCGGGGGCTCTGTGTGTGAGGGAGAAGTCTCCACCAATCAGACCTGAGCTCACACTGAGGGGGCGGGGGCTCTGTGTGTGAGGGAGAAGTCTCCACCAATCAGACCTGAGCTCACACTGAGGGGGCGGGGGCTCTGTGTGTGAGGGAGAAGTCTCTACCAATCAGATCTGAGCTCACACTGAGGGGGCGGGGGCTCTGTGTGTGAGGGAGAAGTCTCTACCAATCAGATCTGAGCTCACACTGAGGGGGCGGGGGCTCTGTGTGTGAGGGAGAAGTCTCCACCAATCGGACCTGAGCTCACACTGAGGGGGCGGGGGCTCTGTGTGTGAGGGAGAAGTCTCCACCAATCAGACCTGAGCTCACACTGAGGGGGCGGGGGCGCTGTGTGTGAGGGAGAAGTCTTCACCAATCAGAGCAGAGCTCACACTGAGGGGGCGGGGGCTCTGTGTGTGAGGGAGAAGTCTCCACCAATCGGACCTGAGCTCACACTGAGGGGGCGGGGGCTCTGTGTGTGAGGGAGAAGTCTCCACCAATCAGACCTGAGCTCACACTGAGGGGGCGGGGGCTCTGTGTGTGAGGGAGAAGTCTCTACCAATCAGATCTGAGCTCACACTGAGGGGGCGGGGGCTCTGTGTGTGAGGGAGAAGTCTCCACCATCAGACCTGAGCTCACACTGAGGGGGCGGGGGCTCTGTGTGTGAGGGAGAAATCTCCACCAATCAGACCTGAGCTCACACTGAGGGGGCGGGGGCTCTGTGTGTGAGGGAGAAGTCTCTACCAATCAGATCTGAGCTCACACTGAGGGGGCGGGGGCTCTGTGTGTGAGGGAGAAGTCTCCACCATCAGACCTGAGCTCACACTGAGGGGGCGGGGGCTCTGTGTGTGAGGGAGAAGTCTCCACCAATCGGACCTGAGCTCACACTGAGGGGGCGGGGGCTCTGTGTGTGAGGGAGAAGTCTCTACCAATCAGATCTGAGCTCACACTGAGGGGGCGGGGGCTCTGTGTGTGAGGGAGAAGTCTCCACCAATCGGACCTGAGCTCACACTGAGGGGGCGGGGGCTCTGTGTGTGAGGGAGAAGTCTCCACCAATCAGACCTGAGCTCACACTGAGGGGGCGGGGGCTCTGTGTGTGAGGGAGAAGTCTCTACCAATCAGATCTGAGCTCACACTGAGGGGGCGGGGGCTCTGTGTGTGAGGGAGAAGTCTCTACCAATCAGACCTGAGCTCACACTGAGGGGGCGGGGGCTCTGTGTGTGAGGGAGAAGTCTCCACCATCAGACCTGAGCTCACACTGAGGGGGCGGGGGCTCTGTGTGTGAGGGAGAAGTCTCCACCAATCAGACCTGAGCTCACACTGAGGGGGCGGGGGCTCTGTGTGTGAGGGAGAAGTCTCCACCAATCAGACCTGAGCTCACACTGAGGGGGCGGGGGCTCTGTGTGTGAGGGAGAAGTCTCTACCAATCAGATCTGAGCTCACACTGAGGGGGCGGGGGCTCTGTGTGTGAGGGAGAAGTCTCCACCATCAGACCTGAGCTCACACTGAGGGGGCGGGGGCTCTGTGTGTGAGGGAGAAATCTCCACCAATCAGACCTGAGCTCACACTGAGGGGGCGGGGGCTCTGTGTGTGAGGGAGAAGTCTCTACCAATCAGATCTGAGCTCACACTGAGGGGGCGGGGGCTCTGTGTGTGAGGGAGAAGTCTCCACCATCAGACCTGAGCTCACACTGAGGGGGCGGGGGCTCTGTGTGTGAGGGAGAAGTCTCCACCAATCGGACCTGAGCTCACACTGAGGGGGCGGGGGCTCTGTGTGTGAGGGAGAAGTCTCTACCAATCAGATCTGAGCTCACACTGAGGGGGCGGGGGCTCTGTGTGTGAGGGAGAAGTCTCCACCAATCGGACCTGAGCTCACACTGAGGGGGCGGGGGCTCTGTGTGTGAGGGAGAAGTCTCCACCAATCAGACCTGAGCTCACACTGAGGGGGCGGGGGCTCTGTGTGTGAGGGAGAAGTCTCTACCAATCAGATCTGAGCTCACACTGAGGGGGCGGGGGCTCTGTGTGTGAGGGAGAAGTCTCTACCAATCAGACCTGAGCTCACACTGAGGGGGCGGGGGCTCTGTGTGTGAGGGAGAAGTCTCCACCATCAGACCTGAGCTCACACTGAGGGGGCGGGGGCTCTGTGTGTGAGGGAGAAGTCTCCACCAATCAGACCTGAGCTCACACTGAGGGGGCGGGGGCTCTGTGTGTGAGGGAGAAGTCTCCACCAATCAGACCTGAGCTCACACTGAGGGGGTGCAGATTCATCATACTATGTGAGAAAAAAAATATAGTGATTTTCTCTCAGCAACCAATCACAGCTGAGCTTTGATTGGTTGCTGTGAGGAAAATCACTCAATTTTTTCTTCCACACAGTTTGAGAAATCTGGGCCAGTGTGAGCGGAGCCTGCCAGTCTGCCCCTGGGTGGTGGGTGATGTTGATCAATGGGCCCGGGCCCCTTACTAGGGTACTAGCCGCACCCTCTGATGGCGACCCTGTTTTCCTCACATCCTTGTCTCACAACTTTACCTCACAGCTTTACCTCACGTCTCTACCTCACATCTTTACCTCACGTATCTACCTCACATCTTTACCTCACGTCTCTACCTCACGTCTTTACCTCACGTCTTTACCTCACATCTTTACCTCACGTATCTACCTCACATGTTTACCTCACGTCTCTACCTCACATCTTTACCTCACATCTTTACCTCACGTCTCTACCTAACATCTTTACCTCACAACTTGCCCATAGCAACCAATCAGCTCAATTCTTTCAATTTGTAGAGGCCCTCTTAAAAATGAAAGAAGCTATTTAATTGGTTGCTATGGGCAACTGGGCAACCTTGTCTCTCCACAGGTTTTCATAAATCTCCCCTATAGAGACACATTTTCCTCAGGAGGATGAACCTTGGTGTGTTAGTGTTTCCAGAAACCAACATGTCCCCCCATCTCCATCTACAAGCACAGCCATAACAACAGAGGCCACCATGATGGCCGAGGGGAATCCTTGGGGTAATGAAGATGGAGGACGAGCCTCACCAGATCCGCAGGATATGGATAAGAAGAGAAAATAATGTATTATTGAGGAGGTAGGTGTGTAATGACTGATTTATATATATGTGTAAAGTGTGATACATCTGGGATACAGGCTCCAGTCATGGCTCTCACATAGGTTATCAGGATTAGAAAAACAGTGGTGATTTCTTTCACAAACAGTGCCATCTGTGCCCTCAGGTTGTTTGTGGTATTGCAGCTCATTTCACTTGGAGCCAATTTGTAATACCACACAAGTATAGGAGTGCCTTAACCCCTTCCCGCTGTGGGACGTATGCATACGTCCCAGCATCCGACACATTCGCACATTGGGAAGTATGCATACGTCCTAGCGATCTCCTGCACTGCCGTGGGCAGCATAGGAGATCGGCGGCGGGACCCAGCTGTCAACCATAGCCGGAGTCCCACGCCGGTCCCGGAAGCATTAACCCCATAGATGCCGTGATCAATCCTGATCACGGCATCTATAGTGTTGACAGGGGGAATGCGCTCCCCCTGATCACCAACGGCGCCGCCGCGATACGATCACAGGTCGCCGTTGATTGCTATGGCAGCAGGAGGTCAGATGATGACCTCCTGTCTGCCTGCTACGGAAGCCTGTGAGATCCAGCCAGAGGCTGTAGTGTCTGCAGCTCATCAGGTTATACTGTGCTGCAGTACAAATGTATTGCAGCATAGTATAACCTGTAAAAAGTGTAAAAAATTCAATAAAAAGTTCTTCAATAAAAGTATGAAGTGTTTAAAAAAAAATTAAAAAAAAAAGCCCCTTTCCCAATAAAAGCCCTGCATTATCACCAAAAAAAAGATCAAAAGCCCAAATCATATACATAATAGGTATTGCCACGTCCGAAATTATGTGTACTATAAAACTACAATATAAATTATCCCGTACGCTGTAAATAAAAAACAACAAAAAAGCGCAAAATTCGCCAATTTTGGCACAAATAGCGGAATAAAAAAGATCAAAAGGTAGCACATATCACAAAAATGATACCAATGAAAAGTACAGCTCATCCCGCAAAAAATAAGCCCTTACTCAATAGGGTCAGCCAAAAAATTAAAAAGTTACGGCTGTTGAAAAATGAATGGCAGAAAAATACTTTTGCTCAGAAAAGGAAAAAGAACGCAGAAATATATATAAAATGGTATCGCCATAATCGTACTGACCCACAGAAAAAATATAACATCACTTTTACCGCACAGTGTATACCATAAAAAAAAAATGACAGACATTTTACAGTTTTTCGCTATATTTTGGAGTTTTTCACAAAAATTGCTGCATGTGTCAACAAAAATGCACCACTTATATAAAGTACAATATGATGAAAAAACAATCTCAGAATCGCTCCGCTCAGAAAAATCGTTCTAAAGTTATTACTATTTAAAGAGACACATGTCAAATAAAAAAAAAAAGAGCCTGGTCATTAAGGTAAAAAATGGGTCTGTCCTTAAGGGGTTAAAGGGGTATTCCAGGAATTTTTTTTATTTGACTATGCTACAGGGGCTGTAAAGTTAGTGTAATTCATAATATAGTGTCTGTACCTGTGTGTGATGGTTTTCTCACAATTCTTAAGTGATTTTCACCCCAATGTTTATTTTTAACAGCGTACAAAATGACAGTTGTCTCAGATTTTTCCCAGGTTGCATTGCGGCCGAGATCTGACATCACTAGTCAGCTGATGACAGGGAGCCTGTCTGCTTCAATGAGTGGAGCGATCGCTTGGTGGGAGAGAGATCAACCTGCAACTAATGCAACAGCTGTAGGCACCCTGATTGAAAATCACAGGTCTTTCAAATGGATGCAGCTCATTTATGTTTCAATGGGTGGGGTGGCTGATGTGTGGGAGGGAGGAAAATTTAATTATGGGATTTGTAGGCAAAAGAAGAAAACTGAAACAGGAAATACCAGTTCACAAAAAGCCACAGTGTTATGGTAATCTCACAGCATAGCCATTTAGCCCCAAGACAAGCGCAGATCCTTCCTAAGCATGTCCATTACTGTCTGCCAGGTACGTACTAAAATCACCTTATGGTGGAGAACCCCTTTAATGCCCAAGCTTTTGTTTCTCTTTCTATCTCCAAATAATGTAATTTTTTTCCATTAATAAAGCCTTGTGAACGATTGTTCTTTTGAATGAAAAGTCGGAATTTTAAATGCCACCATGGGTTCATATATATCTTATTGTTTAATTTTTGTTAAAGGGGTTATCCAGGATTAAAAAACTATATATAATAAGTAAGGGGAGTGTGGAGCTGAAACAAGATGGAGACCCCCCCAGAGCCTTCAAATACTGCAGAAAAAGTATCTATATGCGCTATATACAGTGGGGAAAAAAAGTATTTAGTCAGTCACCAATTGTGCAAGTTCTCCCCCTTATAAAGATGAGAGAGTCCTGTAATTTTCATCATAGGTTATAACCTCAACTATGAGAGACAGAATGAGAAAAAAAAAATACATTGTCTGATTCTTAAAGAATTTATTTGCAAATTATGGTGGAAAATAAATATTTGGTCAATAACAAAAGTTTATCTCAATATTTTGTTATATCCCCTTTGTTGGCAATGACAGAGGTCACATGTTTTCTGTCTTCACAAGGTTTTCACACACTGTCGCTGGTATTTTGGCCCAATTCCTCCATGCAGATCTCCTCTAGAGCAGTGATGTTTTGGGGCTGTCGCTGGGCAACACAGACTTTTAATTCCCTCCAAAGGTTTTCTATGGGGTTGAAATCTGGAGACAGGCTAAGCCACTCCAGGACCTTGAAATACTTCTTACAAAGCCACTCCTTCGTTGCCCGGGCGGTGTGTTTGGGACCATTGTTATGCTGAAAGACCCAGCCATGTTTCATCTTATATGCCCTTCATGATGGAAGGAGGTTTTCACTCAAAATCTCACGATACATGGCCCCATTCATTCTTTTCTTTACATGGATCAGTTGTCCTGGTCCCTAGGCAGAAAAACAGCCCAAAGCATGATGTTTCCACCTCCATGCTTCACAGTAGGTATGGTGTTCTTTACGTTATGCCCTCTGGCTGCACACGCTGGCCGTGAGCGCATAGTCCCGTTACCTGCTGCTGCCAACAGGGCTGGGGCTTGCATCGCGGGACGCACCCGCATGTGAGCCCCAGTCCGGCACTCACCGGGTGTTTCTCCTGCCCCCGCCTCTGCCTCTCTGCTCCGGCATGCGTGTCCCCGTCCCCTAGGGTGTGCCAGAGCTTTAAGATTTAAAGGGCCAGTGCGCTCATTAGTGTAATTCACCTGTGGCTCATTGATAAATTCCTCCACCCTCCTCACTTCCCTGCCAGATCTTTGTTGCCTTGAGCCTGAAAGAAAGCATTCCTGTTATTGCCTTTCTGTGTATCTGATCCTTTGCTCTGTGACCTTGCACCTTGCCGCCTGCTTACTGACCATTTGCTACATTCATGACTACGCTACTGTGCCTCCTGCCCTGACCTTCTGCTATCCTGACTACGAGCTGCCTTATCCCTCCTGTGCCTCGCATCTCCTCAGCCGCCTGTGTGGTCGAGCCGTGCCAGGGGTAGCGACCTGGGTGCCGCCTGCCACAGCAAGTCCATCCCGCTTTGCGGCGGGCTCTGGTTAAAACCAGCGGCACCTTAGACTCCACTCCCTGGTACGGTCCGAGTCATCTGCCACACAGGTCCAGCGGATCCACATCCACCGGGGTTCCTGTCTTCTGAAACGTGTTACAATCTGCCACTTTGATGTGCTACTTACGACCTTCAGTTGATCTCTCAGGCCACAAGAGAACCCTGTGCACAGTGGACAGGAAATAATAGACATTAGATGTTACACATTTTGTGGACTGAATATACATTGATTATATAGCTACAGTCCTAACTGGATATGACTATATTCTGTGCACAAAATATAATATGTACTGACTATTTTATATTTTTACTGACTTTTGTACATTAAATTATACAAGAATTAGATACTCTCTAATGACTAGATAATACTACTGACTATTATATACATAAGCGTTATGTAAACTAACGTGCATTTTATGGCAATGAGGTAAGTAGATACTCTTTACCTGATGGTTTCAGGATACCTCCTGTACAAATGCCATACCTAGAAGAAAATATTAGACACTATAGACATTATGTGCAAACATTTTATATACCCTTTATTACAAGGTGTCCTAGTGGTTCAACTTCACAAAAGTACTTAGTGTTGCATATACTTATGCAAAAACAGGAAAACATATATTATTTTCTGTCATAGAAATTTGTTGTACCACTCTACAGTTCTGGTACATAAGAGTCTGTAGTAAAGGATCACAGCTTGAGCCGAGCACATAAGCTTGCGCATAATGGTTACAGGTAGTTCGCCAGGTGCATCACTTGAATGTTACGTTGAAACTGTAAAACAACAGTGGTACTTCCACAAAACAATTTTCAGTCTCACGACTTAGTAGTAGTAAAAAGAAACAAGATGAATACATGTGAGCTTAACCTGGAATATTTCCATCCCAGCCTCGCCTGTCAGGGTGCTTTCGAGGTTGGGACATGTAGCGGGGACCATGTGCCCCCTCTAAGAGCCTGACTTGTGTGTTCCAAGGCACTTCAGATAGCTTGGAATCAGTGACGGTGGGGCTCATTGTTACTACCATCTGTACCGCAGCAGCCTGCGCCACTGGGGGACAAAGTGTTGGTGCCTGTTGGGCCGACCAAACCTTCTCAACGCCAGGAGTAGACCTGGGCACATCTGTAGATGACTTCTGTTGATATTTAGGTGCCATGACGGGCACCTCAGACAGGTATTCTTCCTCCTTAACATGACTTGGACTTCTGACTTGTGGAGGTAGTAGCCCGAAGGGATCCGACTCCCAATCCTCCGTGGGGAAGCAGAAAAGGGGAGCTGTGTGGGGTTCCTCGGTCTTGTCACAGCTGCCACCCATTCTCCTCTTGCACTGCGGACTGGGGTGTACTCCACTATCTCTCCGCTCTCTAGGGAGTGTAGGTGCGGGGGAGGTAGTCCCTCTTGACTGCCTGACAATTTACAAGGATGGTGCCCCATGGTAGCAGTCCCTTAAGATTCCGAACCCCTGGACTCGGTCAAATTTGATTACTGTGGCTCGTCGCCTCTCAAGGGGTGGTTCTCCTGCTCTGGTGTTGTCCAACATACGAATGTACAGGCACTCTATGTTTTTAGTGTCAGCTTGTTGGGCCCGTTGCACTTGGGCCGTACTCTCGCCTCCTCTGTGGCCTCAGCTCTTCTATGATTGCAGCTGTCTGTGCTTCTAGCTTGGCCCTCTCGGACATTGCTGCCGGAACAGGGGGATCCTCCTTTCCAGCAGAGGGAGTAGGTACCGGTGCATATATTAAAAAAGCTGCGGCTCATCGCCGAACACACATTCTGGAAAAGGGGGTGATCTGGGGCGTGCAGCGGACTTCTGGGCCTGGGGGGTGGACTCGGCTGAACTGGCTGGAAGGGGTAGAAAATGCGGCTTCTGCCTGAGTACTCACATCTGACTCCTCAGTTGGTATCTCGGCCCAGGATCAGACAGGATGTGGAGACAAATTAATAAATAACATAAGGCCCTGTTAACCATTTAGGGTATGTAGAATGGAGGTGGACCCAGGGGCACTGAAAAAGAGTCCGCTACAAAGGACAGAAAAGGATACAGGTGGCAACTCCTATACTGGGCCACCGCAATGGATAAATGTGCATTTCCTTCCATGTTTTTTGGCCCATTGGTAGTTTTGTGACCCTAGTAGTAGATTTCCTGCTGTGTATGGTATACTTAGATTGATAAGTCCGGCCTTGCCCTATGTGGAATCACACCCACTGGTTTCCTACATAATTTCACTTTCATTTCTTCTTCTGTGAGAGATGGCGTCTGCTGGTCTAGAAAAGGAGCTGGAATGTTCTATCTGTCTGAACCTTTATACAGATCCTGTAACCCTGAGATGTGGACACAACTTCTGCCAGGTCTGTATTGATCAGGTCCTGAATACACAGGACGGGTCTGGAGTTTATTCCTGTCCTGAATGTAGAACAGAGTTTCTGGAACGGCCGACACTGCAGAAGAACATCACTCTGTGTAATGTGGTGGAGAATTTCCTGTCTACTCATCAGGACTACTTGTGAGAAAAAAGACCAATGGATCCAGGCGCTGCTCTATCCAGGTATACACAGGATGCAGGTAAGTGTTCTTAATCAAGCAATTTTATTGAACACAAAACAACAAAAGGATCATGACGCGTTTCGGGGTAAATTCCCCTTCCTCAGATGATCTAGGTGCTGCTACAACAAGCACCCTTTATATAATGGCAAGGTGGAGGAGGTACAGGTCAGGAAGGGGTGGGCTGAATGTGATGTCACATCCAGTCCACTTACAAAAAACTTAATTTACATGTAGAAACAGCAGAAAATAATTATTGTCTAAAACATACAGGTGTGCGTTCGATTATGATAATAATATAACATCAATATAAACAGTACTAAGTGATATAACATGGGTGGAATCGGCAATGTGACAAACACATGCGGGAGCTCTGACGAGGTAAACAACATAGCCATGTGGCTGAAAATAAACATAAACAATGGCATCGGTCTATTGTAAGGCGCTCCACTCGCAGCACGCACCGGCACCAGACTACTATCAGACACTAAGTTTTATAGACCCCTTTCTTTTAATCCTACTACTATTTATTTGAAAGAGTTGCATATTTTGGTGATGAAAGGCTATACGGAAGGTGTTCTTACCAAGTCAGAAAAAGATTACCTACTAGTTACAGAACCCGCACTTCCCCTTTTTTACTTTTTACCCAAAATCCACAAGTGTGTCATGAACCCCCCAGGTCGTCCGATAGTGTCAGGGATTAATTCCCTGACCGCGAATTTGTCACACTATGTGGATTTGTTACTCCAGAAACATGTGATAGGCTTAAAATCCTTTCTAAAAGACACAGCTCAATTTATTAACAGTGTGGTTGATACAACATGGGAAGACCATTTTCTTTTGGTCACCATGGATGTTTCTTCTTTGTATACGGTGATTGACCATGAATTAGGAGTAAACGCTGTCAAACAGTTTTTATTACGAGATCTTAACATGCCTGATGTCCAGAGAGAGTTTGTATTGGAAAGCCTGATGTTCATTTTAAAACACAATTACTTCGAGTTTCAAAAACAAATCTACTCGCAAGACACGGGTACCGCTATGGGTTCTAAGATGGCGCCCAGTTTTGCGAATCTATTTGTGGGGCTTTTTGAGGAGACGGTCATATATACCCATCCCCTTTTTGTACATTGTCATTTGTTTAAAAGATATATTGATGATATTTTTTTTATCTGGGATGGTGGTAGTTTGGAGCTCAATAGATTTTTAACGGATCTTAATTTAAATCAATGGGGCCTTTATTTTACGCAGTCTGTTTACAATAACCATGCAGAATTCCTAGATGTGGTAGTCTTTCATGATGAGTCCAAAAAACTGCACACTAAGACGCACTTTAAAGCGGTAGATAGTAATAGTTACTTAGATTTTGGTAGTGCCCATTTTAAAAAATGGCTGACTAATATCCCTTTCGGACAGTTTAAAAGGATCCGTAGAAACTGTACCCTTCAGAGCGACTTTGATAAGCAAAGTAAAACACTAGAAGCAAGATTTGCTGCTAAAAGATATCCAAGGAAACTGGTTAAAGCGTCACTTGATAGAGCCAGACCCCTAACCCAAAAAGAGTGTCTTGTTCCAAAAGATATAACTGAGCATACGGAACAAAAAACTGTACCCGATTGGGCGGGCAACTTTATTACTACTTTTAATCAGGACCATCAGGCCATTAGGAACATTTTTAATACACATTGGCATGTTTTATGTAAGGATCCTTTTTTGAATTCATTACTACCACCTAAGCCTGGCATCACTTTCAGAAGAGGCCGCACTTTAAAGAATATTTTAGCGCCAAGTAGACTAAAGGCACCCAAGAAGGTTTCAGAGACCTTTTTAACCACAGTTGGGACGTTTAAATGTGGACACAACAGATGTAAGTGCTGCGACTCAATTGTGAGTCGCAGTAAAACATTTGTTTCCACTGTCTCCCATGAAAGTTTTAAAACTAAAACATTCATTAATTGCTCCACACGGTTTGTTGTTTATCTCCTTGAGTGTCCATGTGGCCTACAGTACGTGGGTCGTACTACCCAATGCCTCAGGGAGAGGATCAACAAACATCGTAGCAATGCAAATTTAGGGTTCACCTTGCATAGTGTATCTCGGCATCTGCTGACCCACCATCAGTCTGATTTCAGTTGCATGAAACTTCAGGCTATAGAAAATATTGCACTTGATAATTCCCAGAGATTCAGCTTATTGAGAAGGAGAGAGAATTTCTGGATCTTTAAACTCCGTACCCTTGTACCGTCTGGTTTGAATGAGTTGGTGGAGACTGCCTTGTGATATTGCAACATTCAGCGGTTATAACATCTTAATAGCTTTATTTTTCCATTAATTATCATAATTTTTTTTTTTTTTTATTTATTTATTTTTTTAATTTTTTTTTTTTTTTTTTTTTTTAATCTTTTAGATATGGGTATATGATTGTGTAGACATACTGGATGGGGACGCCTTTTGTCTAAGTATTTATCATCACATTTTGTTAGTAGCTGTCACAGCGTTGACTCCTTATTTATACTATTTTATTATTAAGATCCAGACTTAATTTTATTAGTATTTTAATGTACATTTATTTTGTGTATTTATATATATCAATTCATTTTTTATGTAATCATGTACTGTTTATAGGGATCATCGCATTTTTTATTAATTATTTTCTATCAATTAATTTATTCTGGCGTGTTAAATAATTTATATTGTGTGTTCAGAAGGTACATTTTAGTTTGTGGTTGTTGCTGTTAGAAACGCCCGATATGGACATCCTAAGGTTTTTTTTTTTTTTTTTTTTTTTCCCACCCTTTAACATGGGATATTGTGGATTACTTATATCTCTTGCCTTCATTTCATTTATTTATTTTTGTATTTACTTTACCTTTTTCTTCCATAGATGGTGTTGTTCCCTATGTTGTTTACTCACTATGTTGGGCGCTCCGCTGCAAGCCGCGCCCTGTGGACTGTGATTGGTTGTTTTCCGTTCAGAGACGTCTGCTTGGCAACGCGTCCGTGGATACTCCTGTCACTGCTATGCCGGTGCGTGCTGCGAGTGGAGCGCCTTACAATAGACCGATGCCATTGTTTATGTTTATTTTCAGCCACATGGCTATGTTGTTTACCTCGTCAGAGCTCCCGCATGTGTTTGTCACATTGCCGATTCCACCCATGTTATATCACTTAGTACTGTTTATATTGATGTTATATTATTATCATAATCGAACGCACACCTGTATGTTTTAGACAATAATTATTTTCTGCTGTTTCTACATGTAAATTAAGTTTTTTGTAAGTGGACTGGATGTGACATCACATTCAGCCCACCCCTTCCTGACCTGTACCTCCTCCACCTTGCCATTATATAAAGGGTGCTTGTTGTAGCAGCACCTAGATCATCTGAGGAAGGGGAATTTACCCCGAAACGCGTCATGATCCTTTTGTTGTTTTGTGTTCAATAAAATTGCTTGATTAAGAACACTTACCTGCATCCTGTGTATACCTGGATAGAGCAGCACCTGGATCCATTGGTCTTTTTTCTCACAAGTATTCCAGTTTCTACAGGGCGTTGACACGCTCCTGTGACCATCAGGCTCGGCAGCTCATCCAACTCTATCTGGTACCCCAATCAAGGGGTGATATGCGCAATTCTTCTACTTTAAGGTGAGCGGCCACCCTGACTTAAGTCCTGGGTGTACATTCAGCATACTTTTTGGTTCCCTCACCTGCCAAGGGTAATACACGAGGCGCTGCCTCCCGGTTGTCTTTTTTGTCTTTATTACTCATCAGGACGAGGCCGTAATCTTCTGCACTTACTGTGTGGACTCTCCTGTACCTGCTGTGAGGTCCTGTCTGATGTATGAGGCTTCTCTGTGTGATAAACACCTCAAAGTTCACAGCAAGGGACCAGAACACGTCCTGACCGAGCCCAGAACTTCCCTGGAGAACAGGAAATGTCCCATCCATAAGAAGATCCTGGAATATTACTGTACTGAGGACAATGCTTGTATCTGTGTGTCCTGCTGTCTGATTGGAAAACATAATGGACATAAGATGGATTCTCTACATGAGGCCTCTGAGAAGAAAAAGGAGAACCTGAGAAATGTTCTGCAGAAACTGATCACAAAGAGCGAGAAGACTGAGGAAAAAGTCCAGAGTCTGGAGAAGCGAAGGAGAAAAACTCATAAAAAAGCAGCTAGAGAAACCAAGAGAGTCACTGCCCTGTTTATAGACATCAGGAGATGGGTGGACGACCTGGAGAAGAGGATCCTGAGTGAGATCTCCAGGCAGGAGGAGAATTATGTCACTGTCACATGTCATCCTGAAGCTGGAGATAAAGAAGGACGAGCTGTCCAGGAAGATGAGGGACATTGAGGAGCTGTGTAACATGACGGATCCACTGACTGTCTTACAGGGTCCAGACGCAGGTGACTTGTGTGATCCTGAGGAGGAGGGAGGTGATGAGGACACAGGGGGACATGATGGAGGTGACAAGGACACAGGGGGACATGATGGAGGTGATGAGGACACGGGGACATGATGAAGGTGATGAGGACACAGAGGGACATGATGGAGGTGACAAGGACACAGGGGGACTGATGGAGGTGATGAGGACACAGAGGGACATGATGGAGGTGATGAGGACACAGCAGGACATGATGGAGGTGATGAGGACACAGCAGGACATGATGGAGGTGATGAGGACACAGCAGGACATGATGGAGGTGATCGGGGTCTGGAGATTATATCACACACGTTATCTGATATAATAAGGAGTATAAATGTGACCTTCTATGTACAGGATCCTGCAGACATATTAATGGATGTAAACACAGCTGGTAATAATCTCCTTATATCAGACGACCTGAAAACGGTAACCTGGATGGATACAGAGCAGAATCGTCCAGAAACAGAAGAGAGATTCCAGAATTATCCTCAGGTGATGAGCTGCAAGAGATTCTCTTCAGGACGACATTACTGGGATGTGGAGATCAGGGGGTCAGGACTGTGGATAGTGGGGATGTGTTATCCCAGTATAAACAGGAGGGGAGATCAGTCATTCATTGGATATAATAACAAGTCCTGGGGTTTGCATGGAGGACTGTGGTGTAATAATCAATATTCAATTATACATGACGGTAAAGAGATCCAGTTACCCCACCAGATCTCCAGTGATAGATTCAGGATCTGTCTGGATTATGAGGCCGGGCGGCTGTCCTTTTATGAGCTGTGTGACCCCATCAGACACTTACACACCTTCACCACCACCTTCACCGAGCCCCTTCATGCTGCATTATATGTATCTGATGGTTCTATAAAGATATCAGGGGGAGGAGCAGCTGTGAGGAAACATCATCATAGAGGAAATCTGTTCCTCTATGTAAAATGTGAATAATCCCCTTCACCAATAAAAATTGAAATGACCCTTTTCTTATTTTAGAAAAATACAAATAAATAATGAATCAACATATTTGGTATCACCACGTGCGTAAATGTCCATCCTGTACAGTGAGCAATGTAAACATAAAAAAATGTTTTTGGTCATATCACATTCCAAAAAAAATTATATAAAGTGATTAAAAAGTCACATTTACGCAAAAGTGGTACCGATAAAAACTGCAGACCATGAGTTAAAAAAAAAATAGAAAATAATGTAAACATGGGGATCATTTTAATTGTATTGATACACAGAATAAAGAAAACATGTTAGTATTACTGTTAAGTGCACTGCGTAAAAACAAAAATCCCAGAAAATTTGGTTTTCTTGTCAATTTCAACCACAAAATAATATTTTTTTGGTTGCGCCATACATTTTATGGTAAAATCAAGGTTTCATCACAAAGTACAATTAGTGGCACAAAAAACAACAAGCCCCATATGAGTCTATGGATGGGCCCTTAGAAGGGTAGGAGGAAAAAATGAAATGGGCTGTGTCAATAAGGGGTTAAAAAAACAGCAGTAAAAATCACAAGAAATGCATTTCTACCGGATAGAAAACATCAAGCTTTATACCATAAGGCCCAATTCACATGTCACAACCAAATCACATTTTTGCAGCAGTTTTCACAATACAGAAACTTTTTGTCACCATTTTGCAGAAACACTGCAACAAAATTTGACGTGTGAATAAGAACTACAAAACAAATGCAGTTTGACATCATATTTTGTCAGCCAGGTCTCATCCACACAAGAACAGGCCCATGTGAATACCGTCCTCCAGAGTTATGTGACCAGGATGTAGTCAGGAATTTTTCTCATCCTCTGTAGGTAAAGAAGAATGTTTCCATTTATTAAAGAGTACCTGTCACAAACTACACTTAATATATTGTTCCTTATGTTATTATAAGACACTTTGCTATTTACTTGCTGTTAAAATTCAAAACCTTTATATGTTTATAATGTAATTGAAAAAATGGCCACTAGGTGGCTCTGTTCTGTTCCCAAACAGTTCATTTTGTCTCCACCCGGACTAGCAGAAGTCCAAACTCAGGGAGTGTGTGCAGGGAAAGGCGAGTCACAGCTCTCGCAGGCTTCATCAACGTCGCTCCTGCTGGGGAACGCCCACTTTCTCCTGCCGGGAGCTCACACAATGTGAACAAGGGGAAATGTATGATACACAGCTTTTTAAAGCTTGGAATTTTTTTTTTTTTAGGGCAGGGGGGTTGTTAGGAGTTGTTAGGGAATATAATCTGAGTTAGTTTAGAAAATATGGTTTGATGACAGGTACTCTTTAACCCTTTACCATCCTATGACGTCTAGTTACCTGGGGGCGTTTTTAAACTAGGATTACTCTGAATGTCGGAGTGTCTCAGAGTAACTCATAGTGTCCCGGATCGTGATGCCTGCACCAGTTTTATGCTGCCCCAACAGCATAACGCTGATCACAGGATCCCCTTAACAGCAGTTAAATATATTAAACTATAATTAATAATAAATAAAAAAACAATAAATAAACAACTTAAAATGAAAAAAAAGAGAGAGAACCAAAGTGCTCCCCTCCCTCCCAAAGTAGCAACAGCAAGTATCCCCCTCCCCACACACACAAATAATCTCCCCTCTATAGTACCCCTGCCCCCCACCACACACATATATATATGAGGTCTCCATTGAGACAGACAGAGGTGTCAGCAGAGAGCACTGTGGTCACACAGAAAGGAAATTCAAATAGAAAAGAACTTCCTCTGTACTATACAGCAGCTGACAAGTACTGGAAGGATTTCAATTTTTTAATTGAAGTAATTTACAAATCTGTTTAACTTTCTGCCACCAGTTGATTTAAAAGAAAATGTTTCCAGTGGAGTACCCCTTTAATGCCGGGCAGAAGTGATTGTGCAGATGCCCGGCATTAATCCTTTAGATCCCACAATGAAAGTTGATCATGGGATCTAAAAGTCAAAATTACTGGTGGTGGTGGGTTCTGGGTATCTGGGAAATTGCGGGGTCCCGATCAGCTGAGATGGCGGTCAGAGGGTCTCCACCTGCCTCTGTGTCATCCAATCGGCGCTCTGAAGATAAAGGCAGAATGCCCTATGGGGACTATAAAATAGTAAAACAAATGTGTTAATAAAATTAAATAATCCCCTCCCCTAAATAATTTAAATCCTCCCCTTTTTTCCATTTAAAAAATAAATAAGAATGTAAACAAAAATAAACATAAACATATTTTATATAATCCACCAATTACAGAAAAAAAATCAACCAACCAAATGTCATTCGCATTGTGTGGGCGGGATCTGCTGTTTTTTGTATATTATGTTCCTTAGAATCTATTAATATAATATCAATGAGTTGGATTTATCATATAAACTGTAGACTGTGATGTCATCAGAATCTCTCAGTAGTGCAGCCTCAGGCTTTGGGTCCTGAACTTCCTGTGATCATATTTTAGCAGAAAAGTGAGGAATTGTCACATTTTTTATGTATATTATATAACATTTTATAATCTATACTAAATACATATTATCCTATACAATCCTATGTAATAGATACAAAATACATATATTACATACAATCATATATAATCTATACTAAGTACATATATAATCCTATACTATACAATCCTATGTAATAGATACAAAATACATATATTATATACAATCATATATAATCTATACTAAGTACATATATAATCCTATACTATACAATCCTATGTAATAGATACAAAATACATATATTACATACAATCATATATAATCTATACTAAGTACATATATAATCCTATACTATACAATCCTATGTAATAGATACAAAATACATATATTACATACAATCATATATAATCTATACTAAGTACATATATAATCCTATACTATACAATCCTATGTAATAGATACAAAATACATATATTATATACAATCATATATAATCTATACTAAGTACATATATAATCCTATACTATACAATCCTATGTAATAGATACAAAATACATATATTATATACAATCATATATAATCTATACAAGTACATATATAATCCTATATTATACAATCATATGTAATAGATACTAAATACATATATTATATACAATCATACATAATCTATACTAAGTACATATATAATCTATACTAAATACATATATTATCCTATACTATACAATCATATGTAATAGATACTAAATACATATATTATGTCACGATTCGGCAGGCTGGAGGTGGATCCTCTGTGCCAGAGAGGGATTGGCGTGGACCGTGCCGTCGGACCGGTTCTAAGTTGCTACTGGTATTCACCAGAGACCGCCGCAAAGCGGGATGGTCTTGCAGCGGCGGTAGCAACCAGGTCGTATCCACCGGCAACGGCTCAACCTCTCTGACTGCTGAGATAAGCGCGGTACAAGGGAGTAGACAAGAGCAAGGTCGGACGTAGCAGAAGGTCAGGGCAGGCAGCAAGGATCGTAGTCAGGGGCAACGGCAGGAGGTCTGGAACACAGGCTAGGAACACACAAGGAAACGCTTTCACTGGCACAATGGCAACAAGATCCGGCGAGGGAGTGCAGGGGAAGTGAGGTATAAGTAGAGAAGTGCACAGGTGAAGGTACTGATTAAACCTCATGCGCCAATCAGTGGCGCACTGGCCCTTTAAATCGCAAAGACCCGGCGCGCGCGCACCCTAGGGAGCGGGGCCGCGCGCGCGCCGGGACAGCACAGACGGGGAACGGGTCCGGTAAGCGAGTCGGGATGCACATCGCGAGCGGGCGCGTCCCGCATAGCGAATCGCATCCCGGCTGGGAACATTATCGCAGCGCACCCGGTCGGCAGGTCTGACCGGGGCGCTGCGAAAAGGAGAACGCTGTGAGCGCTCCGGGGAGGAGCGGGGACCCGGAGCGCTCGGCATAACATATTATATACAATCATATATAATCTATACTAAATACATATATTATCCTATACTATACAGTCATATATACTCCATACTAAGTACATATATTATCCTATACTATACAATCATATGTAACACATAGTTTCTTTAATTCTAGATAAAAAAAAATGATTATAGTGCAGGACTGTGCACTGTAATCTTTTTTTCTAAATTACTTTCCCTTTGGCCTGTAAATATCTGTATGTAGCAGCTGTGTTCCGCTCTCCTGGCCGCTCATAACGATACATTAGGGGGCAGAGCGTCCAGTTCTATCTCCATAGATTCCGTATCCAGACTTTCTACAGCGCTGGATCTCCCACTAGGAGATAGAGCAGAACACTTTGTCTCCTAATGCATGGTTAAAGGGGAATTCCGAGGTAAAAGTTCCTCGGAATATAGTGGGATCATAGTGGGATCCACCTGCTCCCCCCATGATTTCCAGAACATGGCTCCGACTTAGTGTTATGAACGGAGGGGTGACTTGCGCATGCACACCACTACTCGTTTCATTGTCTGGGTCCCCATCACAATTTTGTGGAGAGGAAAGTTATTTGAACTCAAAATACCCCTTTAAGAGCAGCCGAAACAAACACCATGACCGCTATGTAAAGATATACGAGCCAAATTAAACATAAAAGTTTAAACAAAGAATCCTAGTAATTATAGTCAGCTGTGCACTATAATCATTTTTATCTAGAGTTATAGGTACACGAAATATGTTGTGTTTACCAGATTTTTTGCTTTGGATTTTTGTTAGTTTGCTTTATTATGAAATAATTTTTTGGGGTCTTGCGGGTTCCGGTGCTGGTGTCTTGCGGGTTTCGGTGCTGGTGTCTTGCAGGTTCCAGTGCTGGTGTCTTGCGGGTTCCAGTGCTGGTGTCTTGTGGGTTCTGGTGCTGGTGTCTTTTGGGTTCTGGTTAGGGATCGACCGATTATCGGTTTGGCCGATATTATTGTTCGATATTCACGATTTTTGGCGTTATCGGTATCGGCAAGTACCTTGCCGATAATCTGATAATGCCCCCCGCCGCACCGGCCAGAGACCACCGCTGCCCCATTGCCTCCCCCACCACCAGTTTTATAATAACCTGTTCCCGCGGCCCGAGATCCACGCTACTTCTGGCTACTGCGGCGTCCTTCGTTACGCTGTGCACTGCGCAATGACGAGTGATGTCCTCAACGCGAAGTCATCGTCAGTGCGCACAGTGACAGCTCAGGACGTCGCTGGAGCCAGAAGTAGCGTGGACCCCGGGCCCCTTAACCTCCACAGATTATCGGTATCGGCTCTAAAAAAATCGATATCGGTTGATCCTTAGTTACGGTACTGTTGTCTTGTGGGTTACGGTGCTGGTGTCTTGCGGGTTCCAGTGCTGGTATCTAGCTGGTTCCAGTGCTGGTGTCTTACGGGTTCCAGAGCTGGTATCTAGCTGGTTCCAGTGCTGGTGTCTTGCGGGTTACGGTGCTGGTGTCTTGCGGGTTCCAGTGCTTGTATCTAGCTGGTTCCAGTGCTGGTGTCTTGCGGGTTCCAGTGCTGGTATCTAGCTGGTTCCAGTGCTGGTGTCTTGCGGGTTCCGGTTCTGGTGTCTTGTGGGTTCCAGTGCTGGTGTCTTGCGGGTTCCAGTGCTGGTGTCTTGCAGGTTCCAATGCTGGTGTCTTGCAGGTTCCAGAGCTGGTGTCTTGCGGATTCCGGTGCTGGTGTTGTGGAGATTTCACAGTTTTTATTATAATGTGATGTGAGCAACAAATAAATATTACATTTGATAAGTGGAAATAATCAATGAGATTTATTATTATAAGGTATAATTTGGATTTAAAAAAATTGAAAAACTATAGTGTGTACATGGTTTTCTTTCTGATGAATGGTGGATGTGTGTCATCTGTCATGTAGCGCTGTGTCAGGAAGCTGCAGCACAGCCAGCACATCTACCATCGGCAAAATTGCAGCAAGAGCCTCATGTTGTGACCCGCATTAGACTTATATTTAGGAAATGCACTATTTTTCCTGAGTAGTTTTGTGCTGCACCCCCCTTCTGCTCAGTGACATACACTGTACTGCCCTGCCTGTCCGAGCATTGCTGTCTTGGGACAGTGCTCAGACAGGCAGGGCAGGTTGTTCTCCATAGCCCATTGTTCTGAGCAGAGGAGGCGGCTGCTGGTGATCAGGGAGAAAGGAACCTAATCTATTGTTAGAGGAGACACCAGGAACCTTCCTCTATGATAAATGGCAGCTGCCTCTTCTGCTCGGTCAGCTGTGAGAATGACGTGTTGTGACTGAAGTTGCTGCGTAGCCCTGATCTAGGTTACATGTGACCTGAGACTTTGCCTTTCTTAAATTTTAATAGCCAAATTGTAAATCTAACATCGTAACATGACAGTAAAACACATACAAAGAGGTCATGTGATTTGGATCACCATATAGCAGTAGGTGTAAGCTTCCTATATACACAGCTTTTAAGGCATTTTTTTTCTTGCAACAAAACGTTGTAACAAACGTCATTAACTCCATGTTACATGGAAGAAGAATATGCACAGCAGCTCTCTGGTGCCACCTTTTGTTGGTAGCTTGTCATGATTTGGAAGCAGGGAACAGGGAACCCTAAAGCTGTCCCTAAGACCACTAAATTTTTACAAGGAGTAATAGGAGAAAATGTCCTCAAAATTTGTAAACCCATCCCTTCTGAGTATGGAAATACCCCATGTGTGGACGTCAAGTGCTCTGCTGGTGGCGCACTACAATGCTCAGAGGAGGAGTCACATTGTTACGCTGAGCGCTCCGGGTCCCCGCTCCTCCCCGGAGCGCTCGCAGCGTTCTCTCATTCGCAGTGCCCCGGTCAGACCTGCTGACCGGGTGTGCTGCGATATTACTCCCAGCCGGGATGCGATTCGCGATGCGGGACGCGCCCGCTCACGATGCGCATCTCGGCTCCCGTACCTGACCCGTTCCCCGTCTGTGTTGTCCCGGCGTGCGTGGCCCCGCTCCTTAGGGCACACGCGCGCTGGGTCTCTGCGATTTAAAGGGCCACTGATTCCTGGTCTCCTCAAGCGGAAGACGCATTTAAACATCTCAAGTCTGCCTTTTCTTCTGCTCCCGTACTCTCCAGACCTGACCCATCTAAACCCTTCTTATTGGAGGTAGATGCCTCCTCAGTAGGAGCTGGAGCAGTTCTTCTACAAAAAAATTCTTCCAGGCATGCTGTTACTTGTGGGTTTTTTTCTAGGACCTTCTCTCCAGCGGAGAAAAACTGCTCCATTGGTGATCGAGAATTACCGGCCATCAAATTGTCGCTTGAGGAATGGAGGCACCTGCTGGAGGGATCCAAATATCCAGTTATTATATACACTGACCACAAGAATCTCTCTTATCTCCAGTCTGCCCAACGACTGAACCCTCGCCAGGCTAGGTGGTCGTTGTTCTTTGCCCGTTTTAACTTTGAAATCCATTTTCGCCCTGCTGACAAGAGGGCCGATGCCCTCTCTCGTTCTTCAGATGCCTCTGAAGTGGAAGCCTCTCCGCAACACATCATTCCTCCGGACTGTCTGATCTCCACTTCTCCAGCTTCCATCAGACAAACTCCTCCAGGGAAGACCTTCGTTTCTCCACGCCAGCGCCTCGGGATTCTCAAGTGGGGACACTCCTCCCACCTCGCAGGCCATGCTGGCATCAAAAAATCCTTTCAACTCATCTCTCGATTTTATTGGTGGCCTACTCTGGAGACTGATGTTGTTGATTTCGTGCGGGCTTGTACTGTCTGTGCCCGGGATAAGACTCCTCGCCAGAAGCCTGCTGGTCTCCTTCATCCTCTGCCTGTTCCTGAACAACCTTGGTCACAGATTGGTATGGACTTTATTACTGACTTGCCTTTATCCCGTGGCAACACAGTTGTTTGGGTGGTCGTTGATCGATTCTCCAAGATGGCACATTTTATCCCTCTTCCAGGCCTTCCTTCAGCGCCTCAGTTGGCAAAGCAATTTTTTATACACATTTTTCGCCTTCACGGATTGCCCACGCATATCGTCTCGGATAGAGGCGTTCAATTTGTGTCTAAATTCTGGAGGGCCCTCTGTAAGCAGCTCAAGATCAAATTAAACTTCTCTTCTTCTTATCATCCCCAATCCAATGGGCAAGTAGAAAGAATTAATCAGGTCCTGGGTGACTATTTGCGACATTTTGTTTCCTCCCGCCAGGATGACTGGGCAGATCTTCTACCATGGGCCGAATTCTCATACAACTTCAGAGTCTCCGAATCTTCTGCTAAATCCCCATTCTTCGTGGTGTACGGCCGTCACCCTCTTCCCCCCCCTTCCCACTCCCATGCCCTCTGGTTTGCCCGCTGTTGATGAAGTGACTCGAGACCTTTCCACCATATGGAAAGAAACCCAAAATTCTCTTTTACAGGCTTCATCCCGGATGAAAAAATTTGCTGATAAGAAAAGAAGAACTCCCCTCATTTTTGCTCCCGGAGACAAGGTATGGCTCTCCGCTAAGTACGTTCACTTTCGTGTCCCCAGTTATAAACTGGGACCACGCTATCTTGGTCCTTTCAAAATCCTGTGCCAGATCAACCCTGTCTCTTACAAACTCCTTCTTCCTCCTTCTCTCCGTATTCCCAATGCCTTCCATGTCTCTCTCCTTAAACCACTCATCCTTAACCGCTTCTCTCCCAAAGTTGTTTCTCCCACTCCTGTTTCCGGTTCATCTGACATCTTTTCGGTGAAGGAGATTCTAGCATCCAAGACAGTCAGAGGTAAAAGATTCTTCTTGGTTGACTGGGAGAATTGTGGCCCAGAGGAGAGATCTTGGGAACCTGAGGACAACATCCTGGACAAAAGTCTTATCCTCAGGTTCTCAGGCTCCAAGAAGAGGGGGAGACCCAAGGGGGGGGTACTGTTACGCCGAGCGCTCCGGGTCCCCGCTCCTCCCCGGAGCGCTCGCAGCGTTCTCTCATTCGCAGCGCCCCGGTCAGACCTGCTGACCGGGTGCGCTGCAATATTACTCCCAGCCAGGATGCGATTCGGGATGCGCCTGCTCACGATGCGCATCTCGGCTCCCGTACCTGACCCGTTCCCCGTCTGTGTTGTCCCGGCGCGCGCGCGCCGGGTCTCTGCGATTTAAAGGGCCACTGCGCCACTGATTGGCGCAGCAGGCCTAATCAGTATCCTCACCTGTGCACTCCCTACTTATAACTCACTTCCCCTGCACTCCCTCGCCGGATCTTGTTGCCATTGTGCCAGTGAAAGCGTTTCCTTGTGTGTTCCTAGCCTGTGTTCCAGACCTCCTGCCATTGCCCCTGACTACGATCCTTGCTGCCTGCCCTGACCTTCTGCTACGTCCGACCTTGCTCTTGTCTACTCCCTTGTACCGCGCTTATCTCAGCAGTCAGAGAGGTTGAGCCGTTGCCGGTGGATACGACCTGGTTGCTACCGCCGCTGCAAGACCATCCCGCTTTGCGGCGGGCTCTGGTGAATACCAGTAGCAACTTAGAACCGGTCCACCAACACGGTCCACGCCAATCCCTCTCTGGCACAGAGGATCCACCTCCAGCCAGCCGAATCGTGACACACATTTGGCTTTTGGAAACCAAATTTTGCTGAAATGGTTTTTGGGGGCATTTCACATTTAGGAAGCCCCTATGGTGCCAGAACAGCAAAAAAACTACACCCCTCAAGGAGCATAAAAAGAGGTAGAGTGAGCCTTAAAAGGGTATTCCAGGCAAAAACTTTTTTTTATATATCAACTGGCTCCGGAAAGTTAAACAGATTTGTAAATTACTTCTATTAAAAAATCTTAATCCTTCCAATAGTTATTAGCTTCTGAAGTTTTCTGTCTAACTGCTCAAGGATGATGTCACGTCCCGGGAGCTGTGCATGATGGGAAAATATCCCCATAGGAACTGCACAGCTCCCGGGACGTGAGTCATCAGAAAGCAGTTAGACAGAAAACAGCAACTCAACTTCAGAAGCTAATAACTATTGGAAGGATTAAGATTTTTTAATAGAAGTAATTTACAAATCTGTTTAACTTTCCGGAGCCAGTTGATGTATATAAAAAAGTTTTTTGCCTGGAATACCCCTTTAACACAAAACAGGTGTTTGATGACTTTTAGTTAAAGTTGGATGTGTAAATGAATTTTTTTTTTCACTAAAATGCTGGTTTTTCCCCAAATTTTACATTTTTACAAGGAGTAATAGGCGAAAATGCCGCCTAAAATTTGTAACCTCATTTCTATATAGTATAGAAATACCCCATGTGTGGATGTCAAGTGCTCTGCTGGCGCACTACAATGCTCAGAAGAGAGGAAGCGCCATTGAGATTATGGAGAGAGGGGGCCTTGTGCATTTACAAAGCCCCCCGTGGTGCCAGAACAGTGGACCCCCCACATGTGACCCCTTTTGGTGGACACCCCCACAGATTTTAATAAGGGGTGCAGTGAGTATTTACACCCCACTGGCGTTTGACAGATCTTTGGAACAGTGGGCTATGCAAATGAAAAACTAA
Source organism: Hyla sarda (assembly GCF_029499605.1). Taxonomy (NCBI): domain Eukaryota; kingdom Metazoa; phylum Chordata; class Amphibia; order Anura; family Hylidae; genus Hyla; species Hyla sarda. The sequence goes on from NC_079192.1 coordinate 414,778,337, forward strand.
ATTTTTCATTTTCACGGACCACTGTTCCAAAAATCTGCCAGACACCTGTGTGTGTGTGTGTGTGGGGGGTAAATGCTCACTGCACCCCTTATTACATTCCGTGAGGGGTGTAGTTTCCAAAATGGGGTCACATGTGGGGGGGTCCATTGTTCTGGCACTGTAGGGGCTTTGTAAACACACGTGGCCTTCAATTCCGGACAAATTTTTTCTTCAAAATCCCAATGGTGCTCCTTCTCTTCTGAGCATTGTAGTTCGGCGGCAGAGCACTTTACATCCACATATGGGGTATTTCCATACTCAGAAGAAATGGGGTTACAAATTTTGGGGGCTTTTTTCCTATTTTCCCTTGTGAAAATGAAAAATTTAGGGTAACACCAGCATTTTAGTAAACCAAATTTTTTTTTTTTCATTTTCCCATCCAAATGTAACGAAAATTCGTCAAAGCTCACAATACCCCTTGTTACGTTCCGTGACTGATGTAGCCCCCAACTTTTCCTTTTCATAAGGAGTAAAAGGAGAAAAAGCCCCCCAAAATTTGTAGTGCAATAATTTCTCCCGAGTACGGAAATACCCCATATGTGGCCTTAAACTGTTTCCTTGAAATACGTCAGGGCTCCGAAGTGAGAGAGCGCCATGTGCTTTTGAGGACTAAATTAGGGATTGCACAGGGGTGGACATAGGGGTATTCTATGCCAGAGATTCCCAAACAAGGTGCCTCCAGCTGTTGCTAAACTCCCAGCATGCCTGGACAGTCAGTGGCTGTCCAGAAATGCTGGGAGTTGTTGTTTTGCAACAGCTGGAGGCTCCGTTTTGGAAACACTGCCGTACGATGTTTTTTATTTTTATTGGTGGGGACAGTGTAAGGGGGTGTATATGTAGTGTTTTACCTTTTATTATGTGTTAGTGTAGTGTAGTGTAGTGTTTTTAGGGTACATTCACACTGGCGCAGGTTTACTGTAAGTTTCCCGCTAGGAGTTTGCGCTGCGGCAGAAAATTTGCCGCAGCTCAAACTTGAAGCAGGAAACTTACTGTAAACCTGCCTGTGTGAATGTACCCTGTACATTCACATGGGGGGGGGACCTCCAGCTGTTGCAAAACTACTTTTGCAACAGCTGGAGGCACACTGGTTGGAAAACCTTCAGTTAGGTTCTGTTACCTAACTCAGTATTTTCCAACCAGGGTGCCTCCAGCTGTTGCAAAATTACAACTCCCAGCATGTACTGATCTACGAAGTGCATGCTGGGAGTTGTAGTTATGCAACAAACAGTTGGAGGTACGCAACTACAACTCGCAGCATGGCGAGACAGCTGTTTGCTGTTTGGGCATGCTGGGATTTGCAGTTTTGCAACATTTGGAGGGCTACAGTTCAGAGACCACTGCAAAGTGATCTCCAAACTGCAACCCTCTAAATCTTGCAAAAGTACAAATCCCAGCATGCCCAAACAGATGCCTCACCAGCTTCCGTAGTCTTCACCAGGGAGCCACGAGGGAGCCGCACGTCATCGCCGCCCGCCGCAGTAAGGGACCTTCACCGCCGCCGGTCACGCTATAGTTCCCCCGTTCTGCCCGGAGTACCGTCGGTGGGCAGGATGGGGGAACCGAACTTTAACCCCCCAACCTCAATCTGCTATTGGTCGTCGCTTCTTGACGACCAATAGCAGGGATAGGAGGGGTGGCACCCCTGCCACTTAACTCCTATGCCTTCAGGGGGGCCGGGGGTGTCTTGGACACCCCCAATCCCTGTGATTTTCCGGGTCACCGGGACACCGGTATGACCCGGATGCGCCGAAAATCGTCGGTCTGAGGACCCCCCTGGGCATATTCACGGGATGCCTGCTGATAGATATCAGCAGTCCTCCCGATCCGGTCCCCGACCGGCTAGCGGCGGGGACCAGAATTCCCACGGGCGTATCCATACACCCTCCGTCCTTAAGGACTCAGGATGCAGGGCATATGCATACACCCTTCGTCCTGAAGAGGTTAAGTGCAAAGGACCTTTGAAATGGGTCACATGATTGTTAGAAGACCAGATGTCTCAGTGCTAGTGTCCAGTATACCTGGAGGCCTCAAGCCTACAGCTACATTCCAGAAAATCAAGTCTAGGCTTGACTGGACTGTAGGTAGTGACAGCAGACATAAAGTCAAGTCCAAAGTCAAGTCTATTCTACTCTGTGTGGCTGAACTAAAGTCTATTACAAGTACTACTAGTCCCAGCAAGCTGCGAGGTCCTTCTGTGTTACTGGCCACCTCTCTGGGATCCTGGCCTAGCTGTAAAGACTATAACAACTGTCTGACCTCAGTCTCTGAACATCCACAATGTAAAGAAGTTAGTCGCACTCACCAGAGAAGATATACTTCAATAGCAGCTTTTATTCCAACGGTGAACAAGTGTTAGAAACACAAATAGATAGTCCGGGATATTCCAAGCAGGGAGCGCGAGCGGCAGCTCAGACACGGGGCATACCAATAAGGAGGCGACTAGTTTCGCGTACACCTGTTGGCCGGAAGAAGCGTCTAATGACGCAAAACTAATACTACACTTATTTTTCGGAGGACTGGGCTATTAACCTACTCACTCTGCTTAAAGGGGTACTCCGCTGCTCAGCGTTTGGAACAAACTGCTCTGAGCGCTGGAGCCGGCGCCGGGAGCTCATGACTTAATAGCTCCGCCCCCTCATGATGTCACACCCAGCCCCCTCAATGCACGTCTATGGGAGGGGGCGTGACGGCTGTCACGCCCCCTCCCATAGACTTGCATTGAGGGGGCCGGTGTGACGCCATGAGGGGGCGGGCTATGACATCACAAGCTCCCGGCACCGGCTCCAGCGTTCGGTTACAAACGCTGAGCAGTGGAGTACACCTTTAAAGTTATTTATCTACATTGCCTGTTGGTTATTATTATTCACGGTTTGAAGGACTGTCACTGACATTTCTGTTTTGATTGAATTTGGAGATTTGGGTCCCAGGGTAAGGAAATCCACTGGCCCGATGAAAGAGCAGAAAAACGTTGGCAAATTGGATACATTTCTAGCTTCCCCTGGTCTCGCCCCCAGAAATCGCAGATAGGGGAAGAATAATGTGACCGAGTCTATTAGTGAAGAGCGAAACGCAGCACAAGGTGGTGAAGTCTCCCCTGAAACTATTCTAGAGGCAATTAGTAGGTGCAACTCTTCCATTGATGTTTTATCCAGCCAAGTTGGAAACAATGGTGAAGAAATAACTCTTATTAGAGACGACCTAAAGAAAACTAGAGATGGAAAACAGAATCTCCGTTATGGAGGATGATATGCACAAGGTTAAAGAGTGCCTCTCATCAAATTTTTAAAAATATTTTATAGTTTAACTAGCTGAGTACCTGGCGTTGCCCAGTTTTTCCTTCCTAATCCTTCTTGGGAAGGAAAATCAACAAAGGAGGAAACTTTTGACTTCATATCCCATCCTCATATATTGTTGTCATATCCCAACCCCATATCCCATCCTCATATCCCGTCCTCATATTTCGACCTCATATCCCGACCTCCTATCCCGTCCTCATATCCTGACCTACTATCCCGACCTACTATCTCGACCTCCTATCCCGTCCTGCTATCCCATCCTCCTATCCCGACCTCATATCCCGTCCTCCTATCTCGACCTCCTATCCTGTCCTCCTATCCCGACCTCCTATCCAGTCCTCCTATCTCGACCTCCTATCCCGTCCTCATATCCCGTCCTCATATTCCGTCATCATATCCCGACCTCCTATCCCGTCCTCCTATCTTGACCTCATATCCTGTCCTCATATCCCGTCCTCCTATCACAACCTTATATCCCGACCTCCTATCCAGTCTTCCTATCTTGACCTCATATCTCGTCCTCATATTCCTATCTCATATCCCATCCTCATATCTCAACCTCCGATCCTGACCTCCTCTCTTTGTGAGATGGGGTGTGGCTTGCAAGCCGGATTGACACATTCACCAGGAGATGCAGAGCGGAGCTTGTGAAGTAAGGTACTGGAAGTGACATATACTCGCATGTTGGAGTAACCCTTTAAACGCCAAAGATCAGGACAATGTTATGCGAATGCGGCGGGGAAAAAAAAAGACTGTTACACACAATGGCAGTAAAATTAGAGTTTCCTTCAAAGAAGTGAAAAAAAAAAAAGACTATTTTTGAACTGAACAAAATTTTCGCTCTTGTTCCCCGCACGATTGCGGGTTATTTACAATGAGCAGATAATTTTCTTCAATAATGAAGCGTCTGAGAGGATGGATAACCGGGACTCTAAAAATGTATTAGAGGGTATCAGGTTACAGGGATCATGCTAGGATAGAGACTTGTCAATATTTGGGACAGGTCACACGGGGGGGCCGGGGGGAATTAAAGGGGTTAATTTTTTTTTTTTTTTTTACTTCTCCTGTCTTCTCCCTTCCTCCCTGCATGGCTGGGTCATCCTATTCATTTCTGGATAAAATGTTCTATGTTAAAGATCTTGGATGAATACTACAGTGGTGGTATGGAATATTAGAGGGTTAGGAGAAAAAGTTAAAACGGTTTGCAATGTGGGGAGTTTGGAAAAATCTATATAATACTACCACACACCGTACCCACTGAATATAATACTACCACACACCATACCCACTGAATATAATACTACCATACACTGTACTCACTGAATATACTACCACACACCGTACCCACTGAATATAATACTACCACACACCATACCCACTGAATATAATACTACCATACACTGTACTCACTGAATATACTACCACACACTGTAGCCACTGAATATAATACTACCACACACCATACCCACTGAATATAATACTACCATACACTGTACTCACTGATAATACTACCACACACTGTACTCACTGAATATAATACTATGACACACTGTACCCTCTGAATATAATACTGCCACACACTGTACTCACTGAATATAATACTATGACACACTGTACCCTCTGAATATAATACTGCCACACACTGTACCCTCTGAATATAATACTGCCACACACTGTACTCACTGAATATAATACTATGACACACTGTACCCTCTGAATATAATACTGCCACACACTGTACCCTCTGAATATAATACTGCCACACACTGTACCCTCTGAATATAATACTGCCACACTGTACCCTCTGAATATAATACTGCCACACACTGTACCCTGTGAATATAATACTACCACACACTGTACCCTCTAAATATAATACTGCCACACACTGTACCCTCTAAATATAATACTGCCACACACTGTACCCTCTGAATATAATACTGCCACACACTGTACCCTCTGAATATAATACTACCACACACTGTACCCTCTGAATATAACACTACTACACACTGTACCCTCTGAATATAAAACTACCACACACCATACCATCTAAATACAATACTACTATACACTGCGCTCTCTGAATATAATTCTAGCACACACTGTAGCCTCTGAATATACTACCACACACTGCGCCCTCTGAATATAACATTGCCATACAATGCACCCTCTGAATACAATACCACAACAGCAGTAGCACTCTTCATCATCCGTTAGCTGATGCTATTACCACGGATGGGGGGGGAGGGGTTATTGGTGGTGTTGCTGGTGGATGAAGGGGGTGCTACTGCTGGGGGGGTGTTGCTTGTGGATGATGGGGGTGCTACTGTCCCCCCTGACAGTAGCACCCCCATCATCCATCAGCAGGATCATCCACCAGCCGGATCTGCTGATGGGGGTGCTACTGCTGGGGGTGTTGCTGGTGGATGATGAGGGTGCTACTGCCAGGGGGGGGAAGCATTAGGTAAGCAGCAGTTCCCCCACATTAGGTACCAGTTTCCCCACATTAGGTAGCAGTTTCCTCACATTAGGTAGCAGGTTCCCCACATTAGGTAGCAGGTTCCCCACATTAGGTAGCATGTTCCCCAAATTAGGTAGCAGGTTCCCCACATTAGGAAGCAGTTCCCCACATTAGGTAACAGGTTCCCCACATTAGGTAGTATAGTTTCTCCACATTAGGTAACAGGTTCCCCAAAATAGGTAGCAGGTTCCCCACACTAGGAAGCAGTTTTCCCACATTAGGTAGCAGGTTCCCCACATTAGGTAGCAGGTTCCCCACATTAGGTTGCAGTTTCCCCACATTAGGTAGCAGGTTCCCCACACTAGGAAGCGGTTTCCGCACATTAGGTAGTTGCTTTTCAACATTAGCTGGCAGGTTCCCCACACTAGGTAGCAGGTTCCCCACATTAGGAAGTATAGTTTCCCCACATTAGGTAGCAGGTTTCCCACACTAGGAAGCAGTTTCCCCACATTAGGTAGCAGTTTCCCCACATTAGGTAACATTGTCTCCCCACATTAGGTAGCAGGTTCCCCACATTAGGTAGCATAGTTTTACCACATTAGTTATCAGTTTCCCCACATTAGTTATCGGTTTCCCCACATTAGGTAGCATGTTCTCCACATTAGGAAGTGTAGTTTCCCCACATTAGGTAGCAGGTTCCCCACACTAGGAAGCAGATTCCCCACATTAAGTAGCAGGTTCCCCACACTAGGAAGCGGTTTCCGCACATTAGGTAGCAGTTTCCCCACATTAGGTAACATTGTCTCCCCACATTAGGTAGCAGGTTCCCCACATTAGGTAGCATAGTTTTACCACATTAAGTATCCATTTCCCCACATTAGGTATCAGGTTCCCCACATTAGGTAGCATGTTCTCCACATTAGGTAGCATGTTCTCCACATTAGGTAGTATAGTTTCCCCACATTAGGTAGCAGTTTCCCCACATTAGGTAACATCCCCCCCCCCCCACACACAGACAGACAGACACACACACATAGACACACTTACCTGGCCTGTGCAGTGCTTCTTCTCTCCGGTAGCCTGACAAACGACGTCACCGACGTCTTCCTGTGCTGGTCTGCTGAAAGACATCACTTGTGCGACCTCCCTCATCAGATCATGGGGTTCTAACGGACGGGGGTGGACGCAGCTGAAGACGGGAGGGGGGTTGTAGCGTGAACGCAGCAGGGCGCAGCTGAAGACAGGGGGGGGCGGGTGCTGAGCGGCATGGTGTCGACCCCTCGGGCTGGTGTCACCCGATGCAGCCTGCACCCCCCTCATCCCCGGTTGCTGCGCCACTAGATGTCCAAAATGTGGGAAGGAATAATCAGGTTCGCTACACATGCTATGGACATGATGAAGAATACAAGATGTTTGGTTACAAGTTAGTTCTAAAACAGCGAGAAGATGGAAGATGAACATTTCCCTCACCCCCTTAGTGGCGATTCTGGGTGATGATCTCGGAATTAATGTAGGCAAGAAAATGAACGCAATTTTGCATAGGTTACTATTCTGTGCCAGACGTTTAATTATAAGAAAATGGATTTCACCACACTCCTTCAATATTCAGGAATGGTTAAAAACAACAAATAAAGAATACAAAATAAACGAAAACAAAATTATCAGAGGAGATTAAATATATATATATATATATATATATATATATATATGCAGATTGGAAATACCATAGTTCTGTGTAATAAGGTTAGGGGTACGAAGGAGAATGGCTTGGGAATTAATATTGTCTTGTTTTTTTATTTTTTATTTGTTTTTGGGTTGGGAGGTGAGGGGCCCATATTGTATTTTGTATAATTGGAAGTAATCTGTAAACAGTACAATAGAAAAACTATATAAATTGGGGATTGTTGTCCTCGTATTGACCCAAAGAAAAAGGGAACATGTCAGTTTTACCGTAAAAAGCACTGCGTAGTAACAAAACCCTTCAAAAGTTGCACAATTTTCTTTTTCTTTTTCATTTCCCTGCAAAATAATAATTTTTTTGGGCTGTGCCGTACATTTTATGGTTAAATAAAGATGTCATTACAAAGTACAGTGACCCCCCCCCCCCCCCCCGACCTACGATCATTTCAACATACGATGGCCTCTCAGAGGCAGCATCAACATACGATGCTTTTGTATGTCGGGGCCATCGCATAAACGGCTATCCGACAGCGCAGACTGCTTCAGCTGCCCCCGGATAGCCGCTTACGGTGCCCCGTGTGGTCCGCTGACCATCACTTACCTGTCCTCGGGGCTCCGGCGCGTCCTCTTCGGGATCCCCTGCATCGTCGGCGCTCTCCGTCGTCGTCATCACGTCGCTGCGCACGCCGTCCCGTCATCCAATAGGAGCGGGGTGTGTAGTGACGTGATGGCTGCGACGGAGAGCGCGGATGCCGGGGAAGCAGAGGCCTTGCCGGAGCGTCGGGGACACCACAGGGACGCGGCGACAGCGATGGACGGTGACATCCAGGGCAGCGGTGACGGTCCGGAGCGGCGGGGACAGGTGAGTACAACTTCCTATACCAGTGGTCTTCAACCTGCGGACCTCCAGATGTTGCAAAACTACAACACCCAGCATGCCCGGACAGCCAACGGCTGTCCGGGCATGCTGGGTGTTGTAGTTTTGCAACATCTGGAGGTCCGCAGGTTGTAGACCACTGTCCTATACTTTACATTGCACGGATCCCTCAACATACGATGGTTTCAACATACGATGGTCCATTTGGAACGGATTACCATCGTATGTTGAGAGACCACTGTACAATCAATGGAGCAAAAAACAAGCCTCATATGGGTCTGTGGATGGGACAAGAGGAAGAAAACATGAAAACGCAAAAATAAATAAATAAATTGGTTACTTCCTAATGGCAAAAATGAGCTCTGTCCTTAAGGGGTTAAAGGACAGCGTTGCGCTTCCAGAAAAACGCATTAAAATCCAACCCAGCAGATTCTAAGGTAAGTTCTGAGGTAAAATTCTGTGTCCTAAGACTTAAATAAAAGTGACAATAACGCAATATACTGCAAATAAACAAAAAACTGTGAGTAAAAAGAAAAAATAATAATAATAATGGTTTATTTCTGTGTGAACACAACCCTATATTACGTTTTATAAAGCACTATAGTTGACCAACAATTGAAATATGAGCGTTTATTATTTTGTTGAAAAAAAAAAAGGACAATAAATAGAGCAAAAACCGCTAGAGTAAGAAACGCTACGTCTGAAACCCACACTCTCAGAAACGGATGTAAATTCCCTACCCTTAACAACCATGGCGCCGGTAGTCTCGGTCACGTGACTAGCTGCCTCGACCAATCATGTTTTAAAGTGACGTTCACGTGACACCACCACCGCTCCACGTACATACATGACCAAGAAAGAGGGAAGTAGTTCTGGGCCGCCGCCATTTTATTGTAGACCTGAATCTCATTTATGTCTATGGAATCTGCTGCGGGACCGGAGACGATAATGAAGCTGGTGATAGACGAGCGCTGACGAGGCCGGAAGTGACGACATGAACTGGTTGAAGTGATGTTCCAGGAGAGCAGAGCTGGGTTCTCTGTCACCTAGATCCGGGCTGGGGGCCCCCAGGAGCCGGTAAGTATTCGGTGTGTGAGGAGACATGTGGTGCGCCCCCTGCTGTATACAGGGAGCAATGTGACTGCTCTGGGTGAGAATAATGTATGTGCTGTGTCTATATCAGTGATCCCCAACCGGTGCAACTGCAGCTGTTGCAAAACTACAACTCCCAGCATCTATACTGTGCCCTCCTGACCCCTACACTACATGTATACTGTGCCCTCCTGACCCCTACACTACATGTATACTGTGCCCTCCTGACCCCTACACTACATGTATACTGTGCCCTCCTGACCCCTACACTACATGTATACTGTGCCCTCCTGACCCCTACACTACATGTATACTGTGCCCTCCTGACCCTTACACTACATGTATACTGTGCCCTCCTGACCCCTACACTACATGTATACTGTGCCCTCCTGACCCCTACACTACATGTATACTGTGCCCTCCTGACCCTTACACTACATGTATACTGTGCCCTCCTGACCCCTACACTACATGTATACTGTGCCCTCCTGACCCCTACACTACATGTATACTGTGCCCTCCTGACCCTTACACTACATGTATACTGTGCCCTCCTGACCCCTACACCAAATCTATACTGTGCCCTCCTGACCCCTACACTACATGTATACTGTGCCCTCCTGACCCCTACACTACATGTATACTGTGCCCTCCTGACCCCTACACTACATGTATACTGTGCCCTCCTGACCCCTACACCACATGTATACTGTGCCTTCCTGACCCCTACACCACATCTATACTGTGCCCTCCTGACCCCTACACCACATCTATACTGTGCCCTCCTGACCCCTACACCACATCTATACTGTGCCCTCCTGACCCCTACACTACATGTATACTGTGCCCTCCTGACCCCTACACTACATGTATACTGTGCCCTCCTGACCCCTACACCACATGTATACTGTGCCCTCCTGACCCCTACACCACATCTATACTGTGCCCTCCTGACCCCTACACCACATCTATACTGTGCCCTCCTGACCCCTACACCACATCTATACTGTGCCCTCCTGACCCCTACACCACATCTATACTGTGCCCTCCTGACCCCTACACCACATCTATACTGTGCCCTCCTGACCCCTACACCACATCTATACTGTGCCTTCCTGACCCCTACACCACATCTATACTGTGCCCTCCTGACCCCTACACCACATCTATACTGTGCCCTCCTGACCCCTACACCACATCTATACTGTGCCCTCCTGACCCCTACACCACATCTATACTGTGCCTTCCTGACCCCTATGTTTGTTCTTCAGGTTCTTCATCCCTGGTGACTCTTCAGGATGAGGCGGCTGAACCGCAGGAAGACCCTGAACCTGGTAAAGGAGCTCGATGCTTTTCCCAAAGTGCCTGAGAGCTATGTGGAGACATCAGCAAGTAGGGGGACAGGTAGGTGACCTAAAGTCCTCAGATTATATCAGTACTGGAGCGTTATAAGAGGAGCGGCTGATATCATCACATATGATGTAATATATAGAGATTATATCAGTACTGGAGCGTTATAAGAGGAGCGGCTGATATCATCACATATGATGTAATATATAGAGATTATATCAGTACTGGAGCGTTATAAGAGGAGCGGCTGATATCATCACATATGATGTAATATATAGAGGTTATATCAGTACTGGAGCGTTATAAGAGGAGCGGCTGATATCATCACATATGATGTAATATATAGAGATTATATCAGTACTGGAGCGTTATAAGAGGAGCGGATGATATCATTCACATATGATGTAATATATAGAGATTATATCAGTACTGGAGCGTTATAAGAGGAGCGGCTGATATCATCACATATGATGTAATATATAGAGGTTATATCAGTACTGGAGCGTTATAAGAAGAGCGGCTGATATTATCACATATGATGTAATATATAGAGGTTATATCAGTACTGGAGCGTTATAAGAGGAGCGGCTGATATCATCACATATGATGTAATATATAGAGATTATATCAGTACTGGAGCGTTATAAGAGGAGCGGCTGATATCACATATGATGTAATATATAGAGATTATATCAGTACTGGAGCGTTATAAGAGGAGCGGCTGATATCACATATGATGTAATATATAGAGATTATATCAGTACTGGAGCGTTATAAGAGGAGCGGCTGATATCATCACATATGATGTAATATATAGAGGTTATATCAGTACTGGAGCATTATAAGAGGAGCGGCTGATATCATCACATATGATGTAATATATAGAGGTTATATCAGTACTGGAGCGTTATAAGAGGAGCGGCTGATATCACATATGTAATATATAGAGGTTATATCAGTACTGGAGCGTTATAAGAGGAGCGGCTGATATCATCACATATGATGTAATATATAGAGGTTATATCAGTACTGGAGCGTTATAAGAGGTGCGGCTGATATCACATATGATGTAATATATAGAGATTATATCAGTACTGGAGCGTTATAAGAGGAGCGGCTGATATCATCACATATGATGTAATATATAGAGGATATATCAGTACTGGAGCGTTATAAGAGGAGCGGCTGATATCAGTCACATATGATGTAATATATAGAGATTATATCAGTATTGGAGCGTTATAAGAGGAGCGGCTGATATCAGTCACATATGATGTAATATATAGAGATTATATCAGTACTGGAGCGTTATAAGAGGAGCGGCTGATATCATCACATATGATGTAATATATAGAGGTTATATCAGTACTGGAGCGTTATAAGAGGAGCGGCTGATATCATCACATATGATGTAATATATATAGAGATTATATCAGTACTGGAGTGTTATAAGAGGAGCGGCTGATATCACATATGATGTAATATATAGAGATTATATCAGTACTGGAGCGTTATAAGAGGAGCGGCTGATATCACATATGATGTAATATATAGAGATTATATCAGTACTGGAGCGTTATAAGAGGAGCGGCTGATATCATTACATATGATGTAATATATAGAGGTTATATCAGTACTGGAGCGTTATAAGAGGAGCGGCTGATATCATCACATATGATGTAATATATAGAGATTATATCAGTACTGGAGCGTTATAAGAGGAGCGGCTGATATCAGTCACATATGATGTAATATATAGAGATTATATCAGTACTGGAGCATTATAAGAGGAGCGGCTGATATCACATATGATGTAATATATAGAGGTTATATCAGTACTGGAGCGTTATAAGAGGAGCGGCTGATATCACATATGATGTAATATATAGAGGTTATATCAGTACTGGAGCATTATAAGAGGAGCGGCTGATATCACATATGATGTAATATATAGAGGTTATATCAGTACTGGAGCGTTATAAGAGGAGCGGCTGATATCATCACATATGTAATATATAGAGGTTATATCAGTACTGGAGCGTTATAAGAGGAGCGGCTGATATCATCACATATGATGTAATATATAGAGGTTATATCAGTACTGGAGCGTTATAAGAGGAGCGGCTGATATCATCACATATGATGTAATATATAGAGGTTATATCAGTACTGGAGCGTTATAAGAGGAGCGGCTGATATCACATGATGTAATATATAGAGGTTATATCAGTACTGGAGCGTTATAAGAGGAGCGGCTGATATCAGTCACATATGATGTAATATATAGAGGTTATATCAGTACTGGAGCGTTATAAGAGGAGCGGCTGATATCAGTCACATATGTAATATATAGAGATTATATCAGTACTGGAGCGTTATAAGAGGAGCGGCTGATATCACATATGATGTAATATATAGAGGTTATATCAGTACTGGAGTGTTATAAGAGGAGCGGCTGATATCATCACATATGATGTAATATATAGAGGTTATATCAGTACTGGAGCGTTATAAGAGGATGATATCAGTCACATATGATGTAATATATAGAGATTATATCAGTACTGGAGCGTTATAAGAGGAGCGGCTGATATCATCACATATGATGTAATATATAGAGATTATATCAGTACTGGAGCGTTATAAGAGGAGCGGCTGATATCACATATGATGTAATATATAGAGATTATATCAGTACTGGAGCATTATAAGAGGAGCGGCTGATATCAGTCACATATGATGTAATATATAGAGGTTATATCAGTACTGGAGCGTTATAAGAGGAGCGGCTGATATCACATATGATGTAATATATAGAGATTATATCAGTACTGGAGCGTTATAAGAGGAGCGGCTGATATCATCACATATGATGTAATATATAGAGGTTATATCAGTACTGGAGCGTTATAAGAGGAGCGGCTGATATCATCACATATGATGTAATATATAGAGATTATATCAGTACTGGAGCGTTATAAGAGGAGCGGCTGATATCATCACATATGATGTAATATATAGAGGTTATATCAGTACTGGAGCGTTATAAGAGGAGCGGCTGATATCACATATGTAATATATAGAGGTTATATCAGTACTGGAGCGTTATAAGAGGAGCGGCTGATATCATCACATATGATGTAATATATAGAGGTTATATCAGTACTGGAGCGTTATAAGAGGAGCGGCTGATATCACATATGATGTAATATATAGAGATTATATCAGTACTGGAGCGTTATAAGAGGAGCGGCTGATATCAGTCACATATGATGTAATATATAGAGATTATATCAGTATTGGAGCGTTATAAGAGGAGCGGCTGATATCAGTCACATATGATGTAATATATAGAGATTATATCAGTACTGGAGCGTTATAAGAGGAGCGGCTGATATCATCACATATGATGTAATATATAGAGATTATATCAGTACTGGAGCGTTATAAGAGGAGCGGCTGATATCATCACATATGATGTAATATATAGAGATTATATCAGTACTGGAGCATTATAAGAGGAGCGGCTGATATCACATATGATGTAATATATAGAGGTTATATCAGTACTGGAGCGTTATAAGAGGAGCGGCTGATATCATCACATATGATGTAATATATATAGAGATTATATCAGTACTGGAGTGTTATAAGAGGAGCGGCTGATATCAGTCACATATGATGTAATATATAGAGATTATATCAGTACTGGAGCATTATAAGAGGAGCGGCTGATATCACATATGATGTAATATATAGAGGTTATATCAGTACTGGAGCGTTATAAGAGGAGCGGCTGATATCACATATGATGTAATATATAGAGGTTATATCAGTACTGGAGCATTATAAGAGGAGCGGCTGATATCATCACATATGTAATATATAGAGGTTATATCAGTACTGGAGCGTTATAAGAGGAGCGGCTGATATCATCACATATGATGTAATATATAGAGGTTATATCAGTACTGGAGCGTTATAAGAGGAGCGGCTGATATCATCACATATGATGTAATATATAGAGGTTATATCAGTACTGGAGCGTTATAAGAGGAGCGGCTGATATCACATGATGTAATATATAGAGATTATATCAGTACTGGAGCGTTATAAGAGGAGCGGATGATATCATCACATATGATGTAATATATAGAGATTATATCAGTACTGGAGCGTTATAAGAGGAGCGGCTGATATCATCACATATGATGTAATATATAGAGGTTATATCAGTACTGGAGCGTTATAAGAGGAGCGGCTGATATCAGTCACATATGATGTAATATATAGAGGTTATATCAGTACTGGAGCGTTATAAGAGGAGCGGCTGATATCAGTCACATATGATGTAATATATAGAGGTTATATCAGTACTGGAGCGTTATAAGAGGAGCGGCTGATATCATCACATATGATGTAATATATAGAGATTATATCAGTACTGGAGCGTTATAAGAGGAGCGGCTGATATCATATGATGTAATATATAGAGATTATATCAGTACTGGAGTGTTATAAGAGGAGCGGCTGATATCACATATGATGTAATATATAGAGGTTATATCAGTACTGGAGCGTTATAAGAGGAGCGGCTGATATCATCAGATATGATGTAATATATAGAGGTTATATCAGTACTGGAGCGTTATAAGAGGAGCGGCTGATATCAGTCACATATGATGTAATATATAGAGGTTATATCTGTACTGGAGCGTTATAAGAGGAGCGGCTGATATCATCACATATGATGTAATATATAGAGGTTATATCAGTACTGGAGCGTTATAAGAGGAGCGGCTGATATCATCACATATGATGTAATATATAGAGATTATATCAGTACTGGAGCGTTATAAGAGGAGCGGCTGATATCATCACATATGATGTAATATATAGAGGTTATATCAGTACTGGAGCGTTATAAGAGGAGCGGATGATATCATCACATATGATGTAATATATAGAGATTATATCAGTACTGGAGCGTTATAAGAGGAGCGGCTGATATCAGTCACATATGATGTAATATATAGAGGTTATATCAGTACTGGAGCGTTATAAGAGGAGCGGCTGATATCATCACATATGATGTAATATATAGAGATTATATCAGTACTGGAGCGTTATAAGAGGAGCGGCTGATATCATCACATATGATGTAATATATAGAGGTTATATCAGTACTGGAGCGTTATAAGAGGAGCGGCTGATATCATCACATATGATGTAATATATAGAGGTTATATCAGTACTGGAGCGTTATAAGAGGAGCGGCTGATATCACATGATGTAATATATAGAGGTTATATCAGTACTGGAGTGTTATAAGAGGAGCGGCTGATATCACATGATGTAATATATAGAGGTTATATCAGTACTGGAGTGTTATAAGAGGAGCGGCTGATATCACATGATGTAATATATAGAGATTATATCAGTACTGGAGCGTTATAAGAGGAGCGGCTGATATCATCACGTATGATGTAATATATAGAGGTTATATCAGTACTGGAGCGTTATAAGAGGAGCGGCTGATATCATCACATATGATGTAATATATAGAGATTATATCAGTACTGGAGCGTTATAAGAGGAGCGGGTGATATCACATATGATGTAATATATAGAGATTATATCAGTACTGGAGCGTTATAAGAGGAGCGGATGATATCATCACATATGATGTAATATATAGAGATTATATCAGTACTGGAGCGTTATAAGAGGAGCGGCTGATATCATCACATATGATGTAATATATAGAGATTATATCAGTACTGGAGCGTTATAAGAGGAGCGGCTGATATCACATGATGTAATATATAGAGATATTTTGTAGTGATAAGTGCAGAACACTACAGGTAAGAAGAAATGTTTTGCAGGCGTTCGATCTCTAATCTCCCAGCATTCCCTGCTTGTTCGTTTCCTCTGATGCCTCTTCCTTGCTGTCTTCCCCCAGTGTCTCTGCTGGCGTTCTCTGTCATGGCCGTCCTCACAGTCCTGGAGTTCCTGGTGTATCGGGACACGTGGATGAGATATGACTATGATGTGGACAAGGACTTCACCAGGTTATTATGAGTCCTCTGTGGTGTCACCGATCTCGTCTCTTACCGCCTGACAGGAAACTTCTACATGACCTCGTAACTACACCCATCAGACAGCAGGGGGCAGCAGAGGGCAGTACATTAAAGAAGACGTCTCATGCCGAGAAGTACAGAAAAACGTATCCCCTGTCCACAAGCTAGAGGATATGTTTTAGATCGCAGGGGGTCCAAAGGCTGTGGCCCCCCCTCGATCTCCCACGGAGCGGCATGTCACGACCCCCGCCTGAACCAGGGGCTGCCACGCCCTCTCCGTATATCTCTATGGGAGAGCCGTTCGGCTATATTCAGCTGTCCCATAGAGAGATATGTAGGGGGCTTGATGCGCCACTATGTGGGAGAGCCAGGGATCCATACAGGAGATCGCGGGGGGCTACAGTGCTCAGACCCCCCTGGGGATAAGATTTTCTGTACTTCAAGACATGAGACTTCCTCATTAAACCAGGGAGAAGTCACCCGGTCTGACCGTTAAGGAGTGCGCACACTACGACATCCCCGGATGGAGACTCCGTCTGCAGGGGGCGTTACCAGAATCCATCGGCGCTAGGACCTGATGTGATATGAATTTAATTAATCACAGAAATTCTGTAATGTTCAGTAAAATCCCATTAAAGACAGAACTTCTCCGCTCCGAGATTCTTGGTGTAAACGTACAGTTTTTTATTTCTATCCTCCTCTCGCTTGCTCTCTTTTGTTCGCTTACCCTTTCTCGCTCTCTTTTGCTCTCTCTTGTTCGCTCGCTCTCTTACTTGCTCTTACTATTGCTCAATCTATTGTTCACTCTCTTTTGTTTGCTCTCTCGCTTACCCTTTCTCTCGCTTTCGATCTTGTTCTCGCTCTCTTGTTAACTTCTTGCTCTCTCATCTCGCTTGCTCGCTCTTGCTCTCTTGTTCCTTGCTTGCTCTTTCTTTTTCTCTCTTGCTCACTTTGTTTTTCTTGCACTCGCTCTCTCTCTTTCTTGCTCGCTCTCTTTCTTGTGCTCTCACTCGCTCTCTCTTGTTCTTCTTGCTTTCTTATCTCGCTCGCTCTTGCTCTCGTCTGCTCTCTTGTTCTTGCTCTCTCTCTTGTGCTCGCTCTTTCTTGTGCTCCTTGCTCTCTCTGGCTCGCTCTTGCTCTCTCTCTTGCTCTCTCTGGCTTTCTCTTGTTCTCTCTCTTTCTTCTCTCCTTTCTTGTTCTCTCTCTTGTTTGTTCTTTCTCTCTCTCTCTGTCTCTCTCTCTCTCTCTCTCTCTCTCTCTCTCTTCTCTCTCTCTCTTGTTCTCTCTCTCTCTTGTTCTCTCTCTCTCTCTTGTTCTCTCTCTCTCTTGTTCTCTCTCTCTTGTTTGTTCTTTCTCTCTCTCTCTCTCTCTCTCTGTATCTCTTTCTCTCTCTCTCTATAATCTCTCTCTCTATAATCTCTCTCTCTCTTGTTCTCTCTCTCTTGTTTGTTCTTTCTCTCTCTCTCTCTCTCTCTCTCTTCTCTCTCTCTCTTGTTCTCTTTCTCTCTCTCTCTCTCTTGTTCTCTCTCTCTTGTTCTCTCTCTCTTGTTCTTTCTCTCTTGTTCTCTCTCTTACCATCCTAATTTCTCCTTTATCATTTGCCTCTATAGATTGCTGGGGGTCTGTAAACAGACGAGCAGGGACCAGACTGCACTTTACTTCTGATAAAATACTTTGGGAAGGTTTTCTAGTAGAACATTTACCAGTGTCTGAGCAGCCAATCTGACATTTATACCCCTCGTGTCAAAAACAATGCAAATAAAAAAAAAACTAGTACTGGCAATCAAAGACCTATGGAGTTTTAGCACAGCCAAAAAATCTAATAAAAATTATATAATTTATAAATAAAATTGAATGCGCTAAATAACTGATAGACCGCAATCTTTTCAGTATTCTGCACATAGATCACAACATAAATTTAAAAATGAACAATGATTCTAACAGCCAAAAGCAAAATATAATGAAATATATAATACCATGAAATAATATAATGAAATAATATAGAATTAATATAATAAAATGGGATAGCAAAATAAGTTACATGTTTATTCAGATGAAGTCTCAGTCTGTATAAGTAGTAAATAATTACGTTCCAATATGTCGTTCACATCCAGTATTAACCCTAACAGTCTCCTGATAAATCTTATATCTTATTTCATTATATTCTGCTTTTAGTGATCACAGTCATTGTTGATTTAGACATTTATTTTGTGATCTATTTATTATATTAATAAAATATTAATTATTTAGTTTGTATAGATTTATTTAGTTTTTAAGCATCCCCCCCCCCCCCCCCCCTTTTTTTATATTTCAGTAAGTTGCGGCTGAACATCGACATCACGGTGGCCATGAGGTGTCAGTGTGAGTATCTGTCCAGCAGGTGGCAGTGTTGCTCTGTGTTTTTCTCGCTCCTCACATATTATTATGTCCACAGATGTCGGTGCCGATGTCCTGGATCTTGCGGAGACCATGGTGACCTCCGCCGAAGGGCTGGTGTATGAGCCGGTGAGTACGGGCAGGACCACAGTAAATCTGATTGGATGATGATGAGAGGTCTCAGCGTGTCCGGGGTTAATGGCCGTCTTTTGTCTTCCAGGTCGTATTTGATTTGTCTCCTCAGCAGAGGCAATGGCAGAGGTGAGATACTGTCCTGTGGGGGCAGCTTCCAGTCCGGGGGTCTTCCATCTTCTACCTTATTGACATTTCATTGTGTTCTAGGATGTTACAGCAGATTCAGAATCGTCTGCAGGAGGAGGCGTCACTACAGGATCTTCTGTTCAAGAGCGCCATGAGGAGCTCCGTCACCGCCCTGCCCCCCAGGTAAGACCCCCACACACCCCTCATGGAGACTGGAGGGGACTAATACCAGGGGGCGTCTGACTAACTTCTATCTCTGATTCTCAGGGAAGATTCTCCATCCGAGCCCCCCATCGCCTGCCGCATCCACGGTCACCTGGATATTAATAAAGTGGCTGGAAACTTCCATATCACTGTGGGCAAGTATGTTATTCTGTGAAGAGTGTATGATCCACCAGGAACCTAGACATTCTGCCTGTATTATACTCCAGAGCTGTACTCACTATTCTGCTGGTGAGGTCACTGTGTACATACATTACATTACTTATCCTGTACTGACCCTGAGTTATATCCTGTATTATACTCCAGAGCTGTACTCACTATTCTGCTGGGGAGGTCACTGTGTACATACATTACATTACTTATCCTGTACTGATCCTGAGTTATATCCTGTATTATACTCCAGAGCTGTACTCACTATTCTGCTGGTGAGGTCACTGTGTACATACATTACATTACTTATCCTGTACTGATCCTGAGTTATATCCTGTATTATACCCCAGAGCTGTACTCACTATTCTGCTGGTGAGATCACTGTGTACATACATTACATTACTTATCCTGTACTGATCCTGAGTTATATCCTGTATTATACTCCAGAGCTGTACTCACTATTCTGCTGGTGAGGTCACTGTGCACATACATTACATTACTTATCCTGTACTGATCCTGAGTTATATCCTGTATTATACTCCAGAGCTGTACTCACTATTCTGCTGGTGAGGTCACTGTGTACATACATTACATTACTTATCCTGTACTGATCCTGAGTTATATCCTGTATTATACTCCAGAGCTGTACTCACTATTCTGCTGGTGAGGTCACTGTGTACATACATTACATTACTGATCCTGTACTGATCCTGAGTTATATCCTGTATTATACTCCAGAGCTGTACTCACTATTCTGCTGGTGAGGTCACTGTGTATATACATTACATTACTTATCCTGTACTGATCCTGAGTTATATCCTGTATTATACTCCAGAGCTGTACTCGCTATTCTGCTGTAGAGGTCACTGTGTACATACATTACATTACTTATCCTGTACTGATCCTGAGTTATATCCTGTATTATACCCCAGAGCTGTACTCACTATTCTGCTGGTGGAGTCCCTGTGTACATACATTACATTACTTATCCTGTACTGATCCTGAGATATATCCTGTATTATATACTCCAGAGCTGTACTCACTATTCTGCTGGTGAGGTCACTATGTACATACATTACATTACTTATCCTGAGTTATATCCTGTATTATACCCCAGAGCTGTACTCACTATTCTGCTGGTGAGGTCACTGTGTACATACATTACATTACTTATCCTGTACTGATCCTGAGTTATATCCTGTATTATACCTCAGAGCTGTACTCGCTATTCTGCTGGTGAGATCACTGTGTACATACATTACATTACTTATCCTGTACTGATCCTGAGTTATATCCTGTATTATACCCCAGAGCTGTACTCACTATTCTGCTGGTGAGGTCACTGTGTACATACATTACATTACTTATCCTGTACTGATCCTGAGTTATATCCTGTATTATACTCCAGAGCTGCACTCACTATTCTGCTGGTGAGGTCACTGTGTACATACATTACATTACTTATCCTGTACTGATCCTGAGTTATATCCTGTATTATACTCCAGAGCTGTACTCACTATTCTGCTGGTGAGGTCACTGTGTACATACATTATATTATGATTATTTATATACTTTTGCTTTATTATTTAGGGCCATCCCACACCCCAGGGGTCACGCACATTTGGCCGCGCTCGTCAGCCATGACAGTGAGTATTTTTTTTTTTTTTATAGAACTATATTACTGTATATTATAGGATCAGTCATATCCGTTTTCACCCAACATTCCCAGGAAGGGGTTAGGGAATTTTTTTAGTATTTTTTTATAGTGAAGGACATGACTTATCCTCTAGCCCCCCGGGGCCCCTTTAGCCGTCTGTCGGCCGGTATATGAGTATATTGGGTGAATCTGTTGTCTTTATTCTCAGGTTATAATTTTTCTCATCGTATCGATCACTTGTCCTTCGGAGAAGTCCTTCCGGGGATCATCAACCCTTTGGATGGAACGGAAAAAATAGCTGAAGAAAGTAAGTGACCCTCCCCCCTCCCTCTCTGTTGTCTGCTATATATGACTTTTAAAGCAAATTGATAATCTCCACAATTTTGGGTACACAGCTCCTATGCTGACCCATGTGTCTCCATGGTTACAGACTACAAACAAACCCTGTGTAGTCTGTCCCTCCCGTGTCATCTGCATCTTGTTCACCTACCAAGTGAATGAAGACAAAATGATACAAACGTGCACACAGGACCAGACTACACAGGGTTTGTTTGTAGTCTGTTACCATGGAGACTCGTAGGTTTTCATTAGATGCAAAATATTAGGAGCCTCTCCTTTAATTAATTACACAACAACAACCCCCTAGAGGGGAAAGGGTAAAACTTATAACAACAAATGGGGATTAACCCCCCAAGGGGTACACTAAACTACCCCCCCCCCCACACACACAGACACACACACACACACACACACACACAAAAACTATTAAAATGTAACCTTTATTGTATAACAGAAAAATGTCTAGGGTGAAAAACTGATGTGGTAATTCACCTATACCACCAATAGGTGTCAGTATCAAACAAAGGAAAATTTAAAAGCACAGCTAGTCATGCACTCATATATGGTTAGTGATTCATGGTCGTCAACCTGGTGTGCCACTATATCCTATGGGCCACTCAGATGGCTTACAGATGATTGAGCTAAGGCTTACCAAAAAAAAAAACCGCTGCTGAATAAAAAAAATCACATTAGCCTAAGTCCTGACGTTTCGCTGGAGACCCAGCTTCATCAGAGGACTGACAGCTACTCTCCTTGAATTATTCCTCCTCCTCCTTCTTCCGCAGGTAACCAGATGTACCAGTATTTTATCACCATCGTCCCGACCAAACTGAACACGCACAAGGTGTACGGGGACACGCACCAGTTCTCGGTGACGGAGCGGGTAAGATCCGGTAACCGATGACATCACAGTTAGCCTATAATAAACCCCTCCGCTCAGTCTCTATGGTCTCGTTATACAGGAGCGGGTGATAAACCATGCCACCGGCAGTCACGGCGTGTCGGGGATATTTATGAAGTATGACATCAGCTCCTTGATGGTGACGGTGACAGAGGATCACATGCCCCTGTGGAAGTTCCTGGTGCGGCTCTGCGGCATTATCGGCGGGATTTTCACCACCACTGGTGCGGCTTTACTTCCAAGGGGGCGTCATTATTGGATCTTGTCTTTAGATTTGCAGATTTTACTTGGTGTTTTCTTCTCCCATCAGGGATGATCCATGGGCTGGCGGAGTTTTTCGTGGATATTATTTGCTGTCGTTTCAAGCTCGGAGCTTATAGACCACTTGAAGTGAGTGTGATCTACCCCTCCAACTCTATTTGTATATTGCTGCTGCTATTTCTATATGATCAGAATATATAGTAGTTATAAACCTCCCCTCTAGCTCTATCTGTATACTGCTGCTATCTGTATTGGATCAGGATATATAGTAGTTATACACATCCCCTTCAGCTCTATCTGTATACTGATGCTATCTCTATAGGATCAGGATATATAGTAAATATACACCTCCCCTTCAGCTCTATCTGTATACTGCTGCTATCTGTATTGGATCAGGATATATAGTAGTTATAAACCTCCCCTCCAGCTCTATCTGTATACTGCTGCTATCTCTATAGGATCAGGATATATAGTAAATATACACCTCCCCTTCAGCTCTATCTGTATACTGCTGCTATCTGTATTGGATCAGGATATATAGTAGTTATACACCTCCCCTTCAGCTCTATCTATATACTGCTGCTATCTCTATATGATCAGGATATATAGTGGTTATACACCTCCCCTTTAGCTCTATCTGTATACTGCTGCTATCTATGAGATCAGGATATATAGTAGTTATACTTCTTCCCTCCAGCTCAATCTGTATACTGCTGCTATCTCTATGAGATCAGTATGTATAGTAGTTATAAACATCCCCTCCAGCTCCATCTGTATACTGCTGCTATCGCTATAGGATCAGGATATAAAGTAGTTATACTATGTCCTATATTTTTGCTGCATTTATTTTTTTCATTTTCACAGTTTTTTTTTTTTCCCCCAAATCAGTGCAAAAATGTTGCTATTTTACCACAGTTGTCCTGACTTGGCAGTAACTGGTTAAGTCTTTTTATTTTTTATGTAGGAAAACCACGTCCAGAACCTCCCTGCGATGGCGGCACAGAGACCTCCTGCCCCGGACCCTTTATGATCGATCCAGACTTTTATGATACAAATAAACATATCATCCGCTGTTTTACACTCCCGGCTCTGTTGGTGTTTTACGTGTTTGCCGCTTCATTTACTGCGTCCTTGTATGAAGGTGTCCGCAAAACATTAAGGGTTAACCAATATGGCCGCCTTTTACTATTTAGCTGGACTACAGCAAATAGGATGTAAGGCAGACTCTCCGTTCTGGAGCCTGTGGGAGATTGGGTGAAAGTAAAAAACTGTGATGGACCAAATTGTAATGTAAAGTGAAATACCATGCGCTTTCCTGCTGTATCATCTCTGTGCACTAGATGGTGCTGTTCACTTTCCAAAAAACCGTAATCCCGACGGACTATAATGACACTGTAATATACATGTCACCTTTTTTTGTCCTGTATGATGCCCTTTACTAGTGACACATGACGATCTGTGCTGAGCCTTTAGAGTTCACTGTCACTTCACTTTGTCGGAACCGCAACGCTGATAAATGCAGATATACAGTAATATTACTATGAGCTGAGGACTTATCTGCATTGTCTGTTGGGAGACAGAGGTTGTGAGAAATGCTTCGTATCAGAGACTTAGACTGATGCATCGTCCCTCTCCCATGCTTTACACTGCAGCTTTTCTTAATCTCCAGGAACATTTTAGTGAAAAGTATAATTTAATTATACATTTTGCAGTAGATAAGTGTAACCAAAGTGTCAGGCAAGATGAATGCCCCTTCAATGCTTAAAGGGGTACTCCGCTGCTCAGCGTTTGGAATAAACTGTTCAAAACGCTGGAGCCGGCAGCTTGTGACATCATAGCCCCGCCCCTTATGATGTCATGCCACACCCCCTCAATGCAAGTCTATGGGAGGGGGCGTGACGGCTGTCACGCCCCCTCCCATAGACTTGCATTGAGGGCGCGAGGCTATGATGTCACAAGCTGCTGGCTCCTGCGTTCGGAACAGTTTGTTCCAAACGCTGAGCAGCAGAGTACCCCTTTAAGGGGTCCCCATTATGGTGGTGATCTATGTACCATGTTTATGAAGGGGGTCACAGTAACCTCCACACGATGCCAGGACACAAGGTCTCCAGCAGAACGTTGCCCCGAGCATCACTCTATCTACCATAGTTCATCCTGGTGCCATCTCTTCCCTAAGGGACCAACACGGTCATCCACATGATGGAGAATGTCATCCATCAGACCACGCATCTTCCATTGCACCATGCTCCAGTTCTGATGTCTATTGTAGACCCTTTCGGTGGTGGACAGGGGTCGTGGACACTCTGACTGGTCTGCAGGGCCTCATACACAGCAGCTGTGATGTCCCGTGTCATCTGACTCCTTCATATCATAGACAGCGGGAACTTTTATAGCAATTTACTCTACTTTGGGATCAGACCAGTCGGGCTAGACTTCACCCCCCACACACATCAATGAGCCCTGAACCCCCATGACCCTGTCCCCCTCGTCTTGGGGAGTTTGGATAGATAAGACTGGCCAGCCTGGGGAGGCACTGATCCAGTTATGTAGCTCATTTCTCGAGCGCTTCATTGGGGGGACACAGGACCATGGGTATATGCTGCTTACCACTAGGAGGCTGACAGTAGGCAAAAAACTAAAGAAAGTCGGCTCGTCCGGGCAGGATATACCCACCTCCTGGCTTTGAGCAACTCAGTTTTAGCTTAGTGTCAGCAGGAGGCAGACACGAGTCTGGAGTTCCCCAGACCTGGTCTTATTTCTTTCGTTTTTTTTCCTAGTTTCAGTCCAATTTACTACCGCTGTGTTTGACCGTGTGGCTGTTGAGACCGTGGTTTTGAGGGCTCGAGGTTTCTCTTCCGAATGATCTGGAAGCCAGGATTTACCACCGTACCTGGTGGGCCTATTTCTGCTGGTGTGAGGCTCTCTCTCTCCCACCTCTTTTTCCTTGCTGAACCTCTTGTCCTTTCTGCAATTGGGAGTGAAGATGCGTTTTGCCCTCAGTTCCATCTAAGGGCAGGTTATGTCACTTTCTGTTCTTTTCCAACACCCTCCTGCGTCCGACCTTCATGTGCAGACTTTTTTTTGCAGGGCGTCGCTCACGAGGTTCCTTTGTTACGGCCCCCACTGCTCATTGGGACCTCAACCTCGTTTTGGATGCTCTGCAGGGCTCTCCATTTGAGCCTCTTGGTCATGTCTTCCTTCGCTTCCTTTCCTGAAATGTGGCCTTCCTTGTTGCAGTTACGTCCATTTGCCGTGTGTCGGAATTGGGTGCCCTCTCTTGCTGTTCCCCTTTCCTGGTGCTTCACCAAGACAAGGTGGTCCTTCGGCCGGTGCCCTTCTTTCATCCCAAGGTTGTGTCTTCCTTTCACTTAAACGAAGAGATTGTGTTACCTTCCTTCTGCCCGTCCCCTTCTCATCCACGGGAGCGCCGGCTTCACAAGCTGGACTTTGGTTTGAACGGTTCAGACCTATTTGTCAGTCACTTCCTCCTTCCGGCAGTGTGACTGTTTGTGCTTCCTGAGGGATGGCGCAAAGGGCTTCCGGCTTCCAAGGCCTTTATCTCCGATGGATACACTGCCATTCCGGAGGCATATCGTTGCAAGGGTCAGGTGCCCCCTTTTCGTGTGATGGCTCACTCCACCCGCGCGGTGGGTGCATCTTGGGCGACTAGCCACGGGGCTGCAGGTTTGCAAGGTGGCGATCTGGTTGTTTTTGCACACGTTTGGCAAGTTTTACTGTGTTCATACTTTTGTGTTCTCCGACGCAGGCCTTGGCCGCAAGGTTCTGCAGGTGGCAGTTCAGTCGTCCACCTGTGTTCTGTTCTGGCCATAAAATCTCTTCCTTGGAGCTTTTATTGGGGGACACAGCATCTGCCCATTGGTTTGTTGGTGACCAGCCAGTTTCTGTGCTGTGGTGCAGGGGTGTTTATTTTTTTGGTCGGTTCCCTTCTTTTGTCTGGGTTTTTGTTTGGACTGTTCCTTTCTTGGTCGGTTCTTCTTTTGCTTTGGGACTAAACTGAGTTGCTCAGAGCCAAGAGGCGGGTATATCCTGCTGGGAGGAGCCGACTTTCTTTAGTTTTTTTGCCTAGTGTCAGCCTCCTAGTGGCAAGCAGCATATATCCATGGTCCTGTGTTCCCCAATAGAGGCCCCGAGAAAGAGATTTTACGGTAAGTCCAAAAATCTACTTTTTTTTTTCCTTCGTCCGGGTAGGGTCACACACAGTGCATCCGCAGCGTATTTCGCACCACAGTTGCACCGACAGCAGCCACAAGAGCAGGCTCCCTGCTGCCTCTGGGTAGCTGTGTGTTTCCGCTCAAAGTGGCGGATTTCCCACTGCGCATCTTCTCAGAATAGACAATGTTTCTACAGCGGGAATTCCGTCACTATGAGTGAAGAGACACAGCTAGTCAGGGGCAGCAGAGAGCTCCCTCTTGTGACTGCCATCAGCTCATCCGTAGTGTGAAATCAACTTTATGATGTAATTGGTCACCTACCGCTTTCAGCAGGCGCCGTTGTTTCCAGATTGTCCGTATTATTCTCTTTACCTATCGATGGTTTTAATATTCTGGCTAACTGGTGTTTGTGCTGATGCAGTGACCGGGAAGAAGCACTAAAGATTTGGCGGATTCTTGACTTTTCCTTCCCGTTCTTTGATCTCCTCCATGTAGGTGGCTACGTGTGTCTTTTGTACATTTATAAATCAAAGCTGTAGGAATACGGCCGGATGTGCCAGCTCCGGGGCAGAGGCCGGGGATCATCGTTGTGGCTACATCTTCTTCATTTTCCTCCCTCGATATGGCAAGATTCTAACTTGATGCTTCCTGTGCCGTTGCATGATCGTCGTCCGATTCGTTGCCTCCTGCGTAAACACATTGAGTGAAATTTACAAGGGCACGAGGGCTTTTAAAGGCTTTTTAATATGACATTCACATCCTGCTCATCGCTGCTTTTCATCTTGGAGCCAAGTGAAGACGCACGGACAATGTTCTGCTATTACATGGGCACAGAAACCGATGTGCAAACTTGATGCAAGACTTAAATTCCATGATTTTGAAGGCTGAGTCAGACAAAAATGGATTAGGGGTCACGGCCCCAACACAAAATCTGTAACTGGGCCCTGTGTCTACTGTGTCCATTTATAATACTGGTGTTTTCTTACGAGGCAGAGGGACCATTGAGCTGCTACCACTACAGCCCCTATAGTTACGCCTCGATTGGGGTCATCTCTACCCGCCATGAGGCACAGTGACCATTTGCAGTAAAGAGATAAGTGAGATAAAGTCATGCCCGTGAGGGTATAGGGATGCAGCTGCATCTTTTTCTTTTCTTTTTTTTCTTTTTTTATTCAACTTTCTTTATTTGCTTTTACAGTTATCCAAAAAAAATAAAAACATAATTTGACACACATAAAAATCCCTCTCTCCCCCCCGCCCTTCTCTCCCATCACCCAACCCTCTCTTGTCAGCCTGGCACCACTTACTCGATCCCCAGCTAGCCCATTTTATCCAATTACTTTCTATTTTACAAATTTTTATTTTACTATTTATAAAGTACAACTTCTCATAATGCATAACTCTATTCACTACCTCCACCCATTCCTCTTTATTTGGTGTTTTGGAGACATCCTTTTTATTTTAAGATGATCATCTTCTCTAAGCCTAATACCTCAAGGATCATTTCTTTATATCGGATTCTTTCTAGATTTAAAGGGGTACTCCGCTGCTCAGTGTTTGGAACAAACTGTTCCGGACACTGGAGCCAGCGCCGGGAGCTCGTGATGTCATAGCCCCACCCCCTCATGATGTCACTCCCCGCCCCCCTCAATGCAAGTCTATGGGAGGGGGCGTGACAGTCGTCACGCCCCCTCCCATAGACTTGCATTGAGGGGATTGGGCGTGACGTCATGAGGGGGCGGGCTATGACATCACAAGCTCACTAACGAACCTCTCCACTTTCCACCTAACCCCATCGCTCCCTCTAATATCCTTTTCCCTGAATTATAGACTCGGAGACCTTGCGATTCCATCCGCTTTCCAGTTTCTTCTGGGGACAGAAAAAGTAACACTTTCCCATTAAACACAACCATTAAACGAGCCGACAATAATAGGGAAAAGGGAATTTTCGGAGCATGCAGTTTTTTCTTAATGTCTCTGAACTCCATTCTCTTCTTCTGTGTCTGGGTGTGTGTATGTATATATATATATATATATATATATATATATATATATATATATATATATATATTTGCATTCCCCAATACAATATTCCCTTTTTCCCCAACCGCAACTATTTCTAAGTAGTGCCAAGCAGAAGCTGGGAAAGGCCTTGTTACATACACCCCACCCCGTCCCAGATAAGCCCAGAGCAGTCATGTGACTTTAGCAGTAGATGTAGGAGGGGCTTACTTCCTCTGCCCCACCGATTGGCTCTTTGATAATTGCTTTGTCGACACAATTTAAATAAGAATTGTGCAGATTTTTGTATTTTAATGGGAAACACAAAATGAAGGGAATTGGAATTTGATTTCCTTTTAAACGGGCGCGGTCATGGAAAAAACTTCATTCCAGGTATCATAGAGATATATTAAAAGTTTTGATTGGTCAGGGCCAAAATGACGACCTGAGTGTAGTGTGAGCTTAGTGCGTACTCTCCTTTAATTCTGTGTCACGTGACCTGGGTGGAACTTTTAATGTAAGTATGGGGTCGTCCTGGAGCGGGGAGAGAAGCGCGCAGGTGCATGTACTCGTGATCAGTTGGGGTCTGAACTTTTAGATCCCCGACCGATAAAAACTTTTGGCATATCAAGGGTCATGTAACAGGGTGGTAAAAACAACTACTGCTGTGTGACGCTGGGCTGTACAGCTTTAGTGGCCAAACCCCGCCCCCTTCTCTGACATCACTTCCTGCCCAGTGCAATTACTGAGCTTTCGGAGAACTTCTCTATCTTCTGGTGCAAAATTCTGGACGAAAGGCTAAAGGTTTTTTTTATATATTCAACTGGCTCCAGAAAGTTAAACAGATTTGTAAGTTACTTCTATTAAAAAAATCTTAATCCCTTCAGTACATATTAGCGGCTGTATACTACAGAGGAAATACTTTTCTTTTTGGATTTCTCTTCTGTCACGACCACAGTGCTCTCTGCTGTCCATTTTAGGAACTGTCAAGAGCAGGAGAAAATCCCCATAGCAAACATATGCTGCTCTGGACAGTTCCTAAAATGGACAGCAGAGGCCAGCAGAGAGCACTGTGCTCGTGACAGAAGAGAAATCCAAAAAGAAAAGCATTTCCTCTGCAAATCAATTCAACTTTATGCCACCAGTTATTTAAAAAAAAAAAATATATATATATTTATATTACCGGAGTACTCCTTTAATCCTTTCAGTACTTACGAGCTGCTGAAGTTGAGTTGTTCTTTTCTGTCTAAGTGCTCCCTGATGACACCTGTCTCGGGAACTGTCCAGAGTAGAAGCAAATCCCCATAGCAAACCTCTTCTACTCTGCTGACATCTCTGCTTGTCAGAGAGCACTGTTGCCAGACAGAAAGGAACAACTCAACTTCAGCAGCTGATAATTATTGGAAGGATTAAGATTTTTTTTAATAGGAGTAATTTACAAATCTGTTTAACTTTCTGGAGCCAGTTGATATATAAATTTTTTATTTTTTTCCCCCCCTGAAATACCCCTTTATAGAGATGAGCGAACTTACAGTAAATTCGATTTGTCACGAACTTCTCTGCTCGGCAGTTGATGCCTTATCCTACGTAAATTAGATCAGCCTTCAGGTGCTCCGGTGGGCTGGAAAAGGTGGATACAGTCCTAGGAAAGAGTCTCCTAGGACTGTATCCACCTTTTCCAGCCCACCGGAGCACCGGAAAGCTGAACTAATTTATGCAGGAAAAGTCATCAACTGCCGAGCCGAGAAGTTTGTGACGAATTGAATTTACTGTAAGTTCGCTCATCTCTACCCCTTTAAGTGAAGCGCTGAGGTTGAGTAGAGCTAGAAGTCTTTGATGATCCTCGTCAGCCAATAGTTGTTGAGTGATGTCAGAGAAGGGGGCGTGGTTTGACAACTTCTGCTGTACAGGCCAGTACCATGCAGCTGTAGTTGTTAATGCCTGTGGAAACTTTGATTTGGGGCCCTGATTTACAGAATTACTTTCCATTGTCTGTCACATGACCCTAGGGTGTCTATTCTACTACTTGAAAAAAATTATGGGTTTTGCTTAAATTACAAGACTCCTATTACAGACTTTGGGCTGAAATTTTAGAAAATATTAAAGGGGAAACTTTTTTTTTTTTTTTTTTTAAATCAACTGGTGCCAGAAAGTTAAACAGATTTGTAAATTACTTCTATAAAAAAATCTCATTCCTTTCAGTCCTTATTAGCAGCTGTATGCTACAGAGGAAATTCTATTCTTTTTTGTCTTGTCCACAGTGCTCTCTGCTGACACCTCTGTCTGTGTCAGGAACTGTCCAGAGCAACATAGGTTTGCCATGGGGATTTTCTCCTGCTCTGGACAGTTCCTGATACGGACAGAGGTGTCAACAGAGAGCACTGTGGACAAGACAAAAAAAAAATTAAAAAATAAATGAATTTCCGCTGTAGCATACAGCTGCTAATAAGTACTGGAAGGGTAAATTATTTTTTAATAGAAGTAATTTACAAATCTGTTTAACTTTCTGGCACCAGTTGGAAAACAAAAAAATGTTTTCCACCGGAGTACCCCTTTAACCCCTTGGGGACGGAGGGTTTTCCAGTTTTTGTACTTTAGTTTTTTCCTCCTTACCCTTTCAATGGAATTGCTTGGAGTGAATTAGCCCCTTGATGGTGCAACAATTATGAAGGAGCTCCTGCACCCCCTGCTGGTGACCCTGCCCCCCGTATTCGGTGAAGCACTGGCTCAGCCGTCTCTCTTGCACACACTTAGTGAGTGGCGCTCGCTGCGGTCGCTGTGTGTTTGGGTTTCTCAGGCTCTGGTGAGCGCAGCAGATACTTGTGGATTTTTTCCTCTAACCACTTGTGGTACGTGGTCAGCAGCCGCCTCCACCTCAGATACCCGGGGGACTCCACCAGGGACAGGAGAGTGTTGCCCTGTGCACGTTGATGTTTATCTTCTATGTTCTCTCCACATCGCTGCCTCCGCTTTATAATCAGGCATTGGATAAAGGCTTTCGCTGGCCGCAGTCGGACAGTCCCTTCAGGGAAATGTGGAGGAACTTGTCCTCAGAAAGAGAGATGACTACTAAGAGAGCCCATAGAAGGGTCCCGGAGACTATGCCGGGGGTCACTTACCTGCCTGGGCTGCTTATTCAGCATAAGAAAGGCGTGACATCCATACCTTGCTGCCAAATACCCCTGCCTCCTGCTCTGTTCACATGGACAACATGGCTTCCGTAACTACAGATACCATGACCGCTGTGCTGGACGTGGACCCCCCCCCCCATTCATTCATAAATAAGTCCATCATTTTGAAAAAGGAAGAATAGAGCGACATGCTGCGTTTTGGCTTTTTCTTCTTCTAGTCGAATTTAACAAAACTTATCGAAAACTCCAAACTTCTGATGGTAGTGTGAATGGACCCCTTAAAGGGTTACCCCACTCCCCAGTGTCCGGAACTCAATGTTCCAAATGCTGGTTGCGGGTTTCCGTGTTCACGCCCACCCCCTCGTGATGCCCTGCCCTGTGACGTCACGTTCCGCCACCCTCAATGCAAGTCTATGGGAGGGGGCGTGATGGCCTTCGCTCCCCCTTCCCACAGACTTTCATTGAGGGGACCAGACGTGACGTCACAGGGGGGCGGACGTGAACAAGGAAGCCTGCACCCAGCGTTCGGAACATTGAGTTCCGGACGCTGGGGAGTGGGGTAACCCTTTAACATGTCCATTATATCAAAAGTAGAGCCAGGTTCCACAGATATCAATGCCTGCTTAAAGAGGTACTCCGCTGCTCAGCGTTTGGAACAAACTGGAGCCAGTGTTGGGAGCTCGTGACTAGTGTTGAGCACGAATATTCGTAATGCAAATTTTTATCTTGAATATTTACAATATAGTGCTATATATTTGTAATGACGAATATTCGATTTTTTGTGTTTTTTTTTCACATGCAAATTTTTATGTGAATTTTCCATGCAAATTTTCTGAATTTTCACATGGGAAAAAAAATGAACGAACAAAGCTAATATGGGAATTTCGCGAACATAGGACGAATAATCGTCAATATATTTGCGAATTCAAATATGGTCCTTTGCGCTCATCACTTCTCTTGACGTCATAGCCCCCCTCATGACGTCACGCCCTGCCCCTTCAATGCAAGTTTATGGGAGAGGGCGTGACGGCTGTCTGGTCAGGACACTCTAGCCAGGAATTCAGCAAACTATTTTTCTTTCCACTATGTGGGAGGAGTTATAGTGGGAGTGACATACAGGAAGAGGAAGTCTGTTGCAGGATGTACAAGTCGGGCTAATGAAGACAACAGAGCAAACAATTTGCATCAAATGCAGAATATCTTTCTTATATCTATTTATCTATCTATCTATCTACTAGATCTATCTCCCTTCCACTGTGGAAGGAGTTATAGTTAAGAAGGTGTACTGGGAGGGGGATAGAGTTGGCTGAATTCCTAGCTAAAGTGTCCTGGCCAGACTTGAAGCTAGATCTAGAAGATAGATGATTGATAGACGCAAGATTCGTTAATTTCTAACGATAATTTGTTTTCCCTTAGTCCTAACAGTAGCACAGATGGGGTATTCTACCCCCCGCGAACTGGTAGGACAGATGGAATTTTTATTGATTAATAAACTAATTAGCAAACCACACCCACTATACCCTGTATAAAGGAGGGGTCACCCTCTGTCCCCTTGTGTTGTAACAAGAAGAACTAATAATAATAATAATACTAGGGAGGGAAAGTTGTGCTACTGTTAGGACTAAGGGAAAACAAATTATCGTTAGAAATTAACGATTCCCTTACGTCCTAACCAGTAGCACAGATGGGGATATGGCAAGCAGAATACCCTATGAGGGAGGGCTCCCATGCCTGGCGGCAGATAATACTGACCGTCCAAAGGAAGAGTAATCGGCAACTCTACTATCAAGCCTGTAGTGGGTGATAAAGGTGGAGAGTGAACTCCAGGATGCAGCCTTGCATATGTGTTCCAAGGGAACTAAATTCCTTTCCGCAAAGGAAGTAGATACAGACCTGGTAGAATGAGCTCTTACGAACTCAGGAGGCTCCATGTTCTGAGATACCATTGCTTCACAAATGGCATTTTTTACCCATCTACTGATGGAAGGTTTAGAGGCTTTGTGACCCTTCCGGGCCCCTGCAAAAAGGATTAGTAGATTTTCATCCTTCCTAAACAGCTTAGATCTTTCTAAGTAGATCCGGAGACATCTAGAAATATCGAGGCAATGCAGGCCTCTTTCTTCGTCAGTGGATGGACGTGGAGCTAGGACTGGAAGAGAAATTATTTGATTTATGTTCTGGAAGGATGGTACTTTAGGGATAAAAGATGGAATAAATCTCAATAGTACCCTATCTGGCAAGAATCTTGTATAGGGTTCAAACGCAGAGAGCGCTTGTAATTCACCAATTCTCTTGGCAGATGTTATAGCCAGTAAAAATGTTGTTTTAATGGTAACAAACTTTATGTCCACGTCCTCCATAGGCTCAAAGGGAGGAGATGACAGTCCCTTGAGTACGACTGATAAATCCCAAGTGGGAACTGGTTGTATAATTGTAGGTTTCAACCTTGAGGCCCCTCTCAAGAATGTTTTGATCAGTGGGTCTTGAAATAAAGGCTTATTAATGTAAGCCGAAATGGCCGAAACTTGGACCTTGAGAGTAGAAGGAGACAAATTCTTGTCTAGTCCATCCTGGAGAAAGCTGAGAATGGTAGGAGCAGCTATATCTCTTCCAACTTGCTTCTTGGAGCACCAAGATTGGAAAATTGTCCAGATTCTTTTGTATGTCTTATTGGTTGACTCCGCTCTGGAGTGTGAGAGTGTTTTCAAGACCGCACTGGAAAGCCCTTCTAAATGTGGAAGGGACTGATCAACCTCCAGGCTGTCAGGTTGAACATCTGAAGATTCGAGCAGCTGTGCGTGTCCCCCGACACTAATGCTTGCTCTGGGGGAAGCCTCCAAAATTGTCCCCGACTCATCTGAAAGAGTTGGGTGAACCAAGCTCTCTTGGGCCAAAATGGGATTATGGCTATGACGGATGCTTGGTCTTGCCTGATCTTCATCAATACCCTTGGGATCAAGGAAATTGGAGGGTAGATGTAGGCCAGCCTGAACCTCCACGGGATTGAGAAAGCATCTATTGCCACCGGGTTGTCTTCCCTGTAAAGGGAACAGAACCTCTCCAACTTGGAGTTGAACCTCGTTGCCATGAGGTCTATCTCTGGCACACCCCACCTGAGCGTTATCTCTCTGAATATGACTGGGTGGAGAGACCATTCTGCGGTTAGGAGTCCTCTGCTCAGGCGGTCGGCTATCATATTGAGGGAACCTCGAATATGAACCGCGGACAGGTGGGTGAGGTTCCTTTCTGCCCAATCCAAGATCAGACCCACCTCTCTGAGGAGGTTTTGTGACCGAGTGCCTCCCTGCTTGTTGATGTACATCACAGCCGTCATGCTGTCGGATTGGATCTTGACAGCTTTCCCTTGGAGGACAGAAGCAAAGTGCAGCAATGCTAGCCTGATTGCACGAATCTCCAGGAGATTGGAGGTTAATAGTTTGTCCTGAGGAGACCATGCACCTTGCACTGTCAGATCCTGAAGATGCGCTCCCCAACCTACAAGGGATGCGTCGGTAGTAAGTATGATCCAAGAGGGTTGGATCAGGGACCGGCCGTCCTCTAGGTGAGACCACCACCTCAGAGAAGAACGGGTTGCGCAAGACAGGGAGTGACACCTGTTCAGGCCGGATGGCCGGTGATTCCAAATGGCAAGAACCTCTGCTTGGAGAGGGCGAAGATGCCAAAGAGCCCAAGGTACCGCGTCTGCGGTAGCGGACATAAGTCCCAACATCCGCATGAGAGTGCGAATAGACACTTTCCGGGATATTAAAAGATGTTGAGCCGATTCTTGAACCCGGAGTTTTCTCTCGGGAGTGAGGTAGAGTGTCATTGAGATTGTATCGACTATGAAACCAAGGAACCTCACTGATGTTGTCGGGAGGAAATTGGACTTGGCCCAATTGACTATCCAACCCAACTGATGAAGGAAGGATACGGCTAGCTGGAGATGTTGGGACAGGATCGTTTGAGATGGAGCTCTGAGGAGCCAATCGTCTAGGTAGGGAACAATGCTGAGCCCCTGGAGCCTTAGAGCAGCTACCACAGCCACCACAACCTTGGTAAATGTGTGAGGGGCAGAAGAGATCCCAAACGGGAGGGCTACAAACTGGAGGTGTTTTAGAACTCCCCCTACCTGAACAGCGATCCTTAAATACTTCCTGGATGCAGGATGAATAGGGATATGGAGGTAAGCATCCTTTAAGTCCAGGGTGGCCAGGTAATCTCCTGGCGAGATAAGGTTGACCACAGACTGAATGGTTTCCATGCGAAAGCGTTTGTGCTTTACAAACTGATTGAAAAATCTTAGATCTATAATCATCCGCCAGTCTCCCGTTAGCTTGGGAACAAGGAAGACTGGGGAATAGATCCCTGCCCCCAAATCCGGTGTAGGAACTTCCTCCAGGGCACCTTTCTGGATATACTCCAGAATGTAAGACTCTAGAACCGACTGCTTGACTGGGGGAAGAACTCTTGTTTGCACATACCGGGAAGGAGGAATTGATACAAGATCTATTGAATAACCAACTGAAATTATTCTCAGGACCCAAGGATCCTGAATAAGTAGAGTCCAAGCATCTAAAAAATGATGTAGGCGGCCGCCTACAGGAATATGGGGGGCAGGATGGGAAACTGGAGAGGTCAACCCGGCAGGGAACCCAGAGCTTCCTAGAAGCCCATAGTCAGAGTCTTCTCTCCTTGGGACCACGGGAGCGCTTACCGCCCCGGCGTTGATTACCCCACTCCTTCTGGGGTCTAGGTTGGGCAGTTGATCTGTCCCCAAAACGCCTGCCCCGACCGCGAAAGGACTGCTGAGGAAGGGACTTTCCCTTTTTGTCAGACAGGCCCTCCATTATGCGGTCCAACTCTTTACCAAACAAAATGCCGGGTTCATAGGGCATACTACAAAGAGTATGCTTGGAGGAGTTGTCAGCCTTCCACGGCTTTAACCAGAGAGGACGACGTCCGGCGGAAGACAAGGCCATAGTTTTAGAAGCCAGTTTTAGCTGCTGTATAGCAGCATCGCAAAGAAAATCCATGGCCAGATTGGCCGTTTTGAAGGAGGCCAAAATTTCGTCTCTAGGGACCCCCTGGTCTAAATCCGCCTGAATGGAGGAGAGGCGAGTCTTCAGGAAGTTTGCCACTTCTGAACTGGCAATAGAGACTGAAGCTGAGGCAGCTGCTGTCGAGTACGAGCGCCTAAAAGCGCAATCAGCTTTTCTGTCCATTGGATCCTGGAGGGAAGACCCATCCTCTGAAGGAACCAAGGTTCTCTTGGACATTTTAGCAACAGCAATGTCCACTTTGGGAACAGAGCCCCATGAGGCCAGCTGATCTTCCCTAATGGGGAAACATGGTCTTGAAACGTTTGGACAAGACCGGGCCTTTTTCAGGCTTTTTCCATTCTGTCTTAAGTACAGACAATAGGGTCTCGTCCGCTTTAAAGGCCCTAGGCCCCTTAGAGGCGGAGGAGGAAGCTTCCCCGGGATCAACATCCTGGTCCCCCGACCTGATGGATCTCAAAAGTCGCTGGGTTTTTTCCAGCGGAAAAAAATAAGGGATGGTCTCTTCCTCATCGGAAGAGGATGATGTGGGATCTTCTTTATCCGGTCCCATAGATACATCCATTCTAGGAGGAGAGGCTGGTCTGGGACGTTTCTGAGCAACAGCTTGCTTTAATTCCTCAATGGATGCATGCATAGCAGACATATTCGTGGAAACCCACACATACATATCTTGCACAGTAGGTTCCGCCAGATGGGAGGGTAGAGTCTTGGCCCTACAAGGTGGACATCTAGAAAATTCATAAGAATCTTCTAGCGGAACACTACAATCATGGCAAGCGAGGTGTTTCCGCTTGGAGGTCCTTTTTCCAGGACCTTCACGGTCAGCGGAGCCTTCCGTAGACATAATCTGAGGAAGATATTGATATTACTATTAAGCAAGCTCAGAGAAAAAAAGATTCATAAAATCTAAAGCAAAGAAGACTACCAAAAAGCAGCAAAAGCGCGAGTGAAAAATAAGTCACAGTACTTTCCGCAGGGACAGTACAGGCCTAAGGTCACAATCTCAAAGACAGATACGTGGACAAGCCAAAGCATCTGGACTCAAAGAGACTGAGCTGCACTCTGGAAGGGATTAAATACCCTTCAAAATTGGCGCCTAAAGGAAGCTCCGCCCACTAGGGCGGAGCAACCTGAAAATAGTTTATTCTAATAAGAAAATGTAATTATCTAAAAAGTGACTGGAAGAGAGAAAACCCCCCGCCTGGGGAAACAATCTCTACATAGGAAAAGTTGTTCTTTCCTCTCATGCCCCCCTTTTTTTTTTTGAAAAGAAAAAAGGAGGGGAAGTGATGTAAGACGCCGCTGACGTCACTTCCGCCGGCCCGAGATGCGGGGCTTAGCCGCACATAGAGAGCCGGGCCGGTGGGCGGAACCTCAGAGCCAGGTCGGCATCAGAGGGATAGCCAAGGAGAGAGCCTGCCCGAAGGTGAGCAGAGCTAACTATAGATTTATTCCCCACAGCCGCAGAAGGCTGTTCAAGGGGAGCCAGTAACTGGCAGTGAAAAAAAAAAAAAGAGAGAACACCTCCTAAGCACGGAGGGTCACCATCTGTCCCACTGTCCGGGAGGACAGAAAAAAACACAAGGGGACAGAGGGTGACCCCTCCTTTATACAGGGTATAGTGGGTGTGGTTTGCTAATTAGTTTATTAATCAATAAAAATTCCATCTGTCCTACCAGTTCGCGGGGGGTAGAATACCCCATCTGTGCTACTGGTTAGGACGTAAGGGAAAGATATTCTGCGTTTGAAGCAAACCGTCTGCTCTGTTTAGCCCAACCCGTCTGGTAAACATCCTGTATTGGTCTTTCTGTTTGGTCAGGGCACTCTAGCCAGGAATTCAGCCAACTCTATCTCCCTTCCACTATGTGGGAGGAGTTAAAGTCAAGAAGGTATAGTGGGAGGGAGATAAAGTTGACTGAATTCCCAGCTAGTGTACCCTCTACACAAGAAGAGGAAGTCCATTAAAGGATGTACAAAAGACAGGGTATGAGACTAATGAAGACAACAGAGCAGACAGTTTTCATCAAAAGCTGAACTATATATATCAATCATCTATCTTTAAGATCTATCTTCATGTCTGGTCGGGACACACTAGCCAGGAATTTAGCCAACTCTATTGCCCTTCCACTATGTGGGAGGAGTTATACACAAAATGGTGGAGTGGGAGAAAGATAGAGTTGGCTATAGGTTCAGAAATCAACAGACCGTCTTGTGATGGATCACTGGGGACCCCCAAAAGGGTTTATTATCTTTAACAGTAGGGAACTACAGGCTGAGGCCTAAAGTGCTGTCAGAGTTGGTTAAAGATAGAAGTCCTGTCTGGTTGCTATGGATATAAGCCGAAGTGAGTCCATAGCAACCAGTCTGATTACTCAGATTATGTCAGCTCAAGGCGGAATTGCCTCCGAGGGGACACCAGGATATGAAGCGCACCTACCTCTACATCCTATTGATCAGTTAGGCCGAGTTCACACTGCAATTTATGGGTGCGGCCAGCGCAGACCGGCGTCGATTGAAATGAGTCGGCACTAGGACCGCGCAGACATTGCTGTCGATCCGCCAGAACAATTTCCGAGCAGAATTTCTGTAGAGTGAACCCGGCCTTATAGATCTTCTCTTAAAAATACATTTGTCTGTACCCCACTCGGCTCTGCTACATGTGTACGTTATTACTGTAGTTATATATAGAAGTGTCAGCGTCTGGCCTCTCGGAGACGTAGGCAGCGTTCTCGACAGGCGCTGTGCGACCACATGAAAAGAGAATGGAAATCTGTTTATTATGATTCCGCGCGTGATAAGCGGCACTTCCTTCCTCCCAGACACCACACAAATCCATCCTATAACTTCTCCTATAAATCCGCCTCGACCAGCGTCCCATAAATCTTACAATGCGTCGCCCCCATAGAACCCGTCCGGCTCCATCTTGTACGCTGACTCCATGCCAGCAGATTGATGCCGGCCGCAGGCCCTCTGGCTCGGGGCACACAGGCCTCTTTGTCCGGGGCTGACGGTCGTGGAGACACTTACTCCGCACCGCGAGATAGGTTCTAAGTGGAAGTGTAATTTATAATAAACCTGTTCTGCAGAACATCAGCCGACCACAAGCGTCCTCTGCAGATGTTCCTGGCGGCAGGTAACAGGACGCTGTGTTTTATGTAAACTTCTGACCTCCAATCTGTGGGTACAGTTTTCCATGACTCCTAAATCCTTGCACACGTGTCCCTGGCAGATGGGGGAGTTAACCCTTCCATGGACATTGAGCAGACTCCTCTACTTTTTGGCAGTGACCGTCAAGGAGATAGCGGGAAGTGGCGCAGCAACATGTGCCTGGTCATTAGTGTTGAGCGCGAATATTCGCAATTCGAATATTCGAGAATATAGCACTACAGTGACCCCTCGACCTACGATGGCCCCGACGTACGATAATTTCAACATACGATGGACTCTCAGAGGCAGCATCAACATACGATGCTTTTGTATGTCGGGGCCATCGCATAATCGGCTATCCGGCAGTGCAGACTGCTTCAGCTGCCCCCGGATAGCCGTTTACGGTGCCCCATGTGGTCAGCTGACGATCACTTACCTGTCCTCGGGGCTCCGGCGCGTCCTCTTCAGGATCCCCTGCATCGTCGGCGCTCTCCATCGTCGTCATCACGTCGCTGCGCACGCCGTCCCGTCATCCAATAGGAGCGGCGTGCGTAGCGACGTGATGGCGGCGACAGAGAGCGCGGATGCCGGGGAAGCAGAGGTCTTGCCGGAGCGTCGGGGACACCTCGGGGACGCGGCGACAGCGATGGACGGCGACATCCTGGTCAGCGGTTACGGTCCGGAGCGGCGGGGACAGGTGAGTACAACTTCCTTTTTAACAGTGGTCTTCAACCTGCGGACCTCCAGATGTTGCAAAACTACAACACCCAGCATGCCCGGACAGCCGTTGGCTGTCCGGGCATGCTGGGTGTTGTAGTTTGCAAAATCTGGAGGTCCGCAGGTTGTAGACCACTGTCCTATACTTTACATTGCACGGATCCCTCAACATGCGATGGTTTCAACAAACGATGGTCCGTTTGGAACGGATCACCATCGTATGTTGAGGGACCACTGTATATATTCGCAATTTCGAATGTTCGTAATTTTTTTTTCCCCCCCACAGAACACATCACAGTCACCTCTTCCCTCCCGGCTTCCATCTTGTGGTCTAAAGAAGGCTCCTATACTATTTGCTGTATTAGACTGGAGAGAGAATTTTCGGAAATATGAGAATATCCTCTAAATAGCCACTAAAGAATATTAGGAGATAGATAGGTAGATAGTTATCCACATATGCGCATGCAAAAATAACCGCGAATATGCGAGTTTCGCGAATATAGGACGAATATTCGTCCATATATTCGTGAAATATCGCGGATTCGAAGATGGCCTATGCCGCTCATCACTACTGGTCATGTGTATGTGGTGGTTACGGAAATTGAAGAGGCTTATGCTTGGTATTAGAGATGAGCGAACTTACAGTAAATTCGATTCGTCACGAACTTCTTGGCTCAGCAGTTGATGACTTATCCTGCATAAATTATTTCAGCCTTCAGGTGCTCCCGTGGGCTGGAAAAGGTGGATACAGTCCTAGGAAAGAGTCTCCTAGGACTGTATCCAGCTTTTCCAGCCCACGGGAGCACCGGAAAGCTGAACTAATTTATGCAGGAAAAGTCAACAACTGCCGAGCCGAGAAGTTCGTGACGAATCGAATTTACTGTAAGTTCGCTCATCTCTACTTGGTATATTAGTCCCCAATGTATTTGTCACCTTGTATACAGGAACAGCTTCACTGACAAATGGTTATGGGGTCACAGAGGAACATTGGGTAAGGACACCATTCGGCACGAAAGGTGTCCTTACCCAATGTTCCTCTGTGACCCCATAACCATTCGTCAGTGAAGCTGTTCCTGTTTCGGAAGGTGCAGGTTTGAGACCTCTAGACACTAGGATATCGGGAAATCAAATCGCAAATTGAATGTAATACAGATGCATGAATACATCTTTAGAGGATGGCTATTTGGTCACTGTCCCTTTAGTTAGTGTTTTTCAGCAGCTTTACTATATTTAGATGCTTTTTAGCACTTATATGTATAATAATTAATTCAGATTATATGTTTTCGAGTTTTTACATTTTCTCAGTCCAAAGCTACTGATAAAGACCTTCACAGGTTGGTTCACTGAGGTGCCAAATGTAGACTTTACTTTACTCACTCTGCAGTGGCTTCTTTGTCACGACACTCGGAAAGGCTCATGGAAGTCTTCCTGACGGGCAGCACTGACCGGACTGAAGGCCGACAGAGAAATCAGTGTAATTCAGAGAGGCCCTTGTTCAGCGTTCTCCTCTCTTGCAAAGGACAGGAATTCTGTCGAGCAATATCCTTATAGCGTGGACAGGATAAAGAAAGAACATTGACTTGTTTGTAGGCCTAGGTATTAGACTTGTGGCCTAGGGGTAGATAGGCCTAGCAATAGCAGGGGATAGGGAATATGCACTTTGCTGGCTGACTGGAACGTTCAGCAAGTGCAGGGCAAGGAGATGTTACTCTTTTACTCTGGCAAAGGTCAGGCCTAGACTAACTAGTTATAATAGGTTTAAAGGAAAACTGTCACCCTGATCCCCCACAATAAACCCAATACACAGGGTTATAGTGTGGGTGACCAGGAGTGCACAGAGGGGTCACTTACCAAATTCCGTCCAGTGGCTCCTGTGATATTGCCCGAAGAAAGTCCCGCGTTCAGTTCAGTTAACCCCTTAAGGACTGGGGTTTTTTCCGTTTTTGCACTTTCGTTTTTTCCTCCTCACCTTTTAAAAATCATAACCGTTTCAATTTTGCACCTAAAAATCCATATTATGGCTTATTTTTTGTCCCACCAATTCTACTTTCCAGTGACATCAGTCATTTTACCCAAAAATCTACAGCGAAACGGGAAAAAAAAATCATTGTGCGCCGAAATTGAAGAAAAAGCGCCATTTTGTAACTTTTGGGGGCTTCCGTTTCTACGTAGTACATTTTTCGGTCAAAATGACACCTTCTCTTTATTCTGTAGGTCCATACGGTTAAAATGATCCCCTACTTATATAGGTTGGATATTGTCGCACTTCTGTAAAATATCATAACTACATGCAGGAAAATGAATACGTTTAAAATTCTCATCTTCTGACCCCTATAACTTTTTTATTTTTCCACATATGGGGCGGTATGAGGACTCATTTTTTGCGCCGTGATCTGAAGTTTTTAGCGGCACCATTTTTTTATTGATCGGACTTTTTGATTGCTTTTTATTCATTTTTTCATGATATAAAAAGCGACCAAAAATACGTTATTTTGGACTTTGGAATTTTTTTGCGCGTACGCCATTGACCGTGCGGTTTAAGCAGCTGGGCAGCTGAGCAGCCGGGTAGCTTTCACTTTCGGTTTAGACGCGGCGTTCAACTTTGAGCTAAAGGGTTAATAGCACGCGGCACCCCGATAGCTGCCGCGCGCTATTGTCCCCGGGTCCCGGCATCAGATACCTGCCGGGACCGACCCAATATGATGCAGGTTCACCGCGTGACCCCGCGTTATATCACGTGTGCCGGCCAAGGACGTAAATATACGTCCTTGGTCGTTAAGGGGTTAATTGCGCGCAGGAGGCGAGGCCCCATCGGCCACCCCCCCCCCTGCTTCTTTCTGCCTCCTGAAACAATCTGCCTCTATTAGCATATTCAAATTCTGCGTTGCCCCCTCTCACAGACTTGCATTGAGGGGCGGGGCTAATATGTCACGAGCTCCCGGCGCCGGCTCCAGCGTTCAGGACAGTTTGTTCCAAACGCTGAGCGGCGGAGTACCCCTTTAACGGGCACAGGTTTGTTTCCAGTTTGGGGGTAAGGTTTAATCTGACACGAGCGTCCACCACATTTATATAGACAACAAGAATGGATAAAATGGCGCAAGTGCTAAGATTTAATGTAATATTCGTGCCCAATATCGGTAAAACTGCTCTATGCACCAACTATGTGCATCCGGCAACAAACGGTTAACCTTTTTGCTATTTTGTTGCTGGAAACATGTTTTTCTTTCTTTTTTTTTCGTTGTGCTTAGTAAAGTTTTTCCACTCGGATAATAGCGCAGTAAACACCGACAAGTTAGTGACGTCGGGCAGGAAGCCAGGAGCATTCGGCACGGGTTGGCACCTCTGACACCTGGCACTGAGGTGCGGAGCACAATGGCTCTTTGTGATGGAGGTTTGTATCTCTCTGTGGGAGGCGACTCCAAAGCCACTTCATGGGGGATCCGAAAATCAGGGATAATCCACAGGTAACAAGACTGAAGCTCCCAGGGTCACAGCACAGACGTCTGAATATCCACAGATTATATATAAGACAGAACTAGAATAATAATAACACAGACAATAAAGAATAATAGTAATATAAGGGATTCACTTCTGTTATCGGTCTGAATGTGGACACAGTGATTCCCTATGGGGAAAAATTATCAAAACCTTAGCAAAGCAAATGTTGCCCAGTTGCCGAT
Organism: Hyla sarda; assembly: GCF_029499605.1. Lineage (NCBI taxonomy): Eukaryota > Metazoa > Chordata > Amphibia > Anura > Hylidae > Hyla > Hyla sarda. The sequence goes on from NC_079192.1 coordinate 414,823,293, forward strand.
AGCAACCAATCAGATCGCTTCTTTCATTTTGCACGGGCCTTTTTAAAAATGAAAGAAGCGAGCTGATTGGTTGCTTTGGGCAACTGGGCAACTTTTCCGCTGCACAGGTTTTGATAAATCTCCCCCATATATATGTCTATTTCATCTGTCTAGTCTAATGGTCAAAAATATTTTACTATCTATTCTAACAAAACTGTACTCACTATTCTGCTGGTGCGGTCACTGTGTACATACATTACATTACTTATCCTGTACTGATCCTGAGTTATATCCTGTATTATACTCCAGAGCTGTACTCGCTATTCTGCTGGTGAGGTCACTGTGTACATACATTACATTACTTATCCTGTACTGATACTGAGTTATATCCTGTATTATACTCCAGAGCTGCACTCACTATTCTGCTGGTGAGGTCACTGTGTACATACATTACATTACTTATCCTGTACTGATCCTGAGTTATATCCTGTATTATACTCCAGAGCTGTACTCACTATTCTGCTGGTGAGGTCACTGTGTACATACATTACATTACTTATCCTGTACTGATCCTGAGTTATATCCTGTATTATACTCCAGAGCTGTACTCACTATTCTGCTGGTGAGATCACTGTGTACATACGTTACATTACTTATCCTGTACTGATCCTGAGTTATATCCTGTATTATTCTCCAGAGCTGTACTCACTAGTCTGCTGGTGAGGTCACTGTGTACATACGTTACATTACTTATCCTGTACTGATCCTGAGTTCTATCCTGTATTATACTCCAGAGCTGTACTCACTATTCTGCTGGTGAGGTCACTGTGTACATACATTACATTACTTATCCTGTACTGATCCTGATTATATCCTGTATTATACTCCAGAGCTGTACTCACTATTCTGCTGGTGAGGTCACTGTGTACATACATTACATTACTTATCCTGTACTGATCCTGATTATATCCTGTATTATACTCCAGAGCTGTACTCACTATTCTGCTGGTGAGGTCACTGTGTACATACATTACATTACTTATCCTGTACTGATCCTGAGTTATATCCTGTATTATACTCCAGAGCTGTACTCACTATTCTGCTGGTGAGATCACTGTGTACATACGTTACATTACTTATCCTGTACTGATCCTGAGTTATATCCTGTATTATTCTCCAGAGCTGTACTCACTATTCTGCTGGTGCGGTCACTGTGTACATACATTACATTACTTATCCTGTACTGATCCTGAGTTATATCCTGTATTATACTCCAGAGCTGTACTCGCTATTCTGCTGGTGAGGTCACTGTGTACATACATTACATTACTTATCCTGTACTGATCCTGAGTTATATCCTGTATTATACTCCAGAGCTGTACTCACTATTCTGCTGGTGCGGTCACTGTGTACATACATTACATTACTTATCCTGTACTGATACTGAGTTATATCCTGTATTATACTCCAGAGCTGCACTCACTATTCTGCTGGTGAGGTCACTGTGTACATACATTACATTACTTATCCTGTACTGATCCTGAGTTATATCCTGTATTATACTCCAGAGCTGTACTCACTATTCTGCTGGTGAGGTCACTGTGTACATACATTACATTACTTATCCTGTACTGATCCTGAGTTATATCCTGTATTATACTCCAGAGCTGTACTCACTATTCTGCTGGTGAGATCACTGTGTACATACGTTACATTACTTATCCTGTACTGATCCTGAGTTATATCCTGTATTATTCTCCAGAGCTGTACTCACTAGTCTGCTGGTGAGGTCACTGTGTACATACGTTACATTACTTATCCTGTACTGATCCTGAGTTCTATCCTGTATTATACTCCAGAGCTGTACTCACTATTCTGCTGGTGAGGTCACTGTGTACATACATTACATTACTTATCCTGTACTGATCCTGATTATATCCTGTATTATACTCCAGAGCTGTACTCACTATTCTGCTGGTAAGGTCACTGTGTACATACATTACTTATCCTGTACTGATCCTGAGTTATATCCTGTATTATACCCCAGAGCTGTACTCACTATTCTGCTGGTGAGATCACTGTGTACATACATTACATTACTTATCCTGTACTGATCCTGATTATATCCTGTATTATACTCCAGAGCTGTACTCACTATTCTGCTGGTGAGATCACTGTGTACATACATTACATTACTTATCCTGTACTGATCCTGAGTTATATCCTGTATTATACTCCAGAGCTGTACTCACTATTCTGCTGGTGAGGTCACTGTGTACATACATTACATTACTTATCCTGTACTGATCCTGAGTTATATCCTGTATTATACTCCAGAGCTGTACTCACTATTCTGCTGGTGGGGTCACTGTGTACATACATTACATTACTTATCCTGTACTGATCCTGAGTTATATCCTGTATTATACCTCAGAGCTGTACTCACTATTCTGCTGGTGAGATCACTGTGTACATACGTTACATTACTTATCCTGTACTGATCCTGAGTTATATCCTGTATTATTCTCCAGAGCTGTACTCACTAGTCTGCTGGTGAGGTCACTGTGTACATACATTACATTACTTATCCTGTACTGATCCTGAGTTATATCCTGTATTATACTCCAGAGCTGTACTCACTATTCTGCTGGTGAGATCACTGTGTACATACGTTACATTACTTATCCTGTACTGATCCTGAGTTATATTCTGTATTATACTCCAGAGCTGTACTCACTATTCTGCTGGTGAGGTCACTGTGTACATACATTACATTACTTATCCTGTACTGATCCTGATTATATCCTGTATTATACTCCAGAGCTGTACTCACTATTCTGCTGGTGAGGTCACTGTGTACATACATTACATTACTTATCATGTACTGATCCTGAGTTATATCCTGTATTATACTCCAGAGCTGTACTCACTATTCTGCTGGTGAGGTCACTGTGTACATACATTACATTACTTATCCTGTACTGATCCTGAGTTATATCCTGTATTATACCCCAGAGCTGTACTCACTATTCTGCTGGTGGGGTCACTGTGTACATACATTACATTACTTATCCTGTACTGATCCTGATTATATCCTGTATTATACTCCAGAGCTGTACTCACTATTCTGCTGGTGAGGTCACTGTGTACATACATTACATTACTTATCATGTACTGATCCTGAGTTATATCCTGTATTATACTCCAGAGCTGTACTCACCATTCTGCTGGTGAGGTCACTGTGTACATACATTACATTACTTATCCTGTACTGATCCTGAGTTATATCCTGTATTATACCCCAGAGCTGTACTCACTATTCTGCTGGTGGGGTCACTGTGTACATACATTACATTACTTATCCTGTACTGATCCTGAGTTATATCCTGTATTATACTCCAGAGCTGCACTCACTATTCTGCTGGTGGGGTCACTGTGTAAATACATTACATTACTGATCCTGAGTTATATCCTGTATTATACCCTAGAGCTGTACTCTGGAGTGGAGGGGTAAATCACAGACAGCTTTAGTGGTGAATTATCTTTCCCAGTAAAAATCCAACTTGCCCGATTCTTCTGTCCACTGGTGGAGACTGGTCAGGAGGTCATCATACACAGTAGACAGTCGGCCCAACCCTCCGAGGTTGACGAGTTTGTCCGACTGTAGTCCAAGGTTTAGGGGCAGCTCAACAGTTTATCCGAGCTCCAAGACTTGTCCAAAGCCAACCCAACACCCCCTTCCTACAGACCAGACCGCTTTACAGTTACCTTCCTGATGACCGTATTCCAGGAAAAAACTTTTATATATATAAACTGGCTCCAGAAAGTTAAACAGATTTGTAAATTACTTCTATTAAAAAAATCTTAATCCTTCCAATAATTATTAGCTGTTTAAGTTGAGTTGTTCTTTCCTGCCTGACAACAGTGCTCTTTGCTGACATCTCTGTCTGTCTCGGGAACTGCACAGAGTCGAAGAGGTTTGCTATGGGGATTTGCTTCTACTCTGGACAGTTCCCAAGACAGGTGTCATCAGAGAGCACTTAGACAGAAAAGAACAACTCAACTTCATCAGATCATAAGTACTGAAAGGATTAAGATTTTTTATTAGAAGTAATTTACAAATCTGTTTAACTTTCTGGAGCCAGTTGATATATATATACATATAAAAAAGTTTTTTCCTGGACAACCCTTTTAATGGGGTACTCCGCTGCTCAGCGTTTGGAACAAACTGTTCCAAAAGCTGGAGCCGGCGCCGGTAGCTCCGCCCCCTCATGATGTCACATCCTGCCCCCTCAATGCAAGTCTATGGGAGGGGGCGTGACGGCCGTCACGCCCCCTCCCATAGATTTGCATTGAGGGGCGGGGAGTGACGTTATAGCCCCGCCCTTTCATGACATCACGCCCCACCCCTCAATCCACGGCCATCACGCCCCCTCCCATAGACTTGCATTGAGGGGGCAGGATGTGACGTCATGAGGGGGCGGGGCTATGAGGTCACCAGCTCCCGGCGCCGACTCCAGCTTTCGGAACAGTTTGTTCCAAACGCTGAGCAGCGGAGTACCCCTTTAACACCGTGTCTCGCTGCATGAAAAGCACATTTTTTTATTTATTTCTTGGAAAGACGTTTTATTTGCCGTTGATATTTAAGAGCTGCAATATTCCAGTCTGTTTGTTCCCTCGAAAAAGTTTGAGCCTCCTTCCCAATATTTCATCCCCACCCCCCCCCCCCCCCGAGCCGCGTGTGTGTGTGTCTGGAAATCACATGACCCAAGGCAGGTCGAGAAACGCAACGGAGGCCGGGCCAGACCGTCAGGGCAGGTGAACGCGGGCGAAGAAGAAAGAGCCATGCTTCTGTTGGGGCCCCCCACACACACTCCACTCCGCTGCCCTCGAATTTCGTTTTTTTTTTTTTTTTTTTTTATCAATGACGGCTTTTCAGCAGCGAAAAGAAAAAAAAAGGAAAGAAAAAAAAAAAACGAGCAGAACTTGGATGAAAAGATTCATTTCACACGTATGTAGAATTTATGTATCAGGACTTTGAGCTCCCACGGTGGCTTTGGAGAGAGGGGCCCGAACCTCGGACTCCCCCAGGAGCACACGGAGAGCTGATCTGCAGAGCTGGATTTGCAGGAGACGTCTTGCCAAGTCTCACTCATTCGTCTTCTTGGGAGGGCGTCCGGGCCCTGAGGGAGTGGCCCCAAGCACTAGATTTATGAGCAGGAATGGCCGAACTCTGCCCAGGGTTGGGGGAACCATGCCAAGGAGCGTTAACTAAATAAATCCTGCACCGAAAAAGGGGGAACAGGCCCGGCGCACCCCTGGATAGACGTCGGGAGGAACGTGTCCTGGGACAAGGCAGCAACGAAACCCTGGGGGGCCCCGGAACACTCGGACGTCGTGGTTCGTGATTGTTAAAATAAACTTTGAAGAAAAGAAAAAGTTTAACAAATGCCGTGTTCTGGGCCCGGAGAGTGGCAGCAGCTGAAGTCGGCCAGGTCCAGGCCGTGCCAAAGAACGACTGGTGCCGAGCCACGGAGCACGCTGTCAGAACGAGTCGTGCCGTGGCGAAATGTCATCATCAATCAGATGGACAAATCCGCCATCAATCCTGATGAGTGGGTGCGGGCCGGATCTGACAGTGGACGGGCCAAGTCCGTGCCCATTTCTGATGGATGAGCCTGGAGGGCAAAACCTGACATCTTCCTCCTCGAGGGACCTTTGCTCCGGTGGAAGGTCCTGACAAGGGATCTGCTGACTGCCCGGACTGCCCCAATGCCTAAACTTTTAGGTCAAGGAAAACACGATGTTCCGCCGTAAGGATCTAAATGTACAGAAAAATACCCAGAAAAGTCTACAGCATCTACAAAGCAAATGTCTCCAGCCCACCAGGACTGGAAGAGCCTCAGCATCGCCCCCTGTTGTTTTTTTTTAACTATTTAGAACAACATTACCTGGACCATTGTAAACAGCTGCCTAGCCTAGATGGTGACATTAAGATTTTCTCTACTCTAGACCACCAGGATGCTGACTGTGGCTTCTTTACTACTCTAGACCACCAGGATGCTGGTTGCAACCCCTTCACTACTCTAGATCACCAAGGATGCTCGCCTTAACTGCTTCACTATACTAGATCATTAAGAGTTGTTGCCGTGACCCCCTTCTATACTTTAGACCACCAGGGATTTTGTCTGTAACCTATTCACTGCTCTGGACCACCACTAATGCTGACTGTATAGGTTAACTATTCACTACTCTATACCACCAGGATGCTTAGTGTAAAGGTAACCAATTCACTACTCTAGACCACCAGGGATGTGCCTGTAACCCCTGCACTACTCTAGACCACCAGGGATGCTGCCTGTAACCCCTGCACTACTCTAGACCACCAGGGATGTGCATGTAACCCCTGCACTACTCTAGACCCACCAGGGATGCTGCCTGTAACCCCTGCACTACTCTAGACCACCAGGGATGCTGACTGTAACCCCTGCACTACTCTAGACTACCACTGGATACTGACTGTAACCCCTTCACTACTCTAAACCACCAGGGGGTACTGACTAACCCCTGCACTACTCTAGTCCACCAGGGGTACTGACTAACCCCTGCACTACACTAGACCACCAGGGGTACTGACTAACCCCTGCACTACTCTAGACCACCAGGGGTACTGATTAACCCATGCACTACTCTAGACCACCAGGGGTACTGACTAACCCCTGCACTACACTAGACCCCCAGGGGTACTGACTAACCCCTGCACTACTCTAGACCACCAGGGGTACTGATTAACCCATGCACTACTCTAGACCACCAGGGGTACTGACTAACCCCCTGCACTACTCTAGATCCTCAGTCAAGCTAACTGTATATGTTACCTATTCACTACTCTAGACCACCAGGGATGGTGCCTGTAATCCCTGCACTACTCCAGACCACCATGGATCCTAATGTAACCCCTGCACTACTCTAGACCACGAGGATGCTTGCTGTAAGCTCTTCACTACTCTAGATCACCAAGGGTGCGAGCCGTAACCCCTTCACTATACTAGATCATCAAAACTTTTTGCTGTGACCCCTTCTCTACTCTATATCGCTAGTAATGCTGATCTTACACCCTTAACTACTCTAGACCACCAGGATCCAACTGGAGCCTCTGCACTACTCTAGGCCACCAGGATCCCAACTGGAACCCCATCCACTACTATAGACCACCATATATGCTGGCTTTAACTCCTTAACTACTGTAGACCACCAGGATACAGACCAGCAAGGATGCTGAATGCAACAATTTCACCTCTCTAGACCACCAGGATTGTGATTGTAAGCTCTTTACTACATTAGATAACCAAGGTTGCTGCTTGCAACCCCTCCACCATTCTAGACCATCATGGATGCTGAGTATAATCCCTTCACAACTCTAGATTATGAAAATTGTGGTGATTTCTTTGCCACTCCAGACCACCAGGAATGCTTGCCACACATTTACTCTTCTAGAAAATCAGAAATGCTGCCTGTGAACCCTTCGCTACTCCAGACAGCCCAGGGATGCTGCTTGTAACACCTTCACTGCTATAGACCACCAGGGATGCTGCTTGTAACACCTTAACTGCTATAGACCACCATATCTTCCTTACAGGACATAATGGCGGAGATGTAGTAATGGAGGACTTCCCTCTCAGTCCACTCATCTATTGGTCAGATTGAGTAATTCCTAGGAGGACCCGGTACTTGTGCTTTACATGAGAAAATGTGCAATACTTAAAATTGCCTGCGGAGGTGCTGCAGGAATATTAAACACTTTTTTCCATTTCCAGCTGATTGCTGGGGGGTCCCCTTGTAAATGGTTAATGTTTGTATGACTGATCATGTGACATAACGTGGGTGCACTGCACATGGCCGGGACGCCGTCGGTCTTCTTACTGGGAGCCACAGGACGTGACTGGTTTCCATTACTGTTTTCTCCAGGAAAGGATTGGAGAACATCAGCGGATTGATCACCGGTGAAATAAAACTCTGTGCCCACAGCCCGCGTATAAATAGCCGACCGGAAAAAAAACCTTAATCACTGGGGCGGCCGCCAGGTCCAAATTAATAATTTATATTGACAGCTCTGGCGGCCGCTGCGGCCATAGATCCAAAGAGGAAGAAGGAGCGAAAACATTCACCGCTCTGTATGGAAATGGGCGACAAACAATGTGCGCTGTCAGAGCGGGCGCACTATGGGGGGGGGGGGATGAGCAGAGCCGAACTGTGCAGGATCGGGGCAAAACAGGGGCAAAAATGATCAGAGGGGAGGGGGGGGGATAAGCAGAGCCGAACTGTACAGGATCGGGGCAAACAGGGGGCAAAAATGATCAGAGGGGGGGGGATGAGCAGAGCCGAACTGGACAGGATCAGGGCATCACTGATCAGAGGGGAGGGGGGGATAAGCATAGCCAAACTGAACAGCATCAGGGCAACACAGGGGGGCAACACTGAACTGAGGGTGAATAAGCAGAGCTGAACTGTACAACATTGGGGAAACACTGATCTGGGGGGAGAGGGGGATGAGCAAAGCAGAAGGGTACAGCATCAGGGCAACACTGATGGGGGGGGGGGGTGGTCAAAGCCAAACCGTACAGCATCAGGGCTCAGCCCAGGTAGGAAGGAGTTAATTAGCGCTGCTGAGTGCTAGTTAATTCCATATGAGGGTGGTGAATACATTATACATCTTTATGGCTGTATAATGTCTATAGTGAACAGAATTATACTTACCACTTTGGCGATGGCGACTTTAGGGGCGGAGCTACACAAGAAGAAGCTCACAGCCTGGAATGAAGTGAGGTAAGTATGGCGTTTTTGGCATAATTTTTTGTTTTAAAAAGGCATGTTAAAAATGTATAATGTGAATAGAACCTTCCTGGCATTGCCTTCTCAAACAAGGAGCCTCCAGCTGTTGCTAAATTACAACTTCCATCATTCCCTGATGATCCTAGTCTTTGGCAAAGCCAGAGGATTCATGGAAACGTAAGCAGCATTAGGAGATCATTTCAGTGATGAAATTGCAATAAGTATGGCTGAAAACTCACGCCTGCCACACCAGGTAAAACAGGTAAGCACAAGGTATACACAAGAACCTCTACATTATTATCTAATAATAGTTTTTGCTGCACTATATAAGCAAAGACAAATAATTTACAAAGCTTCATCTTTGTAAAAGTAGAAAACGTCCCCTGAGGTTAGGTTGTCAGGTTGTGGCCGTTAGGTTCTAGGGTGTGATTTAGCGTAAACCACCACGGTACTGGGGGAGCAAGTAAAAACGATAAGCGCTGAAACAAAACTGTGTCAATTTATTGTAAACCCTCTGCAGTTTCCGCATGGAACATTCAGTACGCTGTACGCTACCACTCTGGGGTGCGACATGTGAACCCAGTGCTGATTTCTTCACAGAGCAGCGCCCCCTCTGTCCTCAGGTTGTGTGTGATATTGCAACTCTGTTCCATTGAAGTGAATGGAACCAAAACTGCCCTTTCGACATAAACAATGAACCCTACACAGTGTCCACCATGACCTTCGAGATCCCACTGCTGAATGGGAGCGATGGGATATCAGTGTGTCTGCCGAGGAGTCGGGGGGGATAAATCCCTGCCCAGTGCTGCGCTAGGTAGTGACAGATTGTACCCATGGCCGTGCCAGAAAGTACCTGCAAGCACGCCAGGGTGCCCACCTCCGCCGGCATCTTGTATGTGTGCTTTGGCCTTTTCAACCTTAATTTTTCAATTAGCGATAAAAAAAAAATGTCTCCAGGTAAAATTGCAGCCAGACAATAAGTCTATGCAGCGGAGCATGGACAGTGGCCAAACCTTCGCGAGCAAGAGCCCGGGGCCGTGGAAAAGGGATTTGGGAGCAAATGACGGGCAGGGGAGACGAGATGTGCGGAGCTGCCAGGGCACCCGTGTGTGTACAGCATCTGGTTACAGATCATCACCCGATCCCCTAATTGAAGCGGAGATTATAACCGCAGTGGTGGGAGGGTGACACAATACTGTTTTTTGCATTTATTTTTGTTTAATCTGATTCCTCCTGTTTTAATACTCCCGAGCCTTGTGTCGCTTTTGACAAACGCACCTTGTTCATTCCTTGAATATTTGAGACATCTGGCATACTTCTGGGGGAGAACTAGCATTCTAGGGATAATATCAGCAAGTCCAAATTGTGTCATACAGACTCCTGTCTATATGTCTTATAAGAGTATATAGATGGTATGGGGGTGCATGGAGCTACTGGACCTAGACCCCTTCCCCCTAGTAAGCAAGACCGTGGGTTTTTAAGGAACCTATCAATTCATATACTGCCTGGCCAACTCTTCATTTGGATGTAATTCTACTTTTTACCACTAGTGGCCTCTGCAGTTTTTTCTGGGTATGACAACTGATAGGCGGAGGTTCTAGCAATCAACCGGATCGGCAGCACCAGATCCTCCTCAATAATAAAGACGGTGTGGCTCCTGTACATTTATACAGTCATGGCCTTAAATGTTGTCCCCCCTGAAATGTTTCTAGAAAATGAAGTATTTCTCACAGGAAAGGATTGCAGTAACACAGGTTTATTCCCTTTGTGTATATATATATATAGATCTCCTCTCCTCTGTGTATATATATATATATATATATATATATATAGATCTCCTCTCCTCTGTGTATATATATATATATATATAGATAGATAGATAGATAGATAGATAGATAGATCTCCTCTCCTCTGTATATATATATTGCAGTAACACAGGTTTTGCTATACACATGTTTATTCCCTTTGTGTGTATATATATAGATCTCCTCTCCTCTGTATATATATATAGATCTCCTCTCCTCTGTATATATATATATATATATATATATATATATATATCTCCTCTCCTCTCCTCTGTATATATATATATTGCAGTAACACAGGTTTTGCTATACACATGTTTATTCCCTTTGTCTGTATTGGAACTAAACCAAAAAAGGGAGGAAAAAAAGGAAATTGGACATAATGTCACCAAACTCCAAAAATGGTCTGGACAAAATTACTGGCGCCCGTAACTTAATATTTGGTTGCACACCATTTGGAAAAAATAAGTGAAATGAGTGTCTTCCTATAACCATCAATAAGCTTCTTACACCTCTCAGCCGGAATGTTGGACCACTCTTCCTATAACCGTCAATAAGCTTCTTACACCTCTCAGCCGGAATGTTGGACCACTCTTCCTATAACCATCAATAAGCTTCTTACACCTCTCAGCTGGAATGTTTGACCACTCTTCCTATAACCATCAATAAGCTTCTTACACCTCTCAGCCGGAATGTTGGACCACTCTTCCTTTACAAACTGCTCCAGGTCTCTCTTATTGGAAGGCGCCTTTTCCCAACAATTTTAAAGGGGTTCTCCGGTGCTTAAACATCTTATCCCCTATCCAAAGGATAGGGGATAAGATGCCTGATCGCGGGAGTCCCGCCAACTGGGGACCCCTGGGATCATGCACGCGGCACCCCGTTTGTAATCAGTCCCCGGAGCGTGTTCGCTCCAGGACCTGATTACTGGCGACTACAGGGCGGGCGGCGTGTGACGTCACGCTCCGCCCCGCAATGCAAGCCTACGGGAGGGGGGGGGGGTGTACAGAAAGGAAGAGCAGGGGGGTTCAGAGGCGACATGCTCCGTTTCGCATCCTCAAGTGCTTTGTCCGGACGAAGCACTTGGCCAGACGAAGCACTTGAGTGTGCAAAACAGAGCTTGTCGCCTCTGTACCCCCCTGCTCTTCCTTTCTGTACACTCCCCCCCCCCCCCCATATATGTGTGAGTATTATGTCACTGCAATAAAAGCTTGAAGAAGGAATACACCGGTGAGTGGCCTGCTTTTCATTGCTCTCTCTTTTTATGAATATTGTATCCACTGAATACTGCAACTAGCCTGAGCAACACCTACACCTATTGCAAGAACCAACTACACATCTTATCCTATGTACCTCCAGCAGTTCTGAAATCGCAGTGCCGAACGGGCCTTTTTCTTTCGCTTCTTATTTAGATCTGGACTCATTGCTGACACTTCAGAACTCTCCAGCGCTTTGTTGTCGTCCATTTCTGGGGCTTTTTGACGTATGTTTGGGGTCATTGTTCTGCTGGAAGACCCAAGATCTCGGACACAAACCCAGCTTTCTGACACTGGGCTGTACAGTGCGACCCAAAATCCATTGGTAATCCTCAGATTTCATGATGTCTTGTACACATTCAAGGCCCCCAGTGCCAGAGGCAGCAAAACAACCCAAAATATCACTGACCTCCCCCATATGTCACTGTAGGTACTGTGTTCTTTTCTTTGTAGGCCTCATTCCGTTTTCGGTAAACAGTAGAATGATTTGCTTTACCAAAAAGATCTATCTTGGTCTCATCTGTCCACAAGACGTTTTCCCAGAAGGATTTTGGTTACTCAAGTTCTTCTTGGTAAAATGTAGTCTTGTTTTTTTATGTCTGTGTCAGCAGTGGGGTCCTCCTGGGTGTCCTCCAAAGTGGGGTCCTCCTGGGTCTCCTCCATAGTGGGGTCCTCCTGGGTCTCCTCCATAGTGGGGTCCTCCTGGGTCTCCTCCATAGTGGGGTCCTCCTGGGTCTCCTCCATAGTGGGGGTCCTCCTGGCTCTCCTTCATAGTGGGGTCCTCCTGGGTCTCCTCCACAGTGGGGTCCTCCTGGGTCTCCTCCATAGCGGGGTCCCCCTGGGTCTCCTCCATAGCGGGGTCCTCCTGGGTCTCCTCCATAGCGGGGTCCTCCAGGGTCTCCTCCATAGTGGGGGTCCTCCTGGCTCTCCTTCATAGTGGGGTCCTCCTGGGTCTCCTCCACAGTGGGGTCCTCCTGGGTCTCCTCCATAGCGTTTCATTTCATTTGTATGTGGACGGATAGTTCGCGCTGACACTGATGCTCCCTGAGCCTGCAGGACAGCTTGAATATCTTTGGAACTTGTTTGGGGCTGCTTATCCCCCATCCGGACTATCCTGCGGTGACACCTTTCATCAATTATTCTCTTCCGTCCACGCCCAGGGAGATTATCTACAGTGCCATGGGTTGTAAACTTCTTGATAATGTTGCGCACTGTGGCCAAAACAAATCTCGATCTCTGGAGATGGACTTGTAACCTGGAGATTGTTGATATTTTTCCACAATTTTGGTTCCCAAGTCCTCAGACAGTTCTCTTCTCCTCTTCCTGTTGTCCATGCTTAGTGTGGCACACACAGACAAACAATGCAAAGACTAAGTGAACTTCTCTCCTTTTTATCTGCTTTCAGGTGTGATTGTTATATTGCCCACACCTGTTACTTGCCCCAGGTGAGTATAAAGGAACATCACATGCTGGAAACAATCTTATTTATCCACAATTATGAAAGGGGCCAATAATTTTGTCCAGACCATTTTTGGAGTTTGGTGACATTATGTCCAATTTGCTTTTTTCCTCCTTTTTTGGTTTAGTTCCAATACACACAAAGGATATACAGAGGAGAGGAGATCTATATATATATATACAGAGGAGAGGAGATCTATATATATATACAGAGGACAGGAGATCTATATATATATATACACAAATGGAATAAACTTGTGTATAGCAAAACCTGTGTTACTGCAATATATATATATATACAGAGGAGAGGAGATATATATATATATACAGAGGAGAGGAGATCTATATATATATATATACAGAGGAGAGGAGATCTATATATATATATATACAGAGGAGAGGAGATCTATATATATATATATATATATATATATATACAGAGGAGAGGAGATCTATATATATATATATATACACAAAGGGAATAAACATGTGTATAGCAAAACCTGTGTTACTGCAATATATATATATACAGAGGAGAGGAGATATATATATATATATATATATATATATACAGAGGAGAGGAGATATATATATATATACAGAGGAGATCTATATATATATATATATATGCAGAGAAGAGGAGATCTATATATATATATACAGAGGAGAGGAGATCTATATATATATATATATATATATACAGAGGAGAGGAGATCTATATATATATACAGAGGAGAGGAGATCTATATATATATATATATATATATACAGAGGAGAGGAGATCTATATATATATATATATATATATATATATACAGAGGAGAGGAGATCTATATATATATACACAAAGGGAATAAACATGTGTATAGGAAAACCTGTGTTACTGCAATATATATATATATACACTGAGGAGAGGAGATCTACTATATATATATACAGAGGAGAGGAGATCTATATATATATATATATATATATATATATATACAGAGGAGAGGAGATCTATATATATACTCACAAAGGGAATAAACATGTGTATAGCAAAACCTGTGTTACTGCAATATATATATATATATACAGAGGAGAGGAGATCTATATATATATATACAGAGGAGAGGAGATCTATATATATATATATATACAGAGGAGAGGAGATCTATATATATATATATATATATATATACAGAGGAGAGGAGATCTATATATATATACACACACAAAGGGAATAGACATGTGTATAGCAAAACCTGTGTTACTGCAATATATATATATACAGAGGAGAGGAGATCTATATATATATATATACACACAAAGGGAATAAACATGTGTATAGCAAAACCTGTGTTACTGCAATATATATATATACAGAGGAGAGGAGATCTATATATATACACAGAGGAGAGGAGATCTATATATATATATACACACAAAGGGAATAAACCTGTGTTACTGCAATCCTTTCCTGTGAGGAATACTTCATTATATAGAAACATTTCAGGGGGACAACATTTACCGCCATAACTGTATACTACATTCTCAACTCTTTATTTGGATGTAATACTACTTTTCACCAGTAGTGGTATCTACTCCTATCAGTGACTGAGCAGGAATGGGTGTCCGCATGGAGAGGCAGGTGTATCAGGGTGTTTGGGGGCTGGAGTTCAATAACTGCTCCAAGACCTCTGGGTCTGATCACGGAGGGGCGATGGTTGCAGGGTGTTTGGGTTAAGCCGGGGTACTGTGGTGACCCTGCGGTGTCAAAACTCTCTGGATGGTCCCTCAGTGAGTGGCAGCACTCGCACCATAATCTCCTCCCCTTTGGCACTTGACATTTTTATAGCTCCAGTCAGATGTCTGGGCAGTATTACACTGTGCACATCCTTCATTTAATGTACGTCTTTTTTTACGGTGCCACTTTTGCGTGTTTGCGTGTCACTGCATTGGTCAGGGTGCGGTAGCCCTTCTGGGTGTCCCTCTTGTCGGTCTATGGGAGGTGCATGTGGCCATTAGGTTCCGCACCTCCCTATAACCCCGGGCCTCCTCGCTTCAGCAGGCGATGCCAACAGTGTACGGCTCCTTGGCTGATACCTGGGCCAACACCTGGAGCACTTGGGATCCCTTAGTAGCTTCGGCGAGAAGAGAAATTGTACCCGGAACCTTGCAGGTGCCTTCTGGCCTGGAGGGGAAAGGTCGGTTTGTTGGAGGGTCTCTCTCCTTTCGGAGAAGGGCTTGCGATAGACCACGTCCTAGTGCCGCTGCGGTTTTTTCTGGTTATAACTGGTATAGCTGATTGGCAGAGGTTCTAGCTAGTGATGAGCGTCATTCGCCATATTCAAATTTGCGATATTTCGCAAATATATGGACAAATATTCATCCTATATTCGTGAATTTCACGTATTTGTTATATTCGTTGTGTATTTCCCTATTTGTTGCATATTCACGTAATCGCGAATGCGCGTATTTGAGGTATATTCATAATTTCGAATATTTAGTGAATATATTAGCAATATTCGTGAATTCGCACATGAAACTGCAAAAAAAACGCTGCTAGGAGGAATCTTATAGTGAAGGGGTGGGCAACTTTCCTATTGGTTGCTAGGGATGTTGATAACCTCTGACAAGTATTTGCAGCATTCTCATTGGCCCACAAGGAAGGAATATGCGAAATGTTCGCGCTCCACAGTCTCACACAGTAGCTAGTATTGGAGCGTTCTTTAGGCCACAAGCTGGAAGCAGGGAGGGATGATGATCACTGTAATGTGTTCTGTGAAGAAAAGCAAAAAAACGAATATTCGTCATTTCGAATACCGTATTTTTCGCCGTATAAGACACACTTTTTCTTCCCCAAAACTGGGGGGGAAAAGTTGGTGCGTCTTATACGGCGAATACACCCCTATCGCGGCGGTCCCTGCGGCCATCAACGGCCGGGACCCGCGGCTAATACAGGACATCACCGATCGCGGTGATGCCCTGTATTAACCCTTCAGACACGGCGATCAAAGCTGACGGGAAAGTCTGAAGGGAAAGTGACACTAACCCGGCTGTTCAGTCGGGCTGTTCGGGACCGCCGCGGCGGTCCCGAACAACCCGACTGAATAGCCGGGTTAGTGCTTACAGGACATCAGGAGGGACCTTACCTGCCTCCTCTGTGTCCTCTCCGTTCAGGGATCCCCTGTATGGCCGGCGCTCTCCTTCCTCGTCATCACGTCGTCGCGTACGTGCGTCGGCGTGCGTAGCGACGTGATGGCGGCGACGGAGAGCGAGGATACCCGGCCGGCAGCAGAGACGTTCCGGAGCGACGGGGACACGGCAACAGCGATGGAGCGACATCCAGGGCAGCGGTGACGGGTCCGGAGCGGCGGGGACACGTGAGTATTACCTCCTATGCAGTGGTCTTCAATCTGCGGACCTCCAGATGTTCCAAAACTACAACTCCCAGCATGCCCGGACAGCCAACGGCTGTCCGGGCATGCTGGGAGTTGTAGTTTTGCAACATCTGGAGGTCCGCAGGTTGAAGACCACTATTGGGTTCAAAATCTTAATTTTTTTAGATTTTGCCCCTAAAAATTGGGTGCGTCTTATACGCCGGTGCGTCCTATAGGACGAAAAATACGGTATATAGCGAATATATGTGCAATATTTGCGAATTTGCGATATTCACGATAAAAATTCGAAATGCGAATATTCGCGCCCAACACTAGTTCTAGCAATCAACCTGCTCACCCGGCGGCACTAGATCCTTCTCAATGACATTATGGCTCCTGCTCTGGAGGAATTGGTCAGTTCATATATTTTATGGTTAACCCTTCATTTGTTCTACTGCTTTTCACCAGCATCGGCCGCTGCAGCTTTTTCTGGTGAAGACAGTGGAATCGCAGAGTTTCCAGGATCCAGGACTGCGGCCATCAGCTGCTCACCAACATGCCTATCTTTAATAGACAACTACTTTGCCCCCTTCATGCTCTTATATGAAAGGACTCCTCTCCTGAAATACTCTGTGCTGCTGGGGACTCCGGTCCATTATGTAGAATGACTGATTTTGGCCAGCAGGAACCACTTTTTAACGTAGCTCAGAACCGGCCATGATAGAGGACTAAGGGGTTAATTCTTGCGCACTCTAGTCTAAGCGCAAGTGGTAAACATCACAACCCTATGGGGGCTGTGATTGGACATGTGAATGGCCACGTAGCAGGGTATTGACAACGAGAGGGGGGGGGGGGGGGGGGGGGGGGGAGTATATATCATAGACCAGCTCATATAGGCATAAAGCGAAGTGCCCAGGGGTCAAGTCATGGGAAAAAAAAGTGTGGGAACTCACCCCAAATTTCTGCTTAAAGGGGTACTAGACATCTTATACCCTATCCAAAGGATAGGGGATAAGATGTCTGATCTCGGGGGTCCCCGACACTGGGGACACCCGGCGTTCGTTTAGAGCGTTGGGTGCAGTGCCGGAGGATCGTGATGTCACAGTCATGGCCCCTCAATGCAAGTCTATGGGAGGGGGCGTGACGGCCTCCCATAGACTTGCATTGAGGGGGCATTACTGTGACGTCACAAGCCTCCGCCCCGCCATCCGGCACCGGATGTCTGGGGGGGCTACAGCCAAGATCGCAGGGGTTCCCAGCAGCGGGACTTCCACAATCTGACATCTTATCCCCTATACTTTGGATATACTTTCCTCCTGTGGAAAAAGTGCAGGAACTCCGTTCCCATGAGTTCCTGCAGGACTTGAGCCCTGGAAGTGACCCTCGC
Organism: Hyla sarda; assembly: GCF_029499605.1. Lineage (NCBI taxonomy): Eukaryota > Metazoa > Chordata > Amphibia > Anura > Hylidae > Hyla > Hyla sarda. The sequence continues at coordinate 414,841,371 of NC_079192.1, forward strand.
CATATACCTGTCACTTTATGTCCTTTGAGTTCAATAGCTAGCATGTAATACCACCTTTCCCCATTAGTGGCCACTGCAGGACAAGTGTATGGTCTGTGACAATTTGATGATCATTAGGGATTTCGGGCACCGATCAGCTGATTACCAGCCCCGCCTTCATTGTATAAAGGTGACAACCCCCTTAAAGGTGCTAGTACTTATACGATTTCCTAACGAATATAGATTCACATAAGTAACAATTCCTTAAAGGGCTGGTGACACCTTTACGACCCTGTTCCTAATAAAGTTCATCAGAGGTGAAGCTACACTGTAGCCTTGAAGATGGCCATTGAGGCTTATTTTTAGGGCCCCCTGAGTACATAGAGGAGCTTCTCTGTAACTTCAGGCTCCAGTTGAGTTCCACGAATGCCGAGCTCAGCTCTCCTGGTTCCAGGTTGTGTTCCACGGCTCGTACATGAATGTGATGGCTCAGGACTAAGCTCCTTAACAAGTGCAGCCTTGTTGTGCCCCCCTGGCAGGCTTTGTAAGAGCGCAGAGCGCTGTCAGCGGTGCCGTGGGGGCTCCCTCTCCACTGACGCTCACTCTTCTCTGATGTGGGCTCTCTCCCGTACTCTCTGGTTTCGCTCTCGGGTTTCTCCATTTATTTTTCCACAAATTCTCTCATGAAACAGAATAGTTCTTGACGTGGTCATCCCCGTATCCCGAGCCCCCTAAAATGTGCTGATAAAACACTCGCAGCGCACACAAGGGCTTCACTTAAAGGATCCACAAAGGAACGTTCCCCCCCCCCCCTCCATACACTGTCCCGCTCCCCTCTGACCCAACTCTGAGCGAGGGCGAGAAATTTTTTAGGATAATTATGATTTCTGAACGGTTCTTCTGCCCGTGTGAATTGAGGATTTCTAAATAAATGACCGTAATCTCCGAACATCTAGAAGAAGCCGCAGCGACCTCCATAGGGTTTTGTTTGTTTTGATGAGAGAAGTGGAGGAGGTTTTGGGTGAAGCTTTTTACTAGTGAGTCATGGTACGATTTAAAGGGGCTTTCCATTAGTCTTAAACATTTTCATTAAAAAAAAATAAAGAAAAGAAAAAGTCAATTCCACTGCTCCAGCGCCCCCTGGTGGAAGTGTGGGAATAATGTTGTATTGCTGTTTCTGCTGTAATCCCAACTCCTGGCTGGACAAAGCAGCTCCTGTTCCCTCAAGCAGAGACAAGGGTGTCACAGTGCCCCCTATTGACTGCCGTTTGTACCTAATGGTCATGAAGCCACTAAGCATTATATTGTACGCGCTGTAGTTTCAAACAACTTCCCTCCATTTGAGAGCTAAGTGACATCACTGATATATTTGTAAATCACTTAGTTTACTGAAAATGACTCCTTTACACTGAAAAAAAAAAGTTTTATAGTTTTAGTCAATAGGTGTCTCCCTACTCTGCGATCTGAGGTCCACTGTCTGTTGTTAAGGGAAATCTGTCTCAAGTAACAAACACTTCACGACGGAAGACAGAAAGTGGGGGTGGGACTTGGACTGTACTATGTGTAAGAGAGAGAGGGGTGCATTTCTGCAATCTGTGTGCTCATCAGGGTCCATACTGTTCACGTAAGGTAAATCAAGGCTTCAATCTCATTTCTGACTGCATATAAAGTTCTGGGCCGCTGTCTCTTGTGTGAATACCAGTGTATCTACTGCTGTATGTCTGTAGTGCTGCAGTGTAATCTCCCCTCCCACTTCCTTTACCTTGTCAGCAGCAGTTCAGTGTTAAGTGTAACCCTTTACTTGCTGTGCTGCTGCTGTTTCTTGCAAAGACAGTGAACCGCTGTCCCCTTTTCCATTTAAATGCCATACATAGTGCCCTTCACTTTGGTTCCTCTGTAAGGACGTGGCTGGAGAGGTGGACCGGAGGTGGTGATGTCACTCTGAGGGTGGGGCTTACACTTTGTGTACTCTGCACAGGAATGACTGAAGGGGCATGGGCTAAAGGTGGTGACCTCACTTTTGGAGGCAGGCCTTATACTGTGTGTACTATGTAAGGCTGTGACTGGAGGGGCAGGCAGAGGGTGGTCATGTCACTCAGGGGACGAGCTATTACACATTATGTACTCTATGAGGACCTAACGGTTGACTAGAGGCAGTATCACCACTCACGGTGAGGGCCTTATACTTTGTGTACTCTGTAAGGACGTGACTGAAGGGGTGGTCCTGAGAGGTGATGGCATTGAAGGGGTGGGCCTTACACTGTGTGACTGGAGAGGCGTCGGTCAGAGGTGGTGATGTCACTCAGAGGGTGTTCCTTACACTTTGTGTACTCTGTAAAGACATGACTGGAAGGGTGAGCTAAGATGGTGATTTCACTCAGGAGGCGGGCCTAGCATTTTTTGTATTCTACAAAGTCGTGACTGTAGGGGTGGACCGAAAGTGGTGATGTCACTCCGAGGCGGGGCTTACACTTTGTGTACTCTGCAAAGACATGACTGAAGGGGCATGGGCTAAAGGGGGTGACTTCACTTTTGGGGGCAGGCCTTATACTGTGTGTACTATGTAAGGATGTGACTGGAGGGGCGTTGGTCAGAGGTGGTGTTGTCACTCAGAGGGTGTTCCTTACACTTTGTGTATTCTATAAGGACGTAACTGGAGAGGCGGGCTAGAGGAGGTGATGCCACTCACTAAGGAGGCGGGCCTAAAATTTTGTGAATTCTATAAGGATGTGAATGTAGGGGTGAAACAGAAGTCAATGATGTCACTCAGGGGGCGGGCATTACACTTTGTGTATTCTGTAAGGAAGTGACTGTTGGGGTGGACTGGAAGTCAATGATGTCACTCAGGAGGCGGGCCTAATATTTTGTGTATTCTATAAGGACATGACTGTAGGGGTGGACCGGAAGTCGATGATGTCACTCAGGGGGCGGGCCTTACACTTTGTGTATTCTACAAGGACGTAACTGGAGGGGTGGGCTAGAGGAGGTGATGCCACTCACTATGTTTACAAGGTGTAAAACTAGACATATTTTTTACAAAACTATGGGTGTAAAATGTAGTTAAAATTTCGGACGTATTTTTGCAAAATATTGTCTTGTCTGTCTATGGAAAAGCAGCCGCCAGTGCACAAATTGTAAGAAAAGAATGTCCGTAAAAAGAATGGACCATAAAACAGAAAATAAAATGCAACAACAATGTCAATAACCTGCGACAATCTCAACAACTTTTTACGGTTACACTGTGTGAACATGGCCTCAGAATCAAACTACTGTGGTAAAGAAACGCAGTCCCTTCTGTTATGTTTAACCCCTTCCTGAATTTTTCCAATATTTTCAAGTTTTCTTCCTCCTCATCATTTAAGACCCAGAACTATTTTTCCACTGACAGAGTCGACTGTGCGGGATTGGGAATGTGTTAATTTATTAGTTCAGGCAATATCAATTCTGCTTTTTTTTTTTTATTTTATCTTTTTTAAACATTTCTGTATTTGGAAAATTGAAAAATTTGAGTTTTTTTTATTTTTTTATAATTTGAAAAACTTTTTTTTTTTAACATATTTTCTTAGCCCCCCCCCCCCAGAGGCCTATTATAAGTAACCCTTCAATTGCTTATACAGATCAATGTGATGCATGAGATGGGTGCTCTATCGCTACAGCCTGCCATAAGTCTGAATTAAAGGGGTACTGCACTGCTCAGTGTTTGAAACAAAATGTTCTGAATGCCTAGAGCTGAGAGCTTGTGACGTCATAGCCCCGCCCCTCATGACATCACACCCGCCCCCTCAATGCAAGTCTATGGGAGGGGGCGTGACGGCCGTCACGCCCCCTCCCATAGACTTGCATTGAGGGAGCATAGCCGTGAAGTCATGAGGGGGCGTGGCTATGATGTCACGAGCTCCTGGAGTCAGCTATAAGCATTCAGAACATTTTGTTCCATACGCTGAGCAGCGGAGTACCCCTTTAAATATATGACAAAAAAAAAAAAGAACAAGGGTGCAGGATTTTGAAGACAGGAGAAGATGACATTCAGGGTGGGGTGCGCGCACTGATCTCCATTTGACTTGGCAGATGTGATGGAATCATGATCCTTGCCGTCGGCCCCTCCTGAAGATGATACACTTCATACAGGGCCCCTGGGATGTGACAGGGTCTTATTTCCATGGCGTGTGAGAACAGTAATATTAGACCTCCAGACAAGACCATGATATGACCCAGTGCAGGAGGAAGGGGGGATCCGGTAACCTTCCAATAACCCTCTTCTCACCAACCCAAATAAACATTAGATGTGTACACAGGAACGAAGCCACAGCTCTATGACTCATAGCAAAGAAACACAAAGGAAAGGCCCCATGACTTGGTTATCTAGCTCAGTGTATTGGCAGCGATAACTGGTGGAGGTGACTACCAGAACCGGCATCTAGGAAAGTGTATAGCGTATAGTGGCAACCTGTAGGTACCCCTAGGGCAGGGGTTCTCAACCGGTGGTACGCGTACCCCTAGGGGTATGCCACCGGTTGTGCGGGGGTATGCAATGCGCTGACAAATACCGGCCATGCATTGCATGCAGAACACCTAATTAAAGGGGTATTCCAATAGCCGTCACGCCCCCTCCCATAGACTTGCATTGTGGGGGTGTGGCCTGACGTCACACAGGGGCATTGTCGACGCCTGAAGCGCACACACAGCGTTTGGAACTAAATGTTCCGAACGCAGGCCAGTGGCGTACCCTTTTAATAATGGGTTGGTCCACCTTTTTTGAGCAATTATGACTTGAAGATGTTGAGGAACAGATTCTATAAGGTGGTGAACATCCTCCTTGCTCAACTTCACCGATGCCCACTGTGCAACTCCATGAGCTGGTCCCCCTTTTTAAGGAGTAGGAAGATGCCCACAGTAAGTAGATATTTACCACCACCAAGAAGACTTTTCCCAACCATGACTCGTCTGCCAGAAAAACATCTTAGGCTCCACAATCTTACCTTCTCCGTACCCATAGTGCCCCATATTTCGCACCATTGGTGCCCTGAATAGTAGTGAGTAAGTGTGTTGGGGGAGAAGGGGGTTGGGTAAGAGCGAGTAGGTAGAGTAATCCCATTCCCTTTAGGTAGATGCCCCCAGTAGGTAGATAATTCCAAACCCATTAGGGAAATGTCTCCAGTAAGTAGATAATTTCCACACCCATTAGGGAGATTCCCCCTATAGGTAAATATTTCCCCCTAATTTGATAAATCCCCCCAGTTCGTAGATAGATCCCATCCAATTAGGTAGATGCCTCAATTTTCCCACTTTTAGGTAGATGCCCCAGTAGGTACTAAATTCCCGCACCTAGTGGGTAGAGGCCCTATGTAGGTAGAACATTTCTTCCCATTAGATAGATGTACCCAATAGATATATGATTCCCACACTTGTTAGGTAAATGCCCCCAATAGGTAGATAACCCTTACTTAATTTGATAGATGCTTCCAGTTGGTAGATAAATCCCACTGAATAGGTAAGAAATTTTCTCCTCATTAGGTAGATGGCCCCAATAGGTAGATAATTCCAACCCCATTGGGTAGATGCCCCAGTAGGTAGATAATTCCAACCCCATTAGGTAGATGCCCCCAGTAGGTAGTTAATTAAAAACCCATTAGGTAGATGCCTGCAGTAGGTAGTTAATTCAAACCCCATTAGGTAGATGCCTCCAGTAGGTAGATAATTCCAACCCCATTAGGTAGATGGCTCCAGTAGGTAGTTAATTCTAATCCCATTAGGTAGATGCCCCAGTAGGAAGATAATTCCAACCCCATTAGGTAGATGCCTCCAGTAGGTAGATAATTCCAACTCCATTAGGTAGATGCCTCCAGTAGGTACATAATTCCAACTCCATTAGGTAGATGCCTCCAGTAGGTAGATAATTCTAACTCCATTAGGTAGATGCCCCAGTAGGAAGATAATTCCAACCCCATTAGGTAAATGCCTCCAGCAGGTAGATAATTTCCCACCCATTAGGTAGATGTCTCCAGTAGGTAACTGGAAAGCTCTGCCCCACTGTACAATATAGTCCCTTCTCCTGTATATACTGTAGGATGCCAAGCTATTGGTGTACATACAGGGGCAGGGACTTTTGTTCACAGCCGGACTCCCTGCTTCTGTACAATACTGAGTGACTATTGGGTACCTTGTATGCATCGCCACTTACCTTAAAGGGGTACTCCGCCCCTGGCATCTTATCCCCTATCCATAATGACGGGCGATACAGGGGACAGAGCAGCGTGACGCCATGGCTCCGCCCCTCATGACATCATGGCCTGTCCCCTGAATGCAAGTCTATGGCAGGGGGCGTGACGACCGCCATGCCCCCTCCCATAGACTTGTATTGACAGGGGCGGGCCGTGACGTCACGAGGGGCGGAGCCGTGATGTAACGATGCTCCGGCCCCTGTATTGCCCGTCATTACGTGCAGAGCGATCTCGCTCTGCGCAGTAATGACAGCGGGGTGCTGCAGCAGCGATCCCCAGGGTCCCCAGCAGTGGGACCCCGGCGATCTGACATCTTATCCCCTATCCTTTGGATAGGGGATAAGAGGTCTAGGGGAAGAGTACCCCTTTAACAAAAAAAATTTGCCCTTAGAATTTTTTTTTCTGCCTCATGATTTACACAGGCTCATACAATTTACCTGCACTGAAACATTGTAACAACCTGTCAGGGCAGAAAAGACTGGATACAATTGTAACAAACCCTCAGCCGTTAAATCTTTTTTCAGATTTAGAGCTGAATATAAAACGTTTCCTTTGCACTGCTCACTACCCTACTGTACCCGCCTGTGCCTACTGTGCCCACATACAGGGCGTAGGTCTGCGATCGGTACCAACACATAGGCCGCTACTTATGTTTGTGTCAAGAAAAGGCCAAGCATGTTTTTTTTTTTGCGCCTCTTTTGCGCCTTTTGGTTTACACATTTCTGCTGATTTTGAGTTGCAATCCACGGATTTTGGCAATACACATTATATGGACGGGTTTTATCAACCGCGCCTTTTTATAAAAAGGCGCAAAAAAAAGGCGCAAAGCCATTGAAAAGTCTCTAAAACTTCACCAGCCCAGACTTAGCTTTTTGGTGTATGTCAAAAGAGAAATTCCAGAAAATGTGACCTGCACAAAATGTATCAAATGCTCTGTGACCATTTAAAGGGGTACTCCGGTGGCAAACTTTTTTTTTTTTTTTTCCAACTGGTGCCAGAAAGTTAAACAGATTTGTAAATGACTTCTATTAAAAAATCTTAATCCTTCCAGTACTTATTAGCTGCTGAATCCTACATAGGAAATTATTTTCTTTTTGGAACACAAGAGCTCTCTGCTGACATCACGATCACAGTGCTCTCTGCTGACATCTCTGTCCATTTTAAGAACTGTCCAGAGTAGGGGGAAAAAATCCCCATAGAAAACATATGCTGCCCTGGACAGTTCCTAAAATGGACAGAGATGTCAGCAGAGAGCACTGTGTTCCAAAAAGAAAATCTTAATCCTTCCAGTACTTATTAGCTGCTGAATACTACAGAGGAAATTCTTTTCTTTTTGGAACACAGAGCTCTCTGCTGACATCACAAGCACAGTGCTCTCTGCTGACATCTCTGTCCATTTTAGGAACTGTCCAGAGCAGCATAGGTTTCCTATGGGGATTTTCTCCTACTCTGGACAGTTCCTAAAATGGACAGAGATGTCAGCAGAGAGCACTGTGCTCGTGATGTCAGCAGAAAGCTTTTTGTTCCAAAAAGAAAATAATTTCCTCTGTAGTATTCAGCAGCTAATAAGTACTGGAAGGATTAAGATTTTTTAACAGAAGTAATTTACAAATCTGTTTAACTTTCTAGCACCAGATTAAAAAAAAAAAAAAGTTTTCCACTGCAGTACCCCTTTAAACAGATCTGTAAATTACTTCTATTAAAAAATCTTAATCCTTCCAGTACTTATTAGCTGCTGAATACTACAGAGGAAATTATTTTCTTTTTGGAACACATAGTTCTCTGCTGACATCATGAGCACAGTCCCCTCCCCATTTTAGGAACTGTCCAGAGCAGCATATGTTTCCTATGGGGATTTTCTCCTACTCTGGACAGTTCCTAAAATGGACAGAGATGTTAGCAGAGAGCACTGTGCTCGTGATGTCAGCAGGGAGCTCTGTTGTGTTCCAAAAAGAAAATAATTTCCTCTGTAGTATTCAGCAGCTAATAAGTACTGGAAGGATTAAGATTTTTTTTTTTTTTTTTTTTAATAGAAGTAATTTATAAATCTGTTTAACTTTCTGGCACCAGTTGATTTAAATAAAATAAATAAATAAATAATAAAGTTTTCCACCGGAGTACCCCTTTAATAGATTTGGTGCTCCTGCCCATCACCAGCACACACAAAAAGCTTTGGGAAAATGCTTCACTTACACCTACAATGATAAATGTCGGCCATTGGCCGGCATTTATCATTGTAGGTGTAAGTGAAGCATTTTTCGACCCCCTTTTTTTTTTTTTTTGCTTGCGCCTTTTTTAGACACAAAAAATAGTCTAAAGACAATGATAAATGTCGGCCATAGAGTTCTGCAGCAACTGCGGCCGTGTGGATTTTTGGTCACCTCTGAGTGAAGGAGCGTGTTTACCCAACCCGGCTTATGTACACAGTGGAAGTGTGAGGGCTTCTGTTGGCTCGGCCGCCGGGCCAGCCAGAATTATTTGCAACCACCCACAGCCCAGGCAGCCCAGCCTGCGGGCACGGGGATTAATATGGCACAGTATAGGGCGCAGCAGGGCATCGACCAGGCCCCGATAAGAGTGATATAGACGGGGCTGAGGGGGGTTAACATGGCGTCACGAGCAGAACCTTTCAGGAAATCCCGTTCTGTGTGATTTACGACGTTCCCTCCCAGGGGTGACCTCACTGCGCACGATAAATAGCGCTGTGTATATAGTGTGTGGGGGCAGGGGTGGGGGGGGGGCTCACCCCTATTTATAGAATCTATTCCTGGCTCCTGGCAGCGGTCTGGTGTTGTCTTTTCTCCTCCCCAGGTGTATGTTGGATACAATTTACCTCTCATCACTCACAGGCGGGCTGTGCCAACGCTCTGCCATCCAGAACAAACAACAGCGCACAAATATATACAGGCTTATATATATACTGTGCACACACCCGGGAGATGGAGTTACTCAGTTATATAACACAGGAGTACACAGGACGCCGCTGACAGATCCCGCCACTCATAGACGCATCCAGAAACAACCATATAAGTCGCCTTCTTATATCGAAGAGCTGCCGCCATTGTCTACCCAGTGCCAGGCAGGGGCCGGAAAGGAGTTAGTCACCTCCTCCGGTCTATCTGTATACTGCTGCTATCTCTATGGGTCAGGGTATATAGTAGTCATACTCCTTCCCTCCAGCTCTATCTGTATACTGCTACTATCTCTATGGGATCAGGATATATAGTAGTTATACATCTCCCCTCCACCTCTATCTGAATACTGCTGCTATCTGTATGGGATCAGGATATATAGTAGTTATACAACTTCCCTCCAGCTCTATCTGTATACTGCTGCTATCTTCATGGGATCAGGATATATAGTAGTTATACATCTCCCCTCCAGCTCTATCTGTATACTGCTGCTATCTCTATGGGATCAGGATATATATAACAGTTATACACCTTCCCTCCAGCTCTATCTCTATACTGCTGCTTTCTCTATGAGATCAGGATATATAGTAGTTATACATCTCCCCTCCAGCTCTACCTATATACTGCTGCTATCTCTATGGCATCAGGATATATAGTAGTTATACACCTCCCCTCCAGCACTATCTGTATACTGCTGCTATCTCTATGTGATCAGGATATATAGTAGTTATACACCTCCCCTCCAGCTCTATCTGTATACTGCTGCTATCTCTATGGGATCAGGATATATAGTAGTTATACTACTCCCCTCCAGCTCTCTCTGTATACTGCTGCTATCTCCTTGGGATCAGGATATATAGTAGTTATACAAGGTGCAGTAGAAAACGGTGTCACCCCATACAACCCCTCCAACCAAAATATTATTTTTAGCCTGTTGTGGTGTTAGCCCGTTGCAGAACACCATTTCCACTATTAAATCTAGCAATTAAATATAGCAATTGAAAAGTAGGAAGAAAGCACCAAAAAAAAATTTCTCCTAGACTGGGAGAATTGTGGCCCCGAAGAGAGGTCTTGGGAACTTGAGGATAATATCCTCGACAAGGAGCTCATCCATAGGTTCCTGGGCTCCAAAAAGAGGGGGAGACCAAATGGGGGGGTCCCTGCTCCTCCCAGGAGCGCTCGCGGCGTTCGTCTCCGTGCAGCGCCCCGGTAAGACTCGCTGACCGTGAGCGCTGCACTAGTGTCACCGGCGGGGATGCAATCCACGTAGCGGTGCACGCCCCCGGGTCGCATCCCAATCTCCTCACCTGCCCCGTCCCCTGTCTGTTCAGTCCCGGCGCGTGGCCCCGCTCTCTAGGGCGCGCGCGTGCCGGCTCTCTGAGATTTAAAGGGCCAGTGCGCCATTGACTGGCGCCTGGCCCAATCAGTACCTGCACCTGCACCTTGCCTATTTAAACCCACTTCCCCTTCCTGTCCTTGCCGGATTTCTTGTTGCCTTGTGCCCTGTGAAAGCGTTTAGTGTGTTCCCAAGCCTGTGTATCCAGACCTTCTGCTGTTGCCCCTGACTACGACTCTTGCTGCCTGCCCTGACCTTCTGCTACATCCAACCTTGCTCTTGCCTTGTCCCTGTGTTTTCGCGCCTGTCTTAGCTGTCAGCTAGGGTTGAGTCGCTATCGGGTGGAACGACCTGGAGGTTACCTGCCGCTGCAAGTCCATCCCGCTTTGCGGTGGGCTCTGGTGAAAACCAGTAACCCCTTAGACTCCGTTCCCCAGGTACGGCCCACGTCATCACCCCACTGACACAGAGGATTCATCACCAGTGTCCTCGCTGCATACCTATCCGGATCCTGACAGTGAGGAGAATACACAATGATATCAGTGATTACAGGTGATGTCTTCTCTATAGTGAGAATACACAATGATATCAGGGACTACAGGTGACGTCTTCTCTATAGTGAGGAGAATACACAATGATATCAGTGATTACAGGTGACGTCTTCTCTATAGTGAGGATAATACACAATGATATCAGAGACTACAGGTGACGTCTTGTCTATAGTGAGGAGAATACACAATGATCTCAGTGATTACAGGTGACGTCTTCTCTATAGTGAGGAGAATACACAATGATATCAGTGATTACAGGTGACGTCTTCTCTATAGTGAGGAGAATACATAATGATATCAGTGATTACAGGTGACGTCTTCTCTATAGTGAGGAGAATACATAATGATATCAGTGACTACAGGTGACATCTTCTCTATAGTGAGGAGAATACACAATGATTTCAGTGACTACAGGTGACGTCTTCTCTATAGTGAGGAGAATGCACCATGAAATCAGTGATTACAGGGGACATCTTCTCTATAGTGAGGAGAATACACAATGATAGCAGTGACTACAGGTGACGTCTTCTCTATAGTGAGGAGAATACATAATGATATCAGTGATTACAGGTGACATCTTCTCTATAGTGAGGAGAATACACAATGATATCAATGACTACAGGTGACGTCTTCTCTATAGTGAGGAGAATATTCAATGATATTGGTGACTACAGGTGACATCTTCTCTATAGTGAGGAGAATACACAATGATCTCAGTGATTACAGGTGACATCTTCTCTATAGTGAGGAGAATACACAATGATATCAGTGATTACAGGTGACGTCTTCTCTATAGTGAGGAGAATACATAATGATATCAGTGATTACAGGTGACGTCTTCTCTATAGTGAGGAGAATACATAATGATATCAGTGACTACAGGTGACATCTTCTCTATAGTGAGGAGAATACACAATGATTTCAGTGACTACAGGTGACGTCTTCTCTATAGTGAGGAGAATGCACCATGAAATCAGTGATTACAGGGGACATCTTCTCTATAGTGAGGAGAATACACAATGATAGCAGTGACTACAGGTGACGTCTTCTCTATAGTGAGGAGAATACATAATGATATCAGTGATTACAGGTGACATCTTCTCTATAGTGAGGAGAATACACAATGATATCAATGACTACAGGTGATGTCTTCTCTATAGTGAGGAGAATATTCAATGATATTGGTGACTACAGGTGTCGTATTCTCTATAGTGAGGAGAATACACAATGATATCAGTGACTACAGGTGACATCTTCTCTATAGTGAGGAGAATACACAATGATGTCAGTGACTACAGGTGACATCTTCTCTATAGTGAGGAGAATATACAATGATATCAGGGACTACAGGTTACGTCTTCTCTATAGTGAGGCGAATACCCAATTATATCAGTGATTAGAGGTGTCGTCTTCTCTATAGTGAGGAGAATACACAATGTTATCAGGGACTACAGGTGACGACTTCTCTATAGTCTTTTCATGTTAATTCTGATTATTTATATAAAAACTATAATTAATATAACCCTGCCACACACTGTGCCCATGAATATAATACTGCCACACACTGTGCCCATGAATATAATACTGCCACAAACTGTACCCTCTGAATATAGTACTACCCCACACTGCATCCTCTGCATATAATATTGCAACACACTTTCCCCTCTGAATATAATACTGTCACACAATGCACCCTCTGAATATAATACTACCACACACTGTGCCCTCTGGATATAATACTACCACACACTGCACCCTCTGAATATAATACTACTACACATTGCGCCCTCTGAATATAATACTAAAAAACACTGCGCCCTCTGAATATAATACTACTACACACTGCACCCTCTGAATATAATACTACCACACACTGCACCCTCTGAATATAATACTACCACACACTGTGCCCTCTGAATATAATACTACCACACACTGTGCCCTCTGAATATAATACTACCACACACTGCACCCTCTGAATATAATATTACCACAATACTGCAACATACTGTAGCCAATAGAAACTGTACCACCCCAGAAATTCCATATAACATACATCATACCTCTGAAATGTAAAAGTAAAACACACAGTGCCCCATAAAGAAATTATACACTATATAATTATACACTCCCTATTATATACTGTGGCTCCATATTATATATCCATATTACATACTGTGCCTCACGCTTCATTTTATATTCAGTACCTCACAGTACACAGTACCTCACAGTTACACAGTACCTATGTAACTATGTAACCACCTTAGGGTTCATGCACCCCACCCCCACCCCCATTTTATACACTGTGTCTCATGACAGCCTGCTCCCTCCCATTTTATATACTGTGTCTGTGTGTCCAAGTGCCCAAGTTCCCACATTACTATGTCTAATGTCCCCCCCTCCACTCAAGCCCCCAAATTTCTTTAAGTACACCCCCCTTCCAGAGTCTAGTCTCGGGAGGGGCACAATCAGAGTATCGTGCGGTGGTCAACACGCCCCCTCCCATAGACTTGCATTGAGGGTGTGTGGAGTGATGTCACGCCACACCCCTCTTGACATCACACCACAACCCCTCAATGCAAATCTATGGGAGGGGGCGTGTCAACCTCCGCAGCCCGCACCCAGCATTCGGAACAAAATGTTCCCCTTTAAGTACACAGCATAGTTCCCCCCACATTAGGTTGGCAGTATAGTTCCCCCACATTAGGTTGGCAGCATAGTTCCCCCCACATTAGGTTGGCAGTATAGTTCCCCCACATTAGGTTGGCATTATAGTTCCCCCATATTAGGTAGGTAGTATTGTTGCCCCCACATTAGGTTGGCAGTATAGTTCCCCCCACATTAGGTTGGCAGTATAGTTCCCCCCACATTAGGTTGGCAGTATAGTTCCCCCACATTAGGTTGGCAGCATAATTCACCACACATTAGGTTGGCAGTATAGTTCCCCCACATGAGGTTGGCAGTATAGTTTACCCCACAATAGCTGTGCAGTATAGTTCCCCCACATTAGGTTGGCAGCATAGTTCCCCCACATTAGGTTGGCAGCATAGTTCCCCCACATTAGGTTGGCTGTATAGTTCCCCCATATTAGGTTGGCAGTTACCATGCGCGTCCTCCTCTTCGATGCTTCGCTCCTCCGCTCCTATGGGCGCACGCACAGGACTTAAGCGCTAACTCCCAGCGGCCCCTGCATTTTTAAAGTTAACTCGGGGCAGCAGAGCCCCAAAAGAGTCCTTAATACTGATGGGGGAATCTTGGGTGGGGGGCAGGACAATTGCCTTGTTGCACCACTGGCTCCGGGGTCAGCAGGGTCGGGAGAGGATGTATGTAAGTGTGAATATTCATTTCTATGGGCATGGATGTGCTGGGATGCACCTGGGTCAGTCAGGGTTTCACACCACCAGAGGGTGTCATCCAGAGCGCGTCACTACCCCCCCATAGCAATGCCACTGTGATGAATCAATATTGCCTGGGGCAAGTACCCAAAGTCAAAGCATTGTAGGATGCCTGGAGACAAAAGTCACTGAGAAGGTCACAGTATAGCTACAGCTATGACCCCATTGAAGTCAACAGGATTTATAGGTGTCCATTGTGCTACAGACCATATGTGAACGAGACCTAAACGAGACACTTGGGCTGGGGTACCACAGAAGATCCAACATGGTGAATCCAAGGTTATTATCACGAAGTCCAACTCGCAATGAGGTGTCCTGATGCTGAATCTACACTAGGTCCCCCCAATAGTCATATCATCAGGCTTGGTGCAAGGATTTTTGCCACCCTAGGCGAATAGCTAATTTTGCTGCCCATTGACCCTGCCCATTGGCTCCACCCTTTGATACGCCCAACCTTACTACTGGGGTGATGCACTGTAACAAACCTCCTCCTCATGTAATCTCCTTACTACTAGGGTGATACACTGTAACAAACCTCCTCCTCATGTAATCTCCTTACTACTGGGGTGACACACTGTAACAAACCTTCTCCTCATGTAATTACCTTACTACTGGGGTGATACACTGTAAAAAACCTCCCCCACATGTAATTACCTTACTACTGGGGTGATACACTGTAACAAACCTCCTCCTCGTGTAATCTCCTTACTACTGGGGTGACACACTGTAACAAATCCCCTCCTCATGTATTCTCCTTACTACTGGGGTGACACACTGTAACAAACCTTCTTCTCCTGTAATTTCCTTACTACTGTGGTGACACACTGTAACAAACCTCCTCCTCATGTAATCTCTTTACTACTGGGGTGACACACTGTAACAAACCTCCTCCTCATGTAATCTCTTTACTACTGGGGTGACACACTGTAACAAACTTCTTTACTACTGGGATGGCACACTGTAACAAACCCCCTCCTCATGTAATCTCCTTACTACTGGGGTGACACACTGTAACAAACCTCCTCCTCATGTAATCTCCTTACTACTGGGGTGACACACTGTAACAATTCCCCTCCTTATGTAATCTCCTTACTACTGGGGTGGCACATGGTAACAAATCCCCTCCTCATGTAATCTCCTTACTATTGGGGTGACACACTGTAACAACCCCCCTCTTCATGTAATCTCCTTACTATTGGGGTGACACACTGTAACAAACCCCCTCCTCGTATAATCTCATTACCTTTGGTGACACACTGTAACAAACCCCCTCTTCATGTAATCTCCTTACTACTGGGGTGACACACTGTAACAAACCTCCTCCTCATGTAATCTCCTTACTCCCGGGGTGACACACTGTAACAAACCTCCTCCTCATGTAATCTTTTTACTATTGGGGTGACACACTGTAACAAACCTCCTCCTCATGTAATCTTACTACTGTGGTGACACACTGTAACAAACCTCCTCCTCATGTAATATTACTACTGGGGTGACACACTGTAACAAACCTGCACCTGTAATTTCCTTACTACTGGAGTGACACACTGTAACAAACCTCCTCCTCATGTAATTTCCTTACTACTGAGGTGACACACTGCAACAAACCTCCTCCTCATGTAATCTCCTTACTACTGGGGTGACACACTGTAACAAACCTCCTCCTCATGTAATCTCCTTACTAATGGGGTGACACACTGTAACAAACCTCCTTCTCATGTACTCTCCTTACTACTGGGTGACACACTGTAACAAACCTCCTTCTCATGTAATCTCCTTACTACTGCGGTGACACACTGGGGTGACAGACCTCCTCCTCATGTAATCTTACTACTGGGGTGACACACTGTAACAAACCTCCTCCTCATGTAATCTCCTTACTACTGGGGTGACACACTGTAACAAACCTCCTCCTCATGTAATCTCCTTACTACTGGGGTGACACACTGTAACAAAGCTCCTCCTCATGTAATCACCTTACTACTGGGGTGACACACTGTAACAAATCCCCTCCTCATGTAATCTCCTTACTACTGGGGTGACACACTGTAACAAAACTCCTCCTCATGTAATCACCTTACTACTGGGGTGACACACTGTAACAAATCCCCTCCTCATGTAATCTACTTACTACTGGGGTGACACACTGTAACAAACCTCCTCTTCATGTAATCACCTTACTACTGGCGTTGTGGGGTTTTGTTGGATGGGTCGGTGCTTTGGATGCTGGGTAACATTGTCATTATTATTGGCGGTGCCCCCATCAAGAGGGCGCTCTAGACAGCAGCCTATTTTGCCTATAGGCAGAGCCGGCCCTGCATATGATGCACAATACACTGCTCTTATATGGAACTTTAATCCCTGAGTCCACTCCAATCTCTGTACCCCTATAGTTTTTTGATGCACCACCCAAAGCTGTGCTGGGGCTTCGTCTATATCCCGCGTTCTCGCTCCTCCATTAGCAAAGCCATTTATATTACACCAAAGTAAAATACGTCGTATTACAAGCAGCAACAGAGCGGCGGAAACCACAAGACAGAGGGATATATGGCTGCGCAAATATCCCCTCACAGAGCGGCATTGTACCACCGAGACCTCCGACTGGAGAACATGGTAAACTGATAGTAGGGAGACCACCGGCCCGGTGAATGGGAGGGTGGGGGGGCCTGTGTAGAGGATTTATAGCAGGGTTTTCTCAACTCCGGACCTTCAGCGGTGGCAAAACTACTACTCCCAGCATGCCGGCATGCTAGGAGTTGTAGTTTTGCCACCGCTGGAGGTCCACAGTTTGTCGACCACTGATTTACAGGATCTGCAGCACAGAGTACAGTCTAAGTTCTGCAACTTTCCAAACGACCATGGGGGAAAACATTGACTGGCGCGCACCTGCCCGCGCACTGTGCCAACGGCTGTCCAGGCATGCTGGGAGTTGTAGTTTTGCCACCGCTGGAGATCCAGTTTGGAGACCCCCGATTTACACGATCTGCAGCACAGAGTACAGTCCAAGTTCCGAAACTTTCCAAACAACCATGGGGGGGGTGGAATTAATTGACCAGCGCGCACCTGCCCGCGCACTGTGCCAACGGCTATCCAGACATGCTGGGAGTTGTAGTTTTGCCACCGCTGGAGATCCAGTTTGGAGACCCCCGAATTACACGATCTGCAGCACAGAGTACAGTCTAAGTTCTGCAACTTTCCAAACGACCATGGGGGGAAAACATTGACCGGCGCACACCTGCCCGCGCACTGTGCCAACGGCTATCCAGGCATGCTGGGAGTTGTAGTTTTGCCACCACTGGAGATCCAGTTTGGAGACCCCCGAATTACACGATCTGCAGCACAGAGTACAGTCTAAGTTCCGAAACTTTCCAAACGACCATGGGGGGGGAATTAATTGACCAGCGCGCGGGTGCGCGCTGGTCAATTGATTCCCCCCCCCCCCCCTCATGGTCGTTTGACTAATTTTGCTCTATTTTTAAGCAGACCGCACTGGCTTTGTCATTTTTCTTGCTGTGCGATTCCAGGGGGCGGGAATAGCAGACGCCCTTGGGGTTAATTGCTGGCGCACGCATTTATGAAGGGGCGTGTGCGACACGTAATAAATTCTGAGAAGAAACTGGGAAAATTACGCAAAATTACGCAGCAGGGTGTTTTGATTTTGCACATAGATTCGTGCCGAAATTAGCACGTCAATTAACGCTATTTTTTTACTTTGACTGCGCTGGTTTTTCCACGTTAGACACATTAAGGGGGGGGGTTAGCAGAGGCATACAGAATTTATCACTTGCGCAAAAAAGTGATGAATTCTGTATTCAAATGTACTCAGGTGGACGCTTTTTCGCTGCTCTCCAGGGACTTTCCATTACTTGCGCAAATGTATGAAGTGGCGTAATTAAATTTTGCGCAGCAACTAGCAAAACCCCATAGGTTTCGCATTTCGCAAAAAGAATTCGCAAAATGATCAATTACCCCAATTGTGTTCGTGTTTTTGCACTTTGACTCACGCCAAAGTTATCACGTGATTCTGCGCAATTTTTTGTTGTTGTCTGCTCTGGCGCAACTATTTAATCATTAGCGAAAGATTTATTTTTTTACGTGTGCTTTTTCCCAGTTACCGCACATTAAATTCATCATGTGGCGCGGGTCACTTCATAAATTTGCGCAAATGACGGGAAGCTCCTGAAATAGCTTACACGCATTCCTACTCCAGACGGTCGGCGGAGTACATTTGCGCAAAGATTATTTTTTACGCAAGTGATACAATCAGCTGACCATCCGGTCCCCTGTAAGCGCAAGACAAGAAAAGTGATGAAGCCAAAGCAAAGTAAAAAAATTTAAATAAAAACAACAGTTTCAGGCGAAAAATAGAAATACACTGCGGGTGCAATTTTGCAGGTGCGCGCCAGGTAGCCATATGTACGGAGCATGCTCTACCTGACACAGAGCCAAAAGAAATCAATGTGGTCGTGTCTGGCATTGCGGCAAACCCAATTCACTTTTAGGTATTTTTATTAGTGCAAAGAAAAAAACAATAATAAAGAAACGCAGCCTGACAATTAAAAATAGCAACATATTAAGCAGATTTAAGCAGAAAAAAGTATAAAACAGCAAAAAGAAGTGACAGTACATGAGACGTGTGATTGCGTCCCTCCAGGGGGAGCTCTTGAGTCAGTACATTCCCTGATACAGAAGATTATTCCTGTAACGCTGCCGGGATCCAGAGGATCTTATTATTATTCTTCTTATTAGGATTAATCGCGCTGAAGTCTAAAATTTCCTGCAGCCACACCTATAATAATAAAAGAAGTGACCGCACAGTGAACCACCGCTCACTAGCCACCGAATTACATACAACACAGATAGCGATAAGTAAAGGCCACCCCCACATTTACAGTACTATACAGAGACCCCCAAAAAAGTAATGTAATGCATGTACACAGTGACCTCACCAGCAGAATAGTGAGTGCAGCTCTGGAGTATAATACAGGATATAACTCAGGATCAGTACAGGATAAGTAATGTAATGTATGTACACAGTAACCTCACCAGCAGAATAGTGAGTACAGCTCTGGAGTATAATACAGGATATAACTCAGGATCAGTACAGGATAAGTAATGTAATGTATGTACACAGTGACCTCACCAGCAGAATAGTGAGTACAGCTCTGCAGTATAATACAGGATATAACTCAGGATCAGTACAGGATAAGTAATGTAATGTATGTACACAGTGACCTCACCAGCAGAATAGTGAGTACAGCTCTGCAGTATAATTGTTACGCCGAGTGCTCCGGGTCCCCGCTCCTCCCCGGAGCGCTCGCAACATCCTCGCTACTGCAGCGCCCCGGTCAGATCTACTGACCGGGTGCGCTGCGATACCGCCCCCAGCCGGGATGCGATTCGCGATGCGGGTGGCGCCCGCTCGCGATGCGCACCCCGGCTCCCGTACCTGACTCGCTCTCCGTCGGTCATGTCCCGGCGCGCGCGGCCCCGCTCCCTAGGGCGCGAGCGCGCCGGGTCTCTGCGATTTAAAGGGCCACTGCGCCACTGATTGGCGCAGTTGGTCTAATTAGTGTGTTCACCTGTGCACTCCCTATGTATACCTCACTTCCCCTGCACTCCCTCGCCGGATCTTGTTGCCATTGTGCCAGTGAAAGCGTTTCCTAGTGTGTTCCTAGCCTGTGTTCCAGACCTCCTGCCGTTGCCCCTGACTACGATCCTTGCTGCCTGCCCCGACCTTCTGCTACGTCCGACCTTGCTCTTGTCTACTCCCTTGTACCGCGCCTATCTTCAGCAGTCAGAGAGGTTGAGCCGTTGCTAGTGGATACGACCTGGTTACTACCGCCGCTGCAAGACCATCCCGCTTTGCGGCGGGCTCTGGTGAATACCAGTAGAAGCTTAGAACCGGTCCACTAGCACGGTCCACGCCAATCCCTCTCTGGCACAGAGGATCCACCTCCTGCCAGCTGAAT
The DNA here is from genome assembly GCF_029499605.1 of Hyla sarda. Classification (NCBI taxonomy): domain Eukaryota; kingdom Metazoa; phylum Chordata; class Amphibia; order Anura; family Hylidae; genus Hyla; species Hyla sarda. Next base: position 414,861,737 of record NC_079192.1, read on the forward strand.
CGTGACAGTAGATCCGGCCATGGATCCCGCTGAAGTTCCACTGCCAGTTGTCGCCGACCTCACCACGGTGGTCGCCCAGCAGTCGCAACAGATAGCGCAACAAGGCCACCAGCTGTCTCAACTGACCGTGATGCTACAACAGCTACTACCACAGCTTCAGCAATCATCTCCTCCGCCAGCTCCTGCACCTCCTCCGCAGCGAGTGGCCGCTTCCGGCCTACGACTATCCTTGCCGGATAAATTTGATGGGGACTCTAAGTTTTGCCGTGGCTTTCTTTCGCAATGTTCCCTGCACTTGGAGATGATGTCGGACCAGTTTCCTACTGAAAGGTCTAAGGTGGCTTTCGTAGTCAGCCTTCTGTCTGGGAAAGCTCTGTCATGGGCCACACCGCTCTGGGACCGCAATGACCCCGTCACTGCCTCTGTACACTCCTTCTTCTCGGAAATTCGAAGTGTCTTTGAGGAACCTGCCCGAGCCTCTTCTGCTGAGACTGCCCTGCTGAACCTGGTCCAGGGTAATTCTTCCGTTGGCGAGTACGCCATCCAATTTCGTACTCTTGCTTCCGAATTATCCTGGAATAATGAGGCCCTCTGCGCGACCTTTAAAAAAGCCCTATCCAGCAACATTAAAGATGTTCTGGCCGCACGAGAAATTCCTGCTAACCTGCATGAACTCATTCATCTAGCCACTCGCATTGACATGCGTTTTTCCGAAAGGCGTCAGGAGCTCCGCCAGGATATGGACTTTGTTCGCACGAGGCGTTTTTTCTCCCCGGCTCCTCTCTCCTCTGGTCCTCTGCAATCCGTTCCTGTGCCTCCCGCCGTGGAGGCTATGCAAGTTGACCGGTCTCGCTTGACACCTCAAGAGAGGACACGACGCCGCATGGAGAATCTTTGCCTGTACTGTGCCGGTACCGAACACTTCCTGAAGGATTGTCCTATCCGTCCTCCCCGCCTGGAAAGACGTACGCTGACTCCGCACAAGGGTGAGACAGTTCTTGATGTCAACTCTGCTTCTCCACGCCTTACTGTGCCTGTGCGGATATCTGCCTCTACCTTCTCCTTCTCTACTATGGCCTTCTTGGATTCCGGATCTGCAGGAAATTTTATTTTGGCCTCTCTCATCAACAGGTTCAACATCCCGGTGATCAGTCTCGCCAGACCCCTCTACATCAATTGTGTTAACAATGAAAGATTGGACTGTACCGTGCGTTACCGCACGGAGCCCCTCCTAATGTGCATCGGACCTCATCACGAAAAAATTGAGTTTTTGGTCCTTTCCAATTGCACTTCCGAAATTCTCCTTGGACTACCGTGGCTTCAACGCCATTCCCCAACCCTTGATTGGTCCACAGGAGAGATCAAGAGCTGGGGTACTTCTTGTTTCAAGGACTGTCTTAAACCGGTTCCCAGTACTCCCTGCCGTGACCCTGTGGGTCCCCCTGTAACCGGTCTCCCTAAGGCTTATATGGACTATGCTGACGTATTTTGCAAAAAACAAGCTGAGACTTTACCTCCTCACAGGCCTTATGACTGTCCTATTGACCTCCTCCCGGGCACTACTCCACCCCGGGGCAGAATTTATCCTCTGTCCGCCCCAGAGACTCTTGCTATGTCTGAATACATCCAGGAAAATTTAAAAAAGGGGTTTATCCGCAAATCCTCCTCTCCTGCCGGAGCTGGATTTTTCTTTGTGTCCAAAAAAGATGGCTCCCTACATCCTTGCATTGATTACCGCGGACTTAATAAAATCACGGTAAAGAACCGCTACCCCCTACCTCTTATCTCAGAACTCTTTGATCGCCTTCAAGGTGCCCACATCTTTACCAAACTGGACTTAAGAGGTGCTTATAATCTCATCCGCATCAGGGAGGGGGACGAATGGAAAACTGCATTTAACACCAGAGATGGACACTTTGAGTATCTAGTCATGCCCTTTGGCCTGTGCAACGCCCCTGCCGTCTTCCAAGACTTTGTTAATGAAATTTTTCGTGATCTCTTATATTCCTGTGTTGTTGTGTATCTGGACGATATTCTGATTTTTTCTGCCAATTTAGAAGAACATCGCCAGCATGTCCGCATGGTTCTTCAGAGACTTCGAGACAATCAACTTTATGCCAAAATGGAGAAATGTCTGTTTGAATGTCAATCTCTTCCTTTCCTAGGATACTTGGTCTCTAGCCAGGGACTTCAAATGGACCCAGATAAACTCTCTGCCGTCTTAGATTGGCCACGCCCCTCCGGACTCCGTGCTATCCAACGTTTTTTGGGGTTCGCCAATTATTACAGACAATTCCACATTTTTCCACTATTGTGGCTCCTATCGTGGCTTTAACCAAGAAGAATGCCAATCCTAAGTCCTGGTCTCCCCAAGCGGAAGACGCATTTAAACGGCTCAAGTCTGCCTTTTCTTCTGCTCCCGTGCTCTCCAGACCTGACTCATCTAAACCCTTCCTATTGGAGGTTGATGCCTCCTCTGTGGGAGCTGGAGCTGTCCTTCTACAAAAAAATTCTTCCGGGCATGCTGTTACTTGTGTTTTTTTTTCTAGGACCTTCTCTCCGGCGGAGAGGAACTACTCCATCGGGGATCGAGAACTACTGGCCATTAAATTGGCACTTGAGGAATGGAGGCATCTGCTGGAGGGATCAAAATTTCCAGTTATCATTTACACCGATCACAAGAATCTCTCCTATCTCCAGTCTGCCCAACGGCTGAATCCTCGCCAGGCCAGGTGGTCGTTGTTCTTTGCCCGTTTTAACTTTGAAATTCATTTTCGCCCTGCCGACAAGAACATTAGGGCCGATGCTCTCTCTCGTTCCTCGGATGCCTCGGAAGTAGAGCTCTCTCCGCAACACATCATTCCTCCTGACTGTCTGATCTCCACTTCTCCAGTCTCCATCAGGCAAACTCCTCCAGGGAAGACCTTCGTTTCTCCACGCCAACGTCTCGGGATTCTCAAATGGGGTCACTCCTCCCACCTCGCAGGCCATGCGGGCATCAAAAAGTCCTTGCAACTCATCTCTCGTTTCTATTGGTGGCCGACTCTGGAGACGGATGTTGTTGATTTTGTGCGGGCCTGTATTGTCTGTGCCCGGGATAAGACTCCTCGCCAGAAGCCTGCTGGTCTCCTTCATCCTCTGCCTGTCCCCGAACAGCCTTGGTCTCTGATTGGTATGGACTTTATTACAGACTTACCCCCATCCCGTGGCAACACTGTTGTTTGGGTGGTCGTTGATCGATTTTCCAAGATGGCACATTTTATTCCTCTTCCTGGTCTTCCTTCAGCGCCTCAGTTGGCAAAACAATTTTTTGTACACATTTTTCGTCTTCACGGTTTGCCCACGCAGATCGTCTCGGATAGAGGCGTCCAATTCGTGTCAAAATTCTGGAGGGCTCTCTGTAAACAACTCAAGATTAAATTAAACTTCTCTTCGGCTTATCATCCTCAATCCAATGGGCAAGTAGAAAGAATTAACCAGGTCCTGGGTGACTATTTACGGCATTTTGTTTCCTCCCGCCAGGATGACTGGGCAGATCTTCTACCATGGGCCGAATTCTCGTACAACTTCAGAGTCTCTGAATCTTCTGCTAAATCCCCATTTTTCGTGGTGTACGGCCGTCACCCTCTTCCCCCCCTCCCTACTCCCTTGCCCTCTGGTTTGCCCGCTGTGGATGAAGTGACTCGTGATCTTTCCACCATATGGAAAGAGACCCAAAATTCTCTTTTACAGGCTTCATCTCGCATGAAAAAGTTTGCCGATAAGAAAAGAAGAGCTTCCCCCATTTTTGCTCCCGGAGACAAGGTATGGCTCTCCGCTAAATATGTCCGCTTCCGTGTCCCCAGTTACAAACTGGGACCACGCTATCTTGGTCCTTTCAAAATCTTGTGCCAAATTAACCCTGTCTCTTACAAACTTCTTCTTCCTCCTTCTCTTCGTATTCCCAATGCCTTTCATGTCTCTCTCCTTAAACCACTCATCATCAACCGTTTCTCTCCCAAACTTGTTTCTCCCACTCCTGTTTCCGGTTCTTCTGACATCTTCTCCGTGAAGGAGATACTGGCCTCCAAGACGGTCAGAGGGAAAAAAAATTTTTGGGTTGATTGGGAGGGCTGTGGTCCTGAAGAGAGATCCTGGGAACCTGAGGACAACATCCTAGACAAAAGTCTGGTCCTCAGGTTCTCAGGCTCCAAGAAGAGGGGGAGACCCAAGGGGGGGGGTACTGTTACGCCGAGCGCTCCGGGTCCCCGCTCCTCCCCGGAGCGCTCGCAACATCCTTGCTACTGCAGCGCCCCGGTCAGATCTACTGACCGGGTGCGCTGCGATACCGCCCCCAGCCGGGATGCGATTCGCGATGCGGGTGGCGCCCGCTCGCGATGCGCACCCCGGCTCCCGTACCTGACTCGCTCTCCGTCGGTCATGTCCCGGCGCGCGCGGCCCCGCTCCCTAGGGCGCGCGCGCGCCGGGTCTCTGCGATTTAAAGGGCCACTGCGCCACTGATTGGCGCAGTTGGTCTAATTAGTGTGTTCACCTGTGCACTCCCTATGTATACCTCACTTCCCCTGCACTCCCTCGCCGGATCTTGTTGCCATTGTGCCAGTGAAAGCGTTTCCTAGTGTGTTCCTAGCCTGTGTTCCAGACCTCCTGCCGTTGCCCCTGACTACGATCCTTGCTGCCTGCCCCGACCTTCTGCTACGTCCGACCTTGCTCTTGTCTACTCCCTTGTACCGCGCCTATCTTCAGCAGTCAGAGAGGTTGAGCCGTTGCTAGTGGATACGACCTGGTTACTACCGCCGCTGCAAGACCATCCCGCTTTGCGGCGGGCTCTGGTGAATACCAGTAGTAGCTTAGAACCGGTCCACTAGCACGGTCCACGCCAATCCCTCTCTGGCACAGAGGATCCACCTCCTGCCAGCCGAATCGTGACAATAATACAGGATATAACTCAGGATCAGTACAGGATAAGTAATGTAATGTATGTACACAGTGACCTCACCAGCAGAATAATGAGTACAGCTCTGGGGTATAATACATGATATAACTCAGGATCAGTACAGGATAAGTAATGTAATGTATGTACACAGTGACCTCACCAGCAGAATAGTGAGTACAGCTCTGGAGTATAATAAAGGATATAACTAAGGATCAGTACAGGATAAGTAATGTAATGTATGATCCCACCAGCAGAATAGTGAGTACAGCTCTGGAGTATAGTACAGGATATAAATCAGGATTTTCCTAGCTACCGTGACGGAAAATCTAAGTTATATGAAGACAGGAGGCGAGTATCTTGCATTAAACCTTTCTTTTTAATGCCCATAGCAGAAAATTACAGAGAATTCATTTCATTAACATTAGAAAAAATTTCATTAAAACTACAACTCCCAGCAGCCCCTGGACTCCCCTCCCCTGGGTCGGAGACCCTATATAAGGGGCTGGCTGGACCTCCTCTTCCTCTTTCTTTCGTGCGAACTTCGGAACAGCGCATGGCATCTTGATACCCCGGATACACTCCGACGGCAAACGAATTCCATCTCCGGAACTGGACGTCAGGGCCAACTGGGCCCCCAGCAACTGTGTTTCAACTGGAACAAAACAGAACAGCTGCCACTCAGGGACTCCTCATACTCTGCTGCGTAGATGCAGGATCAGCTCTTCAATATCCTGAAACGAAAAAAACACATCGTAACAGGGTTGGGAAGGGAGGGAAGATACTCGCCTCCTGTCTTCATATAACTTATATTTTCAGTCACATTAGCTAGGAAAATCCCGATTTATATATCAGACAGGAGGCTCATATCTTGCAAGTTTAAAGCTAAACAAGATTAATCAGGAAACATGCGAACATACACGTTCATAGGACAGACACAGAAACGTGTTCCTGTGGCCGAAAATAGAACTGCCTAAAGGTCGTCTCAGACGACCAATCAGCAGCTAATAAAAGGTCCGAGAGCGAACCCCCTGACGTGACCACCTTAGTGGCCATAGCCCCTCTAGAAGAGTGGGCACCAAAAAGAGAAACGTCAATTCCAGCCATATCCATGGCCGCCCTCACCCACCTGGCTAAAGTAGCCGAGGTTACCGGAAGATGAGGCTTGACATAGGATACTAATAATTGATTATGAGCAACAGACCGCAATATTGCAGTCCGCTCCTCATACCGTTGCAGACATCGCACCACACAAAGGCGCGGGTGGTCGGGAAAAAAGGGATAGAAGACTGTTTGAAGTCTCGTCTTAGTTCTGCGGACCACAGAGAACCATACCCCATCAGGCGAAAATTGTTGCCTGGATACATCCAACGCTTTTACGTCCGATACCCTTTTTATGGATACCAAGCATAAAAGGGTCGTAAGTTTAATAGATAAGTGTTTCAAGGAAAGGACATCATTGTTCTCCCAAGCGGAAAAAAGTTCTAGCACACGGGAGACGTCCCAAGTCGACTGGTATCTAGGACGAGGAGGACGTTTAACTTTTACTCCCCGTAAAAGCCTACATACCAGAGGATGTTTACCTACAGGTAACGCGTCCACCGGGCAATGATGTACCGATATGGCAGACCGATAGACGTTCAGCGAACTATAAGACTTTCCAGACTCAAAAGAGTCCGCTAAATAGTTCACTACGACTGAAACAGGTGCTTGAACGGCATCAATTTGCCGTTGATCACATCAACGAACCCACAGGGCCCAGGCAGATCGATATGCCGATCTAGTCCCTGGGGCCCAGGCCAAGGCGAGAAGGTCTCTAGCCGATTGTGAAAGATCGTTACCGGCGTCCGAGACCCCGAAACCAACCACGCTAGGAGTGGAAGATTGCCGTCCAGTATTAGAGGATGAAAACCCTTGATCGGGTTTGAGAGAAGTTGAGGTGAGTGGGGAATCAATCGTGGATAATCGATCGCCATCCCCAGCAGTAGGGGAAACCACGGTTGCGTTGGCCACCAAGGGGTGATCAGCACCACCGTCGCCCTCTGACTCGCTACTTGGAGAAGGGTTCTGGTAATCATATTGAACGGAGGAAACGCATAGTGCGTCCCCCGTGACCAAATCTGATGGAACGCGTCTACTGCTGACGCTTCCGGGTCCGGCCTCCAGCTGTAAAAGCGGGGTAATTGCCGGTTGAGACGAGAGGCAAAAAGGTCCGTATGTGATGGACCCCAAAGGTCTCGTAATGCCAGAAAAATCGAACGGTCCAGCGACCAGTCACTGGAATCCGTCAGGTAGCGCGAATTCCAATCCGCCACAGTATTGGATATCCCGGGGAGATATTCCGCCACTGGAATGATATTCCGGGACAGACAAAATTGCCAAAACTTGGACGCACCTTGGACCTCGTGCCCCCAAGGCGGTTGACATACTGAACCGCTGCCACTTTGTCCATACGCAAAAGCACACACTTGTTGGTGAGGGAGAAAACTCCTGATAGCAAAGAATGCCGCCAGAAGTTCTAAAGCATTGATATGGAGGAGAGATTCCTCTACAGACCATTTCCCTCCGGTAGTGTCTTGCCCGCAACGAGCACCCCAACCTTGGCGACTCGCATCGGACTCTATAATAACGTCCGGGCAGGAGTTGAAAATTGTTCTGCCGTTCCATTCGACGGCGTGATGATGCCACCAAAACAGCTCCTCTACCGACTCCGGACAGAGGGGAACCTTGTCCGCATATCTGAGCCCCTGGCGTAGATGGAGGGCCTTGAGTCTTTGCAGGCCTCGATAGTGGAGTGGGGCCAGAAAAATTGCCTGAATAGAGGTCAACAACAGGCCGACTATGCGAGCAATCATACGCAAGGATACTCGACCCTTGCGTAACGTTGCCCTGATTTCTTTGCGGATCAGGGCCAACTTGGATTTTGGTAACGGCAGGATGGCTCTCTTGGTATCCACTAGGAAACCCAGGAATTCCATCTCTTGCGAGGGTATCAGCACCGATTTTTTGCGATTGATGAGGAAACCAAGTTCCTCTATCAACGAAATTGCCCACTGGCTGAGCAGCCAGGCTTGCGTTCTGGAACGTGCCATAATAAGTAGGTTGTCCAGATAGATGATAAGGCATACTCCTCTGCTCCGAAGAACAGCCATCACTGGTTTGAGCAGTTTGGTGAAACACCAAGGGGCTGAGGACAATCCGAACGGAACGCAGGTGAACTGCCACATTTGGTCCCTCCACAGAAACCTTAGGAAATGTTGGTAGGTGTGGTGTATGGGGACGGTAAGATACGCGTCCTTCAGGTCGATTTTCACTAGCCAGTCCCCTGGCCAGAGAAGATCGCGTAATAGATGGATTCCCTCCATTTTGAAATGGCGGTAAACCACGTGTTGGTTGAGGTCCCTCAGGTTGATCACTGGGTGATAGCCGCCATCTTTCTTCTTCACTAAGAAGATGTTGCTGACAAACCCAGGTGATAGGGGGTCTACCTTCAGCACCGCTCCTTTGAACAAAAGCTCTTGGAGCTCGTTGTCTATGAGCTCCATGTTTTGAGTAGAGAACTGAATGGGATGAGGTACAACATTCAGTTCGGGAAGAGATTGGAACTCTATCCGATATCCGGTTACCGTATTGAGGATCCACACGTCTGCCGTAATCGTGGACCAGACGTGGGAAAAATACGTCAGCCTGCCCCCCACTAATGTGTGTGGAATTGAAAGTGGGAATGTACTCACCGGTCGGTGTCCGAGATCTAGGGAATCCGCGACCTCCGCGTCCCCTCCAGGGTCGTCCTCGAGGGGGGAAAAAAGGTGCCGTTTGGGCCATGGGTAGGGCATATTGTTGCTGAGCAGGAGTGAACTGCTGGTTTGGCGGTCTTGTGTAGGGCCTATATTGGTTAGTGCGGCCGGCAGATCGCCCTCTGCCTCTACCGGTCTTGCCAAAAACATTGGTCGGTTGGCCGGTCTTTTTCAATGAAGTTTGCGCCTTATCCAGGCTGGAGAAAAGGCTCACAAATTTATTGATGTTTTTAATAAGGTCCTCCCCAAAAAGGAGACCTTCAGCGGAGGGGCTTGGTTCATTCTCCGCTAAATGGCTCAGCTGGGGTTCCAGCTTCATTAGGATTGAGCGACGGCGCTCCACTGAACACGTCGTGTTCGCGTTGCCCAGCATGCAAACAGCACGTTGGGCCCATCCCCTAAGTTGCGATAGGTCAACCGGTTGGGCCGACGAGGCCGCCTGCTCCGACAGATTTAAGATCTTTGTAAGCGGACCCAGAACATCTAAGATGCGGTCTTGGATCGCCTTAAATGACCTCTCAATTCCTTTCTTTGAGTATTTACCAGACCGCGTTAAATATTTTAGGAGCACCGGGTCTATTTCTGGGGTGACCGCAACTTTTCTGGCTATATATGGCCTGGGGCATTGAGCTCGCAATTTATTGCGATTCACTCGGTCTAAAGACCGCCTAGTCCAATCCTCCATGTATTGCGCTACATGAGGTAATGGCGCCCAATCACCTGAGCGTGGGTGCGTAATCTCGTCAGGGTTGAACAATGGTTGACCCTGAGAGTCTAAGATGGCTTAATTTGGCACCTCAGTGCTGGTGTCATGGTGGTCCGCCGTGAACCCCGCATCCTCATCACCATCAAAATCGGAGTCTGTGGCCTCAGCATTGTCTCCTTGGGGCCCAAGGGTCGAGAGAGGTCAGGGAGGTGCGGCAGACCGAGTCGGGTCCTGCCTGGGGCACATTATAAACTTCCCCTGCCGGGGAGTCGGATTGCACATTCAAGTGCTTACGTTTGTGAGACACCTTACCCCTAGCGGGGGCATCTCCAGAAAAGGACGGTAGGAGTATATCAGTGCGTGCATTAGCAGCTAAAGCCGCTTGTATGGACTTGTTGATCATGTCCTGGATCTGGACTGTGGACATGAGGTGGGAGGCATCCAGTTCCACAACCTCACTAGTCAGTCCAGTGAGGCCAGACAATGGAATGGCGTTATCATTAGCCATAATACAATTTGATAAGACAAGTAAGTTATTCTATTTATAAGGTCCACCAGAAAAAGACCACTGCTATAAAGGGCTGTAAGTTAACTCACACCCCGATTATAGAGGGTAAAACCGGATAACAAACAGAATACCTGCTTATAGAGACCGCACTAAGTCCAAGCTGTTGCTCCTCTCACCGCTCGCTGCAACACTGGCGATGGTGAGAGGAGGAGGGAACAGCAAGCAGAACCCTCAGCCGTAGTATCGCGGGACTACGGCCGAGAGCGCTGTGATAGGGTGCGCCGGGTCTCAGAGGCGTGTCGCAGGGAGCGCGTCACTAGGCCGCGCCCCTCTGATGTCAGCAAGCCCGCGAAGCACGGCGCGCGCGGGAACAAGACAGAAGAAGGCGCTTCTGTGGTAAATTAAAACGGCGCTTGCAAGAACTTAAACAGTGAGTATGAATACAGCGGGAATAGGAATAGGGTTAGGGGAAAAGGAGGAATTCCGAACCCGGTCAATAAGAATAAGCGGAAGATAGTGTAAACAGTAAGAAATTAAGAAATTAAGAATTTAAGAAAATAATAAGAAATTGTTTGAAAGAACAAGAAGTTGTCTCAAAGAGACAGGGGTGAACAGTTGTAAAAACTGCCATATCTCAGAATCAAAATTCACACAATAAGGTATATATATATATATATATATATATATATATATAAGAAATATAGAAGACAATACTTATCTGCCATGAGCAGAAAGAAAGAGGAAGAGGAGGTCCAGCCAGCCCCTTATATAGGGTTTCCGACCCAGGGGAGGGGAGTCCAGGGGGTGCTGGGAGTTGTAGTTTTAATGACATTTTTTCTAATGTTAATTAAATGAATTCTCTGTAATTTTCTGCTATGGGCATTAAAAAGAAAGGTTTAATGCAAGATATGAGCCTCCTGTCTGATATATAACTCAGAGCAGTACAGGATAAGTAATGTAATGTATGTACACAGTGACCCCACCAGCAGAATAGTGAGTACAAGTATAATACAGAATATAACTTAGGATCAGGTGGAAGATAGTGTAGATAGAGAGGTGGGAATTATAAATGTACCTGGGGGTGGACCGGAGGGAGGGGTTAGAATAGTTAATAGGAATAGGCTTCATAGGAAAATAAAACTTACACCCTTGAATCCCATTAACCCCAATAACATAAAGGATGGAAATGTAAAGTGTATGTTCACAAATGCCAGAAGCCTAGCAAATAAAATGGGGGAGCTTGAGGCCTTGATACTGGAGGAACATATTGATATAGTTGGGGTCACTGAGACATGGCTGGACTCCTCGCATGACTGGGCTGTCAATCTGCAGGGGTTTACATTGTTTCGCAAGGATAGAATGAACAGAAAAGGTGGTGGAGTCTGTCTGTATGTAAGAAGTGGTATGAAAGTCAGTGTGAACGATGCCATAGTGTGTGATGATTTTGAGGAGGTGGAATCACTGTGGGTAGAATTACAAAAGGAGGGAAATACTGAAAAAATAATATTTGGGGTAATCTACAGACCCCCTAATATCACTGAAGAGATAGATGTTCGGCTTCATAAACAAATAGAGAGGGCCACCCGGGCAGGTACAGTGGTAATAATGGGAGATTTTAACTATCCAGATATAGATTGGGGTCCGGGGTTGGCTAAAACTACAAAGGGGCGACAATTCCTAAATTTATTGCAGGATAATTTTATGGGCCAGTTTGTGGAGGACCCAACAAGAAGTGATGCCTTGTTGGATCTGATCATTTCCAACAACGCAGAGCTGATTGGTAATGTAACTGTGCGGGAAAACCTTGGTAATAGCGACCACAATATAGTTACTTTTGACTTAAAATGTAGAAAACAAAGACAGGCGGGGAAGGCAAAAACATATAACTTTAAAAAGGCAAACTTCCCTGGGCTGAGGGCTGCACTACAGGACATAGACTGGGGGGAGGTGTTCTCAAATACTGATACAGAAGGTAAATGGGACATCTTTAAATCAACTCTAAATAACTATACAGCTAAATATATACCAAAGGGGAACAAATATAAACGATTAAAATTAAATCCTACATGGCTGACACATGATGTTAAAAGAGCAATAAACAACAAAAAAATTGCCTTCAAAAAATACAAATCTGATGGGTCAGCGATAACATTTAAACAGTACAAAGAGCTTAATAAAATCTGTAAAAATGTAATAAAAACAGCAAAAATTCAAAATGAGAGACAGGTGGCCAAAGAAAGCAAAACTAATCCTAAATATTTTTTTAGATATATAAATGCAAAAAAAAAAAGGACAGAGCATGTAGGACCCCTTAATAATGATAATGGGGAGGTTGTCACAGGCGATCAAGAGAAGGCGGAGCTACTGAATGGGTTCTTTAGTTCTGTATATACTAGGGAAAAAGGAGCTGACATTGGCCAGGTCAGTGCTGGTAACACATCATGTAATGTACTGAACTGGCTTAATGTAGAGATGGTACAAGGTAAGTTAAGTGATATAAATGTAAGCAAATCCCCAGGACCGGATGGACTACACCCAAGAGTTCTTAGAGAGGTAAGTTCAGTAATATCTGTACCCCTGTTCATGATATTTAGAGATTCTATGGTGTCTGGTATTGTGCCAAGGGACTGGCGCAAGGCGAATGTGGTGCCAATCTTCAAGAAGGGCTCTAGGTCTTCCCCAGGAAACTATAGACCGGTAAGTTTAACGTGCATTGTGGGTAAATTGTTTGAAGGACTTATAAGGGATTACATACAGGAATACATAGGGGATAATTGTATTATAAGTGATAGCCAGCATGGGTTTACTAAGGATAGAAGTTGTCAAACCAATCTAATTTGCTTTTATGAAGAGGTGAGTAGAAGCCTTGACAGAGGAATGGCTGTGGATATAGAGGGGGGCTGTGTATATAGAGGGGGGGCTGTGTATATAGAGGGGGGCTGTGGATATAGAGGGGGACTGTGTATATAGAGGGGGGCTCTGTATATAGAGGAATGGCTGTGGATATAGTGTTTCTGGATTTTGCCAAAGCATTTGATACTGTCCCTCACAGACGTCTGACAGGTAAGTTAAGGTCCTTGGGCTTGGAAACTTTAGTTTGTAACTGGATTGAACACTGGCTCATGGATCGTACCCAGAGAGTGGTGGTCAATGATTCGTACTCTGATTGGTCCCCGGTAATTAGTGGTGTACCCCAAGGTTCAGTACTGGGCCCGCTGTTGTTTAATTTATTTATCAATGATATAGAGGATGGTATTAACAGCTCTGTTTCTATCTTTGCAGATGACACCAAGCTTTGTAGCACGGTACAGTCTATAGAGGATGTGCATAAGTTACAGGATGACTTGGATAGACTAAGTGTCTGGGCATCCACTTGGCAAATGAGGTTCAATGTGGATAAATGTAAAGTTATGCATCTGGGTACTAATAACCTGCATGCATCGTATGTCTTAGGGGGGATTAAACTGGCAGAGTCACTGGTAGAGAAGGATCTGGGTGTACTTGTAGATCACAGACTACAGAATAGCATGCAATGTCAGGCTGCTGCTTCCAAAGCCGGCAGGATATTGTCATGTATAAAAAGAGGCATGGACTCAAGGGACAGGGACATAATACTCCCCCTTTATAAAGCATTGGTACGGCCTCACCTGGAATATGCTGTTCAGTTTTGGGCACCTGTCCATAAAAGGGACACTGCGGAGTTGGAAAGGGTGCAGAGACGCGCGACTAAACTAATATGGGGCATGGAACATCTTAGCTATGAGGAGCGATTAAAGGAGTTACAATTGTTTAGTCTTGAGAAGAGACGTTTAAGGGGGGATATGATAAACGTATATAAGTATATTAATGGCTCATACAAAAAATATGGAGAAAAACTGTTCCAGGTTAAACCCCCCCAAAGGACGAGGGGACACTCCCTCCGTCTGGAGAAGAAAAAGTTTAGTCTCAAGGGGCGACACGCCTTCTTTACCGTGAGGACTGTGAATTTATGGAACGGTCTACCTCAGGAACTGGTCACAGTAGGAACAATTAACAGCTTTAAAACAGGATTAGATACATTTATGGAACAAAATAACATTAATGCTTATGAAGAAATATAAAATCCCATCCCTTCCCCAATATCGCGCCACACCCCTACCCCTTAATTCCCTGGTTGAACTTGATGGACATATGTCTTTTTTCGACCGTACTAACTATGTAACTATGTAATCAGTACAGGATAAGTAATGTAATGTATGTACACAGTGACCTCACCAGCAGAATAGTGAGTACAGTTCTGGAGTATAATACAGGATATAACTCAGGATCAGTACAGGATAAGTAATGTAATGTATGTACACAGAGACCTCACCAGCAGAATAGTGAGTGCAGCTCAGAGTATAATACAGGATATAACTCCGGATCAGTTCAGGATAAGTAATGTAATGTATGTACACAGTGACCTCATCAGCAGAATAGTGAGTGCAGCTCAGAGTATAATACAGGAAGTAACAATATGAAATCTAGCATGTGTGTATTTTCTGCATATCTATTATAGACTCAACAAGAAGAGATACACATCTCCATCCATAAACATCTCCATCCATAGAAAAATTATTTTTTTAAATTTTATTATTAAGCTTTTTTCACAACCAAATACAAGTGTGAGTTCCACCTTAAATTGTGTTGCCCTCTCCGATAGACACAGACACCTACAGACACTCAGGATCACAGCACAACATGTTTCTGAGCTGACAGATAGATTTAGGAAGTTCTTTATATAAACAAGTATATGGGATTTCAATTCTCCGGATTCCTTCTTTATCTGTTTTGTGGGAATTCCTCGAATTCTGGGCACCTGGTGAACAGGGGTGAGTAATGGGACACGGTCTACAGAAGGAATCTGAGGAGATGTCTTAGGCTGCGTTCACATCTAGACCTTTCCCGTTCTTCTCCCGTCAAAAATAAAAATGGACTTAAAAAAAAAACGGACAATAACGGATGCAAACGGATGTAATCTGTTTGTATCTGATATTGTTCAGTTAATAAACCAAAATAATTTTGTTTTTTGTTCTGAGCATGCCCAGAAGTAAAAACGGATAAAAAAAACGGATTGAAAAAACGGATGCAAACGCATGAGCCTTTAAAGGGGTACTCCCACCCTAGACATCTTATCCCCAATCCAAAGGATAGGGGATAAGATGTCTGATCGCGGGGGTACCGCCGCTGGGGACCCCCGCATTATTGCATGCGGCACCCACCTGTTTTTTCACCAGAACCGCTGGAGGGTCTGAGTCACGACTCCGGGAACGGAAGTCCGCCCCCGTGTGACGTCATGCCCGTCCCCTCAATGCAAGTCTATGGGAGGGGGCGTGACGCCCCCTCCCATAGACTTGCAATGAGGGGACGGGTGTGACGTTACACGGGGGCGGAGTCCTGACGTCACGGACTTCCGTTCCCAGAGTCAGTTCCCTCAGCAGTTCACTACCTCAACCTGGGGACATTTTAAAGGGGTTCTCTGAGGTCATGTAAAAAATTTTTATAATAAATAAATAAAAAGCATTGATTACCACTCTGCCCCAGTTCTAAAATCACCAAAAATAATTTGTTTTGGGGGTCACAGTCCCGATCTTCCTGATTGTACATCCTAGTTGAGCAGTTGCTCAATTGTATGATTCCCACTATTCATTGGTTTGTTTCCCTCAGCTCTTTATCACAGTTCACCCACCCCATCCACAGCACTTCTGCCAGTTCCCCACCCAGAACTGCTACAGAACATGTAATTTCACAGCAGTGTATCACATCAGTGAGATTGCAGCACCTGCTGTATTCATTCCCTGTCTGCTTCTCTGACTGAGTCCCCGAAACAAGATCCAGTCAAACCTCATCAGACAGCAGGGAATGATGTGTCATCTTAGGAGAGAGAAAGGGGCCATGGAGCTACTGAAATAACACCACAATGACTGGAATATATATACTTTCTGTCATAAGAAAGGGAGGAGCTGGGGAGCTGCTGAGACAAAACCACGCTGACAATAAGAGGACTACATAACTTCCTATCAGGAGAGGAAGGAGCTGGGGAGCTGTTGATAACACCACACTGACAATGAAAGGATTACACAAGTTCCGGTCAGAAGAGAGGAAGGGGCCAGTGATCTGGAGACAACATACTACTGATAATAAGCAGACTACACAACTAACTGTAAAGAAAGAGGGAGGAGTCAGGGAGCTTCTCAGACAACACCACACTGACAATGAGAGGATTATACAACTTTCAATCAGAAAAGAGGGGGAGCTACTAATCTGGAGACAACATCCCACTGACAATGAGAAGACCATACCACATCCTGTCATTAGGGAGAAAGCATACAGGGGCTTGCCGTGACAACACAACAATGACAATGAGAGGACTATACAACTTCCTGTCAAGAGAGAGTAAGGAACCGAGTAGCTGCTAAGGTAACATCATACTGACAATGAGAGGACTATTTAACATCCTGTTAGAAGAGAAGGAGGAGCCAGGGAGCTGCTGAGACAACGTCATACTGACAATGAGAGGACTACACAACTTCCTGTCAAAGGTGAATTATGCAAAAACATTATGAAGCCAGTACAATTTGTGATAACACTATATAAGTACATTATGTGTCTTGGGGTGATAGCGGATTACCCCTTTAAGACACTGTCGGTCCTCCCTTCACGTGACACAATGCAGTAACATCTATATTTTTGTTTGCTCTTTTCCACACAGACAGGAATCAAAATGGAAATATTCAGCAATTTTTTTTAAATTAATCTCCTAAAAGATATGTCCGGGACTCAGACTGAACGTTCCTTCCATATCTCCTGACACACGACTGCTGTCTGCCCTCACCCTGGCAGGACCAGACACAGACAGCTGACCGCACACTCTGCCGCCTTCTGCCAGATTTTGCTTCCTAAAAGTTCTTCCTGAAAATGTTACTCTCGGGAGACGACTGCTGTGATCTCGGTTTTCTGTGTATCCGTCTAATGTCTGGATATTGAAAGACAAGGAAAAAGGAGAGTGAGACCTCAACCAGACACAATGGCTGCCTCATGTGTGCACAGTGTATGCCGCCACTATGACCACCGCGAATAAAGACTCTGTGTTCTGCGCAGGACTCTGCTGGCACCAATACAGGACTCAATGAGTGACATCACTAAGAGCAGGACACAATGTATCTCTTATCTACTGAAAAATGAGGAGAAAGAGAGAGGGCCACCTATCTGCCACAATGTGAGATTAATAAAACAGATGTCAGAAAGACTCCAAACGATTTCAAAACTTTAAATTCTGTGATGCATACATCCATTACTTAAAGGGGTACTCTGTCCGTAGACATCTTATCCCCTACCCAAAGGATAGAGGAGAAGATGTCTGATCATGGGGGTCCCCCCGCCTGGGACCCCCACAATCTCGGCTGCAGCACCCCAGACAGAAATTCGCTCCGTGCCGGATGACTGACGATGCGGAGGTTCGTGACATCATGGCCACGCCCCCTCAATGCAAGTCTATGAGAGGGGGCGTGATCCTGATAGAATTCAAAAGCCTTAAATCAATCTCCAGATCCCGACTTGGGCAATCCTTGAGCGCCAATGGCCTCTGGAAATGAAAAGACAGAACTCTCTTGTCAAGGAATTTCCTCGACAGAGTCCTGATCTCCCACATCCCCAGACCCCACTGACGAATAACCTTCAGAACCGGGTAGCATAAGCCAGAAGATGCCCATGTGATGCCCCCTACAGGAGGATACCCACGGAGGAGCCCTCTCTTTCCAGAGGTTTGCAATATTGGTCTTAAAGGGTACCTCTCATCAAAAAAAACTTTTGATGTATTATAGATTGATGTATGCAGAATAACTTTACAATTGCATGTTATTAAAAAATATGCTTCTTTCTATTTAATTTTCCACTTTGAAGAAATGACCACTAGGGGTCTCTCTACCAGTCCTGGCAGCAAGCATTTCAGACTCATGCTGGAGTCTTAAACACTACGAGCTGCCAGTCTGCTTTGTTCACAAATGAGAACACTCAGAGCTGCCAGCCTGCTTTGTTCACAGCCTGTTTGGCTGTGAACAAAGCAGGCTGGCAGCTCTGAGTGTTTAGGACTCCAGCATGAGTCAGAAATGCTTGCTGACAGGACTGATCGGGAAAAATACAATAGAAAGAAGCATATTTTTCATTAACATGCTATTGGAAAGTTATTCAACATTCATTAATCTAAAATATATCAAAAGTTTATATGATGAGAGGTACCCTTTAAAGGGGTACTCTGCTGCTCTGAGTTTGGGACAAACTGTTCCAACCGCTGGACCCGGTGCCGGGAGCTCGTGACATCATAGCTCTGCCCAGTCATAGCTCCGCCTCCGTCCAGTATTGTCAGAAAACCGCATGCCGATGCGAATAAAGTTTGCGCCAGAAAGTATATGGGACTTTATCGGTGGAAAGTGTTATACCTGAGGCACTTGTGAAATAGAGGGGGAGGTGAAGAAAAGACTGTTATCTGCTACTGTGAACTGCATAGAGTCAGTACCTGAAAGGGTTAACTTGGTCCGGTGCTTCCCGCGCAAGCGAGCGGTCGCAGCTCCGCCCCGTCAGTCCCCAGCGGTGACACCTCTTCAGTGCTGCGAGGAGGAACCAAAGAGCTTCCCTGTGTTGCACAGGGGAAGATATTGCCGACCGGACCAAAACATGAAGTTCCTTGGGCGCAGCCATATTAGAAGCTCTGGCTGCTGCGCTCATCTCTGTTGCTCCCTGTCAAGCACCCACTGCAGCACAGACTCTGCAAACACCAACGATTGCCAGTATCCAGTCTCCGGTGCCAGTAGCTATCAGTATTAACCCGTTAGTGCCCGCAAGTCTGGTCGCAAGACGGATTATATGCAGGTGCCTGCAAAATAGAGGAGGAGCATCCATTACAGTACCCCCATCAGTCAAGTCAAAGCCTCTGCTGCGCTACAGTAAGAATCTAAAAGTACAACGCACCTTATTTCCCTTAAAGCGACAGCGCACTCAAAATTCAACAGGATGTAAGAACCCAGCTCTCCAGATCAAGCAGGCGACAGCACCCCTTCTTCACCAGCAGCGAGGTCATCACCTGCCCCAGCAGTCAGGATCTTGTCAGCCCTTCCTGCAGTCAGCATCAACAGTCCTGGTGTTCCAGCGTCTGCACCGGTATTCAGGGGGGAACCCTGTCCTCCCTACCAACAATGGAGACTCCTTCACCCTGAAGGATTTCAAGGAGAGAATCCAGAGTTTGTTTGTCTTTTACTCTTTTCCTCCTAAAAAAAAAACAGGTGCAATTGCTCACAGGACAACTACAGGGAGCAGCGTTAGAGGAAGTCCATACCTGGCCAGCATCTGAGAAGGTGACTGTAGAGCAGATCTTTGAAGGACTGTACCAGGTATTTGAGTCATATTCTCCATCAGAGGTACATCTCCGGCTAAATGAAAGGCGACAGAAGCCAAGCGAGACCTTGAGAGCATATGCCATAGCCCTACAGAATGCCCTAGAGACTGTCCAAAAATTAAAGTTAATGGACAGATTTATTGATGGGGCTCATAATAAGTAGGACAAAGCCTAGATGAGAATGTTAGCAGTGCAAAACCCCAAATTGTCATTCCCCGCTTTCAAAAGACTGGCTATCCAAGTGATTGAGTCCGGGACTGAGTTATAGGAAGTTTGTGTGCCCCTTACACCTGTTCCAGAGCCACTAGGGGCGGTAGCCAGATCTATACCACTGTCACGATGCCGGCTGGCAGGAGGTGGATCCTCTGTGCCAGAGAGGGATAGCGAGGACCGTGCTAGTGGACCGGTTCTAAGACACTACAGGTTTTCACCAGAGCCCGCCGCAAAGCGGGATGGTCTTGCTGCGGCGGTAGTGACCAGGTCGTATCCACTAGCAACGGCTCACCTCTCTGGCTGCTGAAGATACAGAAGATAGGCGAGGTACAAGGGAGTAGGCAGTAGCAAGGTCGGACGTAGCAGAAGGTCGGGGGCAGGCGGCAAGGTTCGTAGTCTAGGGAGATAGCAAAGGTACTGGTACACAGGGTATAAACACACAAAGAACGCTTTCACTGGCACTAAGGCAACAAGATCCGGCAAGGGAGTGCAAGGGAGGAGACTAGATATAGCCAGGGAACAGGTGGGAACAAATTAAGCTAATTGGGCCAGGCACCAATCATTGGTGCACTGGCCCTTTAAGTCTCAGGGAGCTGGCGCGCGCGCGCCCTAGAGAGCGGAGCCGCGCGCGCCAGCACATGACAGCAGGGGACGGGAACGGGTAAGTGACCTGGGATGCGATTCGCGAGCGGGCGCGTCCCGCTGTGCGAATCGCATCCCCAACGGCCATGACAGAGCAGCGCTCCCGGTCAGCGGGACTGACCGGGGAGCTGCAGGGAAAGAGACGCCGTGAGCGCTCCGGGGAGGAGCGGGGACCCGGAGCGCTAGGCGTAACAGTACCCCCCCCCTTAGGTCTCCCCTTCTCTTTATCGGGTAACTGCCTCCCCTGGGATGAGGACACCGGGAAAGGATGGAGGGATTCCTCAACGGCAGGCAGAACCGCAGGAGTAGGAATGGGGAGAGAGGGCAGAGGGCGGGACCTGGCACGGGGCAGTGTGACACCAGGACGAGGGCCATGAGGGGACACAGAAGCTTGCCTGATGGAACTGGGAGGGGGGGAGGGGCATTTCCTGTGGCAGGCAGAGTCCTTAATGACCTTAGGGGGACCAGATACAGGAGGAACCACAGAGTTACGGCAAGGGTTACTGGGAACCGGTTTTAGACAGTTCTTGGAACAAGAGGACCCCCAACTCTTGATCTCCCCAGTGGACCAATCCAGGGTTGGGGAATGAAGTTGAAGCCAGGGAAGTCCAAGGAGAATTTCCGAGGTGCAATTGGGGAGGACCAAAAGTTCAATCCTCTCGTGGTGAGATCCGATGCTCATAAGAAGGGGCTCCGTGCGGAAACGTATGGTACAGTCCAACCTGGCTCCGTTGACCGCGGAAATGTGGAGTGGCTTGACAAGACGGGTCACCGGAATACGGAATTTATTCACAAAGGAGTCCCGAATAAAATTCCCAGAAGCTCCAGAGTCCAGGCAGGCCACGGCTGAGAGGGGAGAGCTGGCTGAAGTGGAAATCCGAACAGGTACCGTGAGACGTGGAGAAGCCGACTTGGCATCAAGAGACGCCACACCCACGAGAGCTGAGTGCGAGCGTGCGTTTCCCAGACGTGGAGGACGGATTGGGCAATCCACCAGAAAATGTTCAGTACTGGCACAGTACAAACAAAGATTCTCTTCCTTACGGCGATTCCTCTCTTCCAGGGTCAGGCGAGACCGATCCACTTGCATGGCCTCCTCGGCGGGAGGCCTAGGCGCAGATTGCAGTGGAGACTGTGGGAGAGGTGGCCAGAGATCTAAGTCTTTTTCCTGGCGGAGCTCTTGATGCCTCTCAGAAAAACGCATGTCAATGCGAGTGGCTAGATGAATGAGTTCATGCAGGCTAGCAGGAGTCTCTCGTGCGGCCAGAACATCTTTAATGTTGCTGGATAGGCCTTTTTTAAAGGTCGCGCAGAGAGCCTCATTATTCCAGGAAAGTTCAGAAGCAAGAGTACGGAATTGTATGGCGTACTCGCCAACGGAGGAATTACCCTGGACCAGGTTCAGCAGGGCAGTCTCAGCAGAAGAGGCTCGGGCAGGTTCCTCAAAGACACTTCGAATTTCCGAGAAGAAGGAGTGAACAGAGGCAGTGACGGGGTCATTGCGGTCCCAGAGCGGTGTGGCCCATGACAGGGCTTTTCCAGACAGAAGGCTGACTACGAAAGCCACCTTAGACCTTTCAGTAGGAAACAGGTCCGACATCATCTCCAAGTGCAGAGAACATTGCGAAAGGAAGCCACGGCAAAACTTAGAGTCCCCATTAAATTTGTCCGGCAAAGACAGGCGGAGGCTAGGAGTGGCCACTCGCTGCGGAAGGGGTGCAGGAGCTGGCGGAGGAGATGATTGCTGATGAAGTTGCGACTGAAGTTGGTGCACAATGGTGGACATTTCTGACATCTGGTGGGTTAGATGGGCGATCTGTCGGGCTTGCTGGGCGACCACCGTGGTGATATCAGAGGCAACTGGCAGGGGAACCTCAGCGGGATCCATGGCCGGATCTACTGTCACGATGCCGGCTGGCAGGAGGTGGATCCTCTGTGCCAGAGAGGGATAGCGAGGACCGTGCTAGTGGACCGGTTCTAAGACACTACAGGTTTTCACCAGAGCCCGCCGCAAAGCGGGATGGTCTTGCTGCGGCGGTAGTGACCAGGTCGTATCCACTAGCAACGGCTCACCTCTCTGGCTGCTGAAGATACAGAAGATAGGCGAGGTACAAGGGAGTAGGCAGTAGCAAGGTCGGACGTAGCAGAAGGTCGGGGGCAGGCGGCAAGGTTCGTAGTCTAGGGAGATAGCAAAGGTACTGGTACACAGGGTATAAACACACAAAGAACGCTTTCACTGGCACTAAGGCAACAAGATCCGGCAAGGGAGTGCAAGGGAGGAGACTAGATATAGCCAGGGAACAGGTGGGAACAAATTAAGCTAATTGGGCCAGGCACCAATCATTGGTGCACTGGCCCTTTAAGTCTCAGGGAGCTGGCGCGCGCGCGCCCTAGAGAGCGGAGCCGCGCGCGCCAGCACATGACAGCAGGGGACGGGAACGGGTAAGTGACCTGGGATGCGATTCGCGAGCGGGCGCGTCCCGCTGTGCGAATCGCATCCCCAACGGCCATGACAGAGCAGCGCTCCCGGTCAGCGGGACTGACCGGGGAGCTGCAGGGAAAGAGACGCCGTGAGCGCTCCGGGGAGGAGCGGGGACCCGGAGCGCTAGGCGTAACAACCACCTCCGTCACCAGCCCCCGCCCCAGTATCATCTACTTATCCAGTCACCGCAGCTTCAGATTTGCAGAGTGTTAGGCAGCAGATTGAACAACTGACCTGACCGTGAACCTCTCCTGCCTAGACAACCTGCCCCTGTTCCCCGCAATTTCAATTACCCCAATCCTTCGCCCAATAGACCCTCGGGGACTCAAATCGCCTTTTGCACTTACGGTAATGAGTCAGGACATTGGAAAATGCAGTGTCAGGATTTAAACGGATTTCCCCTGAGGTCACGGAACGGCTCTCAGGAAAACAGTAGTGTTGGGTACAAATATTCGCATTTCGAATTTTTATTGTGAATATCGCAAATTTGCGAATATATTTGCTATGTATTCGAAATTACGAATATTCACTTTTTTCCACATATGTGTATATTGGCATATGTGAATATTCGCATATTCCTTCTTTTCACTTGTGGGCCAATTAGAATGATGCAAATACACTTGTCAGAAGTTATCAACAACATCCCTAGCAACCAATAGTAAAGTTGCCCACCCCCTCACTGTTTTCTTCGTCGAATACGCGAATATGCAAATATTCGCATATGCGAATATAACGAATATGTGAAATTCGCGAATATAGGACGAATATTTGTCTATATATTCGCAAAATATCGCAAATTAGAATATGGGCAATGCCACTCATCACTAGAAAAGTCATCAGATCCAATCCCCGAACGACCGAGGCATTGATAGATACAGGGTCACAAGTGTCATTGGGATGCTAGTTTATTGTGTGAGCCTGATGATGTCAACTATAGAGTAGTTGCGGGTAATGGGCAACCAGTCCCCAGACATGGATACTGGGAGCCAACCATTCAGTTGGGAGAGAATGTAATTACCGGGCAGGGAGTGATTGTAACTAATGTGACAGATAAAGGATCTGCTGAGTTTATATTGGGGATGAACATTATGAAGAATTGTTTCACTTCAGGCCAGCGGTCGGGGAAGCACCACTTGAAAGTTTTACAGGCGGAGCAGAAGTTTGCTAAGAAGCAAGGTGAAACCTTCAGAGTACGAGTTCAAGACATTAGGTCGGTGACCTTACAACCCAAACGGAGACCGTCATCTGGTGGCGTGCACATCCTGGAGTAAAGAATAGGGACTATCAAGTCCTGCTGGAACCTATGCAATTGGAAGATCATCCTCTTGTTTAATCTGTGAGAAGCCTTGTCACTGTCACCAACGGGAGAGTCATGGTGTGGTTAGTAAACCTGTCTGACTCTGCTACTGTCTTGCCCTGCTACACTCCTGTAGCACAGCTGTACCATCTAGAATCGAAGGACATTGTGACAGAACATTTGGTGGCCCGACAGCGTGCAGCTCAAGTGGCCAAAGGATCCAATGTGAGCCCTCCAGAGCCTGGTGGGCGCAACTCCAGGTGGGAGAAGACACTACCCCAAGGAACCAAGTCAATGGAATCATCAATGTCGCCAAGAGGTACCATGAGGCTTTCAGCAAGCACCCCACAGACTTCAGGCATACTTCAATAATCCAGAACCAAATCCTCACAGGTGACAGCCCACCTATCAAGGAAAGACACTGCCCGGTCGTGCCCGGCATGTATCAGGTTGTCAAGAAGATGCTGGCCGGCATGAAAGAAGTAATCCAGGAAAGTTAGAGCCCCCTGGGCGACGCCACTTGTCCTAGTCAAGAAAAAGGACGGAACCTTCCACTTCTGTGTTGACTACAGGAAATTGAACAATGTCACACACAAGGACGCTTATCCATTGCCAAGGAGTGAGGAGTCACGCACCACCCTCAGGTTGGCTGCTTTCTTCTCCACCCATGACTTAACCAGTGGATATTGGAGATGCGGCCATGGTTCTCAACCCATACCATGACCAGTCGGGACACTTTGGAGTCCACAAGACCGAAGCCACTGTCAGGTGAAGATTCTATTGGATAGGAATGCGGAGCGACATTGAGAAATGGTGCAGTGAATGTGATGTCCATAACATCACCAAGAACGGGCGTAGGGACGTAAGAGCACCCCTCCATTCCATCCAGAGTGAAAGGTCTAACCAGTTGGCTGCGCTAGACCATGTCAAGTTGTCTCCTACCTGGTCCGGGTACACTTATGCTCTCACCATGGTGGATCACTACTCTAAATGGGTTTTCGTTGTACCCGGCCAAGACAGCGGCCCAGATGTTCTACTCCAATTGAGTGCAAACCCTTGGGTGCCAGGAGTTTGTCCTGATGGACCGTGTAACGGCCTTCGAGGCCCAACTCTTTCAAGAGCTGTGTCAATTCCATGCCTGCAAGAAACTCCAGACTACTGCTTACCACCCCCTGGGGAACAGGCTCTGTGAGCGCATCAATCAAGTCTTTATCCACATGTTGCGAGCAGCCTCTGTGTCAAGACAAGAAGAGTGGCCCCGACTGCTGCTCGAACTATTGGAGATCTATAATAACACAGTCCACTGTTTTATGGGGTACACCCCTTTCTACTTTATGATGGGGCGACATGGGTAGCTGCCTAAAGACCGAACATTTGGGCTTGAAGCCCCGTTCAACAACTCTCCGCAAGCCTCCCTGGAGTGGGTCTCTGACCACCAGAGAAGAATCCAAGAGGCCAAATAAATTGTCAGCAAGAAGATGAGCGAGGCCCAGCAGAGACAACAGGAGGATTATAACCGTCATGCCTCTGCCAAACCACTTCAATTGGACAATAAAGTCTGGCTGTGGAAGTTTCCAAGGACCCACAAGTTAAACTCTATTTGGGAGACAGAGCCAAACACGGTGACGGCTATACCCTATCCGGGCTTTGATGTATACGAAGTACAAAAGCATGGGTATGAGCCGCAAGTTGTTCACCGAAATCGAATCAAGTTGTGTCTGAAAGAACATCTACCAGTGCTCCCATCACCATCTCCTCCAGCTGTCAGACCTGCAAGAGAGTACATTCCAGGCGAGGGAATCCACCCATCCATGGATTTCCCCATGGTTTCTCCAACCCAGGAGGTCAAGTCGAGTCTTAGAGAGTCCAGAGTCATAGGAGCCTCTAGTCCAGTCTGCAGCCACAAGCAGCTACAAGTAAGCCAAAGTCTCAGTATTGTCAGTCATCAGTCAAGTCAGTCACCATTTGTCAAGTCAACGTGGCCTGCATTAAATTGACCCCATCTACTACAAGTCCCAGCAAGCCCTTAAGTTCTCTGAGTCACTGGTCAGCTCCTTGGGCCCTGGCTGAACTGTATAGACTTTACCATCTGTCTACCCTCAGTAAAGCTACTGTTATACGTAACTTGGCGTCTGAGTAATTATTGCCCCCGTGCCTAGCCCAGGATCTAGAAGTATACATTCGGGTGGTATCGAGGATAAACCACACCCTGGCATCACGAATACAAGGGGTTAATGCCATCTGCCCCTAGGGTAACAAAATCTGCCCTTTGCATCACACCCTCTACCACACAACACAACAACCCCCCCCCCCCCCCCCCAGCAGGCCATATCTCAGAAGAACAGACCAGAGGTACTCATGGTTTACCCGATAAAACGCTTTTGCCTGATCCAAGGACAGTAAGTACGCCTTCCAGTGTCCAGCCCTACCCTGCTCCAAAGCCTCCCGGACACTGAGCACAGCACTAAATGTACTGCGGCCCAAAACAGAAAAATGCTTTGCCAGAATCTTTCTGTCCGTATTGAGAAGCGCTATGGGAGATGGCTCTTTACCCTTCAACAGGATGATCAGCGCTGACCTCCTCATTGACTTCAACAGAGTGCCCGAGGATAGACACTCATTAAATACCTCAGTCAAGTGGGGAAGCAAAGTGTCCTTAAAGGTCTTATAGAACTCAGATGTTAAGCCATCTGGACCGGGTGACTTCTTGAGGGCAAGCCCATCAATAGCCATCCTGACTTCCTCTTCCCGGATCATCTCTGTCAAAATGTCAAGAGAGGGGTCTACTCCTGGTTCAGGGACGGTTTAGTCAAGAAAGATGATACCCACATACATTACTTATCCTGTACTGATCCTGAGTTATATCCTGTATTATACTCCAGAGCTGTACTCACTATTCTGCTGGTGAGGTCACTGTGTACATACATTACATTACTTATCCTGTACTGATCCTGAGTTATATCCTGTATTATACTCCAGAGCTGTACTCACTATTCTGCTGGTGAGGTCACTGTGTACATACATTACATTACTTATCCTGTACTGATCCTGAGTTATATCCTGTATTATACTCCAGAGCTGTACTCACTATTCTGCTGGTGGGGTCACTGTGTACATACATTACTTATCCTGTACTGATCCTGAGTTATATCCTGTATTATACTCCAGAGCTGTACTCACTATTCTGCTGGTGGGGTCACTGTGTACTTACATTACATTACTTATCCTGTACTGATCCTGAGTTATATCCTGTATTATACTCCAGAGCTGCACTCACTATTCTGCTGGTGAGGTCACTGTGTACATACATTACATTACTTATCCTGTACTGATCCTGAGTTATATCCTGTATTATACTCCAGAGCTGTACTCACTATTCTGCTGGTGAGGTCACTGTGTACATTACATTACATTACTTATCCTGTACTGATCCTGAGCAATATCCTGTATTATACTCCAGAGCTGCGCTCACTATTCTGCTGTTGAGATCACTGTGTACATACATCACATTACTTATCCTGCACTGATCCTGAGTTATATCCTGTATTTTACCCCAGAGCTGTACTCACTATTCTGCTGGTGAGGTCACTCTGTACATACATTACATTACTTATCCTGTACTGATCCTGAGTTATATCCTGTATTATACTCCAGAGCTGCACTCACTATTCTGCTGGTGAGGTCACTGTGTACATACATTACATTACTGATCCTGTACTGATCCTGAGTTATATCCTGTATTATACTCCAGAGCTGTACTCACTATTCTGCTGGTGAGGTCACTGTGTACATACATTACATTACTTATCCTGTACTGATCCTGAGTTTTATCCTGTATTATACTCCAGAGCTGTACTCACTATTCTGCTGGTGAGATCACTGTGTACATACATTACATTACTTATCCTGTACTTTTCCTGAATTACATTATGTATAATCTACAATTCTTCGAGCTTCAGAGCTGAAATCTTCTACCACTCCCCTGTAGATGATTTACAGATAAGCTTAATTAAAAAAAGAGACATGTGTAACTTGGAAGGGTCATTTAGTATCTATGGCTGTCTGGGCATGCTGGGAGTTGTAGTTTTGCAATAGGTGGTGGGAACCCTGGTTGATAAACATTGGTCCAGACCGTCAGTGCACAGAACATCCTCCACTCTCATTGGTTAGTAGCAGCAGGTGCATGAAGCGCGGCGGCCTCAGACATAACATCCCCCGTGTGCCGTGTTAATGGATTCATGTGACGCGTCAGCGCTAAAGGATGTTCCAGAGATTGATGATCTGTTTTCAGATTCTCCCGATCGTCTTATTTTTAACTCAACGTCCAAATTCCTTTACCAAAAAAACAGATGAAAAGTAAAGGCGGATTAGTGCGAAAAAGAAAAAAATGTTTACTCCTTGTCCTGTCTTTGTATATTTTACCCCATTGGGGGGGGGACGGGCGGTGGAAAGAATCCTGGAAATGTGGATTTTATAAGCCGGTTTGTGCATCCGAACTATGGCAGGAATGAGATGTGAGAGTGAACCTGGCGGGATGAAGAAGACGCGAGCCAGGATCCTGCAAAAATTAGGCAATGATGGGAAGTCTGACATACAGATAGCAAAGCTATCTCTCATCCGGACCGCCGGGGCTGCTGGGAAGTGATGCCGCGATTCTGGAATGTACAGGACAAGAGACCCCAGACAACACAACCGCTGCGGTGGGGACAGATTACCTTTTAAAGAAATCCCTGAAGAAGCTGCATTCAATAAACTATGGAACAATGCTGGCGCATGACGGGTATTTTTTTCATATAGTGCAGCATAGGCTATTATTAGAGAATAACGTAGAGGTTCTCGTGTATGTCTTGTGGCTACCTGTTTTACCTGATGTGGCAGGCATGAGTTTTCAGCTATACTGATTGCAATTCCATCACTAAAATGGCTTCCTAACATTGCCTACATTTCCCATGAAGCCTATGGGTTTGCAGAGAGAGGGGGTGGAGTCTGATCACCGCACCTGGTAATCTAATTAGGCTGCTGGTACTGGAGGTCACCCAGATAAACTGGTTAAAAGTGGGTTGGGGTCAGTTTACACTATGTGCAGTTTTGATACAGTTTGATTTGACCTAAAATCACAATTGGGGTGTTTTATAAAGATTTGACACGTTGATTTGACACGTTGAACTTTTACTGCATTGTTTACACATTTTTAACATGGTTTTCCAAAAATAAAGTGTTATACATAGCGATTTTCACAACTGCGGTAAAATAACACTATTTTTGATGTGATTAATGGAAAATCACAACGAGAACAGAAAAAATGCAAGCAAAACACAAGGTGTTCCCTGATCACATAGAGATAGCAGCAGTATACATATAGAGCTGGAGGGGAGGTGTATAACTACTATATATCCTGATTCCATAGAGATAACAACAGCAGTATACAGATAGAGCTGGGGGGTATATAACTACTATATATCCTGATCCCATAGAGATGGCAGCAACAGTATACAGATAGATCTGGAGGGGAGGTATATAACTACTATATATCCTGATCCCATAGAGATAGCAGCAGTATACAGATAGAACTGGAAGAGAGGTGTATACCTACTATATATCCTGATCTCATAAAACTTGCAGCAGCAGTATACAGATAGAGCTGGGAGAGGAGCTGTATAACTGCAGTATATCCTGACCCCATAGAGATAGCAGAAGCAATATACAGATACAGTGGGGATAAAAAGTTTGGGCACCCCAGGTAAAAATTTGTATTAATGTGCATAAAGAAGGCATCAAATTACAGATTAGACATTCTTATAATATGTCAACAAAAGTTAGATTTTATTTCCATCATTTACACTTTCAAAATAACAGAAAACAAAAAAATGGCGTCTGCAAATGTTTGGGCACCCTGCAGAACTTATAGCATACACTGCCCCCTTTGGCAAGTATCACAGCTTGTAAACACTTTTTGCAGCCAGCAAAGAGTCTTTATCTTTGCCCATTTTTCCTTACAAAAGTCTTCCAGTTCTTTGAGATCTCTGGGCTGTCTGTCACGCACTGCTCTTTTAAGGTCTATCCATAGATTTTCAATTATGTTGAGGTCAGGAGATTGTGAAGGTCATGGCAAAACCTTCAGTTTACGCCTCTTGATGTAATCCCCGTGGATTTCGAGGTGTGTTTAGGATCATTATCCATTTGTAGAAGCCATCCTCTCTTTAACTTCAGCTTTTTCACAGATGGCATCAAGTTAGCATCCAAAATTTGCTGAAATTTTATTGAATCCATTTTTCCTTCTACTCGTGAGATGTTCCCTGTGCCACTGGCTGCAATACAACCCCAAAGCATGATTGATCCCCCCCCCCATGCTTAACAGTTGGACAGAGGTTCTTTTCATTAAATTCTGTTCCCCTTCTTCTCCAAATGTACCTTTTTGCTCATTCTGGTCAAAAAGTTCAATTTTAACCTCATCAGTCCACAGAACTTGTTTCCAAAATGCATCAGGCTTGTCTATATGTTCATTTGCAAAGTTCAAACGAAGATTTTTGTGGTGAGGACGTAGAAGAGGTTTTCTTCTAATGACTCTTCCATGAAGACCATATTTGTACAAGTATCTCTTTATAGTGGAATAGTGTACCACAACTCCAGTGTCTGCCAGATCTTTCTGGAGGGATTGTGCAGTCAAACGTGGGTTTTGAATTGTTTTTCTCACAATCCTGCTAGCTGTTCTGTCTGATATTTTTCTTGGTCTTCCAGATCTTGCTTTAACTTCCACTGTTCCTGATGACTGCCCTTTCTTAATTACATTCGGAACAGAGGATATTGACATCTGAAAACGTTTTGCTATCTTCTGATAGCCTTCTCCAGCTTTGTGAGCGTTAACTATTTTCAGTTTCAGATATCTAGACAACTGCTTAGAAGAACCCATGGTGCTGATTATTGGGGCAAGGTCAGATGAGTCTGGGCATTTAAAACCTTTGAGATTGACATCACATGGTCTTCCCAGATGATGATTGAGAACAATCCATGACACTGGCAGGTCTCAGCTTTGCAAAGCGGGCAGTGCATGCTATAAATTCTGCAGGGTGCCTAAACTTTTGCAGACACCATTTTTTTGTTTTCTGTTATTTTGAAAGTGTAAATGATGGAAATAAAATCTAACCTTTGTTGACATATTATAAGAATGTCTAATCTGTAATTTGATGCCTTTTGGAGATTTTTCTATCTGTCCTTGGCTTCTTTATGCACATTAATACAAATTTTTACCTGGGGTCCCCAAACTTTTGATCCCAACTGTAGAGCTGGAGGGGGTTTGGGAGCTAGCAGGATTGATCCTGGTGTTATTCTATAGGTTGTTCTGTCTGATATTTTTCTTGGTCTTCCAGAAAGTCAGCTGACCCAGGACCGAGCACTTATTCTGACACAGAAAAATCATTTTCTGTAGGTCAGACCGGTGATCATATCATATGAGTTACCGTAATGATACGTATTACTGCAGCTGTGCTGGAATAAAACAGATGGTGCAGTAGGACTAGTGATGGTGAGTGTTTATTAGCAAAAAAAAAAGACAGAACTTAGAGTGCTTCTTTAGTATGTGTGGTCAGCTCCACTAGCTATTGACAGCTATTAAAGGGGTACTCCACCCCTAGACATCTTATCCCCTATCTAAAGGATAGAGGATAAGATGTCTGATCACGGAGGTTCAGCTGCTGGGGACCCCAGCGATCTCGGCTGCATCACCCCAGACATCCGTTGCACGGAGCGAACTTTGTTCCATGCCGGATGACTGGCGATGCGGGGCGGAGGCACGTGAGGTCACAGTCATGCCCCGCTCGTGACGTCACAGCCACGCCCCCTCCCATAGACTTGCATTGAGGGGGGCATGGCCGTGACATCACAAGCGTGGAGCAGCCGTGATGTCATGAGCCTCCGGCGCTGCACCCAACGCACTAAACAAACGCCGGGTGCAGCAGGGAGATCCCCCAGCAGTGGCACCCCCACGATCAGACATCTAATCCCCTATCCTTTGGATAGTGGATGAGTTGTCTAGAGGCGGAATATCCCTTTAATCCTGATTTTCCCATACACATGTAAGCTCAACTTGGCTGAGCATTCATGTGTTATCAAGCACAGGAGAGAAAACTGCTCCCAGACACCTCTATGAAAACAAAAGATTAGGGTGTTGAAACTCAATATGACGATTCTTCTCTCTACATCCGAGTTGGGAGGTCCCCCCATAATCCTTAGTAAAGAAGCCGGAAATCCTGTAGGGGGCGCTCTACTCTTCACACATACATCTATTTTAGAAAATATTTCCTTTCTGGTCCCAATATTTCTTGGAATGGAAACAGGTCAGGGCAGAAGGTGTTTATAGGAGGTCGTGAATCTTTCTGCCGTCTATGACCTTTCTGCTACATTCTACATGACTGACAAAGGGAATCCCTCCATCTTTTATGTGACATTCCCTAAGTCGAGCTGAGGAATCCCGGCGTCTTCTGCTAATCTCCCCCATAGGAAACCTCCAAGAGGTCTAAGGAAGGAACTTTTTACCTCATAAGGGGAACAGTCACAAACCAGGGAAAACACCAGTTAATCACCAGGATCTCGTAGGATCTCCACTTATTTCCCGGAAAACTCTGAAGACGTCTTCGGTATTTCATCTGAGGTAGAAAGAAACCGTAAGACATAGGAACGAGGGGTCTCAGCACCAGTTTCAAATTTGACAATAGATGTGACCTAAATTATAGTTATTGTATCCAGAAAGTCTTCACCCCAGTTCACTAAATACAATGTATCCAGAAAGTCTTCACCCCGGTCACTATATACAATGTATTTAGGTTTCCCCCAGACATGATGCTGCCCCACCATGATCACTGTAGGGATGGTATTGGGCAGGTGATGGGCAGTACCTGGTTTCCCCCAGACATTATGCTGCCCCCACCATGATCACTGTAGGGATGGTATTGGGCAGGTGATGGGCAGTACCTGGTTTCCTCCAGACATGATGCTGCCCCCACCATGATGACTGTAGGGATGGTATTGGGCAGGTGATGGGCAGTGCCTGGTTTCCCCCAGACATGATGCTGCCCCCACCATGATCACTGAAGAGATGGAATTGGGCAGCTGATGGGCAGTACCTGGTCTCCTCCAGACATGATCCTGCCCCCACCATGAACACTGTGGGGATGGTATTGGGCAGGTGATGGGCAGTGCCTGGTTTCCTCCAGACATGATGCTGCCCCCACCATGATCACTGTATGTATGGTATTGGGCAGGTGATGGGCAGTGCCTGGTTTCCCCCAGACATGATGCTGCTCCCACCATGATCACTGTAGGGATGGTATTGGGCAGGTGATGGCCAGTGCCTGGTTTCCTCCAGACATGATGCTGCCAGCCGTTGGCTGTACGGGCATGCTGGGAGTTGTAGTTTTGCAACATCTGGAGGTCCGCAGGTTGAAGACCACTGGTAGAGGAAGTTGTACTCACCTGTCCTTGCCGCTCCGGACAGTCGCCGCTCATCACCACTGCCCTGGTTGTCGCCCTCCATCGCTGTCGTCGCATCCCCGGGGTGTCCCCGATGCTCCGGCAAGGCCTCTGCTTCCCCGGCATCTTCGCTCTCCGTCGATGGAGAGCGCCGACGATGCAGGGGATCCCGAAGAGGACGCGTCGGAGCCCCGGAGACAGGTAAGTGATCATCACCGGAGTACACGGGGCACCGTAAACAGCTATCCGGCTGCAGCTGAAGCAGTCTGCGCTGCCGGATAGCTGTTTATGCGATGGCCCCGACATACAAAAGCATCGTATGTTGATGCTGCCTTCAACATGCGATGGCCTCTGATAGTATGTCGGGGACATCGTAGGTCGGGGGGTCACTGTACCTGGTTTCCCCAGGCATGATGCTGCCACAAACATGATCACTGTAGGGATCGCATTGGGCAGGTGATGGGCAGTGCCTGGTTTCTCCCAGATATGATGCTGCCCCCACCACGATCACTATAGGGATGGTATTGGGCAGGTGATGGGCAGTGCCTGGTTTCCTCCAGACATGATGCTGCCCCCACGATGATCACTGTAGGGATGGTATTGGGCAGGTGATGGGCAGTGCCTGGTCTCCTCCAGACATGATGCTGCCCCCACCATGATCACTGTAGAGATGGTATTGGGCAGGTGATGGGCAGTGCCTGGTTTCCCCCAGACATGATGCTGCCCCCACCATGATCACTGTAGGGATGGTATTGGGGAGGTGATGGGCAGTGCCTAGTTTCCTCCAGACATGATGCCGCCCCCACCATACTTCACTGTAGGGATGGTATTGGGCAGATGATGGGCAGTACCTGGTTTCCTCCAGACATGATGCTGCTCCCACCATGATCACTGTAGGGATGGTATTGGGCAGGTGATGGGCAGTGCCTGGTTTCCCCCAGACATGATGCTGTCCCCACCATGATCACTGTAGGGATGGTATTGGGCAGGTGATGGGCAGTGCCTGGTTTCCTCCAGACATGATGCTGCCCCCACCATGATCACTGTAGGGATGGTATTGGGCAGGTGATGGGCAGTACCTGGTTTGCCCCAGACATGATGCTGCCCCCACCATGATCACTGTAGGGATGGTATTGGGCAGGTCATGGGCAGTGCCTGGTTTCCTCCAGAAATGAGGCTTTGAATTGAGGCCAGAAACTTAGTTTCATCAGTCCAGAGAATCTTGTTCCCCACAGCCTTATCCTTTAGATCATTTTTTGTAATGTTCAGGCATCTTTCCTGTGTTGTTACTGAGGAGGCTTCTTTTTCTCCCAGACTGTGGAAGCAGCAGTAATGGTTCTGGACCTTCTGGATGTTTCTCTCATCTGCACACGGGATCAGTGGAGCTCAGCCAAAGTGACCATTGGGTTCTTGTTCTCCTCTCCTACCAAGACCCCTCTCCCCTGATTACTTGGCTTGGTGGGGCGGAAGCTCTAGGAGGAGTCCTGGTTGTTCCTTCTTTTTCCATGTAAGAATTATGGAAGCCACTGAGCTCCTGGGAACTTTCAGTGCAGCAGAAATGTTTTTGTCCCTTTCTCCGGATGTGTTCCTCCACACAATCCTGTCTCTGAGCTCTACAGGCAGTCCTTTCCTCTTCATGGCTTGGTGTTTGCTCTGATATACATTTTTAGCTGTGAGACCTTATATAGACAGGGCTGTGTCTGAGCTATATAGGCAGTTCTTTCCGCCTCACAGTGTTTACTCTGATATACATTGTTGTGAGACCTTATATAGACAGGGCTGTGTCTTGTCCAATCAGAATTTACCCCAGGTGACTCAAGTCAGGGTGGAGAAACATCTCAGAGATGATAAACAGATATGGGAGGATCCAGAGAGAAATGTCAAGTGTCAAAGCAAAGGGTCTGAATACTTATGTCCATACCAAATGATAGGTTTTTACTTTTTAATAAATTTGCAAAAAAACTTTAAATTCTGTTATCACGTTGTCATTATGGGGATTCAAGGTTGAATGATGGGAAAGCACGAGGAGCAACAGGACAAAATGTGAGGAAAATGACGGGTTCTGAAGACTTTCCGAATGCATTTGTAATGGCCCTGCCAGGTTGAGTCCCTCATTGTCTTATGGGCTCTCCTGCAGCGACTCCCCCATAGTAGTAAGTCTAATG
Source organism: Hyla sarda (assembly GCF_029499605.1). Taxonomy (NCBI): domain Eukaryota; kingdom Metazoa; phylum Chordata; class Amphibia; order Anura; family Hylidae; genus Hyla; species Hyla sarda. The sequence goes on from NC_079192.1 coordinate 414,897,351, forward strand.
TTATGTATAGTGTTGTAAATATAGTGCATAATGTTATGTGTTAGGTATATAAAGTATAAAGGACTTTTAAGGACCTTTGGAGGAATCACCTGTTATGTTCACATGATGTGTTATGTTACCCAGAGAGCACCAGTTGACCACCTGACCTGCAGCTTGACCTATGGGCTTCTGACTCAGCCCCCCTTTATAAGAGGCCATTACAATCGCTCTTTCAGCTGAGGAACAGCAAAGCACAGACATCACAAATCCTGTGTCCAGTACACCTAGAGGCCATAAAGCCAGCACACCAGCCACATAGTCAGTAAGTCAACTCATCTATGTCTGCTGTCTCTACCAAACTCAAGTCACTAGTCAAGTCAATTATAGTCAGAGTGGCTGTATTGAAGTCTGACCCAAAAGTACTGCAAGTCCCAGCAAGCTGCAAGGCCTTTTCCGTGTTACTGGTTTCTCTCTGGAATTCTGGCCTAGCTGTAAAGACTTTAACAACTTTCTAACCTCAGTAAAGCTACCGTTAACCCTTACCTGGTCTTGGATTAATATTGCCCTGCCTAACCTTGGGAGAGCAGTGCTACCGTTTGGGTGGTTACCGGAAAAACCCCTCTGGTGTCAAGAACATAAGGGGTTAATAACACCTTGCCCCTGGGCTATACCCTCTGCCCCATCCACCTACACCCTTCACACCCCGTGGTTACACCACAACTTTGGCATCACCACACATTGTATATGTCTCATCATTTTCTCCATGTCTTTTACATTTGGGCCATTCACTTAACACACGATCCGATAACAGAAAGCGTGCGCTGCGTTTTCCTTTACACCTCCAGACCCGACGTGACTGCTTCATTATTCACTTCAATAAAAATTCCGAAAATCACAACAGGATGTTCCTTGGCGGCTTGGGTTGCTGCACAGTTTACAAGTTGTCGCTCCTACACAAAAATTCCACTTCCACGGTGTTGATAAGTTTTTGTCTCATAAATAATCATAAGAAGATCAGGAAATCACAACGGAGATTAACAGTGTAAGCTGGACAGAGGTGAGGATGATGAGGCTCAGACACCAAGGGGCAGGCCGAGACTAAACGTTTGTATGGGAGGCAAACTGCCCTTCATAAGTAGTAGTCACCATGAATCGACACTTTCCAACTTTCCAGAAGGCTTTTTTGTTCTTGTATATATGTTTATGCTATTATGTTCCACTTGTACAGTGGTCCCTCAACATACGCTGGTAATCCGTTCCAAATGGACCATCGTTTGTTGAAACCATCGTATGTTGAGGGATCCGTGCAATGTAAAGTATAGGACAGTGGTATTGGAAGTTGTACTCACCTGTCCCGGCCGCTCCAGACTGTCACTGCTGCCCTGGATGTCGCCTTCCATCACTTTCGCCGCGTCCCCGAGGTGTCCCCGACTCTCTGGCAAGGCCTCTGCTTCCCTGGCATCCTCGCTCTCCATCACCGCCATCACGTCGTTACGCACGCCACTCCTATTGGATGACGGGACGGCGTGCGCAGCGACGTGATGACGATGATGGAGAGCGCCGACGATGCAGGGATCCCGAAGAGGACGCGCCGGAGCCCCGAGGACAGGTAAGTGATCATCAGCGGACCACACGGGGCACCGTAAACGGCTATCCGGCGGCAGCTGAAGCAGTCTGTGCTGCCGGACAGCTGTTTATGCGATGGCCCCAACATACAAAAGCATCGTATGTTGATGCTGCCTTCAACATGTGATGGCCTCTGAGAGTGATCGTATGTTGAAATGATCGTATGTCGGGGCCATCGTAGGTCGAGGGGGTCACTGTATATTATGTTGAGGTCCATTGGCATTGCTATATTAGATTACTGTGACTGGTGGCTGGAGTGGAGGTCTGTTAGGCTGGCAGCCACAGTTTAGGGGTCTGAGGGACGTCAAAAGTGTTATGTGATTAAGACACGCTCTTAGACTTACATGGCGAGTTTGTCTCGATCATGTGACACTTAGCTGGAAGCGACGGTGCTAAGTGCAAACTTCTCCTGGCTCGTTCTGCTGATCGGCAGAGGTCTGAACACTCAGACCCTTGCCAATCCAAACTTATGACACTTCGATTAGCTTCGTTGGTATCTGTTGTGACGCATTTCATCCAAATCCGTTATCAGCGTCTGTAACAGAGGTGCAACCGAAATCCATAATGGTGATGTGAACAGTCAGAGGGAAATAAGGCTGAACAAGGGTCCCTCTGCATACACTAATCTCTTCAGTAACCTGAAGAGTACATCCTCAAAAGTTTCTGCATAGGTCCCTCCAGGTATCGAGCCGCGAGCCAAAGTTTGTGAGTAATCAGCCTACAGCATTACGCTCATCATCCATGTGGGTACCACATAAATACCCCCCCTTTTGTGGTAGGTGAGAATGGTGGCATGTATAAGTGCTACTATCCTGAGGCTAGAAGGGTCTGGTCTTAGAGAAGGGGAGCGCGCAATGTGCTGTGTGCGGAATAGATGCATCGTTGTCCTGTGGATACTTAAAGGGGTACTCTGCCCATAGGCATCTTATTTCCTATGGATCCTAAGGATAGGGAATAAGATGTCTGATCATGGGGTGGGACCCCCCGCAACCTCCGGTCTGGCATGCCGGCTCCTGGAGGCTGTATTTGAGACGTCATGCCACACCCCCTCCATTCATGTCTATGCAAGGGGGCTGTGCCATCACGCCCCCCTCCCATAGATGTTAATAGTGGGAGCTTGGCATGACGTTTAAAATATTTTGACCGCCGGGTTTCTGGCCAGGAGATCGAGGGAGTCCCAGCAGCCTGACCCCTCGCGATCAGACATCTTAGGATAGGCGATCATATGTCTAGGGGGGGAGTACCCCTTTAAGTCTGGGGCTGCAGGATGAAGTCATCTGTAGGGGATGGTGGTGGTTGAACCCAACCTCTGGTGAGGATGTAGTCAAGTTCTGTTGCATCCGCTATAACTTCAGACTCTCGGTAAACTTTTCATTCTTAGTGTTTTTCACTCTTAAAGGTCACGTCCAGCGATTCTGTGACAACCGAGTGAATGTAATAATAAAGGCGTTAAAGGTAACGAGACGGGCGGGTGACAAACTGCAGCCAAAGCAGCCGGACCACCAAAGAGCAGCAACAAGATAAAGAATTGTCATTACATTTGTCATAACAATCCGGTTCACGGCCCCGGAGAGAATTCTTCTAGGAAAGCGCTGGAGGTATCGGATATCCTCCGCCTGCGAGTAATCCGACTGACGGACTTCCAGATGTGTGGTGGGTGGGACCCAGGAACCAACCCCTGTCATTAAAAAAACAGGGGAGAATTAACAATTTCTCTATTTATTCCCCCCAAAAAAGTCACAACTGATTAGAGTAAGGGAAGAGTGAGGAGCGCTGATGTAACGCACATGACAGCTCCGCTGAGCTGGACTGACGCTCCCTTTCCACAGTCATAACACATCGGATCACGTTACATCAACATGGCTCGACTCTCAGGAGGGGGCGCTTATTAAAGGGGTACTCCGGTGGAAAAGGTTTATTTTATTTTTTTTTTAATCCACTGGTGCCAGAAAGTTAAACAGATTTTTAAATTACTTCTATTAAAAATTCTTAATCCTTCCAGTACTTATTAGCTGCTGAATACTACAGAGGAAATTCTTTTCTTTTTGGAACACAGTGCTCTCTGCTGACATCATGACCACAGTGCTCTCTGCTTACACCTCTGTCCATTTTAGGAATTGTCCAGAGCAGCATATGTTTGCTATGGGGATTTTCTCCTACTCTGGACAGTTCTTAAAATGGACAGAGATGTCAGCAGAGAGCACTGTGCTCGTGATGTCAGCAGAGAGCTCTGTGTTCCAAAAAGAAAATCATTTCCTCTGTAGTATTCAGCAACTAATAAGTACCGTAAGGCTAAAGATTTTTTCATAAAAATAATTTTAATTTACAAATCTGTTTAATATTCTGGCATCAGTCCATTAAAAAAAAAAAAAGTTTTCCACCGGAATACCCCTTTAAGAGGCGGATGCCTTCATAAATCTAAATCAGAGGCTGAAAAACGACATTATGTCTTCACCATGCTATACACAGAAGCGCTGCTCACTAGGGCACAGTAAGGTTGAGGCTAAGGCTGCAGTTCTGTTCTTGTTTTACACAGCTAGGATCCAGCTCACCGGCATTGGCATTTATGGGAGTCTACAGTAGTCTAAATCCGCCATCAGTCTTTTCAAGTTTCAGCCGTTTCTCTCCAATGCTTTACACTGCAGCTTTTCTCCAATAGGACACAGTTATGATCAGTGACTCTTCCTTAGCCGCATTGTCTATTTAAGTCTACAGTAGCCTGATATTCCCTTCTGGTCTCATCAGGCTCCAGCTTTGACTCTCACCGGGGGATTCAGGGGTCCGGAGTATTTTTTTCCGTAACTTTGATAACATTTCTTACCGTAGCTGAAGAGTACACACCCGGCCGTGTTGAGCAGAGGTGTAGTGCTGTCACCGTGTATCAGACACAGAGCAGCTGCCGCTCTCCAGATTGGATTTTAGACATTTTCCCTGGAACATGATACAATTATTCCATATATATCCAGGATGGAAAGTTTTTGTTCCATAGAAACTTCTTGAAAAGAAAGAACAGAACTAGTGTGAGCATATTATCATAGAAGAAACAGACTGAACATACAAGGGGGCGCTATTTCTATTATTATATAAGAAACCGCTTTCCACACTACATCTACAACACATATAGAAAGTCTTCACCCCCGGTCACTATATACAATGTATCCAGAAAGTCTTCACCCCCGGTCACTATATATAATGTATCCAGAAAGTCTTCAGCCCCGATCACTATACACAATGTATCCAGAAAGTCTTCACCCCCGGTCACTAAATACAATGTATCCAGAAAGTCTTCACCCCCGGTCACTATATATAATGTATCCAGAAAGTCTTCACCCCCGGTCACTATATACAATGTATCCAGAAAGTCTTCACCCCCGGTCACTATATATAATGTATCCAGAAAGTCTTCAGCCCCCATCACTATACACAATGTATCCAGAAAGTCTTCATCCTCCAGTCACTATATACAATGTATCCAGAAAGTCTTCACCCTCCAGTCACTATATACAATGTATCCAGAAAGTCTTCCCCCCCCCCCCCCGGTCACTATATACAATGTATCCAGAAAGTCTTCACCCTCCATACACTATATACAATGAATCCAGAAAGTCTTCAGCCCCAGTCACTTCTTTTTACATCTTGTTCAGTTGCTCCTTGTGTTTCCCCATCATTCTGCCCTCAATATTGGGCAGGTGATGGGCAGTGCCTGGTTTCCTACAGACATGATGCTGCCCCCACCATGATCACTGTTGGGATGGTATTGGGTGGGTGATGGGCAGTGCCTGGTTACCTACAGACATGATGCTGCCCCCACCATGATCACTGTAGGGATGGTATTGGGCAGGTGATGGGCAGTACTTGGTTTCCTCCAGACATGATGCTGCCCCCACCATGATCACTGTAGGGATGGTATTGGGCAGGTGATGGGCAGTGCCTGGTTTCCCCCAGACATGATGCTGCCCCCACCATGATCACTGTAGGGATGGTATTGGGCAGGTGATGGGTAGTGCCTGGTTTCCCCAGACATGATGCTGCCCCCACCATGATCACTGTAGGGATGGTATTGGGCAGGTGATGGGCAGTACCTGGTTTCCCCCAGACATGATGCTGCCCCCACCATGATCACTGTAGGGATGGTATTGGACAGGTGATGGTCAGTGCCTGGTTTCCTCTATACAAGATGCTGCCCCCACCATGATCACTGTAGGGATGGTATTGGGCAGGTGATGGGCAGTGCCTGGTTTCCTCCAGACATGATGCTGCCCCCACCATGATCACTGTAGAGATGGTATTGGGCAGGTGATGGGCAGTGCCTGGTTTCCTCCAGACATGATGCTGCCCCCACCATGATCACTGTAGGGATGGTATTGGACAGGTGATGGTCAGTGCCTGGTTTCCTCTATACATGATGCTGCCCCCACCATGATCACTGTAGGGATGGTATTGGGCAGGTGATGGGCAGTGCCTGGTTTCCTACAGACATGATGCTGCCCCCACCATGATCACTGTAGGGATGGTATTGGGCAGATGATAGGCAGCTATTGTTACTGTTGTTATTACTGAGTAGAGCCTTCTTTCTGCCTACTCGATCTCAAAGCCCAGATTGTGGAGGCTGCAGTGATGGTTCTGGACCTTTTGGAAGTTTCTCCCATCTGCACACAGGATCAGTGGGGCTCAGCCAAAGTGACCATTGGTTTCTCGGTCTCCTCTCTTACCAAGACCCTTCTCCCTCCATTACTTAGTTTGGCAGCTCTAGGAGGAGTCCTGGTTGTTCCTTCTTCTTCCATGTAAGAATTATGGAGGCCACTGAGCTCTTGGGAACAATCAGTGCAACAGAAAGGATTGTGTCCCCCTTCTCCAGATTTGTTGTTCCACACAATCCTGTCTCTGAGCTCTACAGGCAGTCCTTTCCACCTCATGGCTTGGTTTTTGCTCTGATATACATTGTAAGCCGTGAGACCTTATATAGACAGGGCTGTGTTTTTCCAAATCCTGTTCAATCAGCTGAATATACCACAAGTGACTCCAATCTAGGTGGAGAAACATCTTTCAAGGGGTACTCCGCCCCAAGAAATCTTATCTCCTATCCTTTGGATAGGGGATAAGATGTCTGATCGTGGGGGATCCAGCTGCTGGAACCCCTGCAATCTCTGGGCCGACACCCTGGTGTTCTGAATATTTATGTTCAGAATGCTGGCTTCGGGCTTCCGTGTTTGTGACGTCACGCCACACCCCCACATTCATGTCTATGGCAAAGGCCTTGATGGTTGTGGAGCAGAAGTACACAGCCGTTTCGCCCCCTCCCATAGACATGAATGAAGGGGGCATGATGTCACGAACACAGAAGCTCGAAGCTGGCATTCTGAACATAAATGTTCAGAACGTTGGGGGTCCCAGAAGCCTTTGGATAGGAGATAAGATGTCTAGGGGTGGAGAAGCCCTTTAAGATAACCAAGAGAAATGGGAGGAGCAAGAGCTAAATTTAACGTGTCAAAACTAGGTCTGAATACTTATGTCCTTGCAAAATTTTAGGTTTCCATTCTTAGTAAATTTGCAAACAAATTCGAAAATTCAGTTTTTACTTTGTCACTATGTAGTATCGAGAGAAGAATGATGGAGAACACAAGAAGCAACATATTAAAATGTGAGAAAAGAGAAAAGATCTGAAGACTTTTCGTATTCATTGTATATGAAGCCATTTCAGGACATTTGCTACTTGTTGTTTGTTGTTTATAATCTTCTGTTCTTAATATATTAGGCCTTGGCGTTCTGCTGAGCATGTGCTGACACACAGCAACCAATCTGAACAACAGAAGAAGCAGTGTAAGTATTAGCAGAGTCACTGATCAGTCACTACACTGTGGACAACCTGTTCGCTGCGGCCCTCTGAGACATTAGGGCTCAATTGTATAAAGCAAGTCGTTGTCCCGTAGAGGGGGACTCCACTTGTGGCCGGTAGGACAGGGCGATGGCCTGCAGCCTCTTCTGAGCATATCCTTGGGATTCCCACCAGACCGTGGCTGTGTTTGTTGCTCTTTCCAGCCCCGCGTACCATCATGGCATTGGATGGGCTTCAAATCCAGTCTCTCACCGTCGTCTTCCTGGCAAAGCCTCCCGTTACATACTGATCCGTGGTTGCGAAGTCCGGCTAGACCTGACACATGTTACCAGGAATGTCTGCTCTTCATGGAGGAGGACTTGGGTCTCAGTCAGGGATTCCTCTAAGCTTCGTGCGGATTACGCTGTATACTTCTCCGGTCTATGCCATGAAATCCCAATTTTTTGCGCATTGTTTTGTACTATTGGCACCGACTGACTGTTTCTGCAATGCCCCATGTTCTCTACATCAGTGATGGGTTCCAGAAGCAGTTATTTATGAAATATTATATAGTAAAGTTTTTTCCTATTGCATAGATGTGTATGAGGTACTGTGTGTATTGCACCACAATTATTGCAAACACTGAGTTGACAAAATGTAAATGGTTAAAATCTGCATTTACTGTACCCAGATGAAAGATTCTTTGGTCACATGATCCTCTCAACCAACGGTTGAAGGAAATGTCCCTAGTCCATCCTCCCTATCCCAGGACAAGGGTTGGACCCAAACCAGTTACTGTAGAACCAGTTGTGGTCCGACTCTACCCAGTGTAACATTTCTCTCAGCTCTGCACCTACTTTGAAGGTAAGTACATCTAGTCTGCCTTTTGCCAGAGTAAGATCTCAGGTTTGCTGCTGCTAGGCATACCTACACCTAGGTCACATGTCTTCTACCTAGGTACAATCCTGTCTAAAATCAAATCACTGTTCCTGTCCATGCTGTGAGGATATTGTGCAAGTTCTTTATTTTCAAGACAGAGTTTATGGTCTATGCCAGAGAGAAGAAGGCTGAACAAGGGTCTTTCTGCAATACACTAATCTCTTTGTTGGTCTCTGGTCAGAGTTAGTTCAGCTTGGCTTCCATATCAAGAAAGGTTTCCCTGCCACATCCTTCCAGGCAACGTGTTGCAGACCAGAGTTGTGTGAGTATTAAAAAGTCTACATATTGCATCACAGTAAGCCACATTGTGAAGATCCTTATCAATAGTTTCAGGAACTTTGGGCTGAGAACATATTCACCTGCTAACTTTCACATCTGCATTAGTTCTTACAAGTAAACGTGCTAAAAAGCACCTCACAGATTAGTGCCGGAAGCAACATTTAAAGGGACATTGACCAAATATCCATTCACCTGCCTTATGAAGCTGTAATTTCCCAAGCTGTGTCAAAGTAACTGTGTTATATTAAATCTGCACAAGAAGTTCAGCACAGTTGTTAAAGTTAAATGGACACTCTCATTAAAACTAATTTTTGCTATTGCACTTCTTATGGTAAATAAAAAATCTTTCTAATATACTTTGTTTAAAAAAAAAAAATGTTTTCTATGTTTTATTTGTGTATAAAAAAAAAAGCTGCCACTAGGTGTCTCTCTACTTGCTCAGAGCACAATTTCCCCCATCTTTTGCACAGACTTTGGACTCCAGCTGGCATGGCAGAAGTCCAAAATCAGGAAATGCTGAGGGGTGTGTGCAGATTTATCCAATAATAGCTCAGTTGTAGGCTGGTCAGAGGTCATGACCTCACTTAGAATGCGTGGTCAGAGCTCAGAGACGATGTAGCCATGCCTCCTGAGACAACAGAGGAAGATGCTTTGTTTAGGGAGAGAGGGAGGAGCTGGGGAGTGGCTGAGAAAACACTACACTGACAATGAAATGGCTACACAACTTCCTGTCAGGAGAAAGGGAGGATTTGGGGAGCTGCTGATACAACAATACACTGACAATGAGAGGACTACACAATTTCCGGGCAGGAGAGAGGGAGGAGCTGGGAGCCGATGAGACACCATAGTGACATTTAGAGAACTACACAACTTCCTGTCAGTGGTGAATCAAGCAAAAACCATATTGAAGCCAGTACAATCTGTAATAACACTACAGGTGAAACTTGAAAAATTTGAATATCGTGCAAAGTTAATTTATTTCAGTAATGCAACTTAAAAGGTGAAACTAATATATGAGACTCATTACATGCAAAGCAAGATAGTTCAACACATGATTTGTCATAAATGTGATGATTATGGCTTACAGCTCATGAAAACCCCCAAATCATCACCCCCCCATTACTATGATTTAAGGGCCATGCATCTGCTGGTGTTGGTCACTGTGCTTCCTTAAGTCCAGGGTCAACGCATCCGTCTACCAGGAGATTTTGGAGCACTTCTTGCTTCCTTTCCTTTTAAGTTGCATTATAAAATACACAGCTCAAAAACATAAAGGGAACACTGAAACAACACAACGTAACTCCAAGTCACTGACACTTCTGTGAAATCCCACTGTCCACTCAGGAAGAACACTGATTGACAATCAATTTCACATGGAACAGACAACACGTGGAAATTATAGACAATTAGCAAGACACACCCCAATAAAGGAGTGGTTCTGCCACAGACCACTTCTCAGTTCCTATGCATCCTGGCTGATGTTTTGGTCACTTTTGAATGCTGGTGGTGCTTTCACACTAGTGGTAGCATGAGATGGAGTCTACAACCCATACAAGTGGCTCAGGTAGTGCAGCTCATGCAGGATGGCACATCAATGCGAGCTGTGGCAAGAAGGTTTGCTGTGTCTGTCAGCGTAGTGTCCATAGCATGGAGGCGCTACCAGGATACAGGCCAGTACATCAGGAGAAGTAGAGGAGGCCATTGGAGGGCAACAACCCAGCAGCAGGACCGCTACCTCCGCCTTTGTGCAAGGAGGAGCAGGAGGAGCACTGCCAGAGCCCTGCAAAAATGACCTCCAACAAATGTGCATGTGTCCACTCAAACAGTCAACAGACTCCATGAAGGTGGTATGAGGGCCCGACGTCCACAGGTGGGGGATGTGCTTACAGCCCAACACCGTGCAGAACATTTGGCATTTGCCAGAGAACACCAAGATTGGCAAATTCTCCACTGGTGACCTGTGTTCTTCACAGAAGAAAGCAGGTTCACACTGAGCACATGTGACAGATGTGACAGAGTCTGGAGACGCTGTGGAGAACGTTCTGCTGCCTACAACATCCTCCAGCATGACCGGTCTGGTGGTGGGTCAGTAATGGTGTGGGGTGGCATTTCTTTGGGGGGGCCGCACAGTCCTCAATGTGTTTGCCAGAGGTAGCCTGACTGCCATTAGGTACCGAGATGAGATCCTCAGACCCCTTGTGAGACCATATGCTGGTGCGGTTGGCCCTAAATTCCTCCTTATGCAAGACAATCCTAGACCTCATGTGGCTGGAGTGTGTCAGCAGTTCCTACAAGAGGAAGGCATTGATGCTATGGACTGGCCCGCCTGTTCTCCAGACCTGAATCCGATTGAGCACATTTGGGACGTCTCGCTCCATCCACCACAGACTGTCCAGGAGTTGGCGGATGCTTTAGTCCAGGTCTGGGAGGACATCCCTCAGGAGACCATCCTCCACCTCATCAGGAGCATGCCCAGGCGTTGTAGGGAGGTCATACGGGCACGTGGAGGCCACACACACACTACTGAGCCTCATTGGGACTTGTATTAAGGACATTACATAAAGTTGGATCAGCCTGTAGTGGGGTTTTCTCACTGTGATTTTGAGTGTGACTCCATATCCAGACCTCCAGGGGTTGATACATTTGATTTCCATTGATAATTTTTGTGCGATTTTGTTGTCAGCGCATTCAACTATGTAAAGACGAAAGTATTTCATATGATTAGTTCATTCATTCAGATCTAGGATGTGTTATCTTAGTGTTCCCTTTATTTTTTTGAGCAGTGTACAATGGACTTTTGCACGATATTCTAATAGTAAGTTATATATCACTTGGGGTGATAAACCTTTTCCTTTTACCATGGGAGCCTCAACCTTTGTACATTGAACACCTTCAACACTGTTAAGATATATTATCTCCAAAACATGACACATATGATACCATAGATTCTGGGCTGGACAGACTATATAAACATCTGGCAACCTGCGAGCCCAAGTTCGGGGGCTCATGAGAAAAGGCAAAGTGTTCTCGAATGCAATGTGTTAAAGGGGTATTCCAGGTTAAAACTTTTTTTATATATCAACTGGCTCCAGAAAGTTAAACAGATTTGTAAATTACTTCTATAAAAAAAAAATCTTAATCCTTCTAGTACTTATGAGCTGCTGAAGTTGAGTTGTTCTTTTCTGTCTGGCAACAGTGCTCTCTGCTGACATCTCTGCTTGTCTGGGGAACTGCCCAGAGTAGAAGACGTTTGCTATGGGGATTTGCTTCTACTCTGGACAGTTCCCGAGACAGTTGTCATCAGAGAGAATTTAGACAGAAAAGGACAACTCAACTTCAGCAGCTCATAAGTACTGAAAGGATTAAGATTTTATAATAGAAGTCATTTACAAATCTATTTAACTTTCTGGAGCCAGTTGATATATAAAAAAAAAGTTTTTCCTGGATAACCCCTTTAATCCTATTAGAAGTGCACATGTCTATGGTGAGGTTGAGGAGGACATGACCTTGACCTCCCGTGTATCCTGCGGAAATGGCAGCAGACCTTCCCTGCACGTGTGCTCAGCCTGTTTGTGGTTTTCATATAAAAAATGATTGTCTTGTATTAATATTGTAGTAGGGTGTTATTATGGGTGGCTAAGCTTCTTATGAAAATGTTAATATTATGGGGCTCTTATCCAAGCGTCATTACATGGAGCCAATTGGGAAAGTGAAAGCCTGATTTTCACCATGACTGCAGAGACTTATGACCCATTGATCCCCCTAAATTCGCAACCCCCCCCCCCTTCTAAATAAATACAAAGACAACAATTTTAACTTTTTTACATGGGTGAAGTTGGCCACAGCTACATTTTCATAAATAACAATATTAAAGGGGTACTCCGATGGAAAACATTTTTTTTAAATCAACTGGTGCCAGAAAGTTAAACAGACTTGCAAATTACTTCTAAAAAAAAAAAAAAAAAATCTTTACCCTTCCAGTACTTTTTAGCAGCTGTATGCTACAGAGGAGATTCTTTCCTTTTTGAATTTCTTTTTTTGTCTTGTCCACAGTGCTCTCTGCTGACACCTCTGTCTGTGTCAGGAACTGTCCAGAGCAGAATAGGTTTGCTATGGGGGATTTTCTCCTGCTCTGGACAGTTCCTGATATGGGCATCAGGTGTCAGCAGAGAGCACTGTGGACAAGACAAAAAAAAAGAATTTAAAAAAGAAAAGAATTTCCTCTGTAGCATACAGCTGCTATAAAGTACTAGAAGGGAAAAGATTTTTTTTAATAGAAGTCATTTACAAATCTGTTTAACTTTCTGGCACCAGTTGATTTAAAAAAAAAAAAAAAATTAAATGTTTTCCACCGAAGTACCCCTTTCTTGTGCTGCCAACTAGGCCCCCATGAAGGAATCCAAATAGTCCACACAACATCAAACCTGGCGAAGCTTCAGTTTTGGTCAACATTGACTCGACACCAGTGGCTTCAAACTGTGGGTCTCCCAATGTTGCAAAACTTCAACTCCCAGCATGCCCAGACAGCCAACGGCTGTCTGGGCATGCTGGGAGTTGAAGTTTTGCATCATTGGGAGGGCCACAGTTTGAGACTAGTGTTGAGCGGCATAGGCCATATTCGAATTCGCGATATTTCGTGAATATATGGATGAATATTCCTCATATATTCGCTAAATTCGCATATTTGTAATATACGCGTTTTATTTTCGCATATGCGAAAAGTCGCGTATGCGAAAATTTGCATATTCGAAAATTAGCATAATATAAACTAGCGTAAGCAAAAAATTCGAAAATTCGTACGCCAGTCTCACACAGTAGTATTAGAGCCTTCTTTACACCACACAAGCTGGAAGCAGAGAGGGATGATCACTGTGATGTGTACTGTGGAAAAAAAAATAAAAAAAAAAAATAAATAAATAAAAAAAAAAAAAAAAATATATATATATATATATATATATATATATTCGTAATTACGAATATATAGTGCTATATTCGCGAATATGCGATATTCGCGAATAAAATTCGCATTGCGAATATTCGCAAGCAACACTATTTGAGACCACTGATGTAAACTGTAGATTTATCATCTTTGTAATATATATTCGTATTTTTGCGTTTATATGTAAAAAAATAAATAAAAAAAAAAAAGGAAAAAAGATTGGGAATGGGTAAAAAAATAATACATATTTGGTATATATTCCTTTATCTATTCATTTATTTTTTTCATTCAGTTTTATTTATTTCAACTCCAAAAATACTAAACTAAAGTGATAAAAAAAAAATAGTATGTACTTGAAAAAGATATAAATAAAATCTACTAAAGTTTTTCCACAAAAAACAAGCCACTCGGCTCTGCGAAGAAAAAAATAAATAAAGTGGTTATGGGTGTTAGAATCAATAGGTTAGTGCAACTAGTCTAATATTAAAAAAAAAAAAAAACATGGCTGTGCCAATAAAAAAAAAAAAAATTTTTTAAAAACAGGGAAGATGAAAAAAAAAATGTCTGGGCAAATAGGCCGAAATTAGCTTGGTCCCTAAGGGGTTAAAGAGAATGTGCCATTAGAAAATTGTTTAAAAAATGTTTTATTGTTAAACACACTTTTATTTTGATATAATTTTTTATTTTATAAAGTACCTCTCATGATCTTGTTAAATTTTTATAATCCTCTCAGATCACTGCCCCCATCATGATAAACCACCCCCGGCCTTTATTTTTATTATTAGTTAGTTTTCTACCATGAAATTGCTCTGTATTTTCTGGTCAGTCTCAGTCAGATTCACAGACTGGGAAGGGGGCGGTCCCCAGTAGGGGTGACATCATCTGAAGCCATACAGGGGAGAACTTCCTCCCTCACTCTGCTACACACAGCCCAGAGCAGTTCAGTGTGAGATGAGCTATGATAGGCTAAGGCTGCACACCACCAGCCAACCTCCCCCCCCCCCCCCCCCCCTCAGCACTCCAGACTGCATTTGCTGATTTTGGAGTCCAAAGTCTGTGCAAGAGATAGAGAGAAATGTGCTCTGGACAAGTAGGGAGGCAGCTTTTCTTTAAAATACAAATAAAATCTAGAAAACTTTATTTTATTTTTTAAACAAAATACATTAGAAATCTTCATTAGGCTGCTGTTGATGGATCCACAGGGCCTAGATTGTCAGTTACTTCAGATATAATGAGAAGAATAAGTGCAGCAGGCAATGCTGTTCTGTAAAAATGATGGGACACCACAATGAAACTCATCGGACCACATTATAATTTTATGGGGGCTATTGGGCTGCATTGGTGTCTGTTGTGTGATAGTGCTGGCACCGAATTATGGCTTCTACTCAGAAGAAGAGAATAAAAAGTTGCACATGTATGTGTCACGCCCCTGGATGCGGATGTCACGGAGCAGGTAGTGGATCCTCTACCTGTGTGGCTGATGACTCGGACCGTATCGGGGAGCGGACTATAAGGTGCCGCTGGTCTTCACCAGAGCCCGCCGCAAAGCGGGATGGATTTGCTGCGGCAGGCGACACCCAGGCCGCTACCCCCAATACAGCTCGACCACACAGGTAACCGGGCAAAGCGAAGTACAGGAGGATGAGACAGAGGCGTAGTCAACGTAGCAGAAGGTCAGGACTGGGGGCAAAGGTTCGTAGTCAAAAAACGTAGTGGGAAGGTCTGGGTACACGGGTATGGCAAAAAGGCAATAGGGTACACTTTCTCTCAGGCAATAGGCACTGGAAATCCGTCAGGGGAGTGTGGGAGGTGCAGGAACTTATAATGTGTTGTCAGGGGTACATACTAATTAAGAGCGCACTGGCCCTTTAAATTACAGAGCTCCGCCGTGCGCGTGCCCTAGAAGACGGGGACGAGCGCGGCGGAGCTTAGTGCCAGAAGCAGCAGAGCAGGGTAAGTGACGGGCTGGGATTCGCATGCGAGCGTGTCCAGCGATGCGAATCCCAGCCCCGCCGACAGACGGGGACCCTGGGACACTGTGCTCACGGCCGGAGTTCGCGGCCGAAGCGCAGCGCGTGACAGTATGTCGTGCCCATTTATAAGAGACACCATGGATCACAAATTGGAATCACAATTTGAATGACAAATTTTATGTATGACCTCCCCCAGTAGACCCCAAGATTGACACACATCACACACCAGATCTCCAAAATACAGAACCCCCCCACCCCCATTCCCCTACATATTGGCTAAACTTGCTGCCCCAATACTATAATAAGGTCCACCTTGTGCCCCCAAATTTTTTCCATACAGTAAACAAATAGTAGTAGATATCAGTTCTGCCAAGGGTGCATACAGTGCAGCTACAGACAGTGACTCATAGGGGGCGTCTTCTCTAATTGAACGCATTCATTTTTCCCCTTTTTTCATTCTGGACCACCATGAACATTTCTTCCAGCCATGACTCATCTCTACAGAATTGCTGAACAAGTATCTTAGGCTCCTTTTTTTTTTAAAGTGAACCTGTCGATAAAAAAAACTTTTTATATAATGTAGATAATACTATTATATGTATATTTGTAATATATATTGGTTAAAAATGTGTATATTTTTGGGTGAAAAAGAGCTGTCCCTGCAGCTATTGCCTGTGTGTCTCAGTGTACAGAGCCCTGCTTGTCCTCAGTGTACAGAGCCCTGCTTGTCCTCAGTGTACAGAGCCCTGCTTATTGTCAGTGTACAGAGCCCTGCTTGTCCTCAGTGTACAGAGCCCCGCTTGTCCTCAGTGTACAGAGCCCTGCTTGTCCTCAGTGTACAGAGCCCTGCTTGTCCTCAGTGTACAGAGCCCCGCTTGTCCTCAGTGTACAGAGCCCTGCTTGTCCTCAGTGTACAGAGCCCTGCTTGTCCTTAGTGTACAGATCCCTGCTTGTCCTCAGTGTACTGATCCCAGCTTGTCCTCAGTGTACAGAGCCCTGCTTGTCCTCAGTGTACAGAGCCCTGCTTGTCCTTAGTGTACAGATCCCTGCTTGTCCTCAGTGTACTGATCCCAGCTTGTCCTCAGTGTACAGAGCCCTGCTTCTCCTCAGTGTACAGCGCCCTGCTTGTCCACCCACACTTTCTGTATTTGGTCTCTTTAAAGACACACAGGCAATATCTCCAGGGGCAAAAATATACAAAATTTTTAACCAATGTATATTACAAATATACATATAATGGTATTGTCTACATTATATAAAAAGTTTTTGCTAATGACAGGTACACTTTAAATATAGATAGACACACAAATATGTCCAACAAACCTATTACGTGTGAATAGACCTTTATAGTTCCTGGGGATTTCTTATTTTTACTTTGTTTCCTATCCATTCTATTTCCCATTAGTTCTCATTTATATTCAGTAATTTTAATTCACTCATTTCCTTTATTATGAAATGCCCCGTCCTTTCCTGACTTTGCCCTTCCCAGCATCCTTTGCTTCCTCTCTTGTGCCATTCATGATTTAGTTGCATTGTTTCCTATATCCTCAGCTCGCCCTTGGATCTGAGGCCGTCACTTGTCCGCACCCCTTATTATTAATCAGAACTCGCTGTGGTTATCAGCTCCAGCAGAGCTTTGAGTGCACACCTCTCAGTAGTCACATAAAACACTTATACATACATCCATACAATTCAATAATATTTCTTAATAGCAGAGTGAGATTTACATAACAAAGAAGTCCAAGAAATACATTCCCTTTGTACAATAGTATACAAGGGTGGCCATTGAAGTTTCACCCTAATTAAGTTACTTAGTTTTGTTCCTGCTTATCATACAAGGCTTGGATTTAGTCTGAAGCACGTTATACCAGTGACCTTATGATTAACCCTATGTGATATTCATTAAAAAAAATCTCTAATAATTGTTTTCCATACACTAGACCATGGTCTCCATATGGACCTGGAAACAATGTATTGTATTCTGTTTAGTCATTGGAATGAGTCACTTCAGACAGACAATTCCAACCCAGTCAATGGGAGACACCTCGGCATTATATGACCAGAACAATGTGATCATGGAGTCCTGGACCCTGACTCATTATTATGTTCCGGAGAAAAAAAACAGAGCCCCCAGGTATGACGCCAAAAAAGCTGGAAGACTCCACAAGAGACTCGCCAAAGACTGTCTCCCTAGAGGGTAAGTATCATGTGTAAAGTCCTACGATAGGCTGGGTCTGTCAGACGTTCTGGTAAAGGAGGAAAATTCTTAGATTTTCTTGGATTTAAAGGGTATGAAGAGATCAGTATCGAAAACACAAGGTGTTGGTAAGAAGTGACGTGCCCTGTCTCTGACTCACTTTTCTGCTTCTCCGAGCACCACATTCATGCACAAGAAGACCCTGTGATCCATCATGATTTGGTCTTCTTCAAGGTACCTCAACCTGTGGACCAAACATGTAATTCTGTATGTTTATAGAGTACTGCCACCAGCAAGCACCACGGTTGGTGGACATAGTGTGAAGAGTGATGTTGACTACTTGTAATGGTCCCTGGACAGTCTCAGTCTAAGGAAAATTGAATTATCCCAACAATGTGATGTCCCAGTACAGGATATCATTCCACAGTCCTATCAGCTTGAGTCCCCGCACGTCCCCAGGGCTCTCCTGCATTGTACCCTGTATAATCTGTATAATTGTATATTAAGTGTAAAGGACCTTTGATATGGTCACATGGTTATCGATCACATGATAAAGGTTGTCACATGTTAAAGTCACACGTTTTGCTACCCAGAGAGCACCAGGTGACCAGATGACCCACAGCTAGCCTATGGGCTCCTTGCTCAGCCCCCTTTTTAAGAGGGGGAGGTACTACAATCTCTCTCTTGTGATTCTCTTTCTGCTGAGTTCAAGTCCAGTCCAGACGTCTCAGATCCAGTGTCCAGCACATCTGGAGGCTTCAAGCCTAAATTACAGGCACAAGTCAGTAAGTCAAGTCATCTCTGTCTGCTGTCACTATCTTCAGTCAAGTCAAGTCTATTATAGTCAGCGTCCTAAGGTCTGTCAAGTCACTGCAAGTCCCAGTAAGCTGCGAGGTCCCCTGTGTTACTGGTCACCTCTCTAGGATCCTGGCCTAGCTGTAAAGACTGTTACCATCTGTCTACCTCAGTAAAGCTACCGTTAACCCTAACCTGGCCTTAGACTCTCATTTGTCCTGCCTAACTAGAACTAGCGGTGCTACCGTTCGGGTGGTTCTCTGTAAAACCACGCCCTGGCGTCACGAACATTTAGGGGTTAACACCATCTGCACCTGGGCTACAACATCTGCCCCATACACCTCACCTTCACACCCCCGTGGCTCACCACAAGTATGGGAGGGGGCGGCAGACACGCCCCCTCCCATAGACATGGATGGAGGGGGCGTGGCGTGACGTCACCAGGGGGCATGGCCGTGACTTCACCATCACGGTCTCTAGCTCTGAGCGTTCTGAACAAAATGTTCAAAATGATGGAGCACCGGAGTACCCCTTTAAGATTGATTTCTTTGGCAACAACGATGAAGACCATTTCCACACGTTTCCAAAAAAAAAAAGGAAACCGGTCAATGTAAAGTTTTTTTTACCACTTATAAAAACAGAGACAAGATCAACCAGGAAGGAAAAACCTCTCTCTAGGAAAACCATAAAAACCGCATGGGCTACCTATATGGTATGTGTAACCATGGTGCCTCTTATGCCACCTTCTCTGCAATCCAGACCACTTGTCCACATAAAAAATTTTCAGCTCCATGAAGCGGGGAGTTTCAGGCCCCATTCTGGATATTTTTGGAAAGAGAATACATTTTTAAACGCTGGAGAACCCTTTTAAAATCAGCAAAAACCTGTGCAAGCCATATATGACCAAGCACAAGGCCGAAAGGTGTAAAGTCACCGCCACTGAATTCTGGAGAAGAGTAAGCAACTTCTATGGAGGGATCACATCTATGGACAAATCTGGGTTTGTTAAAAAAAAAAAAACAGTAAAACATTACCTGCCTGACTGCATTGTGCCAGCTGTAAGGTTTGGTGGAGGAGGGATAATGCGATTGGGGTTGTCTCTTGGGGTTGGCCTAGGCTCCTCAGTTACAGTAAAGGCTTAAAGAGTACCTCTCATTAACTTGATACATTTTATTTATATTTTTATTATTTTTTCATTTTCTACCTTGATATTGTTCTGTATTTTTTGCTCAGTCTCAGTCAGATTCACAGACTGGGTAGGGGCGTTCCCCAGCAGGTGTGACATCATCTGAAGCCATACAGGGGAGAACTTCCTCCCTCACTCTGCTACACACAGCCCAGAGCAGTTCAATGTGAGATGAGTTATGATTGGCTAAGGATGCACACACACCCCTCAGCATTTCCTGATTTTGGACTTCTGCCAGGCCAGCAGGAGTCCATAGACTGTGCAAGAGATGGGGGGGGGGGGGGGGAAATGTGCTCCGGACAAGTAGGGAGACACCTAGTGGCGTTTTTTATTTTTTAAACACAAATAAGACATAGAAAACTTCATTTTTTATTTACCATAAGGAGTGCAATAGCCTAAATTAGTTTTAATGAGAGTGCCCATTTAATACTTAATACAGTATAACAAGACATTGTGGGCAATTGTCGCTTCCAACTTTGAGGGAACAGTTTGGGCTTGGTTCTTTTCTGTTCCAACATGGTCCATTGAGACACAGTTGGATGAGTCTGGTGTAAAAGAACTTGAACCGCCACACAGATCCCAACCAACACCTTCGGGATGAAATAAAGTGGAGATGTCGAATCAGGTCGTCTTCTCCTACATCAGTGTCTGACCTCACAGCTGGACGTATGGGCAAAAATTCCCACAGACACCTTCAAAGACTTGTTGGAAGTCTTCACAGAAGAGTGGAAGCTGTAATACCAACAAATTGGGAGCGACTCCATATTATGTCTATGGATATAGAATGGGATGTCCTAAAAGCTTCTGATTGTGTAATGTGTAGGTGTCCCAATATAACAAAGTCGCAAGAATGGCCCCTCCACGAGAATAACCCTCAAAGGCAAAGGAAAAAACTGAAAGTTTGGGTGTGAAGAACCATGCGTAGATTGAAACGTAGCATTGAGCGATCACAATGATGATGACTGACACGAAGATGTCGCCTGGAGGAGGGCGATGGCGTCAGAGCCGATTCTAGCAGAGGGTCCTGTCACTGTCCGGACGTAATGACATTAATATGTGCTAATGTCTGACCTTTCCTGTGACAGATCTAGATGGTGTGTTTGTCGCACTCCGCACCCGGCCAAGCGCCCATTACCCGCCGCGCTGAGGAACTGATTCTAATTGTTATTGATTAACCTACTTTACAGCAAAGACGGAAGACATGTAAATACAGGGTTGTATGTACACGTGCACCTTTAAGACAGCAACCCCCTATAGGTGACAGTATAGTTAGTATGTGACAGTATATAGGATGCAGTGTACATAGTATATGACAGTGTATTGGACACAGTGTATACAGTATATGATGATGTATAGGTGCAGTGTATATAGTATATGATGATGTATAGGAGCAGTGTATACAGTATATGATGGTGTATAGGTGCAGTGTATACATTATATGATGATGTATAGGAGCAGTGTATACAGTATATGATGGTGTATAGGAGGCAGTGTATACAGTATATGATGGTGTATAGGTGCAGTGTATACATTATATGATGATGTATAGGAGCAGTGTATACAGTATATGATGGTGTATAGGAGGCAGTGTATACAGTATATGATGATGTATAGGAGCAGTGTATACAGTATATGATGGTGTATAGGTGCAGTGTATACATTATATGATGATGTATAGGAGCAGTGTATACAGTATATGATGATGTATAGGAGGCAGTATGTATAGTATATGATGTATAGGGGCAGTGTATATAGTATATGATGTATAGGAGCAGTGTATACAGTGCATGATGATGTATAGTGGCAGTGTATATAGTATATGATATATAGGGGCAGTGTATACAGTATATGATGGTGTATAGGAGGCAGTGTATACAGTATATGATGATGTATAGGGGCAGTGTATATAGTATATGATGTATAGGGGCAGTGTATATAGTATATGATGGTGTATAGGAGGCAGTGTATACAGTATATGATAATGTATAGGAGCAGTGTATACAGTATATGATGATGTATAGGAGCAGTGTATACAGTATATGATGATGTATAGGGGCAGTGTATATAGTATATGATTGTGTATAGGAGCAGTGTATACAGTATATGATGATGTATAGGAGGCAGTGTATACAGTATATGATGATGTATAGGAGCAGTGTATACAGTATATGATGGTGTATAGGGGCAGTGTATACAGTATATGATGGTGTATAGGAGGAAGTGTATATAGTAGATGATGATGTATAGGGGCAGTGTATACAGTATATGATGATGTATAGGAGGCAGTATGTATAGTATATGATGTATAGGAGGCAGTGTATACAGTATATGATGTATAGGGGCGGCGTATACAGTATATGATGGTGTATAGGAGGCAGTATGTATAGTATATGATGTATAGGAGCAGTGTATACAGTATATGATGTATAGGAGCAGTGTATACAGTATATTATGATGTATAGGGGCAGTGTATATAGTATATGATTGTGTATAGGAGCAGTGTATACAGTATATGATGATGTATAGGGGCAGTGTATACAGTATATGATGATGTATAGGAGCAGTGTATACAGTATATGATGGTGTATAGGTGCAGTGTATACAGTATATGATGTATAGGAGCAGTGTATATAGTATACAATGATGTATAGGGGCAGTGTATACAGTATATGATGTATAGGGGCGGTGTATACAGTATATGATGATGTATAGGAGGCAGTATGTATAGTATATGATGTATAGGAGCAGTGTATACAGTATATGATGTATAGGAGCAGTGTATACAGTATATGATGATGTATAGGAGCAGTGTATATAGTATATGATGGTGTATAGGTGCAGAGTATACAGTATATGGTGTATAGGAGCAGTGTATACAGTATATGATGGTGTATAGGAGCGGTGTATACAGTATATGATGATGTATAGGGGCAGTATGTATAGTATATGATGTATAGGGGCAGTATGTATAGTATATGATGTATAGGGGCAGTGTATATAGTATATGATGGTGTATAGGAGGCAGTATGTATAGTATATGGTGTATAGGGCAGTATATACAGTATATGATGGTGAATAGGAGGCAGTATGTATAGTATATGATGTATAGGTGCAGTGTATACAGTATATGATGTATAGGTGCAGTGTATACAGTATATGATGGTGTATAGGAGCGGTGTATACAGTATACGATGATGTATAGGAGGCAGTATGTATAGTATATGATGTATAGGGGCAGTATGTATAGTATATGATGTATAGGGGCAGTGTATATAGTATATGATGTATAGGGGCAGTGTATACAGTATATGATGATGTATAGGAGGCAGTATGTATAGTATATGATGTATAGGGGCAGTATGTATAGTATATGATGTATAGGTGCAGTGTATACAGTATATGATGTATAGGTGCAGTGTATACAGTATATGATGGTGTATAGGAGCGGTGTATACAGTATACGATGATGTATAGGAGGCAGTATGTATAGTATATGATGTATAGGGGCAGTATGTATAGTATATGATGTATAGGGGCAGTGTATATAGTATATGATGTATAGGGGCAGTGTATACAGTATATGATGATGTATAGGAGGCAGTATGTATAGTATATGATGTATAGGGGCAGTATGTATAGTATATGATGTATAGGGGCAGTGTATATAGTATATGATGGTGTATAGGGGCAGTATGTATAGTATATGGTGTATAGGGCAGTATATACAGTATATGATGGTGTATAGGAGGCAGTATGTATAGTATATGATGATGTATAGGAGGCAGTATGTATAGTATATGGTGTATAGGGGCAGTGTATATAGTATATGATGGTGTATAGGAGGCAGTATGTATAGTATATGTATAGGGGCGATGTATACAGTATATGATGTATAGGGGCAGTATATACAGTATATGATGGTGTATGGGAGGCAGTATGTATAGTATATGATGGTGTATAGGAGGCAGTATGTATAGTATATGATGTATAGGGGCAGTGTATATAGTATATGATGGTGTATAGGGGCAGTATGTATAGTATATGATGTATAGGGGCAGTGTATATAGTATATGATGTATAGGGGCAGTGTATACAGTATATGATGATGTATAGGAGGCAGTATGTATAGTATATGATGTATAGAGGCAGTATGTATAGTATATGATGTATAGGGGCAGTGTATACAGTATATGATGGTGTATAGGAGGCAGTATGTATAGTATATGATGTATAGGGCAGTGTATACAGTATATGATGGTGTATAGGAGGCAGTATGTATAGTATATGATGTATAGGAGCAGTGTATACAGTATATGATGTATAGGAGCAGTGTATACAGTATATGATGTATAGGTGCAGTGTATACAGTATATGATGGTGTATAGGTGCAGTGTATACAGTATATGATGGTGTATAGGAGCGGTGTATACAGTATATGATGATGTATAGGGGCAGTATGTATAGTATATGATGTATAGGGGCAGTATGTATAGTATATGATGTATAGGGGCAGTGTATATAGTATATGATGGTGTATAGGGGCAGTATGTATAGTATATGATGTATAGGGGCAGTATGTATAGTATATGATGTATAGGGGCAGTGTATACAGTATATGATGGTGTATAGGAGGCAGTATGTATAGTATATGATGTATAGGGCAGTGTATACAGTATATGATGGTGTATAGGAGGCAGTATGTATAGTATATGATGTATAGGAGCAGTGTATACAGTATATGATGTATAGGAGCAGTGTATACAGTATATGATGTATAGGTGCAGTGTATACAGTATATGATGGTGTATAGGTGCAGTGTATACAGTATATGATGGTGTATAGGAGCGGTGTATACAGTATATGATGATGTATAGGGGCAGTATGTATAGTATATGATGTATAGGGGCAGTATGTATAGTATATGATGTATAGGGGCAGTGTATATAGTATATGATGGTGTATAGGGGCAGTATGTATAGTATATGGTGTATAGGGCAGTATATACAGTATATGATGGTGTATAGGAGGCAGTATGTATAGTATATGATGTATAGGTGCAGTGTATACAGTATATGATGTATAGGTGCAGTGTATACAGTATATGATGTATGTATAGGTGCAGTGTATACAGTATATGATGGTGTATAGGAGCGGTGTATACAGTATACGATGATGTATAGGAGGCAGTATGTATAGTATATGATGTATAGGGGCAGTATGTATAGTATATGATGTATAGGGGCAGTGTATATAGTATATGATGTATAGGGGCAGTGTATACAGTATATGATGATGTATAGGAGGCAGTATGTATAGTATATGATGTATAGGGGCAGTATGTATAGTATATGATGTATAGGGGCAGTGTATATAGTATATGATGGTGTATAGGGGCAGTATGTATAGTATATGGTGTATAGGGCAGTATATACAGTATATGATGGTGTATAGGAGGCAGTATGTATAGTATATGATGTATAGGAGGCAGTATGTATAGTATATGATGGTGTATAGGAGGCAGTATGTATAGTATATGATGTATAGGGGCGATGTATACAGTATATGATGTATAGGGGCAGTATATACAGTATATGATGGTGTATAGGAGGCAGTATGTATAGTATATGATGTATAGGGGCAGTATGTATAGTATATGATGTATAGGGGCAGTGTATATAGTATATGATGTATAGGGGCAGTGTATACAGTATATGATGATGTATAGGAGGCAGTATGTATAGTATATGATGTATAGGGGCAGTATGTATAGTATATGATGTATAGGGGCAGTGTATATAGTATATGATGGTGTATAGGGGCAGTATGTATAGTATATGGTGTATAGGGCAGTATATACAGTATATGATGGTGTATAGGAGGCAGTATGTATAGTATATGATGTATAGGAGGCAGTATGTATAGTATATGATGGTGTATAGGAGGCAGTATGTATAGTATATGATGTATAGGGGCGATGTATACAGTATATGATGTATAGGGGCAGTATATACAGTATATGATGGTGTATAGGAGGCAGTATGTATAGTATATGATGGTGTATAGGAGGCAGTATGTATAGTATATGATGTATAGGGGCGATGTATACAGTATATGATGTATAGGGGCAGTATATACAGTATATGATGGTGTATAGGAGGCAGTATGTATAGTATATGATGTATAGGGGCAGTGTATATAGTATATGATGGTGTATAGGGGCAGTATGTATAGTATATGATGTATAGGGGCGGTGTATACAGTATATGATGATGTATAGGGGCAGTGTATATAGTATATGATGGTGTATAGGGGCAGTATGTATAGTATATGATGTATAGGGCAGTATATAAGCTATGATGCTCTGTCAGGTGCCATATATTGAATGTTGGGATGTTTTCTGTAGCACTGAGTACAATCTGGTCCCTGGTCGGTGTATACAGTATATGATGGTGTATAGGAGCGGTGTATACAGTATATGATGTATAGGGGCAGTATGTATAGTATATGATGTATAGGGGCAGTATGTATAGTATATGATGATGTATAGGAGGCAGTATGTATAGTATATGATGTATAGGGGCAGTATGTATAGTATATGATGTATAGGGGCAGTGTATATAGTATATGATGGTGTATAGGGGCAGTATGTATAGTATATGGTGTATAGGGCAGTATATACAGTGTATGATGGTGTATAGGAGGCAGTATGTATAGTATATGATGTATAGGAGGCAGTATGTATAGTATATGATGGTGTATAGGAGGCAGTATGTATAGTATATGATGTATAGGGGCGATGTATACAGTATATGATGTATAGGGGCAGTATATACAGTATATGATGGTGTATAGGAGGCAGTATGTATAGTATATGATGGTGTATAGGAGGCAGTATGTATAGTATATGATGTATAGGGGCGATGTATACAGTATATGATGTATAGGGGCAGTATATACAGTATATGATGGTGTATAGGAGGCAGTATGTATAGTATATGATGTATAGGGGCGATGTATACAGTATATGATGTATAGGGGCAGTATATACAGTATATGATGGTGTATAGGAGGCAGTATGTATAGTATATGATGGTGTATAGGAGGCAGTATGTATAGTATATGATGTATAGGGGCAGTGTATATAGTATATGATGGTGTATAGGGGCAGTATGTATAGTATATGATGTATAGGGGCGGTGTATACAGTATATGATGATGTATAGGGGCAGTGTATATAGTATATGATGGTGTATAGGGGCAGTATGTATAGTATATGATGTATAGGGCAGTATATAAGCTATGATGCTTTGTCAGGTGCCATATATTGAATGTTGGGATGTTTTCTGTAGCACTGAGTACAATCTGGTCCCTGGTCGGTGTGTTCAGTATATGATGGTGTATAGGAGCGGTGTATACAGTATATGATGTATAGGGGCAGTATGTATAGTATATGATGATGTATAGGGGCAGTATGTATAGTATATGATGGTGTATAGGGGCAGTATGTATAGTATATGATGTATAGGGCAGTATATAATCTATGATGCTCTGTCAGGTGCCATATATTGAATGTTGGGATGTTTTCTGTAGCATTGAGTACAATCTGGTCCCTGGTCGGTGTATACAGTATATGATGTATAGGGGCAGTATGTATAGTATATGATGTATAGGGGCAGTATGTATAGTATATGATGATGTATAGGGGCAGTATGTATAGTATATGATGATGTATAGGGGCAGTATGTATAGTATATGATGATGTATAGGGGCAGTATGTATAGTATATGATGTATAGGGGCAGTATGTATAGTATATGATGATGTATAGGGGCAGTATGTATAGTATATGATGTATAGGGCAGTATGTATAGTATATGATGATGTATGGGGGCAGTATGTATAGTATATGATGTATAGGGGCAGTATGTATAGTATATGATGATGTATAGGGGCAGTATGTATAGTATATGATGTATAGGGGCAGTATGTATAGTATATGATGATGTATAGGGGCAGTATGTATAGTATATGATGGTGTATAGGGGCAGTATGTATAGTATATGATGTATAGGGGCAGTGTATACAGTATATGATGGTGTATAGGGGCAGTATGTATAGTATATGATGTATAGGGCAGTATATAAGCTATGATGCTTTGTCAGGTGCCATATATTGAATGTTGGGATGTTTTCTATAGCACTGAGTACAATCTGGTCCCTGGTCGGTGTATACAGTATATGATGGTGTATAGGGGCAGTGTATACAGTATATGATGGTGTATAGGGGCAGTATGTATAGTATATGATGTATAGGGGCAGTATATAATCTATGATGCTCTGTCAGGTGCCATATATTGAATGTTGGGATGTTTTCTGTAGCACTGAGTACAATCTGGTCCCTGGTCGGTGTATACAGTATATGATGGTGTATAGGGGCAGTATATACAGTATATGATGTATAGGGCAGTATATAAGCTATGATGCTCTGTCAGGTGCCATATATTGAATGTTGGGATGTTTTCTGTAGCACTGAGTACAATCTGGTCCCTGGTCGGTGTATACAGTATATGATGGTGTATAGGGGCAGTATGTATAGTATATGATGTATAGGGCAGTATATAAGCTATGATGCTCTGTCAGGTGCCATATATTGAATGTTGGGATGTTTTCTGTAGCACTGAGTACAATCTGGTCCCTGGTCGGTGTGTTCAGTGACCTGTATGAACACTTTGCACATTTCCATCACACATGGGTCATACATGTCACATCCCAGCACTGTCAATCCTGTGGCGGGGTTGGGGTTTGCCATATATTGGGGGACACATTAGAGAATATTGGGGACCATCTCTCACACTGCCTCCCAGCACGGCCCCAGGCTCCCTCCCGTCTGCACACTCACAGAAAGGCTGCTTGTTCTACCTCTGGTTTTTTCCATTTTCTGGCTCTGCCTGGAATCACTTCTAAGGAATTTCTCTCTCTTGGGCTGAGAAGGAGTTTTTCTGGGAGCTGCGAGTGTTTGTGCTGTGTCCGGATGTGCAAATCTCAGGACCACCGGGCAGGGAGAGCAACGAAGAGGGGAGAGACCCAGCCGAGTGACATGAGGAGAGGGCAGCGAGGGGACAGAGGAGGAAGAGGACGACCATGGATGAGGAGCCAGGACCAGGGCCAGGATGGAGGAGACTGAGGTGATAGGGAGAAGACTGAGGGAGTAACCCAGCAGGAGAGACGGGGGACTGATATACTGCAGGGGTCAGGGATTACATAGATATGGGATAGATAGAGAGATACATATGAGATAGATAGATAGATATGAGATAGATAGATATGAGATAGATAGATAGATAGATATGAGATAGATAGATATGAGATAGATAGATAGATAGATAGATATGGGATAGATAGATATGGGATAGATAGATAGATAGATATGGGATAGATAGATAGATAGATATGGGATAGATAGATAGATAGATATGAGATAGATAGATAGATAGATATGAGATAGATAGATAGATAGATAGATAGATAGATATGAGATAGATAGATATGAGATAGATAGATAGATAGATATGAGATAGATAGATATGAGATAGATAGATATGGGATAGATAGAGAGATACATATGGGATAGATAGATAGATAGATAGATATGAGATAGATAGATAGATAGATAGATAGATAGATAGATAGATAGATAGATATGAGATAGATAGATAGATAGGTAGATAGATAGATAGATAGATATGAGATAGATAGATAGATAGATAGATATGGGATAGATAGATAGATAGATATGAGATAGATAGATAGATAGATAGATAGATAGATATGAGATAGATAGATAGATAGATAGATAGATAGATAGATAGATATGAGATAGATAGATAGATAGATAGATAGATAGATAGATAGATATGAGATAGATAGATATGAGATAGATAGATAGATATGAGATAGATAGATATGAGATAGATAGATAGACATGAGATAGATAGATATGAGATAGATAGATAGATATGAGATAGATAGATAGATAGATATGAGATAGGTAGATATGAGATAGATAGATAGATAGAGATGAGATAGATAGATAGATATGAGATAGATAGATAGATATGAGATAGATAGATATGAGATAGATAGATAGATAGATAGATATGAGATAGATAGATATGAGATATAGATAGATAGATAGATAGATATGAGATAGATAGATATGAGATAGATAGATAGATAGATATGAGATAGATAGATATGAGATAGATAGATATGAGATATAGATAGATAGATAGATATGAGATAGACAGAATAATAGATAGATGAGATTGAAGTTGACAAATTATATACATTTTTATTGTAGCTAAACAGGTAACAAATCTATTACCCAATCTATACAGTTCAGTTCACATGACTATCCTGACCTTTTTATTGGAGCCATGACAGGTACGACAGACCCAACCGACCCACAATGTTCACCATGTTCTCCCCGAATATAAACCAAAACCTTCCATAGGATGAAATACCATACATAGAAAATGTATAGTAAGTGCGGATATGAAGGCACAAGTGATAAAGAAGTGATAAAATGTCATATAAAATAAATACACAAATCACAGATCCCATAAAAGCGATTTTCCCAAGAAGCAAAGTTGGTAAAATCAGACGTGACCCTATAGATACATGTAAAGGAGGATAAATGTTCAGTATTTTAGGGACAATGGCCTCCTGCCCTGGACTGTTCTTCTCCCCATGGACCTGATCACTTCCTAGTTCCCTCTCTGAACTGTGACCCTGCAGTTGCCAAGCAACAGAGCTCACACTTTCCCACAATCCCCCTTCCTTACATACACAGTACTAACCAGGTAGATGTAGTTTTACTCCCATCATACATTTTCACAAATATGTATGTGGTGACCTACGGTAATGGCGGGACCACGGGGTGTGGCGGTCTAGGTGGATTGGGGAAGATGGTATTAACCCCAGGGGCAAGGAGTTGTTAACCCCTAATGTTCGTGACGCCAGAGTGTTTTTTTGGTACCGGAACCACACGAACAGTATCTCCGCTATTCCAATGGCTAGGCAGTGAAAGGAGAGTCCACAACCAAGTTATGGTTTAATGGAGGCTTTACTGAGTTCAGATTGGTGTTATTATCTTCACAGCTAGGCCAGAATCCCAGAGAGGTGTCCAGGAACACAGAAGGACCTCGCAGCTTGCTGGGACCAATTATACTTGTAATAGACTTTAGATAATTGACTGGACTGTAGATAGTAGTGACCGCACATAGACTTGACTTACTGGAATGACTGTAGATTTGAGTCCTCCAGGTACTGGTCACTTGTAATAGACTTTAGATAATTGACTGGACTGTAGATAGTAGTGACCGCACATAGACTTGACTTACTGGAATGACTGTAGATTTGAGTCCTCCAGGTGCTGGTCACTAGCACCGAGATCTCTGGTGTTTGCTGGTCTCAGTAAAGAGCACAAGTGCTAAGAGCAAAAGAGAGTGAATTGTAATGGCCGCCCGCTTATATAGAGAGGGGCTGAGCCAGAGCCCATTGGTCAAGCTGCGGGTCATGTGTTAAACTAGTGCCCTCTGGGTAACATGTGATAACATAAACATAACATGTGACATTTCACAGGTCCTTTAGACATTTATTGGAGTCCTCCAAAGGTCATTTATACTGACTATACATTGACATATTGACTATAATCCTATTACATTAAATAACACTATAATAAAAGCAGGGGAGAGACTGCAGGAGAGCCCCAGGACACCGAGGGACTTAACCTGACAGGGCCTAAGTGTAGTGCAGTACCATGTACCATACTGGGACATCTCATGTATAGTTTCCCATAATGCATCTGTTTAGACCTATTTATCTTCATTATAAAACCCCTTTAATCATTATGTATAATAAATGTGACACATCAGAGGATGATAAAACAATAAATAAGTACAATGGATATCTGCAAAAGGGGTTAAATAGATCAATGACAAAGGTGATTTGTTTTACGAGATCCTTGGTCATAAGGGGGTTAATAATGGCCCTGTCTTTCATTATATATAACAGTAACATGAGATCTTCTTGCTATTTTGTCAACAATCTAATTTATCTGTCATAATTGTCAAGATCTCTGCCGGCCATCAGTGAATGAGAACATTTATTGTTTATTATTAGAGGTTTCTAATTGGCCTAAACCAGGGCCCTGTCTACAGGGGGACACAATCTACAGGAAGGACCTACATACAGGGGGATACTATCTACAGGAAGGACCTACATACAGGGGGATACTATCTACAGGAAGGACCTACATACAGGGGGATACTATCTAAAGGAAGGACCTACTTACAGGGGGATACTATCTACAGGAAGGACCTACATACAGGGGGATACTATCTACAGGAAGGACCTACATACAGGGGGATACTATCTACAGGAAGGACCTACATACAGGGGGATACTATCTACAGGAAGGACCTACATACAGGGGGATACTATCTAAAGGAAGGACCTACTTACAGGGGGATACTATCTACAGGAAGGACCTACATACAAGGGGACACAATCTACAGGAAGGACCTACATACAGGGGGATACTATCTACAGGAAGGACCTACATACAGGGGGATACTATCTACAGGAAGGACCTACATACAGGGGGATACTATCTACAGGAAGGACCTACATACAGGGGGATACTATCTACAGGAAGGACCTACATACAGGGGGATACTATCTACAGGGAGGACCTACATACAGGGGGATACTATCTACAGGAAGGACCTACATACAGGGGGATACTATCTACAGGAAGGACCTACATACAAGGGGATACTATCTACAGGAAGGACCTACATACAGGGGGATACTATCTACAGGAAGGACCTACATACAGGGGGATACTATCTACAGGAAGGACCTACATACAGGGGGATACTATCTACAGGAAGGACCTACATACAGGGGGATACTATCTACAGGAAGGACCTACATACAGGGGCATACTATCTACAGGAAGGACCTACATACAAGGGGATACTATCTACAGGAAGGACCTACATACAGGGGGATACTTTCTACAGGAAGGACCTACATACAGGGAGATACTATCTACAGGAAGGACCTACATACAAGGGGATACTTTCTACAGGAAGGACCTACATACAGGGGGATACTATCTACAGGAAGGACCTACATACAGGGGGATACTATCTACAGGAAGGACCTACATACAGGGGGATACTATTTACAGGAAGGACCTACATACAGGGGCATACTATCTACAGGAAGGACCTACATACAAGGGGATACTATCTACAGGAAGGACCTACATACAGGGGTATACTATCTACAGGAAGGACCTACATACAGGGGGATACTATCTACAGGAAGGACCTACATACAGGGGGATACTATCTACAGGAAGGACCTACATACAGGGGGATACTATCTACAGGAAGGACCTACATACAGGGGGATACTATCTACAGGAAGGACCTACATACAGGGGGATACTAACTACAGGAAGGACCTACATACAGGGGGATACTATCTACAGGAAGGACCTACATACAGGGGCATACTATCTACAGGAAGGACCTACATACAAGGGGATACTATATACAGGAAGGACCTACATACAGGGGTATACTATCTACAGGAAGGACCTACATACAGGGGGATACTATCTACAGGAAGGACCTACATACAGGGGGATACTATCTACAGGAAGGACCTACATACAGGGGTATACTATCTACAGGAAGGACCTACATACAGGGGGATACTATCTACAGGAAGGATCTACATACAAGGGGATACTATCTACAGGAAGGACCTACATACAGGGGGATACTATCTGCAGGAAGGAAGTACATACAAGGGGATACTATCTACAGGAAGGACCTACATACAGGGAGATACTATCTACAGGAAGGACCTATATACAGGGGGATACTATCTCCAGGGAGGACCTACATACAGGGGGATATTATCTCCAGGGAGGACCTATATACAGGGGGATACTATCTACAGGAAGGACCTACATACAGGGGGATACTATCTACAGGAAGGACCTACATACAGGGGGATACTATCTACAGGGAGGACCTATATACAGGGGGATACTATCTACAGGAAGGACCTACATACAGGGGGATACTATCTACAGGAAGGACCTACATACAGGGGGATACTATATACAGGAAGGACCTACATACAAGGGGATACTATCTACAGGAAGGACCTAGATACAAGGGGATACTATATACAGGAAGGACCTATATACAAGGGATACTATCTACAGGAAGGACCTACAGGGGGATACTATCTACAGGAAGGACCTATATACAGGGGGATACTATCTACAGGAAGGACCTACATACAGGGGGATACTATATACAGGAAGGACCTACATACAGGGGGATACTATCTACAGGGAGGACCTACATACAGGGGGATACTATCTACAGGGAGGACCTACATACAGGGGGATACTATCTACAGGAAGGACCTACATACAGGGGGATACTATCTACAGGAAGTACCTACATACAAGAGGATACTATCTACAGGAAGGACCTACATACAGGGGGATACTATCTACAGGAAGGACCTATATACAAGGGGATACTATCTACAGGAAGGACCTACATACAGGGGGATACTATCTATAGGGAGGACCTACATACAGGGGGATACTATCTACAGGAAGGATCTACATACAAGGGGATACTATCTACAGGAAGGACCTACATACAGGGGGATACTATCTGCAGGAAGGAAGTACATACAAGGGGATACTATCTACAGGAAGGACCTACATACAGGGAGATACTATCTACAGGAAGGACCTATATACAGGGGGATACTATCTCCAGGGAGGACCTACATACAGGGGGATATTATCTCCAGGGAGGACCCATATACAGGGGGATACTATCTCCAGGGAGGACCTACATACAGGGGGATACTATCTCCAGGGAGGACCTACATACAGGGGGATACTATCTACAGGGAGGACCTACATACAGGGGGATACTATCTCCAGGGAGAACCTACATACAGGGGGATATTATCTCCAGGGAGGACCTACATACAGGGGGATACTATCTCCAGTGAGGACCTACATACAGGAGGATACTATGTCCAGGGAGGACCTACATACAGGGGGATACTATCTACAAAGTGGCTTACCAACAGGGAGATACTATCTGCAGGAGGGCCTATCTACAGAGGGATACTATCTACAGGGGGGCCTCCCTACAGGGGATACTAACTACAGTGGGGGCTACTTACAAGCAGATACTACCTACAGGGAGGAGCTACATACAGGGGGATACTGCTTACAGGGCCTACCTACAGGGAGGACCTACCTAAAGGAGAACGCTGCCTACCAATTACAGGAGGTCCTGCCTACAGGCATGGATACTACCTACAGGAGGGGCCTACCTAAAATATGGGACTACCTACAGGGCAATACTACCTACAGAGGGACCTGCCTATAGGTAGAGTCCTACCTACAGGGCGGACCTACCTTCATGGGGATACAACCTATAGAGAGGACCTACCTACAGGGGGATACTACCTTTAGGGAGTACCTACCTACAGCTGGATATTATCTACAGGTAGGACCAACCTATAGGGGCACCTACCTACAAAGTGAACCAAACTACCCGGGGGGAACTTATCATATATACTCGAGTATAAGCCGAGGCCCATAATTTTACCCCAAAAAAACAGGAAAAGTTATTGACTCGACTATAAGCCTAGGGTGGGAAATACATCATCCCCCCTGTCATCATCCAGACCCCCGTCATTAACACCCTCATCATCATCATCCCGTCATCATCACCCTCGTCATCACCGCCTGTCATCATCCCACCCCCCTTCATCATCACTGCCTGTCATCATCCCACCCACCCCCTTCATCATCACCGCCTGTCATCATCCCCTTATCATCCCACACCCCCCCTTCATCATCCCCTTATCATCCCACACACCCCCTTCATCATCCCCTTGTCATTATCCCACCCTCCCTTCATCATCCCCTTATCATCCCACACCCCCCTTTCATCATCCCACCCCTCCTTCATCATCCCCTTGTCATTACCCCACCCCCCCTTCATCATCCCCTTGTCATCATCCCACATCATCATCCCCTTGTCATCATCACACCCCCCCCCTTCATCATCACCACATGTCATCAGCCCCCCCACCCCTTCATCGTCACCGCTTGTCAATGTCTGATACAGTGGTCTTCAGCCTGTTGACCTTCAGCCATCGGCTGTCCGGGCTTGCTGTGAGTTGTAGTTTTGAAACATCTGGAGGTCCGCAGGTTGAAGACCACTGCGGCCTTCGACATCATCCAGCCCCCCCCCCCCTCTCACCCCCTTTAGTTCTGTACTCACCTCCGCTCGGCAGGACGTTAGGGTGCGCTGGTCTGAGCCATCTGTGCCGCAGGGACCATCTGGTGCGGAGGGATAGTCGTTCCGGGCTGTCCATCTTCACCGGGGGGGGCCTCTTCTCCGCGCTTCGGGCCCGGAATAGAGACGTTGCCTTGACGACGACGCACAGGGACGTTACTCATGAACGTCCCTGTGCGTCGTCGTCAAGGCAACATGACTATTCCAGGGCCGGGCCCGAAGCGCGGAGAAGAGGCCCCCCCCTGTGAAGATGGACAGCCCGGAACGACTATCCCTCCGCACCAGATGGTCCCTGCGGCACAGATGGCTCAGACCAGCGCACCCTAACGTCCTGCCGAGCGGAGGTGAGTACAGAACTAAAGGGGTGAGAGGGGGGGGGGCTGGATGATGTCGAAGGCCGCAGTGGTCTTCAACCTGCGGACCTCCAGATGTTTCAAAACTACAACTCCCAGCAAGCCCAGACAGCCGATGGCTGCCCGGGCTTGCTGGGAGTTGTAGTTTTGAAACATCTGGAGGTCCGCAGGTTGAAGACCACTGAGGGCGGAGAGTTCACTCGAGTATAAACCGAGGGGGGTGTTTTCAGCACGAAAAATCATGCTGAAAAACTCGGCTTATACTCGAGTATATACGGTATGTACTTTTTGGAAGCCTATCTACCAACTGATTGGGACACCAAGGGGGGCATTATTCCTTTTTGGGGGCTATAGTTGCTGGAAATCCTAAGATGTTTATCCAGCAGGTTTTGCAGAGACGAGTCGTGTCTGGGAGAAATCATCCTGGCTATCTGGGCCTCATGGAGAAATAAAGGGAAAGTGACTCAAATCAGAGAAGACGTCACCTGTGAATCACCGGATATAACTGCACTGTCTGTAGTGGTAGTGTTAGAGGTCATGGTGTGGCGGTATTTTTTTTTTTTGCCATTATGTAGTTATATAATTGGTAATATAATTTTGTGTATAGGGGAACTTTTCAAGTAGCGGTATGGTAAATAAGTGACATGCAACTTACTGACGTGTACTCCACAAGGAAAACGCTTCATGTATTGGCCCCACTGAATGAATACCATACAATCACCGTGTAACCCTGGTCTGACCATGTGTAGTCGCTGCTCTCCTTGTCCTCCTCAGCCCCGTTTCTGCAGAGTTTCTTCCCGCACGTCCGCTCTGCCGCAGAACATAGTTTGTTTCTTTTTCCTAACTTGGGATTTCCTTTGTTTTGTTCTCATCAGAAAAAGAATTTTCATTAATCCAGTTTTTGGCTCAGATCAGTTTTCTCTGGATGAAGACGCTAATAAGATCTGAGCCGACCGCAGGTGTGAGGGTCGGGAGTTGAGGGCGGTATCTCAGGTGCACAGTGAGGGAGTCCGGGGCAAGATGGGGGAAGAGTTCACCATAGGCGTTTTCAGCAAGTGGTTCAACTAAGATGGAAGTCTAGGAGCAGACTTTAAAGGGGCACTCCGCTGCTAAGCTTTTGGAACAAACTGTTCTGAACGCTGGAGTCGGCGCCGGGAGCTCGTAATGTCATGACTCCGCCCCCTCATAACGTCACACCCCACCCCCTCAACGCAAGTCTATGGGAGGGGGCGTGACAGCCATCACACCCCCTCCCATAGACTTGCATTGAGGGGGCGGGGTGTGACGTCATGAGGGGGCAGGGCTATGACATCTTGAGCTCCCAGCGCCGGCTCCAGCGTTCGGAACAGTTTGTTCCAAATGCTGAGCAGCGGAGTACCCCTGAATATTGTATTGAGACTTGTATTGAAGGGGCGGGCCGTGACGTCTCGAGGGGCGGAGCCGTGACGTAACGATGCTACGGTCCCTGTATTGCCCGTCATTACTCGCAAAGCGAACTAGCTCTGTGCTGTAATTAGAGCGCGGTGCCGCAGTGGCGATCCCGGGGGTCCCCAGCAGCGGGACCCCGGCGATCTGACATCTTATCCCCTATTCTTTGGATAGGGGATAAGATGTCTAGGGGCGGAGTACCCCTTTAAGCTAACAATCGAGTTTACAAGTTTTTATATCCTTAGCTGAATGGCAGCAGTTTTTCCAATGGTTTACAGCTTCAGTCTTAAACTATTGACCCTCCATTCCCTTCACTTATACAAGTGTCTATAGTCCTGCAAAAAAGATTATCAGTGAGAGGCTAGGTTACCCATGGGTTCCCTGTAACAGCAGAACACAACACTATGGAAAGTAGAAGTATTGCCGCTCCTAATTGTGCGTTGCGTGCCATATAGTAAAGCACATGAAAAACTTCTTCACGGTCACTTAACGTGTTCGTTTTGCGGTTATATGAGGCACTGCATGCATTGGTCTTTATTCTTAAAGTAGAGAAGTCATTAATTATAACTTTTTGTGAATTGGGACATTTAAACTTGCTGATTTTTTTTTTTTTTATTCCAATCTAAATTTAGTAGGAGTTGGAGTCGATGCATTGTTTGCCAACTCCGACTCCAGGTACCCAAAAATTTGTCCGACTCCTCGACTCCACAGCCCTGGTTATATCCTGTATTATACTCCAGAGCTGCACTCAGATGAGTGGCCCCTGTGCCGGCTATGAGGGCCGGTATCGGAGGCCTCGCTCTCTGGGGTCAGGTTTAGTCCGTCCAGGAACAGACTCAGCACCAAACGCCTGAAAACAGAGCGATGTTTATAGAGCAAACAGCAGCAGCGGCCATGTTTTCTGAGCACTTTCCTCTATTGCTCTTGGGGGTCAGATCACTAGTCTGGGGCTGTGGAGGAAGGAGAGATAAACACTTTGAAGTGGACGCACATATAAACACCAGGATCTGCCGCTGCTTTCTCTGAAAATACCGAAAACCTTAGAACCGCCGCTCTGTATGTGAGACCATACGAGTCAGCGCAAAGGTAAGACCCCCGAATAACCCCCCGCACTGTGAGACTTCCCATAACACTCCCCACCCCATCACCTAAGACATCTCACACCTGCTACACCCACCACATTATACATACAACTGGCCTGCAGACAGTGTCATATGCAACAAGCTTAGATACACAACAGAGAGTATCACACACAGCTGGTTTGCATACAACAGTCCTGCACTCAGTATCACACAATACAGGCTTAGATACACAACAGAGAGTATCATATAAAACCAGGATTATATATAACAGTCCTGCAGACAGTATCACACATGATAGGATTAGATACACAACAGATTGTATCACATAAGGACAGGTTTATAGACAACAGTTCTGAAGACAGTATCACACATGATAGGCTTAGATACATAACAGATGATATCACATAAGACCAACTTTATATACAACAGTTCTGCCAACAGTATCACACATGATAGGCTTAGATACACAACAGAAAGCATCATATAAGACCAGTTTTATATACAACAGTCCTGCAGACAGTATCACACATGATAGACTTAGATACACAATAGAAAACATCATATAAGACCAGTTTTATATACAACAGTCCTGCAGACACATGATAGGCTTATATACACAACATGGAGTATCTCCCACAATAAAAAGTATCACATATGACCAGGTGTATATACAACAGTTCTGCAGATAGTATCACATGATAGGCTTAGATACACAGCAGCGAAAATAACACATGATAGTGTGGTGAGGGTGTGATGAGGGCAGACTGAATTACCCTAGGGGCAGATGGCATTAACCCTTGTGTTCATGACGCCAGGGCATGGTTTAACCTCTTTACCACCTGAAGGTATACCATTGGATCCTGGGCTAGTCACGGGGGCAAATAATGACTCTGAGGCCAAGTTACTGAACAACAGTAGCTTTACTGAGTCGAACAGATGTAACAGTCTATACAGCTTGACCAGGCCCACGGAGGTGACCAGTGACTTCACCACAGGGCTTACTGGGACTTATGGTGGACTGGGACAATTTGATGCAGGGCCACGCTGACTTGAGACAGAT
Organism: Hyla sarda; assembly: GCF_029499605.1. Lineage (NCBI taxonomy): Eukaryota > Metazoa > Chordata > Amphibia > Anura > Hylidae > Hyla > Hyla sarda. Next base: position 414,937,430 of record NC_079192.1, read on the forward strand.
TGAGTTGGACTGACTTGACTAGGACTGACTAGACAGACTTCACCCATTTGTAGCTTACCAGATTTTGACTTTCATCTGTGGGGTGCGGATTCGTTGCTGTGTGGTAGACTTTGGGACTTCTTAGGACACCAGACACTCTCTCCGGGCCTTGACCTTGCTGCGCTCGGTAGAGAAGAGCACAAGAGACAGCTCAGTGGACAGTCCACACACAATACGCTTAGATACACCTGCACAGCAGGATGTATCACCCAGGGCTTATATGGGGGAGAATCTGGAGGGGTCCCATAGGTCACCCTGTAGGTCACTGATACCTTCCTTGGTTACAACACATAGCAACATTACTTAAAGGTGTATAACAATATATGTACATTACAATACATAACATAGGCACTGCTTAACTAGTTAGGGCACATAGGTGAAGGGGGGCTCAGGGGTCACCGAATGGAGTCTGCCTGACAGGGCAACAAGGGTACAGGGGTGCAACTCCTGTACTGGGCCACCACAATAGGCTTAGATACAGTGATTCATTAAATGTCTGGCTTAGGTACAGCAGTTCAGCTGACAGTATCACAATAAAGGCTTATGTACACAACACAGTATAACACATGGCAAACGTTGATGCAGCATCTCAGCAGACAGTATCACAAGGTTTAGATACGACACCTCTGCAGTCATTAGTACACATGGACAGGCTTCGATGCAGCGGTTTACCAAACAATATCACACTAAGGGCTTAGATACAAAACAGATGGTTTCACACGTGATAAACTTAGAGATAGTGGCTGGCCATACAGTATCATACAGTATATGATAGGCTTAGATACACAGCATTGAGTATAACACATGATAGGCTTAGACACAGCAGCTCAGCGGACAGTCCACACACAATACGCTTAGATACACCTGCACAGCAGGATGTATCACACAGCCCTGAGGTCTAACACTTTGTACTACAGTACGGAGCTGTGGTGTCTTCACCACTAGAGATTTGGAGGAGACATCAGACAATACTTAGGAAGGTTTGTAGAAGATCCTGTGGCCCAGGTTGTGGTTGCGTCATGTGTACAGGGGCTTAGCGCGGCTGACAAGGAGGGTTGACGTGTTTGCGTGTGAGTAGTAACCACATTGGGTGAAAGGTTTGGTGTACCATGGAGATGATCCTTGTGGTTTGATATAATAATAGTTGAGTTGATGATGATGTCACATTAGTCCAAGTTCCTGAATACGAGATTAGATAAATTGGTGGGTGAAAGGTCATCATTAAGGGGAACAGTAAGGAGCACCTGATGATGACGAGGACTATAAGAATTTCTGTATAATTTATAATCACTAGATAAACTTCCTATGACCCTGTAAGGTCTGTAATGTCTCTCCAGGACTATGCCTCTTTATCTTAAGTCATCTATACCAGAGGTCCCCAACCAAATCCTCGTGGCCCACCAGCAGTGAAAAATTAAAAACCTGGATTATTGGTAGGCCTTGAGAACTGGGTTGGAGACCTTTGATCTATACACTGTCCTCCTCAATGTTCTTTCTGAAAACAACTGGAGACAAACTGGAGATGGAGAAGTCCAGGTATGGAGAAAACATGTACCAAAATGCTTCCCCCAAGGAAGACGTGCTGCCTGGAGCAAGTCCTCAAGTCAACTTATGAATGGTGTACACATGGAACCCACAGAGGGAAGAGACAAGTTATAAGATGCTTACCAGATTCTACAGTTGCTCTAGATGAGGCCTCCAAGTGGCACAGGATATTTTCTAGCCTTCTGACTGGCACTTTCAGGACCACAAAGACAAATAGCACATGTTATAATCTATTCTACAGGTCCCGTTGACACATTTAAAGCCCACAAAGTGGATCAGACAATAGAATAGGGCTTTGTGCCACTCGGGTTGGCATTAGCTAAGTAGCCTCCTTGTTTTCACCCACAAACTTCTATGAGTATCAAGCTTTGGTTGCAGGGGGCTACCAGTTTACTGGGAACAGGGCCAGATTAAGGCTGCCTGGAAGACGGAGCACTTCATTATGATGCCCCCCCCCCCGACAGTTCCCCCACATTAGGTGCAGTATAGTTCCCCCGCATTAGGTTGGCAGTATAGTTCCCCCACATTAGGTGCAGTATAGTTCCCTCAAGTTAGGTTGGCAGTATAGTTCCCCCACATTAGGTTGTAGTTCCCCCACATTAGGTTGGCAGTATAGTTCCCCCACATTAGGTTGGCAGTATAGTTCCCGCACATTAGGTTGGCAGTATAGTTCCCCCACATTTGGTTGGCAGTATAAGTCCCCGCACATTAGGTTGGCAGCATAGTTCCCCCGCATTAGGTTGGCAGTATAGTTCCCCCGCATTTGGTTGGCATTATAAGTCCCCGCACATTAGGTTGCCAGTATAAATCCCTGCACATTAGGTTGGCAGTACAGTTCCCCCACATTAGGTGCAGTACAGTTCCCCCACATTAGGTGCAGTATAGTTCACCACATTAGGTGCACTATAGTTCCCCCACATTAGGTGCAGAATAGTTCCCAACATTAGGTGCAGTATAGTTCCCCACATTAGGTGCAGTATAGTTCCCCACATTAGGTGCAGTATAGTTCCCCCACATTAGGTGCAGTACAGTTCCCCCACATTAGGTGTAGTACAGTTCCCCCACATTAGGTGCAGTATAGTTCCCCACATTAGGTGCAGTATAGTTCCCCCATATTAGGTGCAGTATAGTTCCCCCATATTAGGTGCAGTATAGTTCCCCCACATTAGGTGCAGTATAGTTCCCCCCACATTAGGTGCAGTAAAGTTCTCCACATTAGGTGCAGTATAGTTTCCCCCCATTAGGTGCAGTATAGCTCTCCCCATTAGGTGCAGTATAGCTCCCCACATTAGGTGCAGTATAGTTCCCCACATTAGGTGCAGTATAGTTCCCCCCATATTAGGTGCAGTATAGTTCCCCCATATTAGGTGCAGTATAGTTCCCCCACATTAGGTGCAGTATAGTTCCCCCACATTAGGTGCAGTATAGTTCCCCCACATTAGGTGCAGTAAAGTTTTCCACATTAGGTGCAGTATAGTTTCCCCCCATTAGGTGCAGTATAGCTCTCCCCATTAGGTGCAGTATAGCTCCCCACATTAGGTGCAGTACAGTTCCCCACATTAGGTGCAGTATAGTTCCCCCACAGACATACAGCCTTCAGCCATATACAGCATATGGTTGGAGGCTGTATGCCTCTTTACTGCCCCACTTCAGTGTTCTGACCACCGCTCAACCGGTCCGGGGACCCCGGGGTCACGATCTACTGCTATGGCCTATGGGCCATAGCAGTAGGTCCCGGGACCAGAGGAGCGGAAGTCAAAACACTAAAGATGACGTGCCGCTGGATACTTACCATGCGCGCGTCCTCCTCACTGCTCCACTCTGCTTCTCTCCTATGGGCGTCTCTGCGTGCGCTACCTCCCGGCGGCCCCTCTGTTTTTAAAGTTAACGCGGGGGCCGCCACAGAGAGGTAACCGCTGGGACATCCTTGTGTCCTGAAAAGATTTTTTGGGACACAGGGATGTCCCGAATGTGACATGGGCCCCCTACGGGCCCGCGACCTGGAGCAGGCACTCCATGAGCGCCAATGAAGATCCGTCCCTGACTGGGAATGGTCCCGGTATAAATGGTGTCTGGCTCAGCAGACCAAGATACACTTGTGCATGGCACGGGGGGGGGGGGGGGGGGGGGGGGCAGAAATGAACCTAGCTACTTGTGTTGGACAGGTAACATATGTGCATAGTCAGAAGCAGGCAAACAGGTTGGGGTGGGCAGCACAAGTCCATAGTCAAGCAGGCAGAGGTCAAACACAGGAAAAGCCAACAAGGCACAAGGGAGCAGTTATAAATGGAGTCAACAAGGCACGCTGGGGTCATACAGAACGCATGCATGAATGCACATTTACTAAGACTAAATCATCTTATTGCTCAGACTAGGTGGAACTGTCATATATACCAGGTGATCACAGTTGATTGGCAGGGGACAGTTTTGGGAGCACACAATGGCACGCACGCACCATATGGGCAGAGCCAGGAACAGCAGGCAACAGATGGGCAGTGGGAGCAGAGAGAAACTGCTGCGATATGGGCTGGAGGACATGAACTGTCGGAGTTACAGCTTTATCTTTGGTGTCATCTACTCACGATAGCTTCTCTATAAGTCATTGCTCAACCCCTTTAAGAGTTTTGAAATACAACTAGAAATATTAGCCAAACCAGAAGCCTTTCGGAAAGGATGATAATCCCCATACTACACCATATCTGGTGATCAAGGTTGTTTCTTCCTGGCTTCCAGTTCCTTCTACATTTGGGTTACATTTTGGTTGTTCCGGTTCCTGACTATGTTTCTTCCTTGTCCTCCAGATACTATGAAAATAAAACAAAGTCCAGTTCACCTCCTGAGATGTTCTCTGCACAGATTCGGCAATCAGACTCTGGTGTTTTGTATCAGCAAAAAACACAAAATAATCCAGCAGTTTCAAAAGAGCAACGGTTTTATTTCCAAATCTTGTAGGATAGAACCTTGCAGCAGCTTTACGACACAAAGGACCACATCTTGACATGTTTCGAGCGCATGCGCTCTTTGTCAAAGTATACACAGACTCACACACATCGTGGTTAAATGCTGATATACACAGATGCACTTAATTAAAAGTTAATTGTGAACCAGCCCCTGGATAGGAGGAAGGAACTGCATAGTAATGCACATAGAAACATTTAAAAACTGTGTGAACGTTGGTCTACATTAGTTCAAGTTCATGATCGCTGGTAGAAAATGATTTTGTACATATATAAATGTGTGAATGAATCACCATGTTCAAATGCTGCCGGCTCCTAGTTACTTCCTATATGTCTCCCATATCGCTATGATAAAATTATCGCAAGGGGAAGGAATATATGTGTGAACAAGAACATGCCTGGCTGAGACAGGAGAAAATAGACAAAATAAATGAGAGGAGAGATATTGCAAACCAAATTGATAAAAACAACGTGATGTTTGAATAAATGGACATGAGTAAGCATGAATGGATGATATAGGCGACCTCCTCCCCGGTTGGAGGGGGGGCGTCTCTCTCATACCACTTTTTGTTGCATATATTAACAACAACTCCTTTAATTTCAGATTTACTTCTGAGCAGCATTCATGGATTTGTGATTGAGGGGTGTTCAGGGACGGCCCATTATAACTTCCACTTACTGTAAGCCTCTGTTGGGTAATACTATTCTCAGGGCGGACAGTAGACACGTGCATACAGTAACCGCATCTTAAATTATGTCAGGAGGACAGCAGCCCTCAAAGACAGGAACACTTTACTCACAAAAAAGAATAGGACAGTTCAGAATGTTGGGAACGAAACATCTGGCCCTGTACTAAGTATAAACTATACTGCACAGTTTAATAGCATTAAAGGAAAACTGTCAGCTTGCTCCCCCCGCACTAACCAGCGATACTGGCTGGTAGTACGGGGGACGCTGATCAGTTTGATGCCTACTGTGCCCGAAGCCAACCCACCGTTCGGCCGAAATCTTCAATTTTCTGTATATGCTAATTAGGTGCTAACTGGCACAGGCTGGGTTACTGGCACTCTGACATCAGCGCCGCTTGTCTCCAGCGCCGCCCATCTCATTAATATTCCTCCCCTCCCTCCGCCTCTCCCTCTTTATTACAGAGCACGGAGAAGAAGGAGAGGCGAAAGGAGGGAAGGAATAAGGCTGTCCAGGCATGCTTGGAGTTGTAGTTCTGCAAAAACTGGAGGCACCATGGTTTGGAAACCCTTCTCTACAGCCTAGCTCAGCTGAAAGGAAAGGGAGCTGAAATACGAAACTTAAAGGGGGTATTCCAGTGAAAAACAACTTTTTTCATATCAATTGGCTTCAGAAAGTTAAACAGATTTGTAAATGATGTACTCAAGTAGAAAACAGACATGGTCGCACATCTACAATCTTGTATAATGATCCAATTGCTTCTCAGCATAATTTCAAAAACTAACAGGTTGTTAGTATATACGTTTTGATCAAAAAGTACAAGCGCACTCGCCACGTCAAGGCCACCTACTTAGAGTGGGTCCCCAACGTCCCTAGCATAAAATGGCGTAGCACTGGGCGGCGACCACCACCGCCGCGACACCAGTGCCCACAGGGGGAACGACCCACTGGCAGAGCGGCTCCAATGCCACTCAAACCAGTTCATGGGTTGCACCCCCCACATCCCCCCCCCCCCCGCAGACACGATGCCACAGCTGCAATGGACGCCGCACAGCACCACACCAGTGTGAACAAGGTGTTATAGCACACTTACCATGCTCTCCCAGTCAGACTGGGAGGCTGCTAGGAAAGAAATGGCCCATGTGTAGCTAACTACTATTTATATAGGGTTGGGCTGAGGGGGTGGGGAAGAGTGCAGACAACATGTAAAAAAAAAAAAAAGGAGGGGATAGAAAACACAGTGTGTACTCAAGTAGAAAACAGAAGCAATTGGATCATTGTGCAAGATTGTAGATGTGCACCATGTCTGTTTTCTACTTGAGTACACATTGTGTTTTCTATCCCCTCTTTTATTTATTTATTTTTTTGTTTTAACATGTTGTCTGCACTCTTCCCCACCCCCTCAGCCCAACCCTATATAAGTAGTAGTTAGCTACACATGGGCCTTTTCTTTCCTCGCAGCCTCCCAGTTTGACTGGGAGAGCATGGTAAGTGAGCTGTAGCATCCTGTTCACACTGGTGTGGTGCTGTGCGGTGTTCGTTGCTGCCGTGGCGCCGTGTCTGCGGGGGGGTGCGACCCATGGACTGGTTTGAGTGGCGCTGGGGCCGCTCTGCCAGTGGGTCGTTCCCCCTGTGGGCACTGGTGTCGCGGCGGTGGTGGTCGCCGCCCGGTGCTGCACCATTTTATGCTAGGGACGTTAGGGACCCACTCTAAATAGGTGGCCTTGACGTGGCGAGTGGGCTTGTACTTTTTGATCAAAACATATATACTAACAACCTGTTAGTTTTTGAAATTATGCTGAGAAGCAATTAGATCATTATACAAGATTGTAGATGTGCACCATGTCTGTTTTCTACTTGAGTACAGATTTGTAAATTACTTCTATTAAAAAATCTTAATCCTACCAGTACTTATCAGCTGCTGAAGTTGAGTTGTTCTTTTCTGTCTGACCACAGTGCTCTCTGCTGACACCTCTTTCCATGTCAGGAACTGTCCAGAGTAGGAGCAAAACCCCATAGCAAATCTCTCCTGCTCTGGACAGTTCCTGAGACAGACAGAGGTGTCAGCAGAGAGCACTGTTGTCAGACAGAAAAGAACTCAACTTCAGCAGCTGATAAGTAGGATTTTTTAATAGAAGTAATTTACAAATCTGTTTAACTTTCTGGAGCCAGTTTATATGAAAAAAACATAGTTTTTCACTGGAATACCCCTTTAACCCCTTAAGGACATAGGGCGTATCCATACGCCCCCGTTTCCAAGTCCTTAAGGACCGAGGGCGTATGGATACGCCCTGAGCATTTCCGGCCCCCACCGCTAGCCGGAGGGGAGCCGGAGCCGGATGCCTGCTGAAATCGTTCAGCAGGCACCCCGGCATATCGCCCAGGGGGGTCATTATGTCCCCCCATGTCGGCGATTGCCGCAGATCGCTGGACAATTCAGTCCAGCGATCTGCGGCAGATTCCGGGTCAATCGGGTCTCCAGTGACCCGATGACCCGGAATTACTGGCTGATCGGGGCCGTCAGAGACGGCCCCGAACAGCCATTGCCAGCAGGGGTGAGGTGGCACTGGTGCCACCTCACGATCGCCCTGATTCGTCGGCCGGATTACCGGCCGACCAATCAGGGCGCCTGCTGCGGGTGTCACTCCCGCAACCCGCTCCGCCCCTCTTTCGGAGGACGTGAGCGGGTGCGGGAAGACGACCCCCGGTGCTGGGGACCCCGATCCCCGGCGTCCCTGTTGGGATCGGGGCCCCAGGAGCAGCGACGGCGGCGGAGACGACGAGGGACTGACCTGTGCTGCTGGATCGTTGGAGGTGAGTGACAGCCTCCTGCTGTTGCTTAGCAACAGCTCCCAGCATGCAACAAGGGCATGCTGGGAGCTGTAGTTATGCAACAGCAGGAGGCAGACCACCACAACTCCCAGCATGCCCTTATGGGCATGCTGGGACTTGTAGTTTTGCAACAGCTGAAGGCACATTCTTTCTATGTAAAAGTGTACCTTCAGCTGTTGTGTAACTACAACTCCCAGCTTGCACAATCAGCTAAAGTGCATGCTGGGAGTTGTAGTGGTGCATCTGGTGGTTGCATAACTACAACTCCCAGCATGCCCGTTGGCTGTGGGTGACTGCTGAGAGTTGTAGTTTTGCAACAGCTGAAGGCACACTGAGTTAAGTAGTAAACCAGTGTGTCTCCAGCTGTTGCATAACTACAATCCCCAGCATCCCCAGCCAATGTAGTATGCCTCCGGCTGTTGCATAACTACAAGACCCAGCATGCCCTTCCGCTGTCCGTACATGCTGGGGGTTGTAGCTTTTGCAACAGCTGAAGGCACACTGGTTGCAAAACACTGAGTTTGTTACCAAACTCGGTGTTTCACAACCTGTGTGTCTCCAGCTGTTGCAAAACTACAACTCCCAGCATGCACTGATAGACCGTCCATGCTGGGAGTTGTAGTTTTGCAACAGCTGGATGTTCCCCCCCCCCCCCCCCAATGTGAACGTACAGGGTACACTCACATGGGCGGAGGATTATAGTAAGTATCCGGCTGCAAGTTTGAGCTGCGTTAAATTTTGTGCCGCAGCTCAAACTGCCAGCGAGAAACTACTGTGAACCCCCGCTCGTGTGACTTTACCCAAAAAACACTACACTACACTACCACAAAATAAAATAAAAAGTAAAAAACACTACATATACACATACCCCTACACAGCCCCCCTCCCCTCCCCAATAAAAATGAAAAACGTCTGGTACGCCACTCTTTCCAGAACGGAGCCTCCAGCTGTTGCAAAACAACTACTCCCAGTATTGCCAGATAGCCACTGACTATCCAGGCATGCTGGGAGTTTTACAACAGCTGGAGGCCCCCTGTTTGGGAATCACTGGCGTAGAATACCCCTATGTCCACCCCTATGCAATCCCTAATTTAGGCCTCAAATGCGCATGGCACTCTCACTTTGGAGCCCTGTCGTATTTCAATGCAACAGTTTAGGGCCACATATGGGGTATCGCCGTACTCGGGAGAAATTGGGCTTCAAATTTTGTGGGGTATTTTTTGCTATTACCCTTTTTAAAAATGTAAAATTTTTGGGAAAACAAGCATTTTGGGTAAAAAAAAAAATTTTTTTTTTACATATACAAAAGTCATAAAACACCTGTGGGGTATAAAGGTTCACTTAACCCCTTGTTACGTTCCCCGAGGGGTCTAGTTTCCAAAATGGTATGCCATGTGTTTTTTTTTTTTTGCTGGCCTGGCACCATAGGGGCTTCCTAAATGCGGCATGCCCCCAGAGCAAAATTTGCTTTCAAAAAGCCAAACGTGACTCCTTCTCTTCTGAGACCTGTAGTGCGCCAGCAGAGCACTTTTCACCCCCATATGGGGTGTTTTCTGAATCGGGAGAAATTGGGCTTCAAATTTTGGGGGGTGTTTTCTGCTATTACCCTTTTTAAAAATGTAAAAATTTTGGGAAACCAAGCATTTTAGGTAAAAAAAAATAAAAAATGTTCACATATGCAAAAGTCTTGAAACACCTGTAGGGTATTAAGGTTCACATTACCCCTTGTTACGTTCCCCGAGGGGTCTAGTTTCCAAAATGGTATGCCATGTGTTTTTTTTTTGCTGTTCTGGCACCATAGGGGCTTCTTAAATGCGACATGCCCCCAGAGCAAAATTTGCTTTCAAAAAGCCAAATGTGACTCCTTCTCTTCTGAGACCTGTAGTGCGCCAGCAGAGCTATTTTCACCCCCCATATGGGGTGTTTTCTGAATCGGGAGAAATTGGGTTTCAAATTTTGGGGGGTATTTTCTGCTATTACACTTTTTAAAAATGTAAAATTTTTGGGAAACCAAGCATTTTAGGTAAAAAAAATATAATTTTTTTTACATATGCTAAAGTCGTGAAACACCTGTGGGGTATTAAGGTTCACTTTACCCCTTGTTACGTTCCCTGAGGAGTCTAGTTTCCAAAATGGTATGCCATGTGTGTTTTTTTGCTGTTCTGGCGCCATAGGGGCTTCCTAAAGGTGACATGCCCCCCAAAAACCATTTGACGCTCCTTCCCTTCTGAGCCCTCTACTGCGCCAGCTGAACAATTAACATAGACATATGAGGTATGCGCTTACTCGAGAGAAATTGGGTTTCAAATACAAGTAAAAATTTTCTCCTTTTTACCCCTTTCAAAAATTCAAAAATTGGGTCTACAAGAAAATGCGAGTGTAAAAAATGAAGATTTTGAATTTTCTCCTTCACTTTGCTGCTATTCCTGTGAAACACCTATAGGGTTAATACACTTACTGAATGTCATTTTGAATACTTTGGGGGGTGTAGTTTTTATAATGGGGTCTTTTATGGGGCATTTCTAATATGAAGGCCCTTCAAATCCACTTCAAACGTGAACTGGTCCATGAAAAATATCGAGTTTGAAAATTTTGTGAAAAATTTCAAAATTGCTGCTGAACTTTGAAGCCCTCTGGTGTCTTCCAAAAGTAAAAACTCATACATTTTATGATGCAAACATAAAGTAGACATATTGTATATGTGAACCCAAAAAAAATATATTTTGAATATCCATTTTCCTTACAAGCAGAGAGCTTCAAAGTTAGAAAAATGCAAAATTTTCATTTTTTTCATCAAATTTGGTGATTTTTCACCAAGAAAGGATGCAAGTTACCATAAAATTTTACCACTAAGTTAAAGTAGAATATGTCACGAAAAAACAATCTCTGAATCAGAATGATAACTAAAAGCATTCCAGAGTTATTAATGTTTAAAGTGACAGTGGTCAGAATTGCAAAAAACGCTCCGGTCCTTAAGGTGAAAAAGGGCTCGGTCCTTAAGGGGTTAAAGGATAATAACACCCAAACAGGTTTTAGGTGAAAAAAAACCAATCTGGAACGCTATTTATAACTTATAACAATTATCTCATCCTATTCTTCATGAGGATGAACTTATAGTTTCAGGTGGAATTAAGAGTTAATCTGAGTCTTATATCATCTTCTTAGCCCTTTGAACATTAGAATATCTCCTATGCTAACCCTGAGCTCAGGAGATTGAAAGGGCTTGTATAAGCCTGGAAGAAATGGTATGCTATGTTCTCCTTCCGAGAGTGCCCCTCGTGTCCATAGGATGTGTTTGGTATTGCATCCTAGACTAATTTACATGGTGCTTCTTTTGTTTAATTTAAATGATATTAAATTATTACTATATTAAATTGATTCTCTGATCTCTGACCCTTATAAAGACATATTAAAAAACAAGCATAAAAGAAGCCACTAAGAATCAAAAGGTTGTTCAGTGGGGGATATTTACTTTAAGGTGGCCATATACATAACAATATAGGTGGTACTGCTGACTAGGACCCAAGCTCACTCATGGCCTCACAGGATTTCACCCTTAAATGGGTGCTCCAGTAGAAAACTATTTCTGGTGCCAGAAAGTTAAACAGATTTGTAAATTACTTCTATTTAAAAATCTTAATCCTTCCAGTACTTACCAGTTGCTGTGTGATCCACAGGAAATTATTTTCTGTCTGACTACAGTGCTCTCTGCTGACACCTCTGTCCATGTCAGGAACTGTCCAGAGCAGGATAGGTTTGCTATAGGCATTTGCTCCTGCTCTGGACAGTTCCTGACATGGACAGAGGTGTCAGTAGAGAGCACTGTGGTCAGACCGAAAGGAAATTAAAAAAGAAAAGAACTTCTTGTGAAGCATACAGCAGCTGATAAGTACTGGAAGGATTAAGATTTTTAAATAAAAGTAATTTACAAATCTGTTTAACTTTCTGGCACCCAATGATTTAAAAAAAAAATTTAATTTACAAATCTTTTTAACTTTCTGGCACCCGATGATTTTTTTAAAATTTGTTTTCCACCGGAGTACCCCTGACTTTGCTGCAGGAGATTCCCCAACTGGCTGTGATCCCTAGTACAGTGATCCCTCAACTTACAATGGTCTCAACATACAATAGTTTCAACATACAATGGTCTTTTCTGGACCATCGTAAGTTGAAACCAGACTCAACATACAATGTACAGACAGTCCAGATCTGTGAAACGTGTCAATGGCTGGAAGAACCGACCAATCAGAATGGGCATTCACTGGTAAAATCTGTGTATTACTGAAGCGTATGCACTGACTGGTGTCTGGTAGCGCCCCCTACAGTACAGGGAGGTATTACATGTTCTGTACACTTTACCTGTATTACTGAAGTGTAGGCACTGACTGGTGTCTGGTAGCGCCCCCTACAGTACAGGGAGGTATTACATGTTCTGTACACTTTACCTGTATTACTGAAGCGTATGCACTGACTGGTGTCTGGTAGCGCCCCCTACAGTACAGGGAGGTATTACATGTTCTGTACTCTTTACCTGTATTACTGAAGTGTAGGCACTGACTGGTGTCTGGTAGCGCCCCCTACAGTACAGGGAGGTATTACATGTTCTGTACACTTTACCTGTCCCAGGTTTAGCTGCTTCTTTGGACACCAGGTGAGGGCGACTCCATTACTTTTTTAGGACATTGCCTGTACTGTATAGGACCCTGAAGAAGCTCCTGTCCTCTACATAGACCAGTGTTTCCCAAGCAGGGTGGCCCCAGCTGTTGCAAAACTACAACTCCCAGCATGCCTGGACAGCCAAAGGCTGTCCGGGCATGCTGGGAGTTGTAGTTTTGCAACAGCTGGAGGCTCCCTGCTTGGGAAACACTGACAAAGACAATGATTTACAGCTCCCAGCAGATCTTTATTACTTTTATATGTAAGGATTTGCTTTATCTATATTAGTTAACTACTTATTTTTCTTTAATTCTCACTTTTTCCTATTTTTGGATGACATTTTGGTGGCTTCAGAACCAATTACCAGGTTTCCATAGAGTTCTGGTCTCAACATACAATGGTTTCAACATACAATGGTCGTCCCAGAACCAATTAACATTGTAACTTGAGGGACCACTGTATAGTCACTGACTCTATGTTTCTATGATTAGCAGCTGAATACAGAAGCAGTGACAATATAGATTGAGGGCCAGACTAAGGACGTGGAACAGGACCAGGAAGACATTATCAGGGACACCAAACAACACCAAGATAGAAAGAGGGCAAGGAGTACAAATACCTGGAACAGACCAGGAGCTGAAACAAAAAAAAAACTGAAGCCCTGGAGTGCGGAAAGCTGGAACGGTGACCCAGCACAGGACCAGGGGTAATTCGAAAAGTTCAGAAAGTGATCTGAAGGACAAGGCAGAAGAGTTAGGACCAGGAGTAATAGTACAAGTCTTAGATGGGAAATGCCAGGAAGTGTCCAGGAGACAAGCAATCTGAAATCAAATGGTCTGTGGCATGGTCCACAGGAGCAGAGAGGGGGGCATAACCAGAGAAACTGCGCTGTGAGTGAGAGACCTATCTGAGTTTATCTGGGAAGGCCTCAATGACAGATAAGATGGTGACTCTGACCTTTAGTAAAATATATCTTTAAGACTCATTGGATCTGGAGTAAATTATCATTGCATTTTGGCTTTAATGGGGTTCTCCGCCCCTAGATATCTCATGCCCTACCCACCTGAACGCTGGGTTTGGGTGGTCATGGTCGTGATGTAACACCACTCCCCCTCCATTTATATCTATGGGAGGGGGCGTGGCGGTTCCCATAGACATGAATGGGGTGAGGGTGGCGTGATGTCACGACCACAACCGTCTAAACCCAGCACTCTGAAAATAACAGAATGCCGGGTGTCAGCACGGAGATCGTGAGGGGGTCCCCTGCAAACAGTCATCCTATTCCCTATACTTTAGATAGGGAATGATATGACTAGGGGCGGGGTACCCCTTTAAGTTTCACAGATAAGGGTGCATCCACATCACATCCGGCGGGAGAAGCTCAAAACTGCCTGATTATGTACCTGTGCAGGACCCCATTCAGTCCAATGACCCGAACAGAATTAGCTTGTGACTCTCTTTGGGTGATTTTCCAACCGTATCTGACATGGATTGAAAATCTTGGTCTGCGGGGTTTTCAGTTTGGACCAAAAGTCCAATATAGTAGGAAAATGACCTTAACGGAACCACTAGCAGACTCCATTTGGGTTATTGGATTGAATAAGTACAGCACAGGTCCAGCACAGATACGTCAGTAGGCAGTCATGACCGTCTCCCACCTGATCTGTGCCAGCGAGACACAAAACGTGATGTGCCTGCACCCTAAATGATGTATAGAACAAGCTCTGGAGAAGCCGCTCTTCCCCTACCTGGATTTCTCCATAGAGGACATCTGCAGTGAAAATACACGTATCCACTATTCGCAGGATAGGGGGATAAGTGTTTGATCGCGGGGGGTCCGACCGCTGTGCGCCGGCTAATGTGCCGTCAACCTCTCTGAGGTCAACAGCATGCCCCCCACCCCATACAGCTCTATGGGAGAGGCAGGGAGGCACGAACAAATTACATGACGGAGGCGTGTTGGCCGCGGTGTCATGCTGCGTGCGCCCGGCGCACCTACTACACTGGAGATCTGCAGGCCTGTGCGGGAGATCGTAGGGGGTCCCAGCATTCGGACCCCCTGTGATCAAACACTTATCCCCTATCCTGCATTTACACTGCAGATGTCCTTTAATGCACTCCCAGTCAGTATAAATGGTAAAACAATTGCATAGAATGTGAGATTTACCGAATTCTTCTATATAAAAATACAAAGCCTCATCCCCTTTATATCTTAAAGGCATACTCCAGCGAAAAACACCTTATCCCCTATCCTACCCCAGTGGCAGGACCCCAGCAATCTCTGGGCCGGCAGCGGCAGCGTTCGGAACACAGAAGCTTGGAGCTTCCGTGAATGTGATGTCACGCCAAGCCCCCTCCAATCATGTCTATGGGAGGGGCCGTGATGGCTAGTATGTAGCCGTCACGCCTCCTCCCATAGACATGAATGGAGGGGGCGTGGCAGCTGTAGTCGCCAGTCATCCAACAAGGACCGGAGTTCGCTCCGTGCACGGATTTGAGCTGTAGCTAGCTCCTTTTGTATCTGAGGCAAGAACAGAAGTTTGCTGGTATGGTAGAAATTGGTGTGGCATCTTTAACCACCGGAGTGTCCCGGCACCCCTGCTGGGGCACCCTGATTGATAATCACTGCCCAGTGTAATGTATGCCAGACATCCCTGGCTAATGCGCCCCCTTGCAGCAGTACGCCTGAGGCGATTGCCTCAATCGCCTTATGGGAGCCTGCACAGATGACCGGGGTGCCACGCAGGAGATCGCAGGGGTTCCCAGCTGCGGGACCCCCGCGATCAGACATCTTATCCCCTATCCTTTGGATAGGAAATAAGAAGTTTTTTGCCGGAGTACCCCTTTAAGAAACGTCACTCCAGGTTCTTCTTACCATGAGTGAAATTTACAGCAGCTGACACTCTATCACCGTCTATAGATCTGATGTTTTCACTTTGGAGGATCATCCACTCATAAGCACCTTGCTCATCTGTCATGCGAGTAGCAGTCGTGTATACATCACATTACTGCTCTTTATACTTTGTACGTGCACCAGCTTGTGGGAAGTCACAGGAATCTGCTCAGAATAACCATCTATACTGCAGAAAATGAATAAAGGTAGGATTGAAGGAATGAATAAGTCATCATTGACTGACCTAAAAAACAAACTCCTCACCCATTCAGATACACATTCGACACCCCTGCAGAGATACAGACTTTTTTGTTATGTCTCATTTCAGCCTTTGTAATTGGCCCCTAGGGGGTGGAGAATGGCACATAGACATTATTCCTCACCCCCTTGGACCCTGCACCCAGTATAACACAATGTATCACTGTTTGGAGTGTTCCTTTAAAGGGGTACTCCACTGCCCCATCGTTCCGAACATTTTGTTCCGAATGCTTTGAGCGGACGGCAGGGGTCCCCTTGACGTGACGCCCTGCCCCCTCAATGCAAGTCTATGGGAGGGGGCTTTGTGACCGCCACACCCCCTCCCTTAGACTTGCATTGAGAGGGCATGGTGTCACATCATGAGGGGGCATAGTGTGATATCACGATCCCTAATTCTAATCCCTAGCATTCTAAATGAACACTGGGTGCTACACAGAGATTGCAGGGGTCCCAGCTGCAGGACCCCCACGATCAGACATCTTATCCCCTATCCTTTGAATAGGGGATAAGATGTCTAGGGGCGGAGTTCCCCTTTAATATTATGGTGCTATTATGCGCTTGAATGTAAACTTCAGTGTATGTAAGGAGGTGGAGCGGTAGACATTAATACTGTAAGTACGGCCAGCAATGAAGCTGTTATTTAGCTAATAATTCCAAGAACAAAGCAATTCTACTTCTCTAGACTTGTTATCCTGATTTGCTAATCCACAATCCTCTATAGCAGTAATTACATGGTATGTTTTATAAGCGTATCATCAAAAAACACAATGCTATGGCAGCTGAACTGTACATGCATTATCCGCAGTGAGATTTATATATATATATATATATATATATATACACACACAATATATATATATTGTGGCACTGAGGCAGGTTTTAGGGCAATGAAAGGGTGTTTTCCAAGACCTTTAGCCTAGGTGATAGCAGAGAGGCTCATCAGGTGCCTAATTAAAGGGGTACTCCGGCGCTAAGACATCTTATCCCCTATCCAAAGGATAGGGGATAAGATGCCTGATCACGGGGGTCCCGCCGCTGGGGACCCCCGTGATCTTCCACGCCGCACCCCGGGGGCTGATTCTAACAGGGTTTGGCGTGGAAGATCATGGGGGTCCCAAGTGGTGGGACGCCCGCGATCAGGCATCTTATCCCCTATCCTTTGGATAGGGGATAAGATGTCTTAGCGCCGGAGTACCCCTTTATTGAGGCCAGCAAAAGTGTGGGAAGTCTGCATATAAAGAGAGGAAACAGAATAGTCTGGGCTCTCCCCAGAAGACAGAAAGGTGGCTGTAAAGGGGGGAGGCAGGGGTCCTTGTGAGGAGCACACAGCCAGGTGCTGTGAGTGACCCCAACAGTGAAGTGGACAGGCAAGGAGTCTTTGTACACACAGCAAGAGGTTGCAAACTCTGTGTGTGAACAGTGAGTAAAGGTTGCTGAAAGCGTTTTGTTAGCTGGCATAGAGAAGCTCTCCAGCTCGTAGTGAAGGTCATCAACATCTCCTGTATAGTTAGTGCCGGACAGGCAAGTTTTTTCTTTTGTTCCTGTATTGTTATTTTTATTTGGCTTGGAACCTTTCTAATAAACCTGACCAGGAGTCAGATTGCATGAACTTGCTGCTGTTTGCCTGATTTAAATAAAGACAGACACGTCTCCCTTTCCCTCAGCAAAGGGCGATCTCTGACACGTCTCACTATATATATATATATATATATATATATATATATAATGCTAATGGGATTGTCCTATGAACCAATCTACAAAAGAGATGCAGTTTTGGAAAATTTGTTAATGTTATCGATGTTATTCCCTGTTTCCCCTGATTGAATGGAGAACAGTGGCAGCTCCATTTGTTCTCTATGGCCCTTCCAAACATTTTCAAGCTAAACACTGGATAAATGGAACGTGCTGTGCTCTGCAATGTTTGAAAGCCCCATAGGGAATTAATGCATGCTGTGCTCTGTACACATAAGGCAGAATTATTATTAATTTCTGAGACTGGGGTGGGGGGTCCCGACTGTCGAACTCCCACTGATCAGCTTGTTACACCCTTTTCTGTGAATAGGTTGGTAACTAGTGTATATTTTATACAAATATTAGACATGACGTTAGGCCACATCCACTTGCAAAAAGATGTGACTTTTCTACACCTTCAAGGCAAGCGTAAACGCTTAATAAATCACTACCATAGTCTTAGTAATCCCACATCCCTTGTGGTCTAAAGTTTCCTATGGGTTTATATCTATTATCTGCGGTGATCTTAGGTAGTGAAGGATTTCATGTCAATCACTGTGAAGGTCTGGGTACAATGTGCATTTATACCTAATAATCATGAAGATGGAGGGATTAAAGGTAGACCAAGGAGATGTCTAGATCTCACCAGACAGACCAAGGAGATGTCTAGACCTCACCAGACAGTCCAAGGAGTTGTCTAGGTCTCTCAGACAGACCAAGGGGATGCATAGGCCTCACCAGACAGTCCAAGGAAATGTCTAGGCCTTACCAGACAGTCCAAGGAAATGTCTAGGCCTTACCAGACAGACCAAGGAGATGAATAGGCCTCACCAGACAGACCAAGGGAATTGCTAGGTCTCACCAGACAGACCAAGAGGATGTCTAAGTCTCACCAGACAGATCAAAGGGATGTATAGGCCTCACCAGACAGCTCAAGGGAATGTTGAGGCCTTACAAGACAGACCTAGGAGAGTTATGGACCTCACCAGATAGATCAAGGAGATGTATAGGCCTCAGACAGTCCAAGGAGATGTCTAGGTCTCTCAGACAGACCGAGGGGATGTATAGGCATCCCCAGACAAACCAAGGAGATGTCTAGACCTAACAGACCAAAGAGATGTCTAGGCCTCACTAGACAGACCAAGGGAATTGCTAGGTCTCACCAGACAGAACAAGGAGATTTCTAGGCCTTACCAGACAGTCCAAGGAGATGTCTAGACCTAAAAGACAGTCCAAGGAGATGTCCAGAGCCCGCAGCAAAGCAGGATGGTCTTGCTGCGGCAGTAGCAACCAGGTCGTATCCACCGGCAACGGCTCAACCTCGCTGACTGCTGAGAAGGCGTGGGACAGAAGGACTAGGCAGAAGCAAGGTCAGACGTAGCAGAAGGTCGGGGCAGGCGGCAAGGTTCGTAGTCAATAGTAATAGCAGGAGGTCAGGAACACAGTAATGGTAAACACAGTAGTAGCTTTCTCTAGGCACTAAGGCAACGAGATCCGGCAAGGAAGTGCAGGGGAAGTGAGGTTATATGGACAGGGAGCAGGTGGAAGCTAATAAGACTGATTGGGCCAGGCACCAATCACTGGTGCACTGGCCCTTTAAATCTTAGAGAGCTGGCGCGCGAGTGCCCTAGAGAGCGGAGCCGCACGCGCCAGAACATGATAGCCGGGGACCGGGATGGGTAAGTGGCTTGGGATGCGATTCGCAAGCGGGCGCGTCCCACTATGCGAATCGCATCCCCATCATGAATGTCAGTGCAGCGCTCCCGGTCAGCGGGTCCGACCGGGGCGCTGCATAGAGGAGAACGCCGCGAGCGCTCCAGGGAGGAGCAGGGACCCGGAGCGCTCGGCGTAACAGTACCCCCCCCCCCTTAGGTCTCCCCCTCTTTTTGTCTCCTTGTCCCTTCAAAAGAGACGAGAAAAATTGAGTCTCCTTCTGGAAAAAGAAGTCCTGGGTAGCTACACCAGCGGCAGGCAGTTCAGAATGAATGGGGAGGGGGGGGGGCAGAGGGAGAAGCATGTCACAGTGCAGAGTGTCTCCAGGACGGGGGCTATGAGGAGGCACGGCACAGTCCTGATAGGCCTTGGGGAGACCAGGCACAGGAGGAAACACAGAGGCCCGACAGACGGGGCTGGGAGCAGACGTGAGGCATTCCTTGCGGCAAGCAGGACCCCAATTCTTGATCTCCCCGGTGGTCCAGTCAAGGGTGGGAGAATGATGCTGGAGCCATGGCAGACCGAGGAGGACTTCAGAGGTGCAGTTGGGCAGGACCAAAAATTCAATTTTCTCGTGATGCAGTCCAATGTTCATAAGCAAGGGCTCTGTGCGGTAACGCACAGTGCAGTGCAACTTCACTCCGTTGATCGAAGAAATGTAGAGCGGCTTGATGAGACGGGTCAACGGGATGCAGTACCTATCAAGCAAAGAGGCCAGAATAAAATTTCCAGAAGAACCAGAGTCCAAGACGGCCACGGCTGAGAAGGAGGAGTTGGCAGAAGGAGAAATCCGCACGGGCACAGTGAGACATGGAGAAGCAGACTTCGTACCAAGAGATGCCATACCCACGTGAGCTGGGTGCGTGCGTGCGTTTTCCAGACGTGGAGGACGAATAGGGCAATCCACCAAGAAATGTTCGGTACTAGCGCAGTACAGACATAGATTTTTATCCCTACGGCGAGACCTCTCTTCAAGAGTCAGGCGAGACCGATCCACTTGCATAGCCTCCTCAGCGGGAGGCACAGGGGTAGATTGCAAAGGATAGCGTGAGAGAGGTGCCCAGGGATTAAGGTCTTTTTCCTGGCGGAGTTCTTGGTGTCTTTCAGAAAAACGCATGTCAATGCGGGTGGCCAAATGGATAAGTTCATGCAGGTTGGCAGGAATTTCTCGTGCGGCCAGCACATCTTTGATGTTACTGGATAGGCCTTTTTTAAAGGTCGCGCAGAGAGCCTTGTTGTTCCAGGATAATTCAGAGGCGAGGGTACGAAATTGGATGGCGTATTCGCCTACAGAAGAACTACCCTGGACCAGGTTTAACAAGGCAGTTTCGGCAGAAGAAGCTCGGGCTGGTTCCTCGAAGACACTGCGAACCTCAGAGAAGAAGGACTGTACAGTGGCGGTGACAGGATCATCGCAGTCCCAGAGCGGTGTGGCCCATGACAAAGCCTTCCCAGACAGAAGACTAACCACGAAAGCCACCTTCGACCGTTCTGTAGGAAATTGGTCCGACAACATCTCCAAATGTAGGGAACATTGTGACAGGAAACCACGGCAGAGTCTAGAGTCCCCATCAAATTTGTCCGGCAGGGACAAGCGGAGGTTAGGAGTGGCCACTCGCTGCGGAGGAGATGCAGGAGCTGGCAGAGGAGATGGTAGCTGCTGTTGCAGCTGCTGTAGCTGCGACTGAAGTTGCTGTAACATGGTGGTCATGTGCGACAGCTGGTGAGCTTGTTGGGCGATCTGTCTGGATTGCTGGGCGACCACCGTGAATATGTCAGCGATACTTGGCAGCGGCACGTCAGTGGGATCCATGGCCGGATCTACTGTTATGATTCGGCTAGCTGGATGTGGATCCTCTGTGTCAGCGAGGGATTGGCGTGGACCGTGTCGGTGGACCGGTTCTAGGGTTGCTACTGGTTTTCACCAGAGCCCGCTGCAAAGCGGGATGGTCTTGCTGCGGCGGTAGCAACCAGGTCGTATCCACCGGCAACGGCTCAACCTCGCTGACTGCTGAGAAGGCGTGGGACAGAAGGACTAGGCAGAAGCAAGGTCAGACGTAGCAGAAGGTCGGGGCAGGCGGCAAGGTTCGTAGTCAATAGTAATAGCAGGAGGTCAGGAACACAGTAATGGTAAACACAGTAGTAGCTTTCTCTAGGCACTAAGGCAACAAGATCCGGCAAGGAAGTGCAGGGGAAGTGAGGTTATATGGACAGGGAGCAGGTGGAAGCTAATCAGACTGATTGGGCCAGGCACCAATCACTGGTGCACTGGCCCTTTAAACCTCAGAGAGCTGGCGCGCGGGCGCCCTAGAGAGCGGAGCCGCGCGCGCCAGAACATGATAGCCGGGGACCGGGACCGGTAAGTGGCTTGGGATGCGATTCGCGAGCGGGCACGTCCCGCTATGCGAATCGCATCCCCATCATGAATGTCACTGCAGCGCTCCCGGTCAGCGGGTCCGACCGGGGCGCTGCATAGAGGAGAACACCGCGAGCGCTCTGGGGAGGAGCAGGGACCCGGAGCGCTCTGCGTAACATTGGCATCAGTAGTGGGAGTCACTTTTGGGACTGAGGAAGCTCTGAATCATGCAAAATGTCTTTGGTCTCCTATCTAGTGTACACTCCTGTTGTCCGTCTCCCTCTGTTATGTGAGTATGTAACTCTACTAATGAAGATTTTTTACCATGGACATTTTGGACTTGGCCTTGATTCCCATTTGGTTTCATTCCATTATAAAGTGTATTCAAATATTTTAAGAGTGTGGAGCAACTCAATATCATAGAGGAATGATAGGAGTGCGGCTGGCAAGACATGATGGGACCTATAATTCCACAATGACTTCAGTGCCCAAATCTGCTCCAGCGCTGTCCAAGAACTCACACATTGGCCCTGATTTACTAAGAGTGGAGTGTAGGTTTCTTTGTGGGTTTTAATTCCCTACAAAAAAATTTTCCAAGGTATTTACTAAGGTTTCCCTACATTTTGCACTTTCCCTACATTTTGCTTTTTTCCCACTTGCTCTGAACTGTAGGGTATTCCTTCAAATCCACCACATTTTCTGTGGAAACCTTAGTAAATATGTAGTTTTTTTGTAAAAATGGCGGGAACACGCCCTTTTCTGGGACCACACCCCCTTTTCCTGACCGCCACACCCCTTTTGGGGTTTTCTCAGTAACATGGAGAGTTAGTCGGATTTTTCTCAATTCTGGCGCAAATTTCACCTCAAATTTTTTTTTTCAGTTCCACTGCACATTTAATGGAAAAATGAAGGGTATCATTAGAAAGTACAATTGGTCCCACAAAAAAACAAGCCCTTATATGGCCCTGTAGATCAAAAAAAAGTTAAAGTGTTATGGCTATTAAAATACTAGGAGGAAAACATGTCAAAATTAAAATGAGCTATGTCCTTAACCCCTTAACGACACAGGACGTAAATGGACGGTGAGCTGGTACTTAACGCACCAGGACCTACATTTACATCCTATGCATAACCGCGAGCATCGGAGCGATGCTCACATCATGCACGGAAGGTCCCAGCTGCTGATAGCAGCCAGGGACCCGCCCGTAATGGCGGTCATCCGCGATCGCGTGGATGTCCGCCATTAACCCCTCAGATGCCGTGATCAATACAGATCACGGCATCTGCAGCACTGCAGACACTAAAATGGATGATCGGATCGCCTGCAGCGCTGCCACAGTGATCCGATCATCCAGCATGGCAGCCGGAGCTCCCCTCACCTGCCTCTGCTGCCTTCCATGGGTCTTCTGCTCTGGTCTGCGATCGAGCAGACCAGAGCAGAAGATGACCGATAATACTGATCAGTGCTATGTCCTATGCATAGCACTGATTAGTATTAGCAATCAAATGACTGCTATAAATAGTCCCCTATGGGGACTATTAAAGTGTAAATATAAAAGTTTAAAAAAAAATTGAAAAACTCCCTCCCCAATAAAAACTTCAATTGTCCCATTTTCCCTATTTCACCCCCAAAAAGTGTAAAAAAAATATTTTATATACATATTCGGTTTCGCCGCGTGCGTAAATATCCCTATTAAAACTATTAAAATAAAATGTTAATGATACCGTACAGTGAACGGCATGAACGTAAAAAAAAAAGTCCAAAATAGCTGCTTTTTTATAACATTTTATTACCCAAAAATTTTTTTAAAAAAGTATAAAAAGTTTTACATAAGCAAATATGGTATCAATAAAAAGTACAGATCACGGTGCAAAAAATGAACCCTCATACCACTGCTTATACGGAAAAATTAGAAAGTTATAGGTCTACAAAATAGGGGGATTTTAAACGTACTAATTTGGTTAAACAGTTTGCAATTTTTTTTAAGCCCAACAGTAATAGAAAAGTATGTTATCATGGGTATCATAATTGTTCAGCGTGAATACGAAACCTTCCAAAATTAGCAAAATTGCGGTTTTCTTTTTAATTTCCCCACACAAATAGTATTTTTTGATTGCACCATACATTTTATGGTAAAGTAAGTGATGGCATTACAATGGACAACTGGTTGCGCAAAAAACAAGCCCCCATACTAGTCTGTGGATGAAAATATAAAAGAGTTATGTTTTTTGAAGGCGAGGAGGAAAAAACAAAAACGAAAAAATAAAATTGTCTGAGTCCTTAAAGGGGTATTCCAGGAAAAAACTTTTTTTTATATAAATCAGCTGGCTCCAGAAAGTTAAACAGATTTGTAAATTACTTCTATTAAAAAATCTTAATCCTTTCAGTACTTATGAGCTTCTGAAGTTAAGGCTGTTCTTTTCTGTCTAAGTGCTCTCTGATGACACGTTTCTCGGGAAACGCCCAGTTTAGAATCAAATCCCCATAGCAAACCTCTTCTAAACTGGGCGGTTCCCGAGACACGTGTCATCAGAGTGCACTTAGACAGAAAAGAACAACCTTAACTTCAGAAGCTCATAAGTACTGAAAGGATTAAGATTTTTTAATAGAAGTAATTTACAAATCTGTTTAACTTTCTGGAGCCAGTTGAGATATATATATATATATATATATATATATATATATATATAAAAGTTTTTCCCTGGAATCCTTGAGGGGTTAAAAAAAACTATCTGATAATCATATGATACCATATTAGCCTATGGGAGTCGAATGCCACAGTGTTATTTATAGACACATTCACAGGGAAGCTCTGATGACGTTACTACCCATATATAGACAGTTACCATACATGGACAGTTACCGTATAAATACAGTTAGCATATATGGACAGCTACCATATATAGACAGTTACCATACATGGACAGTTACCATATATGGACAGTTACCATATAAATACAGTAACCATATATAGGCAGTTACCATACATGGCCAATTACCATATATAGACAGTTACCATACATGGACAGTTACCATATAAATACAGTTACCATATATGGACAGCTACCATATATAGACAGTTACATACATGGACAGTTACCATACATGGACAGTTACCATATATGGACAGTTACCATATAAATACAGTAACCATATATAGGCAGTTACCATACATGGCCAATTACCATATATAGACAGTTACCATACATGGACAGTTACCATATAAATACAGTAACCATATATAGGCAGTTACTATACATGGACAGTTACTATACATGGACAGTTACCATATATAGACAGTTACCATATATGGAGAGTTACATCATCGGAGCTTCCCCATGGCTTCCCTTCTGAGTGCAGGCAATTTAGCTGTTGCAAAACTACAACCCCTTGCATGCCCAGACAGCCTTTGGCTGGTTGGGATTACTGCTGCACTGGAATTTCCGTACAATGAACCTAGCCTAAAACATAGTGTAAACCCAGCCTTATTATTCAGTTGCACAATACTGGGTATAATCAAACTGGTGCAAAATATTTTTTTGGTTAACTTCATATAATATATATTAAATATGTTATACTGTAATAGATATAAATATGTTGCTGCCACTAGAGGGAGTCCACTGCTTATAAATCTATATAGCTCTTATGTAATTCCTTGGGGGCGGGTCAAATTTCTAAGCAGGAGGCTCCTCCTACTAGGGGCTGCAATTAAATCATGGAATGCAGTCATCTCCAACCTGGGACTCTCCAGCTGTTGCAAAAGTATGACTCATAGTTACCCACCAGCTACAGGATAGAGTACACTGATGGAAGGGTTCAGGCTTTAACTAATAGGTGGGGTGGAGTTGGACACTTGGATGCCGATCAATTCCGAAAACTAGGGGGGAGGGGGGGGTTGTTACTTAATAAGGATTTAAAAAAAAAAAAAAAAACATCTTTTGGTTCAAATTTCTTTCTCACCATACCTTGTCCCCTCTTGACTGGAAATTCAATGTACGCTAAGAAACTATCAACAGAGCTTGAATTGTTTTTGTCCTTCACCAGTTTCATCATAAAGCAGCCAAAACAGTAGCACGGCTCTGATTTACTCATATGACATAATAGACAATATAGGAGAGTGTAAGTAACAGAAACAATAAGGCAGGCGTCCCCCACAGGTGAGGAGCGATTAGCACGTTCCGGGAGGTTCACCCTACTTTGTGGTGGTTTTGCAGTGGGTGGCGTCATTTGTTTTTGTGAGAGATGGGTGAGAGCCTCTTTGATCTGGTGAGTAATGTTCCTCAGAGCCGATGAGTGGATATTGTGGCAGACAGGTAATTATGTGTTGTGTCTTTTATAAGACGAGGTGAAGACACGGGCCAACAATTTTAATAATTCTCCTACGTAACAAGTATTTGGATAGAATTCCCCCAGATATTATGTGAGAAGAGAATAATGCGTGTTGGTAGAACCTCTTCACCTTTGTGCTATATTCCTGCTTTCCCCCACCATCTCGGATGATGGGATTAGGTCATATGTTTATATGACTGTTTATAGTAGACATAGGGTAAAGTGCCTCACTCAGCGACAATCACGTCCAGCGTCAATCACTAGATTTATAATATAGTGCGAGTGTCACCTCCTCACAGAACACATACTCAATATGACCACCAAGTACCTAAGCATGTGCTAGAACAATCCTCTTCAACAACACAAGATCTGGGTTCACTATGTTTAAATTCACATCTATAAAAAACACAGTCATGGACTCTCTGCAAATTAGGACAACCCATATAATATACCCTTACAATGTAGGTGACAAAACAACCTGTAAATGTGTTACCTCAGGACTTCAGGTCAAGTTCCTCTTAGCCCCTCCGAGCAGACTGTCTCTCTCCATCTTTGAGCCCAGTGGCGGGCGGTCTTCAGTACCTGAGCCGATCTTAGGTACTGTGAAAACTCAGCCTGGTCCATGAAGGAGAATGAAAGACTGGATGGTAGTGGGTCCCAGATAAGCACAGGCGCTGAACACAGCTCATCACTGGGCTCAAACAAAAGGGAGAGACATAAAAATCCAAGCCCAAGAACAGGACTTACCAACATCCTTAGCAGCTAAGGTCTCCTAGTAATTTACTAGGATTTTACTGGATTTTCCTATATCTCACCCAGGTTTTTTCCTGTTTCACAATGTATAAATTATTCCATAAGGACTTTTTTGTGGAGAAACAAAGTTAAAAAATCTGACCACCAGTCAGAATTTTTAACTCTTTACATACATTTTCCAAGTAACCTTAGAAGTTTTCAATCTTAGTCTTAGATTTTTCTTGTCAATAAAGGCAAAACAACACTTATTTAAGATGCTTATTGACCTTATAAATCTGTGCAGGTAAGCATAGGGCTGTGTGCAGTTTTTATGGTATTTTTAGTCTATTTAGCCTATTTATTTTTAGCCTATTTAGCCTATTTTTCAGGCAAACATCAGCTGGTCCATTATTTTAAATTTGTTAAAAAAAATGTTCAGACATTTTTAAGACAATTTCTGACTGCTTTTTGCTGCAGCAAATGTCATTGTAAGAGTATGTTCACATTTTGGAATTTCTGAGCAAAATTCTTCTGAGAAATCCTGCTGTAAGATTATGCAGCATAAAAAAGAACATTGGTGTAAATGGGTTTTCCGTTGAACCATTCACATTGCTGAATTTTCAGAGCTGCTAAAAGAATGAACATGTTTTTTCTTTGAGAGGATTTCTGTGCAGACTGCATTTCCGTCAATGGTGATGTTGCAGGTCCACATGATCCTAGCCCAAGTGGAGACTCCAGAATCAAGTGTAAACGCACCCTAAAAGTTTACTGAATGGAAATGACCAGCTGTTTATCCAGTATGTAATAATTCTTTAAAAAAAAAATAAAACAAAAAAAACCTGCTGTTTTCTTGAGCAACAAAACTGTATGTGAACAGAGCCTGATTAACAAAGAAGAAAAGTCGGTTGAAGGTGACAATTTAAGTGGGACTGGACAACTATTTTAGGCATGTAGGAAGTGTGAGGACAATCCTTCGACAGATGATGTTGTAGGAATAAAACATAGGGCATGTTGGAAATCATTGTCCATTCATTTATCTCTTAAAGGGATTATGCAACATGAGGTGACTTTAGTACTTACCTGCTAGACAGTAATGGACATGCTTAGGAAGGATCCATGCCTGTCTTAGGGCTAAATGGCTTTGTTGGGAGTTCACCATAATGCTGCTGCATTCTTTTTTTTTTAATTTGCTGTAGGAGTTCCTCCCCTCCAACTACAAGTCCCAGGATCACTTGTTTGTAAGTATAAGCTCACTTTATTCCCTCCACACATCAGCCACCCCACCCATTGAAGCACACCTGAGCTCCCTTCCATGCTGTGCTGTGATTAAAACTACAATTCCTTGCAGCCCTAGCGGTCACTCCACCCATTGAAGCACAGACACACTCCTTTTCCACACCTGACTATTGATGTTATGTCTTAACACTCATTTTGTATTTTGCTAAAAATGAATATCAGGGCAAAGATTGCAAACCAGGCCTCAAACACAGGTACAGACACTATATTATGAACTACTCTAACTTTACAGCTCCTGTAGCACAGTCAAGTAAAAAAAAAATCCCAGAATATCCCTTTAAGGAGGATAAACTGCTGCCAGAACAGTATGCATGTGTATGGGGACGATGTGAGGAATAGGTGAGGCTACCTTTGGTTTGCCCATATAATTTTGGTACCATGAAGCTTTACGCTCCACTTTTAAGGAATTTTCAGTGGTCCTAGCTGTAGAGACCTTGTAACAATGGTCCTCGACCCAGTCCTCAAGGCCCATCAATATTCCAGAATAGAACTGGGAAAAATTCTAATCCTGGACTGTCGTTGGGCCTTGAGGACTGGTTTAGGGATCTCCATTGTATAATATCTGTAGATACAATTCCTTCATTGTTATGTAACTCCTTACTCAACCACCGACCTCCCAACTCTATAGTTCCCACTTCTCTCCTACCCTGTTTTCACTCTTTGTCTCACCTCTCTATTCCGAGCCAAAAACACACATCCTTCCAGCAGGTTCCTTCTCACTTTCTAGCAAGAATGTAGACCTCCCTCAGTGGGAATCTTCCTGTTAACTTAGGATGGAGCCTCTTAAGGGATAAAGACCCCACAGCTCTAGGCTAAAGGGTCTGATAAACATCTAGGTCTTATTACATATTATTGCAATTTCATGTCAAACCCCAGGGGCAGGAAGTTCTGAGAATTATCTAAGATATCGGAGCCGGACACATGTCAGCGTGTGCACCGCGTGTGTTACATGAACCACAGTGCAGCCATTGTGTAGGGCTCATACCTTTTTCCGTCGGTGCTGACATTCCCCAGCCCTAAAACCTGTCATGGATTGGCACGGCATTGAAACGTAAAAGAGTCTTGCAACGTTTTCTTTTTTTTCCGGTGGAACAAGGAGGCCAGGAGATGCCCGTTCTGGGGTGGTTTTGTTTTGGAACTTGGGTGATGTGTCTTAAGGTGATCGTTCATGGGACACAGGGTCTGTTTCCAAAATATCAATGTAAAGATTTTTTTCCCTTTGGGTTTTTTCAACAAATAAGAAATGATGTAAGATCTGGCAGCTGGCTGACTTTCAGGTTTAGACCTTGGACGGCTTTCAAGATATTTAGAGTTTGCCGTCTGAGGAAAAACAGAATGTTTTCTCTGAAAGGTGATTAGTTAGTGGAAAATATACCTTGTTTAGAAGTTGTATTTCCCGCTTCAATGCGCCGCCTTGTATAACGCACGTCCCTGCCTATCATCGCAACAATGGTCACGGTCCCTTAAAGGGGTTCTCTTTTCCTAGACATCTTATCCCCTATCGAAAGGGTAGGGGATAAGATGTGGAACGGAGGCTCGTGACATCACGGTCACGTCCATGCCCCCTCAATGCAAGTCTATGGGTGGGGGCGTAACGGCCATCACATCCCCTCCCATAGACTTGGATTGAGGGGGCGTGGCCGTGACGTCCTGAGCCTCCGTCACTCCAATGCTGCACCCAACGCTCTAAACAAATGCCGGGTGCAGCAGGGAGATCGCGGGGGTCCTCAGTGGCAGGACCCCGCGATCAGACATTTTATCCCCTATCTTTTGGATAGGGGATAAGATGTCTAGGGGTAGAGTACCCATTTAAGAGGAGAAAATGACCCATAGATGGCAAAAGCTTTATTAGCTACAGCCCCCTACACATCCGAAAATCTATCCACCATTGCCAATTTATACAAATACTACACATCAATAACGATGACAGGAATTGTTCTAGCAAAAGAAAGAGTTGTTTGTTGGATAGAGTTTATCCCGAGAGGAAAACAGGCAAACCTCTGTATAAGATCCATAGCATTGACCATGATCAGACGTTCACATAGCCTGAAGTACCACCTCAAGACCCCAGCACATGCATTTTGCTTACACACCCCAGTGGTTTCTCCCCTGAGGAAGCCTTGAACTATATTGGGACAAAAATGCATTGGGCAATCTGTTGTTGTTTTTTTTTTGTGTCTAGTAAGCATGAGTTTTAGGACTTCGTACCCGCCTTGGCATTTCCTGGTGGTACCTAGCCCTTATCCTATATTAACACTTGCTTGGGATTTAAGCTATCAACCCTGTTGTTGCTTGTTGTAGATTATTTATGGTGATTTCCTTTAACAGTATCGATTAAATGTTACGTTTTAGCCATTTCAAGTTTTCATTTTTTTGATGTTTATTGCCTTGAATTCACTCTTACTTGCAACTGCAGATCATCTTTACCTATCTGTTTAATTTTACTCAGTGCTGTTCATAAGAGCATTAGGAGCTTTACAGCAAACCCATGGACATAGGCAACAACAGTCAAGAGCTGGTCCATTGAAATTAATGGGAAAGGTTACTGGACATGCTCTGTGATTTTTATAGAAGTAATTCTACAGAGAGGGGGAAGCAGATCCATGAACATCACTTATTCTCTTTTATATCTACTGGCGTCACTTTCACTGTACTCCTGTCTGTGACAATAAGGAGGAGGCTGCTGGAAAATTATCTGTCCAGAACAGGCAGACTAAGCTTTGTTTTAGGCCTACAGGCCAGAATGGTAACTGCAATATCTTGGTATTATTTTATAATTTAATACTATATTGTTACAAGTTGTTTATAAAACAGGAGGGGTATTGCCCTGAGATCAAAAAAAGAAGCACATTGGTTAGCCGAAGGGGCCCTTGTTTAACTAAAAAACACCTGCAGCTATATACCTTGTATGGCGAGTGCCACCAACAATAGGAGCTAAGCCCACTCCCCTGTCGGATAACCTCTGCACAGGATGGACTTCAAATCTCCACAAAACACCTCAATTGCTATAAAAGGTCAGATAACCTTCGCTTCAAGGCAATATTTCTCTAAAAAAAAATTAAATGTATCAAAACTGCATGTAGTGTGAACTGACTTAAACCCACCTAAGAGTCTCTGCAGAGTCAGAGGATTAATGGGAAATGCAAGCAGCATTAGGCAATAAACCCCACATGAGAAAACAGGTAAGCACAAGGCATACACAAGAACTTCTATATTATTCTCTAATAACAGCCTATGCTGCTCTACAGAAGTAAAGAAAAAAAGAATTCCCAGAGTGCTTCTTTAAACATCAGTGTTGTGTTTTCTATGATTTTCCTTTAGAGGAAGAAAGGGATACTGAGAGTGACCCCGTGCTTTCTCGTGTGACACATGGTGGCAGGCTGGGAGAGATCAGCTTGCACGGAGATGTCCTATCTATCACCTGATACATTATGTCATCACTATCCAGGCTATAATAAGACTGGAGATTGGTGCGGTCGTGTTCGGTGAGAGTTAAAGATGATGGATGTGCAGGAGGTAGAACATTTAGAGACACCAAGGTATAAAGACAATGATAGCAGAGGAAAAATGAGAACTCTAGGAGCAGTGAAAGTAAAAATACAATGGGAAGGCTGCAGAGAGTTACTGTGTAGAGAGTTACTGTGTCTGATGTGCGGACCTGATGATTACCTGATGAAAGCCTTGAAGAAACAAAACATGTACTTCATACTGAATAAGGAGTGCAGCTCTGGAGTATAATACAGGATATAACTAAGGATCAGTACAGGATAAGTAATGTAATGTATGTACACAGTGACCTCACCAGCAGAATAGTGAGCGCAGCTCTGGAGTATAATACAGGATATAACTCAGGATCAGTACAGGATAAGTAATGTAATGTATGTAATACAGTGACCTAACCAGAAGAATAGTGAGTGCCGCTCTGTAGTATAATACAGCATATAACTCAGGATCAGTACAGGATAAGTAATGTAATATATGTACACAGTGACCCCACCAGCAGAATAGTGAGTGCAGCTCTGGAGTATAATACAGGATATAACTTAGGATCAGTACAGGAGAAGAAATGTAATGTATGTACACAATGACCCTCACAGCAGAATAGTGAGTACAGCTCTGGAGTCTGGCCGCTAGAGGGAGCATCTTCCTGTGAGTCTGCTGAGTGTGGTGTGTGGGTCGTTTGGTGAATTGTTTTGTGAGTGTGCTCTGAGCTCTGCATCTGAACAGTTGTGCCGGACAATGTTCTTCCTTCCCCAGAGGCAGAGCGTGTGTTCGGGCAGGAGCGAGGAGAGGAGAACCCCAAAACCTGCCCCCCGAATCAGGTCCGCGGGGGACAGGGGGAGCCAGCGACCAGATGTGGAAGGACCAGCTTCAGGAAGTACATCAGAGGTCTTCGGGTTGAGGCACTCTGCCAGGAGGTGCAGCGATGCATCTCCAGCCCCCCCCTGAACCCGTAGAGACAAAGAGCAGCCGCAAGGCTGGCCCTGCAAGTTGTGGGACTACAGGTGATTTCCGGAATCACAGGTACTGTGACAACAAGGCCTGACAATGTGGACTGTGATACTCCTACTGGAGCAAAGCTAAATGCCCATGGATGTGTGGAGGAGGATTGGGGAATGCCTAGGGCCCGGGAGTCTGGAGTCCCCCATAGCTCCCGGTTGGCAGAATACATCAGTGGGTATGAGGAAGCAAGGAGCAGCTTGTATAGGCTCCAGGAGGAGGCAAAAGCCTTGATGGAAACTGTGCCCAAATGCCAAAAAGCTGAGCTGTCAGCCCGGATAAAACAGCTGAAAAAATGACATAAGGAATCTGGAGAAGAAGAGAACTTTTATTTTATAGAACAGTGTGCCATTTAAGGAAAAACTTTTAAATGACGACCGTTTTCAAACAATGGAGAGAGAGGAGGAGAGAGGGGGCTTCAGCCACGGGTGGAAGAGGAAGGAGACGCTGCGGAGGCCAATAATGTTGAGCCGAATCCACCCGGGGGTCTGCAACATCTGACCCCATACAGTGGGCTCCCTGCAGGGCAAGTGGCATCTGGCTGCGGCTCTGGCGGTTCGAGGGATGAGAGCAGCACCAGTCACCAGAGAGGGGCGCTGATGACCCAGATCCAGCTCCTGGAGTCCCCAGATCGCCTCCAGGACTTCACGTTTGGAAATGAGTTACCAGAGGAGGCACCTGGGGGAAGCAAAAAGAAGCTAAAGAACACCAAGCTCCAGGAGTACGTAACATTTGTATATACCCCCCTCCCTGAGCCCCCCGGACTGGCCGCAGGGTCAGCTCACTGTTTGAACCCCATTTCTCAGCCCAGCCTGAGTTCTGCTGTGGACTCAGTGCAGGAGAGTGGGGAGAGTATGGAGTCTAGTGTGGCGGTGAGCTACGTTGCTGTTTGCAGTAACAGTAGTGGAGCAGACAATGTATCGGCTTTGAGGTCGGACAGTGATATTGGCCCAGCGATGGGCATGGATGGCTTTGGAGGGGGGGGCGGCTTTGTGCCAGAGTCAGCTGCGGGAGCTCTGGTGGCTCTGAGCACTGGCACTGTTGTTCCTTTGGAGCAGCGGTGTCATCGTGAAAGAGCTGCCGGGGCTAAGATGTCTTTGCCTCCTAGAAAGACTGGACTTAGACCTTTATTTTGTATTGGCGCCGCTGATCCGTATCAGCAGCGCCCAGGAGCAGAAAACTCCAGTACTGATGAAGCAGAGCGTACCAGTAAAAACAGGGCTTGGGCCACTAATAAACAGGCAAGGCAGGCTTCCCGGTCCTTGTATAAGGAGCCGGTGACCTATCCTGTGGCGGTGGCTCCAGCTCTGGTACCCAGTGATGCTGATAGTACAACATCTGCACCAGAATGCACCGGTCCAGCCAGTATTAATGAGAAGGTTAATGTTCGAGTGAATGGTGGTATAGGCTGTAGTACGGGTGGAGGTATGGGGGGCACATTAGCTAGAACAGGTAATAATGGTGTGAGTATGGATTATGTGGAGGAGGGTGGTGAAGAAATACAGATTAGTGGTGGGGATGCAGAGCCTGGTCCAATTGCACCCCCAGCAGTGGCAGCACCGGTGCGCAGCTACGCAAATGTTGCCGCTGGAGGGAGGGGGGCACCTTCCTCGTCTTCTAGCTTTGGGGAGAGCAATTTGCAGCAGCATCTCCTGGGGGCCTTAAGGAGAGGGGAAAGATCAATAAATGTAGAGGGTAGGGAGGTTGATCTATCCTTTTGGATAGAGAGACATAGTCTTTCAGCCTTCCGAGAGGAAAGAGGGGGGGGGGGATACTGTGTGGTCCCTCCCGACAGCCGGGCCAGGTGGTATCCGGAGGAATGTGGTCCAGCTGAGGTGGAGAGGCAGTGATACATGTCCTCCAAGATCTAAAGTTGTTGAGCTTCTGCTGAAGTTGGGCTTTAAGGCAGCTGACATCTACACCTTGATACACCCTTATGGTACCCTTGAGTTCGATATCAGCTTTGTTCGGCCGGAGGGGCTTGAGCTCTTCTAGTCGCATTATGAGCTGGTAAAGAATGAGCCCAGCGGGCAAGATTTTGCCATTCAGGCGGTGTCTCGCCAAAACAATGTCAAGAAAGTGACCGTTTTAACCCGTAAAGAATCATTCTCTTGTATTAACATCATGACGTGGCTAGGTCGGTATGGAGAGGTGGTGGAGGTCCCAAAAAAGAACAAGGATGAATATGGCATCTGATCAGGGGCCTGGACGTTTATGGTCAAGCTTAGGCGTTCAGGAAACACCGTTACCCATATGCCACCTGCAACCTTCCTTGGAAAAGATCGTATCCAGATCTTCTACCAGGGTTAGCCGAAGCTCTGTCACAGATGTGGTGACCCCACACATTTTAGTGGCAGTTGTACTGTGCAGAAGTGCACTCTGTGTGGGGAAATAGGCCATCTCGCTGCACCTTGTGCGGAGATTGGGTGTCACCTGTGTGGTGACTTAGGTCAGCCATTCAGTCGTTGCCCTCATTCCTTTGTCAACGCGGTTGTTGCCCCGGTGGGGGTAAGCCATGAGGTGGACTCTGCTGGGGGCACAGCTGGCGGGGATGAAGGGGTGCAGGGGCCAGGGAAGAAAAGTAAGCAGAAGACGCCTGCCCAACTGAGGCGTCTCAAGAAGCATCAAAGGGATAGGGAGATTCGGGAGTCACAGGAGCATCGGCCAACTGAGGTGACTTATGATCCTGTCCCTGAGACCAGTCTTATTGCTGAGGCCCTGGGGGATAGTGAACTGGATGAGGAGATTGGGAGGATCCACACAAAGGAGGATGCTGTCTCCTCGCTGTCCTCCCATGGTGAGAGCATGGATGAGGACAGTGGGAGATGGGCAGAAACAAAGCGGGGTACTCGGAGGAATAAGAAAAAGGGAGATTTGAGATCTTCTCCCACCCGCCAAATGCCAAAGGAAGGTACAACTGACCCCCCTCTGATTGGTCTCTCCAACAGGTCCCGAGCCCTCCGCGACATTTCCTCTTCGGAGGAGGAGGCTGGGGATGAGGGTCTGGATGCTGTCGTGGGGCCCACAGGATACCCTGAGTCCTCTCTCCCTGGGGAACCTATGTTTTCAGGGCGCGGGGGGGGGGAGGGGGGTGCACTGGCCCAGAGTCAGGGGATGAGGAAAATGTAAATAAAGGGAAAATGGACACATCCATCTCACTAAAAAGGGGTAAACCATAATCTGATGAGGAGGGTGGTGGGGTGGATGGGAAGGATGGTGGGAAAAAGAAAGCTGTCTGGCTCAATCACCCTTGATGGCGGCACCCTCTCCGTTGACTCTGGCATCCATTAACGTTGCCAGAATTAAGTTAGATACGGCTCGATTTGCAGCCTATGATTTTTTTGCCCATATTAATGCTGATATTTTATTTTTGCAGTAGACCAGGCTTACAGACATGTCATCTACATATAAGGCTAAAAGAGAGTGGAGGAATGGGCCCTCCTACTGGTCTCTTGCGGCAGAGCTGTATAGTGGAGTGGCGGTCCTTTTTACCGCAGCGATAGAATGCCGACAGGTTATCGAGTTAGAAATGGGGAGGTGCCTGATCTTAGATGTCCTCATGAAGGGACAAGAACTTCGCCTTATTAATATCTACGGCCCATAGTCTAAGTGGGACCGGAAGTGTCGGCAGGTGGTCTTTGGAGGGGACTTTAATGCTGTCACGAGGCCCCAAGACAGGGGAGGTTCCAGAGACAAGCTGACTTATGATAGCGTCGCCCTTAATACCGTAGCCAGTGAGGCTCGCCTGGTGGATGTCCACATCTGGCACACCCCATCATAGGGGTAGTTGTAGGTCCAGAATAGACAGGTTTTATTAAAAGGAGGAGGCTGTCTCTTCAGCAGTGTCTGTTGTTGAGGTGGAGTTCTCCGATCACTGTTTAATTTTGTTTTCTCTGAATGTTACAGAGACCCCCCGGATGGGCAGAGGCTATTGGAAGCTCAATTCGTCTCTCTTGGAAGAAGCGGAGATAAGACAGTCCTGAGGATTTTCTTCAGAGCCAGGTACCATTGCTGGGCCTTTGTAGCAGTAAGTCAGAGTGGTGGGAGATCTTCAAAAAAAGGGTTGCGAGATTCTTCCGCCAGCTCTCAGGCCTCAGAAGCCTAAACAGGTACCATTTGTACCAAGGCCTGAGGAAGAAACTTGAGCACCTTGTCTCGACTGGAGGTAGTCGTGTTGATATCTCCAGAGTGAAGTCCTTGCTGATGAAGTGCCAGTATGACAGACACACATCTTTGTTTTTTGAGAGGGATTATGGGAAGTACCGCTCGCCCGACCCTTACAGAAACTAGAAGATGTCAGTGAATAGTAAAGTAGTCTCAGGACTGATTGATAGTACAGGATCAGGTATCCTGGAGGTCGTCAGATCCTTTTACTTGCACCTCTTGGGAAGGAAGGATCTAGATCGGGATAAGGTATCAGCTTTCTTGGCTCAAATCGTCCCTGAACCAAAAGTAGAACCCTCTCTTGATGTTTTGACAGAGATGATCCAGGAAGAGGAAGTCAGGATGGCTATTGATGGGCTTGCCCTCAAGAAGTCACCTGGTCCAGATGGCTTAACATCTGAGTTCTATAAGGACACTTTGGTCCCCCTCTTGACCGAGGTATTTAATGAGTGTCTATCCTTGGGCACTCTGCTGAAGTCAATGAGGAGGTCAGCGCTGATCATCCTGTCAAAGGATAAAGACCCGTCCCTCATTGAGAATTGGAGTCCCATAGCACTTCTCAATGCGGACAGAAAGATTCTGGCAAAAGTGCTGTTTAACCAGCGGGTGGAGTTTGCACCCCGTCTCCTTTCGGGGGGCTCAGCAATGCTCTGTTCTGGGCCACAGTACATTTAGTGCTGTGCTCAGTGTCCGAGAGGCTGTGGAGCTGGGTAGGGCTGGCCACTGGAAGGGGTACTTGCTGCCCTTGGATCAGGCGAAAGCGTTTGATTAGGTTAACTATGAGTACCTCTGTGCTTCTGAGATATGGCCTGCCAGGGGGGTTTGTTGATTGGCTTAAGACCTTGTATGTAGGGGCAGAGAGTTTCCCGCTTGTGAATGGTTGGATTGGCCGCTCTTTTGAGGTTGGGTCTGGCGTCTGTCAGGTTTGTCCTTTGAGCCCTTTGCTGTACGTGGTTGCAATTGATCCTTTCCTTATGAGGATTGATTGTGGACCGTTTGCGGGGGTGAGAATGGACCTGGCGGTGCTGGATTCGGCTCTGAGGGCAGTAGCGTATGCTGATGATGTCACCATGCTTGTCTCCTCACAAGAGGAGGGCCGATGGGTGATGTCAGCAGTGGACCGCTACTCAGAGGCATCCGGGTCCAAGAGCAACCGGGATAAGTGCGAGAGTCTCTGACAATCTGAAGTGCAGGAGCTCTGAGGACCGAGGATGTCCCCATGAGGAGTGTGGAGGCATGCTGGAAAGCATGGAGCATTTTCTGCTTCATTGTCCCTTTAACACAGAGGTTTACAACAGGGTGGGCGCTTCCATTGGTCTATGGGGCATTCAGAAACCTTGGAGGTTGGGACCGGTGCACTTTATTCCTAGTTAGCTCAGTTGTCAGGTACTACACGTCGAACGCACGGTGTTTAATGTCAACGCAGCGTAAAATCCTCCCTGTGGATGAGGTGGTTAGGAACATACTGGGTGACCTGGTGAAAGTGCGTTCTCTGGAGTGCGAGAGGCTGGGTGCTGGCAGGGCTTCTTGTCTGTGGAGGGGCTCTGCCTTTAAAGTGCCTTAGCCTGTTGTCTCCCCCTGGTGGTGGGCTGATGATGACGACACATTAGTCTTTTAGTTTTGTGCTGTAGGTATACAGTAATATAGGGCTTGCAGGCACTGAACTTGAGCTTTAGGGGTTTGTGTAGCTGAAAAGACTTTTTGTTGTTTGGCTTTTAGTGTTATATGTATTTGTTATGGTATTTATTGTTGTAATGTATACTTATGTACTGTATATATGGTTAGTTTGTGTATATTTTATGTACTGTATATATTGTATATATTGTGTGATGCCACCTGGGGTTTGGGTTTAGTTTAGGTTGGGGGTTAAAATGGGGGAGGGGGGTTTCTATGGGGCTTTTATATATATATATATATATATATATATATATTATACAGAAAATTCTGGACTGGTTCATGGACGTCTGGTAACATGTACTGGGGGCATGGGATGCAGGACCAACTCAGGGCCAAAAATAAAAAAAATAAAAATAATAAAAATAAAATAATAATAAATAAAAATAAAAATTAATTGTAAAAAAAAAAAAGTGGTGTTATTTAGTTTGTGTTGGCTTGTATTATTTTTGTATGTATATATTATTATTGTTGTTGTTATTATTCATTTTGGTATTGGGTTTGCTTAATTATTTGGTTTTTGGTATTGCAACTGGGCCAGGGAATTCACATTTAATATTAGTGTATATGGTTTATTAGTATGTTATGGGTATTATAGGAAAATGTCTTGTAAATATTGTATATATTTGTTTGTGTGGAGGAATGAGTGTGGGGTGGACCGGTGTGGTGGTGTTGGTTTTATGATTCATTATATTGATATGTTTTGTTAGATATGGTATGTTTATGTTTTGTACTTATTTATTATGTTTAAAATTTTAATAAAAAATTTACAGGATATAACTCAGGATCAGTACAGGATAAGTAATGTAATGTATGTACACAGTGACCTCACCAGCAGAATAGTGAGTACAGCTCTGGAGTATAATACAGGATATAACTCAGGATCAGTACAGGATAAGTAATGTAATGTATGTACACAGTGACCTCACCAGCAGAATAGTGAGTGCAGCTCTGGGGTATAATACAGGATATAACTCAGGATCAGTACAGGATAAGTAATGTAATGTATGTACACAGTGACCTCACCAGCAGAATAGTGAGCACAGCTCTGGAGTATAATACAGGATATAACTTAGGATCAGTACAGGATAAGTAATGTATTGTATGTACACAGTGACCCCACCAGCAGAATAGTGAGTGCAGCACTGTAGTATAATACAGGATATAACTCAGGATCAGTACAGAATAAGTAATGTAATGTATGTACACAGTGACCTCACCAGCAGAATAGTGAGTACAGCTCTGGAGTATAATACAGGATATAACTCAGGATCAGTACAGGATAAGTAATGTGTGTACACAGTAACTCCACCAGCAGAATAGAGAGTACAGCTCTGGAGTATAATACAGGATATAACTCAGGATCAGTACAGGATAAGTAATCTATGTACACAGTGACCCCACCAGCAGAATAGTGAGTACAGCTGTGTGGTATAATCTATATCTATGTATATAACTCAATGTGTGTGTGTATGTGTATGTTTCAGCATCACGTCCAAACGGCTGAAGATATTAACATGAAACTTGGCACACATGTTACTTATATGGCAACAACAAACATAGGATAGGTAATTTAACCCTCACTCACCCCTATTTGCCAGGGTTGGGGGTTTTGTTTAAAGTCCCATACAATTCTATGGGAAATATATGTTACTGCATAACTTCCAAACGGCTGGAGATATTTCGATAATACTTGGTCACATGTTACTTATATGTCCACTTAAAATATAGGATAGTTAATTTAACCCTTAACTACCCCCATTTGTGAGGGTTGGGGTTTTTGTTTAAAGTCCCATGCAAATCAATG
The DNA here is from genome assembly GCF_029499605.1 of Hyla sarda. Taxonomy (NCBI): domain Eukaryota; kingdom Metazoa; phylum Chordata; class Amphibia; order Anura; family Hylidae; genus Hyla; species Hyla sarda. Next base: position 414,977,600 of record NC_079192.1, read on the forward strand.
GGAAATGTATGTTCCCACATAACTTCTGTACGGCTGGAGATATTTCAATAATATCTGGTACACTTATTACTTATATGTCAAATAAAAAGATATGATAGTTAAATTTACCCTTACCTACACCCTTACATAAAAGATGGGTTTTTGTTTCAAGTCCCATGCGAGTATATGGGACTTCCAGTACCTTACTCCACAAGCTCTGCTTTGCATCTCCTGGTGAATGTGTCAATCCAGCTTGCAAGCCACACCCCATCTCACAAAGAGAGGAGGTCGGGATCGGAGGTCGGGATATGAGCATGGGATAGGAGGTCGGGATATGAGGATGGGAGGTAGGGATAGGAGGTCGAGATATGAGATCAGGATATGAGGACGGGATATGAGGACGGGATATGAGGTCAAGATAGGAGGTCGAGATAGGAGGACGGGATAGGAGGTCAGGATATGAGGTCGGGATATGAGGACGGGATATGAGGACGGTTTATGAGGTTGAGATATGTGGACAGAATATGAGGACTGGATAGGAGGATGGGATAGGAGGTCGGGATATGAGGTCGAGATATGAGGACGGCATATGAGGACGGGATATGAGGACGGGATTGGAGGTCGAGATATGAGGATGGGATAGGAGGTCGGAATATGAGGTCAAGATATGAGGACGGGATATGAGGCTGAGATATGAGGACGGGATAGGAGAATGGGATAGGAGGTCAGGATAGGAGATCGAGAAATGAGGACGGCATATGAGGATAGGATATGAGGACGGGATAGGGGGTCGAGATATGAGGACGGGATATGAGGTCGGGATATGAGGTCGAGATATGAGTTCGGGATATGAGGTCAAGATATGAGGATGGGATATGAGGCTGAGATATGAGGACAGGGTATGAGGATGGGATAGGCGGTCGGGATATGAGGTCAGGATATGAGGTCGGGATATGAGGACGGGATATGAGGTCAGGATATGAGGTTGCGATATGAGGATGGGATTTAAGGACGGGATATGGGGTTGGCATATGACAACATTATATGGGGATCGGATGTGAAGTCAAAAGCTTCCTCCTTTGTTGATTTTCCTCCCTAACAAGGATTAGGAAGGAAAAACCGGGCAACGCTGGGTACTCACCTAGTATATATATAAAACTCAATGTGTGTGTGTATTAGGTATCGACCGATTATTGGTTTGGCCGATATTATCGGCCGATAATCGCGATTTTGGACATTATCGGTATCAGCAATTACCTTGCCGATTTGCCGATAATGCCCGCCCCCTGCCGCTGCCCCTCCCCCCCCATCCCCGGTGTTATAATTACCTGTTCCCGGGGGTCCTCAATCCTTCTGGCTCCTGCGCTGTTGCTGTGCGCTGTGTAATTACGAGCGACGTCACCGTCAGTACGCACAGTGACACCGACGGAGCCAGAAGGATCGCGGACCCCCGGGAACAGGTAATTATAACATCGGGGATGGGGGGAGGCGATGGGGCAGCAGCGGTATGTGGGCAGAGGATGGGGGGAGGAAATGGGGCAGCGGCGGCGGTGGTATGTGGGCAGAGGATGGGGGGGGGGGAGGCGATGGGGCAGCGGCGGCGGCATGTGGCCAGAGGATGGGGGGAGGCAATGGGACAGCAGCAGTGGTATGTGGGCAGAGGCGATGGGGCAACTGTGGTGGTTAGACTCAGGACAGGCAGGGGGAGAGAAGCGGGTGGCGGCGGCGGTCTCTGGCACCGCAAAAGCCGCTGTAGTTCATTGATTTAAAGCGCCCGCTTTAAATCATTGATCTGCAACGGCTTCTGCCCCACCGGGGGGTTGAAATAGCCGATAACTTATACCGAAATATCAGTATAAGTCATCGGCTATAGGCCTGAAAGGTGACAGATTATCGGTATCAGCCCTAAAAAAATTATATCGTTCGATCCTTAGTGCGTATGTTCCAGCATCACTTCTAAACAGCTAAAGATATTAACATGAAACTTGGTGCACATGTTACTTATATGTCAACAACAAACATAGGATAGGTGATTCAACCCTTATATACGATAGTTAAATTAATCCCTAACCTGCCCCCTTATGTGAAGGATGGGGTTTTTGTTTCAAGTCCCATGCAAGTATATAGGACTTCTGGTACCTTATTCCACAAGCTCCGCTCTGCATCTCCTGGTGAGTGGGTCAGTCCGGCTGGCAAGCCATACCCTCCCCGCATGCCACGCTCCATCTTGAAAAGACACGCCCACTCTTTAAGCAACACCTCTTTTATTTTCAGTTTACAATATCTTCATCACAACTCAGCCCCACCTGAGGATGGGATATGAGGATTAGAAATGGGGATTAGATATGAGAACAGTCTATTGGGAGAGATATGAGGATGGGATATGAGCTCGGGATATAGGGTCGGGATATGAGGTCAGAATATAGGGACGGGATATAGGGACAGGATATGAGGTCGGAATATGGAGACGGTATATGAGGTCGGGATATGAGGTCGAGATATGATTGAGGACACGTTGGATATGAGGTTGGAATATGAGGAGGAGATTTGGGGACGGGTTATGAGGAGGGGATATGGGGAATGGATTTAAGGACAGGATATGAGGTCAAAAGGTTCCTCAAGGATAAGTTAGGAAAAAACAGGCAGCGCCGGGTACTCTAGCTAGTACAGGATAGAACTCAGGATCAGTACAGGAGAAGTAATGTAATGTATGTACACACGACACCACCAGCAGAATAGTGAGTACAGATCTGGAGTATAATACAGGATATAACTAATATCTCTATAATTTCTTTTCTCTATGACACACTTTCTCCCCTAGTTCCTTTTCTTTTCTATCTTGAAAACCTTGTTACTGTAATTCCCTTCCCGTAGTCCTCATCCCTCTCTCTCCCTCCTTCTCTCTGTCCTTCACCTCTTACATATGCAATGTGCGATGCCGCTCGGATAAAGGGACTTTACATGCAGACATAACTCGTCCAGAGCCAAGAACACTTAAACTATCTATAAACACTGAGCCCTCTGATGTTTTCCTCTTTTCATAAATGTCATTTTTCCCTCCATTTCACACGTTGTGTTTGGAATAATATTTCTGTATTTTTAGTTTCAAACATTCTCAGAGAAGAACGTAAGGATGAAAACATCTTTACTGAAAAATGTGCAACGGTAAACAGGTCCCCCACTTTTGAAGAAGCACGACAGGGGCAATAATACAGGTAATATGGAAAGTAATTATTGTGGACAGTATTGTCTAGGGGATAGCTTCTCCTTTATCACATGACACTGATCTGCTCCAAAATGGTCCACATATTTAGAGGGACAGGCTATATGGAGTGAATTCCTTAAAGCGGTACTCCGCCCTTAAACATCTTATCCCTATCCAAAGGATAGGGGATAAGATGTCTAATCATGCGGCGTCCGGCTGCTGGGACCCCCCGTGAACTCTGGCCCGGCAACCTAGTAATCCTCATACACGGATTACGAATGACCACAGCCTTCACACCCTCCATATATCTCCCATAGAAATAAATGGAGGGGGTGTGATGACCACGGCTGCCTAAAGCCTGGCACAGCTGGCATTCTGAACATATATGTTCAGATCGCCGAGGTGCTGGGCCGGAGATCACGGAGGTCCCATCGGCCGCAACCCCGCGATCAGACATCTTATCCCCTGTCTTTTGGATAGGGGTAAGATGTCCAGGGAAGGATTACCCATTTAAGCTACAATGCACTACAGTCTCCTCTATGTATCTGAGTACATTAGGTATTCATTAAGGACCAGGAAAACCTAGGCAGGTGTCAAGGCTGAGTGGTAGACATAGGGTCAAGGTGAGGTAGACATAGGGTCCACCATTAATCTATGGCCCAAGGGTCCATATATACCTCCTATTGGGCCTGCATCCATTCTCCTTCTTCTACATTTTTCAGTTCTAGGGCATAAAAATAAGTAAGAAGAGAAATGCTGATAATAATATGTCCCTGGCTGTCCCTGAGGCAGCTTTCTAAATCAGAAGTCTTCATCCTCTCATCTGTCCGCAATGGAGACTAAGTAAGCTACTACTTCTAGGAAGAAAGGATATGCAAAAAAGCTTTCTTACAACTCCTTTTTTAAGGTAGTTTTCCCATGAAGTCAATGTTTCACTCCAAATTGGAGTCTTAGAACATGACAGGGAGTGTACACAAAGACACCAAGCCAGAAATCTCTCCAGAAAGACAGAATACCCATCTGTAGACTATTGTTTAGGGGGTCACTGCTCCTGTCAGTGTTAATCAGGGTGCTGGCTGGTTGTTGAGAGGCCTATCATCGTGGAACCAAAAGGGTAATGTTTTTCCTTGAGGATAAATGTGTCTGTATGCAGCTCTCCTCAAGGAGAAACATTATCCCTTTGGTACCACACTACTTCTAGACATGCTATCCTTTTTCCAGTAATCTTCAAACCATAGATGAAGGAGATTAGGAGCAGAATTGCACATACACGGATGACATAATCTGCACTCAAATTTGCAATAAATAAATGCAAGATATTGGAAAATTCGGGATTGATTCTTACATCATGGATTAATTGAAATCAATAGCTTAGCCTGTAACTGTACTTTATCCTATAGTGGTAAAAGGCATTGAAGAATTGCCGAACATGTAAAGGATCTTTCATATGTTCATGCTTTTTGGGACTAGGATGGTCATCACACAAGCAGGACCACACAAACGATCCTCATGTGGTTTCCTTCTTCTATCAATCGTCAGCAGCACATGTTCTATCACACATGGTGATGTGTGGTTAAACAAGAAGGATCTTTTGGGAAGGTTAACATAATGAGGTTAGCTGACATGAATGTTTGATCAGCTGATTGCTGGTCCTATTACCTTGGAAGATTTTCAACCTCTATGGCCCATAAGCATCCCATGTAATAAGGCCTTAAAGGGGTATTCCAGGCAAAAGCTTTTTTTTTATATATCAACTGGCTCCGGAAAGTTAAACAGATTTGTAAATTACTTCTATTAAAAAAATCTTAATCCTTCCAATAGTTATTAGCTTCTGAAGTTTTCTGTCTAACTGCTCAATGATGATGTCACGTCCCGGGAGCTGTGCATGATGGGAAAATATCCCCATAGGAGCTGCACAGCTCCTGGGACGTGAGTCATCAGAAAGCAGTTAGACAGAAAACAGCAACTCAACTTCAGAAGCTAATAACTAGAGATGAGCGAACTTACAGTAAATTCGATTCGTCACGAACTTCTCGGCTCGGCAGTTGATGACTTTTCCTGCATAAATTAGTTCAGCTTTCAGGTGCTCCGGTGGGCTGGAAAAGGTGGATACAGTCCTAGGAGACTCTTTCCTAGGAATGTATCCACCTTTTCCAGCCCACCGGAGCACCTGAAGGCTGAACTAATTTACGCAGGATAAGTCATCAACTGCCGAGCCGAGAAGTTTGTGACGAATCGAATTTACTGTAAGTTCGCTCATCTCTACTAATAATTATTGGAAGGATTAAGATTTTTTAATAGAAGTAATTTATAAAAATGGGTTGAACTTTCCGGAGCCACTTGATATATAAAAAAAAGTTTTGGCCTGGAATACCCCTTTAAGTGTACATCTGGAATTTTGGTTGCACGACAGCTGAAGAGCCATAGGTTGGAAACCACTGCCTAGACCATATATATATCTGAACAGTGTGAGATCCAAACCTAAAAAGTCTAGTAAGTCCGTGGCAATGTTTCGTTACTTTACAAGAGTTGTTACAGCAAGAGCCAAGAACACTCACGGGATTCCTTCCTGACTCTTGGCACCGTAATGCCAATTTCGAAGAAACCTGTCCATGCTCTTTTTACGGTATCCTGAACTTATATGTTCAGGTCAATGGCAGCATTTTCAACCAGACAGGTAAACACGTGAAGATGCGAGCTGTCGCCAGCGATACAATTATCTGATAATTGTTTATACTTTGAGTCATCCTCCATGTTAATCAGACTGAGATCCAGCCATTATTCTTAGTATACCTTGCCCCCATCTCCTCCCCTCTCCCTCCCTAGTAATTCCTCAACCATAGATGGAGGAAATCAGGAGGACATGTGCTGACTCGATGACTGTGATAACATATTTTGCACCATGGAAAACTCTGCATTGGTTCCTATATTGTAGATCAGTTGGGTTATGCCAATGACGTTTCTAGCTTAACTGATAGCATTATTAGATCCAATGGAACTGTGTGAAGATACGCTCTCCTCCAAAAGGAAAAAAATCTTTAACATAATTGCCAAACCAGACTCTCCTCAAAATGAAGAGGCACCCATCTGTGGACCGCTGTGAAGTCTGCTTGATCACGCTAACTTGCTGGGTAGCGTGATCAAGCAGACTTCCTACGAAATGGCCCGTCGCACTCAGCCAGCTCCACGGAGTACAGCATCCAGCAATAAAAAATGAATTGAAGAACAACTTCACATCTTTGTGGTGAGTGCAACGTTTGTTCTCTATTAATTGCCTACACCATATAGCATGCTTTCTGGCACTGCAGTTAAGTTAACCCCTTGAGAATCGGCATCATACCACCGTGCCTCCTTGAATTCAACATGGGTGGTGCTACACAATTAATAGAAGACAGACACTCCAAATGTCATTCACAGAAAATAGAAAGGAAATATTGGAGCACTCACCATGTTTAAATCTTCAATATCCGTTTATTCACGGTCCCTGGCATACACAAGAAGGGAAGTACGTGCAGGAGAGCTGTTTGGAAATCAGGCAGTGGGGGGGGGGGGGGGGGGGGAGAGAACAAGACATACACAAGGGCAACAGCTGTTTCACACCGTTTAGGCATTAAACAGTTGTTGCCCCTGTGTATGTCTTGTTCTCCTCTTGCCTGATTTTCATACACATGGACATCAACTGTTTCATGCCGCTTAGGCGTGAAACAGTTGTTGCCCCTGTGTATGTCTTTTTCTCCCCCCATCTGATTTTCAACCAGCTCCCCTGCTCATGCTTTCCTTCCTGTATATCTCATGGATCGTGAATAAAGGATTATTGACAATTTAAAAGTGGTGAGTGCTCCAATATTTCCTTTCTATTTTCTGTGAATGCCATGAGAGCAATAAATGCCAAGAGGAGCTTTTTTATGGTTCAAGCATACTGACATGTGCATGGGTGCACTTTGGGGTGAAAATTGCAGCAGGATTGTAGTTGATGAACACACACTTTAGGGTGTTTGATATCAAGGCAACTGGATTATTATAAAGCCATGTATGTAAAGTGTGGGGCCATTCCATGGTAGTTGATCAATTGTCATGCCTGCTGCATCCTCAAGGTAGAGGAGGTGTCTACTGTGAACGTCAAGTAATAACACTAAAAAACCATAAAAAGATAAAAGAATGCAGAAGATGCTGCTATGTAACTGGGGGAAAAGGGAGAAGATACAGAAGCGATGATCTAAACAGCTAGACATGCTGGAGAGGAAACACACACGGGTAGAGATGACGACGCAGACAGCCATACAGAAGAAAGTAGCCAAGGATGAGACCATTCTGATCAGGGCAGAGACATAGCGCTTGGCATAGCACTTCAGAGTGTTGACAGCCCAAAGAACAACATTTTAATTACAGGAGACTACAAGTGTGAGGTTGGAGGAGTTGGGCTGGGGGTGGGGGTGACTACAGATATTTAAGCTGAGTGGTAATCCTTGCAAATTGCCTTACATACATTACAGCACTTGCTAAAAGAGACGTGTGGTGTTTGCACAATATGTCACAGCAGTGTCACGGGTCACGTATGTAACACCTTTACGTGCTTACGAGAGCAATGAGGAAGCCAAGGCTGCGATAACAGATTAGCATCTCCTATATTTAGCAGGCGACTCATAGACTTGGAGGGTCGACGGTGAATTTGACAAGACAGCCAGTCATCGACCACTTATCACCGGTCTTTCATGCTCAGCTTCCCCTGAAAAGGACAAAGTATCAGATCTCCAAAGCCCCTCATCGCGGGCACGAGAACAATGAAGACGAGGAATGCTGGCCACGCTCGGCTGGCACTGGGGAAGGGGAGGAGATGACAGGAGGAGAGGGTAATTACAAGACGTCACCTAACACACCAACTGTGAGTGGGATCAAAGTGGGCATTTTATCAGCATGACTCACGGAAATGACGCTGGGCATAGACAGACATAAAGAAGGGGGAGCGCTAAAGCGTCATTAGACGAGGGGACACAAAATACACACAAAGGTCAACATTTCCCACAGGATGTGCATGTCAGGAAATAAAGAGGGTGACGGAAAATGGTGCCAGGGCCAAGACCCATAGGACTGCCTGGCACTGTACAATTCAGCCATTGATAAGCCTTCCCCATTTTTCTTCATCGGAGGTGTCTGAAGTTTTTTTAAACATCTTTGCTGCCCAGTGGACAAAAAATATCTAAAATTATTTAAAAAAAAAAAAAAGAAAATGGTGGAGGGGAGGGTTGTATGGTAAACACATGATCTAATATCATGCCATCCTTTTTTGTAAGAAACAGAAAGTGTTTAGTTTCTTTGAAGGAACGTACTTCTTCTCCTTAATGGTATTTTGCCAGGTTTCTTTACTAAGTGGTAAGATGTAAGTACTGGTAAATACCCCAATGTAAAGACAAGCTGACCTCTTGACTAGAAGGTCAGATCAAACTTATGGCTGATCTGTGTATGCCTCCATGCGCAGCTACCAGACTCTCTGTGATTTTGGATTTTAGCACTAAATTCATAAAAGAAAGGCTGTGTGCGCACATTTGCCAATCTGGCGAGAAATGTGGAAATAATAGAAATCCGTACTCAGACTCTGTTCCACATTTGGGCCATTTCAATTATTTGCATCGTATTTTCCTATTTTTTCTTTTTTTCCTAAAATAATTATTGGCATTGCGTAATTTAGCATTTTTAGAGAGCCAGGATTTGGGATTGGCTGAATTACATTGTAGTTTTGTTACGGTCCACTAGTTTTATGATATGACTGTTCAAAATGTGCCAAACTTAAATTAATGCTCCACTATTAACTAACATTGGCTTTATAAAATGTTAAATCCTGATGTTCCTGAGGTTTCTTTTTCTTGCAGAATAACCTGAAAAGAAATATATGGACTGAAGCCAACCTCCAAGGTCTCATCCTTTCCTTGGATTGTGGACCTAAATGATAGGGGCACCCTCCAGTGGAAAGGAACCCTTTTTCCTCAAAATGGTTCACGTATACTTGGTCTATACAACTATACCTAGTCTAGTGATTTTTTTTTACGAAAGAGAGAAAAGTTTGGTACTCTGTTTCATTTGTCGAGCTCTAATGTCAGAATCAAGATACTCTTCATTAGCAGTATACGTCTCAACCCATAGAAATTATTTGAATGAAAGAATGGGGATCTTTATGGGAAAGCCAGTAACATAGTGATCCCACATGAATAGCTCCACATTATTTCCAAGACTCAAGATCTTAGATGGAAGCCTTCTATACACCAATTCAACATGACCTGCTCCACAATCTTTCCCTGGCTCAAGGTGGCAGATGGAAGCCTTCTATACACCAATCCAACATGACCTGCTCCACAGTCTTTCCCAGGTTCAAGGTCTCAGATGAAAGCCTTATACACAAAATCCAACATGACTGCTCTCCAATTTTCCCCAGCTAAAGGATGCGGATGGAAGCCTTCTACACATCAATCGGACATGACCTTCTCCACAATCTTTCCTAGGCTCAAAGTCTCAGATGGAAGCCTTCTACACACCAATCGAAAGTAACCCTCTCTCCAATTTTCCCTGTCTCAAGGTATTCAGATGCTGGGAACTGCAGCCCCGAAACAGCCGGAGGCACCCCGGCCGGGAAACACCGCTTTACAGTATGCTTTATATGCAGACACAGGCCTTATATGATAAATACATAATATACGTGCAGTAATGTCTGTTTGCTATTTGTAAGGTGCTGTATGGATCATTAACATGACGTATTACTGTGTCTAAATATTCATGGTACCCTATTACTGTGTACACGTTGCCATTTTTCATAGCATTGAATCGTATCAGTATTCTTGTCCGTTAGGGTTGTATATTATGTGCATGTGTTATTACTAGAAAATGCCTTCTACACACCAATCCAACATGACCTTCTCAACAAACTTTCCCAGGTTCAAGGTCATAGATGAAAGCCTTCTCCACACCAATCCAACATGATTTGCTCCATAATCTTTCCCAGGCTCAAGGTCTCAGAAGGAAGCCTTCTACACACCAATCCAACATGACCTGCTCTCCAATATTCCCTGGCTTAAAGGGGTTCTCTGGTGCTTACACATCTTTTCCCCTATCCAAAGGATCGTGATAGCTGTCACGCCCCCTCCCGTAGGCTTGCATTGAGGGGCGGAGGCGTGACGTCACACGCCGCTGGCCCGGTGGTCGTCTGTAATCAGACCCGGAGCGAACATGCTCCGGGGACTGATTACAACGGGGTGCCGCGTGCAAGATCCCAGGGGTCCCCAGCGGTGGGGGTCCCCAGCAGCGGGACTCCCGCGATCAGGCATCTTATCCCCTAGCCTTTGGATCGGGGAAAAGATGTGTAAGCACCCCTTTAAGGTCTTAGAAGGAAGCCTTCTTTACATCAATCCAACATGACCTGCTCCATAAGCTTTCCCAGGCTCAAGGGCATGTAAGCCTTCTATACACCAAATTAAATACAGCAGATTCAATGTCTTTGAATGAGGGGACCTTTTCCTTTCAAACTACCACTCAATAATTTGTGAACTCATTTGGCAAAAGTGACTCCCAAAGCGAGCCAAGATCTCTGCATTTAACAGGTGATAATCACTAGATTGCTCCCTAGTTAGGTCAAAGTAGGTTCCTTGTGACTCTCCAATTAAATATGGTGCCAAGACGTCTCTCTCAAATATGTTTAAATAGGCCACCTGCACTGCTTTCCGCAGAGGTTTCCACTTATTAAGTTTACTGCTTTCTCCTGCTACAGACCCATTTTGTTCAACAGGCTTCTTCTTCAGGCAACCCTTTATTCTGTTAGTAGATGGTCCAGACAACCATCTAATAGATGAGACGTTGGAGGAGAGGAGGATTACGTATGTTTTATTTCAACATGCCAATCCTTTTGTTCTCTCACAAATCTTGTTTTTGGCCCTATAAATCTTGCGCCTTCATCATTTGTCACTGTCTTGTCTTGTGGGATCACCATTTTCTGGGTTTCACAGGTTCTTTGCACCAAGAAGTTCAGTTTCTTATTCAGACTTGCCTTAACCAGCTTTATTTGCTTCGGAAAAGTAAATTGACATCAAGAGTAAAAAAAGACAAATAAAACGTACTAAACATATTAGCTTCCCGAGGTGCCCATGTGAAAAGCCTACACTGCCTGCCACCTCTAAACAACACGCATTAGTCCAAACCGGTAATCATGACTCCCACAGGCTGGCTTCATGTCTTCTCTAGGCTGGGAGTAGATCACACGTTTCTTAGGCCCCATTCACATCATGTTTTACTTAAATGTCAGAGGGACTTTGTAGGAATATCTTCAAAATATGTTAACTGTGGGCCCATTGAGTTTTATGGACCAAACAAAGTTCAGCACTATGTGTGGTCTACCAAAAAACCTACCAAAAGTGTGTTCTACCACACTTTTGTGTCCTGCACAAAAAAAGCATACGTTTGTAAAATAGACTTTGTCACATGTTTTGTCTATTAAACTCACGAGTGACGTGACAGTAAATCCTGATGTGATCGGATGCTTGACGAGCCTTCGACAGTAGGCACATAAGAAGACTTATTTGGCAGACCCTGAATTCTTCTTATAGAGGACATTGAACTTCTTCTCAGACCTTTTCTGGGTTGTTTACACAGTAAAGGCAGAAAAAAAACTCCACTTGTATAAAAACACATCCCAGTTGTCATCATTTTTTATCCAATTCCTGCCTTTTGGTAGCTACACTGCAACAACATTAAAGGGTTACTCCGCCTCTAGACATCTTATCCCCTATCCAAAGGATAGGGGATTAGATGTCTGATCGCAGGGGGTCCCGTCGCTGGAGACCCCCACGATCTCCCTGCTGTACCCGGCATTCATTTAGAGCATCGGGTGCAGCGCTGGAGGCTCGTGACGTCACGGCCACACCCCCTCAATGCAATTATATGGGAGGGGGTGTAACGGATGTTACGCTCCCTCCCATAGACTTGCATTGTGGGAGCGTGGCTGTGACGTCATGAGCGGGGCATGGCCGCGATGTCACGAGTCTCCTCCCCGCATCACCAGTCATCCGGCATGGAGCGAAGCTCGCTCCATGTACTGGATGTCTGACGTGCCGCAGCCGAGATCGCAGAGGTCCCCAGCGGTGGGACCCCCCGCGATCAGACATCTTATCCCCTATCCTTTGGATAGGATATAAGATTTCTAGTGGTGGAGTATCCCTTTAAGCTCAGAGGAATGTCTAGCTCACCTTGATCTGTGCTCCTGTAGGTATCCCAATGCTTGGACTCCATAACACCCGTCAGTCCATATAATAAATGCTTTACAAGGAAAGTTGGGGTCTATACAAGGACACCCAAATGCTTTTCAACTTTCTATCTTACCCTAAGAATAAGAAGAATGTTCGAAACGCGGTAGTGAGTCCTTGTGCGGACCACAACTTTTCTTTGTGGAGATATTCTGATAGGGATTATTAAAGATGTCTATGTGTTGGTTTAACCATGTGTTAGGGAGATAAAACATAGAACCTTTGTGCTTTTTTTTACTTATGCATTGTAGAGAAAGAAATGTTGGCATGTGGAAACAAGCTACTAACTAACACTGTCAGGACACGGGTAAGGACATGCAGTCCTCATCTCCACCCTTACCCCTGTCCCTGCTTACTGGAAACATTTGCCCTACATATCTGCCCCCCAGATATGTAGGGTGATGATTCCTTCCTATCTAAGGGTCCTTTTACACAGGCAGATCTCTGTGATCGGCGCTCACTTACTTACTTCACAAGACTCAAGTAATTGTGTGGCCTGGATTCACAAACAATTGCTAGATAGTTTGTGCAGCCCTTAAACTTCTCCTGCTACGACAAGGCGATGTGCGGCCGATAATTATGAAGCTTGGCAGCCAGGGAAATGGAGCAATGCCATCGGTGCTGCACTACAGAGAACATTGGACCATGGTAAGTATCTTATAGTTTACTGCCTTATTTAGTGGTTTGAGTTCATATTGTGATTGAACTGCCTTGGAGTTGAAGTTGCCCAATAGTTGGAGCCTTAAGATGGAGAGATAATGCATAGAAACCAAGATATAACTGGCCATTATATAACTTGCATAAGGCATTGTTCAGTAGAATTCTGCTCTGTAGGCTTCATCCATAATTTTCAATTCTCACAGAGCTGGCAGAGCCTAACATCTATGGTGTCTGTCATACACCGCACACACACAGAGGTCCTGAACTTCTATGTTTTTGTACACAGCCTGAACACCAGCAGTAGCATGGAAGACTTGATAAAGCACAAATGAGTCTAAACTGTGTATAAAGCCTTAGGGTAAGACCACTTACTTACAGAGTTATCTCTTTGCTGTCTCTCTGCAGCTTGTATGTGTTCCCAGGCACTTCCCCTGGCATCTCCATCCTTCCCCTCCATATACTTATATTGCTTGTAACTTAATCCCTACATGAGTTGTAGGACCAAAAATTCTGACTAAATTGAGCTGATTGGAAGATATTTTAGTTGAAGCGGATGGGGGGGGGGGGGTTAGGGCTTGATACCAGAAGAAAGAAACATTTTTGTTTAATACAAGATATACAAAACAAAGTTTCTTATATCTGCTTGTGCTATAGATCTACAGAATTGTTTTTAAACAATAGTGACTACTTTAGTTGTGAATGGGCTACTTAAAGCTGTAAAAGCATGCTGGGAAATGTGGCCGAGGAACAACTGAAGAACCATGGAATGCAGACCACGGCTATTGACTATAAATGGACTAAAGGACAAAGAGCCGTGCCTAAAAAGTCTAGCGAGCCATTTGCAAGTATATTTTGCTACTTTACAAGAGTTGTTACGAACAAAAGCCAAAAAAACGGGATTCCCTGCTGACTCATGTAACACTGTAACACCAATTTCCAGGAAACTTGTCCATGCCCTTTTACAGTACTCTGAACTTGTACATTCAGGTCAATGATGGCATTTTCTCCCAGACAGGTGAACGGAGGACGATGCGAGCTGTCTCCAGCGATACAATTATCTAATAATTGTTTATACTTTAAGTCATCTACCTTGTTACTGAGACCGAGCTCCAGCCATTATTAAAGTAGTCATCACCCCCTGACATATGGCGCAACAGGACTCCCACTAGTCTCAGTCTACAACCAACATTTCTGCTTTATGCCAGGTACATTTCTCGGGTTCTAGCTCCTGTCCACACAGGACATCTAAGAAACTCATGAGCTTGACCACCAAGGGTTCTTACATGCAATGTGGTCAAATTATTTTGCTGCCAAAATGTTTGCAGAACAAATAGCAGACACTATGACCCAGTGGCAAAACCAAACCAAAGAACACTAGAAACACATGCACAGAGTACCTGCTATAATCCGCACAAGACATCCAAGAAACTTGTGAGCGTGACCATCAAGTTTTCTTTCATGCAGACTGGTCAAATACTTGTGTTGACAAACGTTTTGAAGCCAAATAGTAGGCACAAGGACCCTTATGTAAAAATGAGAAATATGAGATAAAAAGCAGCAACAAGATAAAATTACACAAGGAAGAACAAGGAACCAAATGGTGTTACTAGTAGAAAACTAGACTAGCACAAGGCATCTAAAACACAAATAACACTAGAAACACGTGCACAGAGTACATGCTATAAACCACACAGAAAATCCAAGAAACTCATGAGCGTTACCACCAAGGGTTCTTATATGCAGTATGGTCAAATTATTTTGCTGCCAAAATGTTTGCAGAACAAATAGCAGGCACTATGACCCAGAGACAAAACCAAACTGAGCAGAAAACTAGAAAACAGAAAATATCATCAAGGGAAAAATGAGTTAAACAGCAGCAACAAGATACAATAGCTACTCAAGGAAGAACAGGGTACCAAATGGATAAACTAGTAGAAAACTAGACTAGAACAAGGCATCTAAAACACAAAGAACACTAGAAACACATGCAGAGTATAATCCCCTTTGGACATCCAAGAAACGTGACCACCAAGGGTTCTTACATGCAGTGTGGTCAAATTATTTTGATGCGAAAATGGTTGCAGAACAAATAGCAGACACTATGACCCAATGGCAAAACTAAACAAAAAAACTTCTGCTATAATCCACACAGGAAATCAAAGTAACTCATGGACGTGACCATCAAGTTTACTTTCATGCAATCTGGTCAAATAATTGTGTTGACAAAAAATTTTGAAGCCAAATAGCAGGCGAAAGAACCCTGATGCAATACCAAGGCTGACAAGAAAACTAAGAAACAAAATATACAGTTCCTTCAAGGGAAAAATAAGTTTAACAGCAGCAAATTTAGAATACAGATAAAATGTTTAGTGAAAAACAAGGAACCAAATGGAGTAACTAGGAAAAAAATTTGTCTAGAAAAGGCAAATAAAAAAATAAGATAAAAAAACTAGAAACAAATGCACACACTTTAATCTGCACAGGACATCTAAGAAACTTATGATCATGTCTATCATAGGTTGTTTCATGCAGCATGGTCAAATAATTGTTTTTCCAAAATGTTTCAAGAACAATTAGCACTATGTCATGCCTCCCTCCCATAGACTGGCATTGAGGGGGCGAGGTGTGTTGTCACACGGGGGCGAGTCGTGACGTCACGATACTCCGGCCCCGTGGTTGTCACACTACACACTCGGAGCCTCCAGCGCTGTGGTAGCTCACAAAGGTGGGTGCTCAATGACAGACTGCGGGGGTCCCCAGCAGCAGGACCCCCGCGATCATACATCTTATCCCTTATCCTTTGGATAGGGGATAAGATGTATTAGGGCCGGAATACCCCTTTAAATAAAAGAGACAATTTAGGCACACCATATGAATGGACTCTAAAAAAGCTGTTTCTATGGGGTAAAAGGTAAATGAGTTCCTGTTTTTGTGGTTGTTGCGTTTCGACTGATGTCTTACGATCCTAACTCTTGAGTATGATTTTGACTTGTCCCTTATCTAGTCTTCAGCTGTGAGCACTGGCTATATATTACCTTGTTTTTACCTGTTGATTTCTGTGATGCACTTAAGGCTGCATTCACACCACATTTTTGCAATTCAGTTCCTGTGTATGCCTTCAATTTGAAAACCGTATGGAACCATATTGAAAACCGTATGCATTGACTCTCCATTGAAAACCGTATGCCAAACGATGCATCCGGTTGTGTACTTTTTGCTTCTTGTATGGTTTTGTCAGTTTTTTCCCCCGTACCCGAAACCGTAGCCTACCACGTTTTTTTGTCTGGGTGAAAAACCATATTGAAACCGTATACGGTTCCTTTAACATGCGAGTCAATGAGAACTGTAGAGATCTGTATGTGCATAGGGTTCCAGCCGGTTTGCACAATACGGTTTTTGAGTTTGCACATGTGCCGTGCACACCGAATGGAATGAAAAGTAAAAATAGAGACGGATGCAACCGGACATCATTTTTCAAACTGTATACGGATTTTCATACATACTGTATACACACATTTTCATACAGTTTAGTCCGGTATTGAGGAATCTGTTTTTAATCAAAAACCTGATACGGGAACTTTATTGCAAAAACGTGATGTGAATGAAGCCTAAGACTTATCAGAGTGTCTCCTGGGGGAGGCATTACCTGGACCACAAAGCTGAAGAAAAAGGTTTTTAATTTTTTTGCTGGCCATACACATTAAATAGCAATTCCTCATGATCCTCTCCAAATACTCTGCTTCTGGCAGTAAGTTACCATTGGCAGTGGCTAAATCCAAAATAATCTGGCATGTTGAAATTCAACAGTCTGATCTTACCTTTGCCGACAACTGCCATTGGAGAACAGTTGGGACATCCACCTACACATCATATGGTAGGTCCCATAACAATTGGCATATTCAGCCAACAATTATCTAATGTATATAGCTACTTTTATATTTCAGTTTAGCCTGCGCCAATCTGTGACACTGAGAATCCAATAACTTTAATATCTTCACTGATTATATTTACACTGTAACAAGCCTATGAGCTGCAAAAGTCGAAAAGGAACCCACAAAGTAACTAAAGGCCTTTTTATTATTAGCCAATGTTAAAGTTCATGAGACCACAATCAAGAGGACACTGAACGACAATGTTGTGCATAGCAGGATTGCAAGGAGAAAGCAACTGCTTTTCAAAAAAGAAAACATTACTGCCCATCTGCAGTTTGCTAAAGATTACCTTGGCAGAAAGCCACTGCTCTCCAAAAAGAACATTGCTGCCCATCTGGAGATCTAAAGATCATCTGGACAAGCTAGAAGACTATCTCAACAATGTTTTGTGGATGAATAAGATCATAATAGAGCTTTGTAAATGAGAAGTGTTATGTTTGGAGAAAGTAAAGCACTGCATTCCAGCATATAAAACTCATGCCATCAGTGAAACACAGTGCTGGTTGTGTCATGCCAGGCTTGATTTGGTTCATCTAGGCCAGGAAGGATTGTCATGATTGAAAGAACAATCAATTCTGAATTATACAGGAAACTGTAAGGATAGCTGTCCGGTGGCTGAATCTCAAGAGAAGGTGGGTCATGCGCCAAGACTCAAAGACCCTAAGCACACAAATTGTTGTAGTAAAGAATGGTTAAAGAATAAAGTTAATGTTTTTGAGGCCAAGTCAAAGTCCCAACCTTAATCCAATAGGAATGTTGTGGAAGGATCTGATGGGACAAGTTCATTGAACAAAAACTACTAACATAGCAGAGGTAAAGCTGTTTTGTATAGAGAAATAGCTTAAAGGGGTACTCCGCCCCTAGACATATTATCCCCTATCCAAAGGATAGGGGATAAGATGTCAGATCGCCGGGGTCCCGCTGTGGGGACCCCCTGGATCTCCGCTGCGGCACCGCGCTATCATTACTGAACAGAGCACACAGGGGCCTGATCATCGGGACGTCACGGCTCCGCACCTTGTGCCGTCACAGCCCGCCCCTTAATGCAAGTCTATGGGAGGGGGCGTGGTGGCCGTCACGCCCCCTCCCATAGACTTGTATTGAGAGGGCGGGCCGTGATGTAACGATGCTTCGGCCCCTGTCATTATGCACAGAGCGAGTGTGCTCTGTGCAGTAATGATAGCGGGGTTCTGCAGTGGAGATCCCAGGGGTCCCCAGCAGCAGGACCCTGGCGATCTGACATCTTATCCCCTATCCTTATAAGATGCTAGGGGCGGAGTACCCCTTTAAATTAGATGCAGTTAATGCGTCACAAGGGTTTCGTACCAGATACTGAAAGCAAAGGTTCACATACTTTTACCAGCCACAGATATGTTATATTGGATCACTTTTTTCGATTATATTTTTTACTCAATAGTTTGATTTGGCTTTCCTTATTTACTTTTAAAGGAGAACTGTGCTGCAAAAACTAGTCTTCTTCCTGCTTCTTAGGGATGATGAGTCATACTGCGCTCAGCGTATCGCCGGCCACAGCGATGTCCCACCTCAGCCGGTGATAGGCTGAGCGCACTGTCATGTAAGGAGCCCGGGCAGCAGAGAGAAGGCGGGGCCCAGGCTCCTTACCAATTTTAACATGACTGTGTTTTTGTGTGATTTTTTTAATAAAGGTATAATTTTTAAAACTTAGCTGTAAGCATGCACTTACTTTTGTATTTTTGGTGTAACATTTTGGTGTTTGAAACATTTACCTACCTTGATTGGTAGTGTTGTTCTATTTTGGTGACATAAATTGTTACAAAAATTGTGGATCTACTTTTTATTAGATAGAATTTCTTGAATTTTTTTTAGGACTTTTTTTTATCGGTGCATTTTAATAGTTAAACATAAAAACAGTTTTAGACAAGTGTTTTCCAAACAGCGTGCTTCCAGCTGTTGCAAAATTACAACTCCTATCATGTATAGCAAGGCTATCCCACCAGAATATACAAGGCATTACCCATTACTGTGTCTTCTATCAGAGAAAACATCTAATCCCAACGTGTTTTCTCCCTCTCTATATTCATGAGGTTCATCAGGGTGACATAAGACAGGTTTAAAAAACAACAACAAAGCATAAAAGATACCATCATATAATATAAAGTGCTTAATGAAGATTTCTAGGTCCACAATTTTTGAATGCTAGAATTTTTTTTTTTTATCCCTCCATATATTAATGAGGTTCATCAGTGGACATAAGCTAGGATCCAAAAACAACAATAAAGCATAAAAAATACCATTGTATAACAAAAGTTCTCAATGAAGATACCTAGGTCTACAATTTCCGGATGCTTGAATATTGTTAATTTTTTTTATGTTATCTGTTAAAAGTTGTGGATTCACTTTTAATTGAATAGGATTTCTTTTAATTTTTTTAGGACTTTTTATTTATTTTTTATTTTATTTTTGCATTTTAATAGCAGTAAATAAAAAACTATGTTTCAGGCCAGTTTTTTCCAAACAGTGTGCCTCCAGCTCTTGCAGAACTACAACTCAAAGGCTGTCCGGGCATGCTGGAAGATGCATTTTTGCAACAGCTGGAGGCACACTGTTTGGAAAGCACTGTTTTAGACAGATTTTCTTAGTCCTGTGATAGTCTTTTTTAGTGTGGAGGGATCTCCATCAATCTACGGAGACAGCAGCAAAACATTTTCATGGGCTCCTTACCGCACGACAACATGTAACACCGTGTCTTATCCATCAACCTGGCATTGCATTCCCAAATCCGCCAGACTGTCTACAAGATACAATTTTAATCCTATTACCCAGCACTGTTGCAAAATTTTAGAAATGCAAACCATGTGCTGGGGGGGGGAATAAATTACATCCTCCCACCTACCAAAAAACAAAAATATGCAAAATGAAAAGAAAAAAAACCCTCAGGAATAGGAGCCGTGGAGGAATATATTAGTAATAGGAGGTTTTAACCGGCCAAGAAAATAATGTGCCAAAAAATAGAAACTGGTAAGTATGAGGTTAAACTTTGGCGTCAATTCTGCAATAGGAGAAGTTGGGGTGTGCGGGGGTTAATGTGGGTTTATTATATGAGTCAGGTACAGACAGGCAGGGCGGAGTTTACTACCGCCGGACCCGGGTGTGTGTGTGTTACCGTACCGTATAGACATCAGAGAGTAAGTGAGGACACAGAGCAGACGGGTCTGATGGTGGCACCGGCCCTGGTGCTGATTTGGTTAATGCTGGTACAGCTTGGCCTGTGTATTACAGGAAGGGTGGGGATGACAGTAAGGGGTTAAGGGGGTTTCTATGCCAGGCTCGGGGGGCTGTGGGTGGTCAGACTGTTATTAGAAAGAAAACATATGTAGAGCCCTGATCTCAAATACACAGGACCCCTGTGACCCCTGCAGAGACACCCTCTCTGGAGCTTGTGCCCCCCCACAGCCCAGTCGCGAAACAGACGGGTGATACAAAGAGCTCTCTCCCCCCCCCCCCCCCCCCCTTCAGTCACACTCTGCAGCCGGCTGCGGCGAAACTCAAGGCAGCTGTGAGAGCAACATCTGTAAAATAGAGCTGCCAGCACCTCTTGTGTGGCCACAGGTGGCATAACAAGGGGAGGAGGGCGTGGGGAAGAGACCAGGGAACCGGGAAGGTATGAGGCGCTGGAAGCTCAATGCTCGGGTGCATGAAAAACAACAACAACCGTACAGACCTGCACAGATCCCTGGGGTGGCAGGCGGCACGGGCACACAGAAAATGTATCAGTATGACATGTGTGGGCACGGCTTAACCAGGATTGTGTGTTTACAAAAGAGAGAAGGTTTAACTAAATTCTATTCTACATAACGACATGTACACAGTGACCCCAATAGCAGAATAGTGAGTGCAGCTCTGGAGTATAATACAGGATATAACTCAGGATCAGTACAGGATAAGTAATGTAATGTATGTACACAGTGACCCCAATAGCAGAATAGTGAGTGCAGCTCTGGAGTATAATACAGGATATAACTCAGGATCAGTACAGGATAAGTAATGTAATGTATGTACACAGTGACCTCTACAGCAGAATAGCGAGTACAGCTCTGGAGTATAATACAGGATATAACTCAGGATCAGTACAGGATAAGTAATGTAATGTATGTACACAGTGACCTCACCAGCAGAATAGTGAGTACAGCTCTGGAGTATAATACAGGATATAACTCAGGATCACTAGAGGATAAGTAATGTAATGTATGTACACAGTGACCTCAGCAGCAGAATAGTGAGTACAGCTCTGGAGTATAATACAGGATATAACTCAGGATCACTAGAGGATAAGTAATGTAATGTATGTACACAGTGACATCACCAGCAGAATAGTGAGTACAGCTCTGGAGTATAATACAGGATATAACTCAGGATCAGTACAGGATAAGTAATGGTTACCAAAAAGCAAGCTAACTGTAACACCGAGCACTCCGGGTCCCGCTGTCCCCCCGGAGCGCTTGCGGCGTTCTGCTGTATTCATGCCGGCGGGGACGCGATCCGCGTGGCGGGTCATGTCCGCTCGCGGATTGTGCCCCGTTCCACTCACCCTCCTCCTCCGGTGTCGGTCTCGTCCCGGCGCGCGCAGCCCCGCTCCCTAGGGCGCGCGCGCTGGCTTTCTAACATTTAAAGGGCCAGTGCACCGCTAATTGATGCCTGGCCCAATCAGTCTAATCACCTCCCTAACACATAAATACCCACTTCCCCTTCCTGTCCTTGATGGATCTTGTTGCCTTGTGCCCTGAGAAAGCGTTTGGTGTGTTCCCTTTCCTGTGTATTCATAGTTACATAGTTAGAATGGTTGAAAAAAGACATACGTCCATCAAGTCCAACCAGGGAATTGAAGGGAAGGGTGTAAGGGGATAAGGGAAAGGGATGTAGTTTTATAATTCTGCATAAGCATTAATGTTATTTTGTTCCAGGAATGTATCTAACCCTGTTTTAAAGCTGTTAATTGTTCCTGCTGTGACCAGTTCCTGAGGTAGACCGTTCCATAAATTCACAGTCCTCACGGTAAAGAAGGCGTGTCGCCCCTTTAGACTAAACCTTTTCTTCTCCAGACGGAGGGAGTGCCCCCTCGTCCTTTGGGGGGGGTTTAACCTGGAACAGTTTTTCTCCATATTTTTTGTATGGGCCATTTATATACTTATATACGTTTATCATATCCCCCCTTAAACGTCTCTTCTCAAGACTAAACAATTGTAACTCCTTTAATCGCTCCTCATAGCTAAGATGTTCCATGCCCCATATTAGTTTAGTCGCGCGTCTCTGCACCCTTTCCAACTCCGCAGTGTCCCTTTTATGAACAGGCGACCAAAACTGAACAGCATATTCCAGGTGAGGCCGTACCAATGCTTTATAAAGGGGGAGTATTATGTCCCTGTCCCTTGAGTCCATGCCTCTTTTTATACATGACAATATCCAGACCTTCTGCTGTTGCCCCTGACTACGAACCTTGCCGCCTGCCCTGACCTTCTGCTACGTCTGACCTCGCCTCTGTCTAGTCCTTGTGTACCGCACCAGTCTCAGCTGCCAGAGAGGTCGAGTCGCTACTGGGGGACCACAACCTGGTAGTTACCGCCGCAGCAAGTCCATCCCGCTTTGCGGCGGGCTCTGGTGAACACCAGTAACTACCGATCCCCCAGTACGACCCGCGCCATCGCCTCTCTGGTACAGAGGATCCACCTTCTATGTCCTCACCAGCCGCCAGTCCGGATCCTGACACTAACGAGGCTAACAATACTACGGTCACCTGCAAACACCGACACCGAATCAAAGACCAAAGTATAATTTTACAACAAAACAATAATCTTTATTGAGAATAACGCATTAAAACAAGTAAAAAACATGTATGGAGGATGGCAACAAAGTGGCACAGGAGAAGAAATGGGAGGACGAGAGGAATTATTGCATCCAGAAGTAAATATAGATGTTCAAATGCAAATAGGGAACAATCCAAAAGTTTATCTAATAAAAGTTGATGCCAGCCAAAGTACAATAATACACTGCTTTGTCAGTGTGCGAAAACGCGCGTTCGGGGTGGAGGTGAGAGGTATTCAGGCAGGGTATGATCATTGTAATGCTTTCTTCTGTTCCTATCTTATGCCTATACTTATATTTGTGCATAGTTTGCTTGTTTGCCATGCATTGATGTACCCGCTCATTTGGCTCATATTATTGTACTTTGGCTGGCATCAACTTTTATTAGATAAACTTTTGTATTGTTCCCTATTTGCATTTGCACATCTATATTTCCTCCTGGATGCAATAATTCCTCTTGTCCTCCCATTTCTTCTCCTGTGCCACTTTGTTGCCATCCTCCATACATGTTTTTTTACTTGTTTTAATGTGTTATTCTCAATAAAGATTACAGGACAAGTAATGTAATGTATGTACACACACAGTGACCCCACCAGCAGAATAGTGAGTGCAGGTGGAAAGACACTGAAATGCCAGTACAGAACATCATCACTTATAAATAATGGTCTGTTGAAGTTCCATTGGGAAGGAAACAGCTGTCACCAGCAATCGTACACACTGGCGTTCTGAACTCAGCACGGCAAGCTGCCGTTATCCTGTTTTATGCACGATGAATAAAGAATGAATGTTTTACAGCACTGGGTGAGTGCCTTTGACCTTTTCTACTGTTGAACTCACTTAGGGTGCATTCACACCACGTTTTGTACATACGGGTGGCGGGGGAAGGGGCAAACCAGGTGCTCCCGTACCCCGGCCGGAACAGCCCGTGACTCCATTTACTTTAATGACCCAACCGGAGTCAAACGGTGACTCTGGTCGGCTCAGTTTTGACCCGTATGCGGTTTCCTGACCGGACCTAAAACCGTAGTTTACTATGGTTTTCGGTCCGGTCCAAAACAGCATAAGGGTCAAAACTGAGCCGACCGGAGTCACCGTTTGACTCCGGTCGGGTCATTAAAGTAAATGGAGTCACGGGCTGATCCGGCCAGGGTACGGGAGTGCCCGTTTTGCCCCTCCCCCTGCCGGATCCGGCACCCGTATGTACAAAACGTGGTGTGAATCCATCCTTATAAATAATGTTTCCATAGAGGTGGGTGATCGGGGCTGTATACACTTTATACACATTATACACATCAGTACATTCTGCTCACATTGTTCTACTCTTCAGTCTATTGTCTGTGTATAATAGAAACACTTAAATCCAATTAATAACATGAAGATAAACAATGGGATGAGACAATCTGTGGGGTCCGGCTAAAGTACAAGGGACTGAAATGGTTTCTGTTATTACACAATGTTTTTTGTGGATAGAATCTTATAATAGCTCCATATATCCCCCAAGCTGCAGAACAAGTTGTCCACCGCACAATTTTTGAAGGAAAATTGTTAAAACGGAGCATTCTAAGATGGTGCATTCTAATTCAGATTTTAGAAATGACAGTGCCCCTTTAATTAAAAATGTGTCTTTCTTTTTTTTTTGTATGCAACTCCTATTAAACAAAATAGTAGAAAAAATAATATTTGTGGGTCAAAATTGAGAAGAAAAAACCCCAAACCTACATTTCGAAAAATTTGCAGAAACAGACAGATTTTGGACCTGGAACTCTGGATTTCTATAACGGAAGATCAGATTTTGTTTCAATACACGTTTAACAAAATATTGTCATGAAGTTTTGGTGTCACCTGTTTGTCACATAGTTCAGATTCTGGTGTTGCCTGTAAGTCACATGGTTCAGACTCTGGTGTGACCTGTAAGTCACATGATTCAGACTCTGGTGTCAACTGTAAGTCTCATGGTTCAGATTCTGGTGTCACCTGTGAGTCACATGGTTCAGATTCTGGTGTTACCTGTAAGTCACATGGTTCAGACTATGGTGTGACCTGTTAGTCACATGGTTCAGACTCTGGTGTCACCTGTAAGTCAAATGGTTCAGACTCTGGTGTCACCTATAAGTCACATGGTTCAGACTCTGGTGTCACCTGTAAGTCGTATGGCTCAGACTATGGTGTGACCTGTAAGTCACATGTTTCAGACTCTGGTATCACCTGTAAGTCACATGGTTCAGACTATGGTGTCACCTGTTAGTCACATGGTTCAGATTCTGGTGTCACTTGTAAGTTACATGGTTCAGATTCTGGTATCACCTGTAAGTCACATGTTTCAGACTTTGGTGTCAACTGTAAGCCACAAGGTTCAGATTCTGGTGTCACCTGGTTCAGATTCTAGTGTCACCTGTGAGTCACATGGTTCAGATTCTGTTGTGACCTGTAAGTCACATGATTCAGACTCTAGTGTCACCTGTAAGTCTCATGGTTCAGATTCTGGGGTCACCTGTGAGTCACATAGTTCCGATTCTGGCGTTACCTGTAAGTCACATGGTTCAGACTCTGGTGTCACCTGTAAGTCACATGGTTTAGATTCTGGTGTGACCTGTAAGTAACATGGTTCAGATTCTGGTGTCACCTGTAAGTTACATGGTTCAGACTCTGGTGTCACATGGTTCAAACTATGGTGTGACGTGTAAGTCACATGGTTCAGATTCTGGTGTCACCTGTAAGTCACATGGTTCAGACTCTGGTGTCACCTGTGAGTCACATGGTCCAGACTCTGGTGTCACATGTAAGTCACATGTTTCAGACTTTGGTGTCAACAGTAAGTCACATGGTTCAGACGCTGGTGTAACCTGTGAGTCACATGGTTCAGATTCTGGTGGGACCTGTAAGTCACATGGTTCAGACTCCGGTGTCACCTGTAGGTCACATGGTTCAGATTCTGGTGTCACCTGTAAGTAATATGGCTCAGATTCTGGTGTCATCTGAAAGTCACATGGTTCAGACTCTGGTGTGACCTGTAAGTCACATGGTTCAGACTCTGTTGTCACCTGTAAGTCACATGGTTCAGACTATGGTGTGACCTGTAAGTCACATGGTTCAGACTCTAGTATCACCTATAAGTCACATGTTTCAGACTCTGGTATCACCTGTAAGTCACATGGTTCAGACTCTGGTGTCACCTGTAAGTCACATGGTTCAGATTCTGGTGTCACCTGTAAGTTACATGATTCAGATTCTGGTGTCACCTGTGAGTCACATGGTTCAGATTCTGGTGTGACCTGTAAGTCACATGATTCAGACTTTAGTGTCACCTGTAAGTCTCATGGTTCAAATTCTGGGGTCACCTGTGAGTCACATGGTTCCGATTCTGGTGTGACCTGTAAGTCGCATGGTTCAGATTCTGGTGTCACTTGTAAGTCACATGGTTCAGACTCTAGTGTCACCTGTAAGTCACATGGTTCAGACTCTAGTGTCACCTGTAAGTCACATGGTTCAAATTCTGGTGTTACTTGTAAGTAACATGGTTCAGACTCTGGTGTCACCTGTAAATCACATGGTTCAGATTCTGGTGTCACCTATAAGTCACATGGTTCAGACTCTGGTGTCACCTGTAAGTCACATGGTTCAGACTCTGGTGTCACCTTTAAGTCACATGGTTCAGATTCTGGTGTTACCTGTAAGTCACATGGTTCAAATTCTGGTGTTACTTGTAAGTAACATGGTTCAGACTCTGGTGTCACCTGTATGTCACATGGTTCAGATTCTGGTGTCACCTATAAGTCACATGGTTCAGACTCTGGTGTCACCTGTAAGTCACGTGGTTCAGATTCTGGTGTTACCTGTAAGTCACATGGTTCAGACGCTGGTGTAACCTGTAAGTCACACGGTTCAGACTATGGTGTCACCTGTAAGTCACATGGTTCAGACTCTGGTGTCACCTGTAAGTCACATGGTTCAGACTCTGGTGTCACCTGTAAGTCACATGGTTCAGACTCTGGTGTCACCTTTAAGTCACATGGTTCAGATTCTGGTGTTACCTGTAAGTCACATGGTTCAGACTCTGGTGTCACCTGTAAATCACATGGTTCAGATTCTAGTGTTACCTGTAAGTCACATGGTTCAATCCAAGATGACCCCCTTTTCCCGGTTTTACTGACTGGCAACCTCTGAACCTTAAACAGTAATGAAATCTCAGCCGCTCTCCTCTTTCTTGCACATTGATACAATCTGCAAGGTTGTTGCACTTTTTTCAGAACTCCTCGATATCAAGGTCACAATTAATCTTAAGCTAAATGTTAAGGACACCAAACTGTTTTATCACTTGTGACTCGGATAATGTCCTGAGATATATTGGCTAAATGGGCCAATCTCTGTATTTACTCGCTGAAAATATAAAGAAAGGCACAAGTGGTGTTTTCCAGGGCAGTGGTCTCCAACTTGTGGCTCTCCAGCTGTGTTGAAACTATTGGACAAATCCTTGGAAAATCTCTGACAGATAATGTGAGGTGTAGTCCTGTAACAATTGGATTTCTTCATACGGGATTAGTAAAATACATAGTGACAACCTGTATACCCCAGAGCTGTACTCACTATTCTGCTGGTGACGTCACTGTGTACATACATTACATTACTTATCCTTTACTGATCCTGAGTTATATCCTGTATTATACTCCAGAGCTGTACTCACTATTCTGCTGGTGGGGTCACTGTGTACATACATTACATTACTTATCCTGTTGTGATCCTGATCCTGTACTCACTATTCTGCTGGTGGGGTCTGTAACACTCACGGTAGTAGTAGTAATGCTGCTGGATGTGGATCCTTCAACCTGTGTGGCTGATGACACGGGCCGTATCGGGGAGCGGAGTCTAAGGTGCCGCTGGTCTTCACCAGAGCCCGCTGCAAGGCAGGATGGGCGTGCTGTGGCAGGCGACACCCAGGTTGCTACCCCCGAGCTGTTTGAAAGCTTCTTCAGCCTCTGGAGTCCAAACCTTATGATTAGAGGTCCTCTTGGTGAGAGAGACAATAGGCGCTACCAAGGGGGAGTAATGAGGAATAAATTGCCAATAGTAATTGGCAAAACCGAGGAAGTGCTGTATAGCTTTTAAGCCGGAAGGTCGTTGCCAGTCTAGAACAGCATACAACTTGTTGGGGTCCATTTGTAGACCTTGACTAGTAACGATGAAGCCCAGAAAAGGCAGACTGGTTTTTCAACAGTACACTTCTCAAGTTTTGCATAGAGATGATTGTCTCTGAGATGTTGTAGGACTTGGCAGAGGTGTGAGCGATGAGTCTGTACATTGGGCGAGTAGATGAGAATGTCATCGAAATAGACCATGACACAGGAGTATAGGAGGTCACGAAATATGTCATTGACGAGCTCCTGAAAGACTGCTGGAGCATTACAGAGACTGAAAAGCATGACAAGATACTCAAAATGTCCACCACGAGTATTGAACGCTGTCTTCCATTCATCTCCTTCACGTATGCGGATCAAATTATAGGCCCCAAGAAGGTCAAGTTTGGAGAAGATCCTCGCTCCACGCAAATGATCAAATAATTCTGAGATCAAAGGAAGTGGGTAGCGGTTTTTGACAGTAATTTTATTCAAGCCATGGTAGTCGATGCAAGATTGAAAAGATCCGTCTTTTTTTTCCACGAAGAAGAATCCGGCTCCGGCAGGGGAGGATGACTTTCTGATAAACCCTTTCTGAAGATTTTCTTGGATGTATTTAGACATGGCCTGGACAATAAGTCGATAGGACAATCGTAGGGACGATGTGGTGGTAAAACTTCAGCTTGTTTCTCGCTGAAGATGTCAGCAAAGTCCTGAAGGAACG
The DNA here is from genome assembly GCF_029499605.1 of Hyla sarda. Taxonomy (NCBI): domain Eukaryota; kingdom Metazoa; phylum Chordata; class Amphibia; order Anura; family Hylidae; genus Hyla; species Hyla sarda. The sequence goes on from NC_079192.1 coordinate 415,006,333, forward strand.
ATGGCAAACCGGGCAGAGGAGTAAAAGGAGACACCAACTTAGACGGAAGAGTATGAAACCAGTTGTTATAGCAGTAGGTTCCCCAACTAAGTACTTCTCCAGTCTTCCAATCAAGATGCGGGGCATGTAGTTGTAACCAAGGAAGGCCAAGTAGAAGAGTGGAGATACAATGTGGAAGTACATAGAAGGACAATTTATCCTTATGCAGAACTCCAAACTGCATAGATAAGGGTTCCATGCGGAATAACACAGTACAGCCCAGATTTTTTCTGTTGACCGAAGAGATGTACAAAGGCTTCAGAAGGCGGGATACTGGCAGACGATACCTATGTACTAAGGAGGCATCGATAAAGTTTCCCGCGGAACCAGAGTCCAGGAAGGCAAGAACGGAAATAGTATAGAGATAGCTGGACCGTCAAATTCAAGCGTTGAGAGGACAATCTCTGAGGAAATGATCTACACTGGCACAGTAGAGGCAAAGATTCTCAGCTCGCTGGCGGGTTATTTCCTGCAGGGTCAGGTGAGACCGATCCACCTGCATAGCCTCCACTGCCGGAGGCAACGTAGAAGGTTGCGGTGGTTGCTGGAAGGCAGGTGCCAGGCAAGGGAAGTGCTGAGGTCGTGCAGATGACCTTTCCTGATGTAGTTTTTCACGTCGTTCAGAAAAATGGATGTCAATCCGAGATGCCAACTGTATGAGTTCATTCAGGGTAGAAGGCAATTCCTGTGCAGCAAGGACATGGCTAGAAATTCCACTCTTGAAAGTGGCACAAAGAGCTTCATTGTTCCAAGATAGCTCTAATGCCAGGGTATGGAATCAGATGGCATACGTGCCCACAGAGGAGTTGCCCTGAGAACGATTCAACAAAGCCGTCTCAGTGGAAGAAGCTCGTGCAGGTTCTTCAAAGACTCCTCGGAATTCTGACATAAAAGCGTGGAGATTAGTTGTGAGTTGATCACTGTGATCCCATAGTGGGGTTGTCCAGGCCAGGGCCCTTCCAGTTAAGAGACTAAGGAAAAAAGCCACCTTTGCTTGTTCTGTTGGGAACCGTTCCACCATAAGTTCTATGTGCATGGAGCACTGTGACACGAAATCACAGCAAGACATGGGATCCCCTCATACTTCTCAGGAAGAGACAAATGGAGCTTAGATACTTAGACGACTGCAGGAGCGAGAGGCAACACTGGAGCAGGAGGGGGCTGTGGCTGTGGTTGTTGAGCAGAAAGCAGCTGCTGCATCATGGCAGACAACTGCAAACTGCTGCGACTGGAAAGCCATTATAGAAGCGAGATCCTGATTATTGGGCAGAGGAACTGCAGTGGGATCCATGGCCGGATCTTGCTGTAACACTCACGGTAGTAGTAGTAACGCTGCTGGAAGTGAATCCTCCGACCTTTGTGGCTGAGGACACAGGCTGTATCAGGGAGCGGAGTCTAAGGTGTCGCTGGTCTCCACCAGAGCCCACCGCAAGGCAGGACGGGCTTGCTGCGGCAGGCGACACCCAGGCCGCTACCCCGATACGACCACACAGGAAACTGGGCAAGACGAGGTACAGGCATGAGGCAGAGGCGTAGTGCGTAGTCAAATAAAGAAGCGGAAGGGTCAAAATACACGGGCAAGGCAACAGACAATTGGGAAAGCTTAATCTCAGGCTAGGAGCACTGAAGATCCGGCAGAGAAGTGTGAGAGGTACAGGAACTTATAGAAGTATGTCAAGTGTTGCACATAATTATGGGTGTACTGGCCCTTTCAATTTCAGAGCTCCGGCACGTGCGCGCCCTAGGAGACGGGGACACAAGTGCTGGAGCTGAAAGGCAGTGGAGGAGGAGCGTAGTAAGTAACGGGCTGGGATTAGCATGCGGGCGGATCCCGCGAATCCCAGACCCGCCGGCAGCAGGGTGAGTGGGGCAATGCGCTCACGGCCAGCGCAAGGGGCCGGAGGGCCGTGTGTAACAGGGTCAATATGTACATACATTACATTACTTATCCTGTACTGATCCTCCTGGCATAACAGTTCTGCTGGTGAGGTCACTATGTACATACATTACATTACTTATCCTGTGCTGATCCTGAGTTATATCCTGTATTATACTCCAGAGTTGTACTCACTATTCTGCCGGTGGGGTCACTGTGTACATACATTACATTACTTATCCTGTACTGATCCTGAGTTATATCCTGTATTATACTCCAGAGCTGGACTCACTATTCTGCTGCTGAAGTCACTGTGTACATACATTACATTACTTATCCTGTACTGATCCTCCTGGCATAACAGTTCTGCTGGTGAGGTCACTATGTACATACTTTACATTACTTATCCTGTGCTGATCCTGAGTTATATCCTGTATTATACTCCAGAGCTGTACTCACTATTCTGCCGGTGGGGTCACTATGTACATACATTACATTACTTATTCTGTGCTGATCCTGAGTTATATCCTGTATTATACTCCAGAGCTGTACTCACTATTTTGCTGGTAAGGTCACTGTGTACATACATTACATTACTTATCCTGTACTGACCCTTAGTTATATCCTGTATTATACTTCAGAGCTGAATTCCCTATTCTGCTGGTGAGGTCACTGTGTACATGTCAGGATCCGGGTACTGAGAGGATACTGGTGGTGGATCCTCTGTGTCAGTGGAGTGATGACGTGGGCCGTACCAGGGGAACTGGGTCTAAGGGGTTACTGGTATTCACCAGAGCCCGCCGCAAAGCGGGATGGACTTGCTGCGGCAGGTAACCCCCAGGTCGTTCCACCCGATAGTGACTCAACCCCGACTGACTGCTGAGATAGGCGCGGTACAAGGGATTAGGCAAGAGCAAGGTCGGACGTAGCAGAAGGTCAGGGCAGGCAGCAAGGATCGTAGTCAGGGGCAACGGCAGGAGGTCTGGAACACTGGCTTGTGACATACAAGGAACGCTTTCACTGGCACAATGGCAACAAGATCCGGCAATACAAGGAAGGGGAAGTGAGGTAATATAGACCAGTGCACAGGTGAAATTACTAATTTGGGCCAGACGCCAATCAGCGGCGCACTGGCCCTTTAAATCGCAGAGAGCCGGCGCGTGCGCGCCCTAGGGAGCGGGGCCGCGCGCCGGGACTGGACAGAAGGAGGACAGGTCTGGTAAGCAGGCTGGGATGCGAACCGTGAGCGTGCGCGTCCCGCATCGCGGATCGCATCCCTGCTAGAGACACTATCGCAGCTCTCCCAGTCAGCGGGTCTGACCGGGGCGCTGCGAGCAGGTAAACGATGCGAGCGCTCCAGGGAGGAGCAGGGACCCGGAGCGCTCGGCGTAACAGTACATGCATTACATTAGTTATCCTGTACTGATCCTGAGTAATTTCCTGTGTGATACTGATAGCAAACTCTGTGTAAGATAGTGGTCTCAAAATGTGTCCCTACAGATGTTGCAAAAATTCAACTCCCAGCATGCCCGGACAGCCATTAACAGTGAACACGCAGGGAATGCTGTGAAGTAAAAATGTATCTTTTGAGTATAATAAAGGCTTATATGAATTAAGAAGATGATCGAAATAACATAATACACCCAACCAATATGCTATAAAAGAAGAAAACCGATACAAAACTAGCAAAATTCATGACTGGAAATAATGACTGGAAATAATACCCCAGCCATTGTGGCCAGTATAAACCAGTATGAAGAAGAACCGGCCAGGTTAACATGGAGAAACCTGGAAGAAAATATTTTCCCTTCATAACATATGCCACAGAGAAGACAGGAACTAAACGGAGGACTTCTGGATGTCACCAAAGATAAACTAATAAATTTTAGAGTCTTAACTGGGAGACATTTATTTGTCAGTGTTCCTAAGTATCTTAAAGTACATTGTTAAGGAATTCCAGGACATGTCGTAGCTACAAATGGTCAAAAGTTATATACATACTAAAAAGGAGACATCACAAATACCACTCACAAAGACATGAATCTCTGACTCAAAAACACCTCGGTACAGCGAGATACTGAGCAGCTGCAACACTGAATAATACCCCTTGTCTCCATATAGGGGCACAAGAGATAAAATACCGCCGAAATGGAGTTGCCTGTGGTTTGCATTGACACAGTTTGATTTGGGAAACCCCATAATGTCTGACAGACAGAAGTCCCGAGTAGGGTAACCCCCTATATTAACTCCATATGCTGTAAGATGAGAAGGGTCAGTAGGGCACTAAACTATGTAGTGTATTCATATCATCTATATTATTTAAAGAGGAAATTAGGCAAAGAGTAATACATGTATCTACTGGGGAGGCAGCACAATGTTTATTGACATTATCTATAGGGTATAGAGACAGGCAGTACTATCTGGACTTACATAATTTGCAGGGAGAGATGGGGAGGCAGTACCTTATGGACCCACAATGACAGAGAAACAGTATCACCTGTACTTACACCATGTAAAGATAGAGACAGGGGCAGTAACATCTATACTTAAATCATTTACAGATAGAGACCGATGAGCAGCACTATCTTTATCTATATCCTTTACGGTGAGAAAGGGAGGCAGTACTATCTGAACCTACACCATTTACAGATAGAGACAGGGAGGCAGTACTATCTGCACCTTCACCATTTACAGATAGAGACTGGGAGGCAGTGTTATCTGTAACTACACTGCTCACAAAAAGAGATAACCTTACTTACACCATGTGGAGATAGAGACAGGTGCCATAGCATCTTTACTTACATCAGTTACAGATAAAGGCAAGGAAAGTGAGAAAGAAAGACCTACATAATTTACAGTTAGTTGACAGGGAGGTAGAATTATTATCCTTACGTAATTTGGGGGGAAAAAAGGAAAAGACCAGGAGGAAGCATATGTTCTTTCATCATTTGTATATAGAGATACAGTACTGTCTGTGCCAACGACATTTACAGGTAGAGACTTGGAGGCAATACTATTTATGTTTGTATCATTTAGAGGAAGGAACAGGGAGTAGTACTTTCTGTACCTAAAGCTTATACTCAGAGGAACAGGGAAATAGTGTTATATATGTGAGCCTATATAAATGTCAGGATGAGACAGAGATGAAGTACTACCAGAGCCTACATCAATTACAGAAAGAGACAGAGATGAAGTGCTACCAGAGCCTATATCAATTACAGAGAGACAGAGATGAAGTAATACCAGAGCATCTATCAATTACAGAAAGAGACAGAGATGAAGTACTACCAGAGCCTTTATCAATTACAGAAAGAGACAGAAATGAAGTACTACTAGAGCCTATATCAATTACAGAAAGAAATAGATGAAGTACTACTAGAGCCTATATAAATTACATAAAGAGACAGAGATGAAGTACTACCAGAGCCTATATCAATTACAGAAAGAGACAGATATGAAGTACTACCAGAGCCTATATCAATTACAAGAAGAGACAGAGATGAAGTGCTACCAGAGCCTATATCAATTACAGAGAGACAGAGATGAAGTAATACCAGAGCATCTATCAATTACAGAAAGAGACAGAGATGAAGTACTACCAGAGCCTTTATCAATTACAGAAAGAGACAGAAATGAAGTACTACTAGAGCCTATATCAATTACAGAAAGAAATAGATGAAGTACTACTAGAGCCTATATAAATTACATAAAGAGACAGAGATGAAGTACTACCAGAGCCTATATCAATTACAGAAAGAGACAGATATGAAGTACTACCAGAGCCTATATCAATTACAAGAAGAGACCGACATGAAGTACTACCAGAGCCTATACGAATTACAAGAAGAGACAGGCAGACCGTACAATGTTCACAACAGTATTAAACCTTACTCCCACTTCACAAAAAGCAGCAGGCAATGTATTTGACATCCAGGGATTATCCACTGACTGGACACATAGTTACACTATAGCGCTGTGTGGTTAGAGGGAAAAAAAATTTCCTCGCTGCCTGTTGTAGACGGGACCACTCAAGCTGAGGCCATTAGCAGACTTGGCCGAGGAACATGAATCCATTTTAGATGAATGTAGTTACAGAATGCGTGTTGTGGAATGCCGTCTGGATGGGGCACACGTTCCTAAATGTTTGCACTTCGGTTCATCAACACACCTGGTCCGCATAATTGCCCATCTACTTGTGTCCTCCCAGAAGCTGCCATACCAAAGATGTTGACATTGAAACGCGTGAGTTTGTTTGCAGCTTCTTCTGCACATGGGGCGGTTAATTCACATGAATAATGATCACTTTTGGGGTGTGTGTGTGTGTGTGAAATAATGTACAAATCAATAAGGGTGGTCAAATGAGAGAGGCGGGTAGAATTTCACTTATTTCAAAATCTAAAATAGTTCAGTTGTGATAGTGCCAAGGCAGTGGAAGGCGGCCAGTGGTTTGGTGGTAATAAAAGAATGTAGAACAGAAATTTACGCTGTTAATGTCATGCTTTGTTTAGTGTAAGTCTCAGTGACTTAATTGTATAATTATCTAAGTGCAGTGGCTGGAACAATGATCATTTCTGGGTATAAGGAGCTGTTGTTTATACACAAGGAGATACATATATGGTCATAGTCAGACTAACGAAACCTTAGCTAGACTCTCCTCAAACAGCCCAGATTTGCACAAATGGGAGCAAACCCGAAATAATTCTCTGTCAAGCCCAATCTTCCTATTTGGGTTGGTTAAATGAAGATGTTGGTCACTCGTTGCCTTGCTTTTTATCATGTGAATTCAGTTCCAGTACACGTTAAAGAGGTCCTCTGGTATGAGAAAATTGTATGTAAATAAGACTATCACCTCCAGGCACATAACTAAGCAGCTCCCCTGCTCCTCCCTCTCTCCTGACAGACAGCTTTGTAGTGTGCTATTGTCTCAGCAGCTCCCCAGCTCCTCTTTTGTGTCAGGAAGTTGTGTATTTCTTTCATTGTCAGTGTGATGTTTATCTTAGCAGCTCCCCAGCCCCTTCCTCTATCCTGACAGACAGTTGTGTAGTTCTTTCATTGTCTGTGTGGTGTTGTCTCAGCAGCTTCCCAGCCCCACCCTCTCTCCTGACAAGAAATTATCTAGTCCTCCCATTGTCAGTGTGGTGTTGTCTCAGCAGCTCCATTGCTCCTCCCTCTCTCCTGACAGGAAGTTGTGTAGTCCTCTTGTCAGTGTGGTGTTGTCTCAGCAGCTCCCCAGCTTCTTCCTCCCGGGATTTCCACTTGGAAATTTCAGAGGAGCAGAGCCCTATTGCTGTCAATGGGATTCCACTGCACAGTGTGCACTACGGAGTTTCAGAGGTGAAACTTTCTGCCGCTGAAAATTCATCTACTGAAAGAAGGAACAGGTTCAAGAGGAAGTTCATACTTTCGGTGGAATGCTGAGTAAAATGCATTGCCAGCAATGGGGACCAGGAATGTCCAGGTGGTCCTAGTGCCAACAGATTCAGTTGGCACCAGCTCTGATGTACAGCCTCGGGCAGTCATTGATTTGAGGGGCAGTGTGACACTCCGGCCCCCAATGTCACTCTGGGCCAGGAGTCACTTTTACTGAGTGGGAAAGGAGCGCAGCTGCGGACCGGAGCGATTACCAGAGGCAGCCCTGGAGCACAAAAGGTAAGTAAAAGTTTGTTGCTGTTTGTCGCTGTTAAGTGGCTAAGTCTTAAAAAAAACTCCCACTGGATAATCCCATTAAATATATATATATATATATATATAGATAGATAGATAGATAGATAGATAGATAGATATACAGCTTTTTTGTTTAGAATTAACAATTTTTTTTTTGATAATTTTGCTACAGATTTAAGATTTTAATGTATTGGCAATGTTTATTTTTTTAATATTAAAAATATAACTAACAAAAATGTTAATGAGCCCTAATGAGTGGAACTTCGTGAACTTATGTATTTTTTAAAACAGAATTTTTAACATTACCGTGTTATAAGACTCACCAAAATTTTGTTTGCGTTTAGCATAGTCTTTTTCATGATCTCATCAGGTATGAAGGGTCCTGATGATCATGAGACTCCTATAGACTTTGGTTCTGATGTGTCTCAAAAAGTCTGCATGTGAACTCCGGTTGACTTTAGATGTATGTGGTCAGGTATTCATGGCATGGTAAAATAAAACAGTAAGCCAAGAGTCCATGTGAAGACATTACATCCTCGTCTGAATCACTGACATTATATAAGAAGAAGAAGAACTGCAGGCTCCTTCTACACGACTCTGTGAAGTCTTCAAATGACAACGCATAGTCCTGGACCAATTCCTCATTTTGGAAATTAAACAATTTGATTCATTCCCGTTCTCGCGAAGCAGTAAATACCGGTGTTAATACCATTAAGTGCAGGTCGATTTCATCATAAAAAGTAAAAACAAGCAGAGAAAAAACCTCCCAAATATTTTCCAACCCAGCTCTCAATTGTAACTTCGGTCTGTGAATTACGATTGTGTGCAGCCTCAGACTTTCCGAATCTGGTAACGGGGTGTGATGAGGGCAGATGTTGTTACCCTAGGGGCAGATGGCATTAACCCCTTGTATTCGTGATGCCAGGGTGTGGTTTATCCTCCATACCACCCGAAGGTATACCGCTAGATCCTGGGCTAGGCACGTGGGCAATACGTTCAATCAAACCAAACGCGTTTCGGGGTACACATAGGTGATGTCCTGACCCCTTCCTCAGTGGTGTGCAAAGTAACAATTTGTTACTTTGTACACCACTGAGGAAGGGGTCAGGACATCACCTATGTGTACCCCGAAAAGCGTTTGGTTTGATTGACTATTGCTACGTGTTCACACGGATGTGCGGTTCACCTTCGTTTTTTACCAATTTACCTACATTGGACTTAAATATCTATCAGACTATTTCACATATGGGAAAGAGTGCTCTCCCTATCAGGATTACATCTATTGCATCTTTGAAGGACTTGAATCTGGACTACAAACTCTAGCAGACCTTGCTATCCATTTGCAAGCACAGTCTAAACCTCTGAATCATCCTACCTCCCATCCGGCGCCTGGGTGTTCTAAACTCCGGGATTCATCGGGACTCCTAACAACTAGACCGGGACCCTGCCTCTTAGGTCAGCAAACCTGCAACCAGCTTACCGCTACACGTCACGCGCCAGTAAACGGTGCCGGCATACGCGTGGAGAGAGCGGGCGACTACATCAGCTGAAGGCGATACCATCTGCCTAATGGAGAAGTGGCTTGACCCCGATACATGGGTGTCACCGCTCCCGGCCGGAGGAGTCAACCTCCCGGAGCGCAACATCTGAAAACCCCAGCAAACACTGGTCGAGGGCGGTGAGTGGCACATAGTGCCAAACAACAACTTTTTTCTAACAGGAAAATTGCTGAGAAACAGTTGTGAAAGGTCTATTACAAAGTGATACATAATCACAGACTATTTGTGGATACAGATTAAAAGTTTAACTTTTTTTTCCCCTTCACAGCGTTATAGGAGTGGAGACATTCTCTTTATTACAACAGGACTTTTTTCCAGCAGGACTTTCTTTTCTAACAGGTTTATTACTTTACAGGACTTTTGTTGTGATTTATAGAACTTTATCATTATATTATATTTTCTACACCTAATTATAGAAAGTGAATCGCAATTAATACAGTAAGTGAATCACAATATATACATCGTCATATCGTCGTGAACAATTGTAACATCTTTACTACTAGCTCTGATATTCACCAATAACCACAAGGGCCCTGCGGTGGTGAATATTTGGAGGTATAGACTACCATTTTAATATAATAAATAATATTTTATTTATGCTGGCTTGATATTAAGAATTTGACATATTTATACACTTTTGAGTATTACCAACTATTGTGGGGGGGGGGGGGGGGGGCACTGACGATCGAGTGTTACTAGTCCAGTTACCATGTGTCCTTCACATACTTCTTACTAGTAGTGAGTTACTGAGGACTGAGTTTTTTTTTATATTATTGCTATTTTTACTTTTTTCCTTGAGTGAAGGAATACAGTTAACCTCGTACTTTTACTGTGAGCTCCACATACCAGTTTCCTTTTTTTTTTTTTTGATTTATCTCACGTGGGCAATAATGACTCCAACGTCAAGTTACGGATAGCATTACTGAGGGTAGACAGATGGCAAAGTCTATACAGTTCTGCCAGGGCCCACGGAGGTGACCAGTGCCTCAGAGACCTTAAGGGCTTGCTGGGACTTGTAGTAGTTGGGGTCAATTTAATGCAGGCCAAGTTCACTTGACAAATGATGACTGTGACTGACTTGACTGACAATACTGTGACTGTGGTTACTTGTAGCTGCTTGTGGCTGCAGACTGGACTTGAGGCCTCCTATGACTTTGCACACTCTCTAGGACTCGACTTGACCTCAGCAAAGACTAATAAGGAAAGAGAGAGAGCTAGCTCCACCCAGGGCTTACATGGGGGAGACTAGCAGGGAGCCCATAGGTCACCCCTGGGATCACCTGGTCACTGGTTCCTCCTTTGTAACAATCACATGACAAGTCACATGGTAAACAGTCTTAAAGTGACACGCTTTCTGAACACATTACATGGTATAATACATTATAAACATATATACATGGGGGGACATATTCAAAGAAGGCCCGGGGGACACTGTAGGGAGGCTGCCTGACAGGGCAGCAAAAGTACTATTGTAACACCTCCCTTACTCGGCCACCACAAACTCCCCCTCTTGAATACAGCCGTCCTTGGTGCCCAGTCCTGGAGGGCGGATGACTAACAGTGGTCACTGAGGCCTAGTGACAGTTCCTGGGGCATATTTGTATAAAATGTCCTTCACAGGTCTGGATAGTTAATAACAACAGGGGATTAGTCCATGTAGCACTTTAGAAATGTCCATACATGCTCCTTTGGGAAGTAAATTGGTAAACACATGGGATTCATTACACTGAAACACACAAATTGCGGATTGGGCTGCCAGAGGCTATTTACCCAATGCCTTAGCTACTGGGGCCCTTCAGTACTAAAACTCTTCTCTCCAGAACTCTATACATGTTTCGTACAACACACCATTGTTACCTCTATATACAGCATTTCTGTCACTCTGACAGGAAAAGAGATAGGAAAAATGTTAGATACATAGAAACATTTCAACATTATGGACTGGTAATGGACACGTTAGAAACAGTCCTGACTAGACATTTTGACTAACTCATATCCATATTATATAGACTGACTAAATTAGTTGGACTATGTGTGATACTGTTTTTACTCCCTATTTCTAGTGAGAAGCTGTCATGGCGCTTCTCCTGATCGGGTCAGGATACCTCCGACATATATTGCCATGAACAAAAGACACTGTACACCTTGACATTTTTGTACAAAAATATTACATACATTTTATTACAGCACACCATAAACATTATAGTACACTTACACGAATACTCACTGGTGGGGCTGATGGTGACCACCATTTGTACTGCAGCGGCTTGTGCCACTGTGGGAACAGCAGTCGGTGCCTGTTGGGTCGGCCAAACCTCCTCTGCGGGAGTAGGCCGAGGCACTTCAGTAGGTGCCCACTGGTTAGGCCAAACCTTCTCTACCACAGGAGTACGCCTGGGCACATTCACACACGACTTTGGCAGGTACTTTGGTGCCATGATAGGCACCTCGGGCATATAGACCTCCTCCTCCTGGAAGGAACCTCTGACTATAGGCGACTGCAACCCAAAGGGATCAACGTCCCAGTCGTCCAATGGAATGCATGCAAACGGCATCTGGGTTGGATTCTTCGGACTGCAGCCACCCACTCTCTTCTCAAGCTCTGTACAAGAGTGTACTCCACGATCTCCCTGCTCTCTAAAGAATGCAGTGGTGGAGGGAGATAGTCTCTCTGCACTGCCCGACGATTTACCAAGATGGCGGGTAGCCATCTTGACGACAGTCCATGAGGGTGCCAAACCCCCACGCTGTGTCAAATTTTATGACCGTGGCTTTGCAACAGACGAGGAGTGGCTCTCCCTCTCAGGGATGTTCTAGCATCCTAATGAACAGGGCCTCCAATGCTTTTGTGTCCTGCTTCTGGGCTTGTCGCACCTTATATGGCAGCAGCTTCGGCCCATATCTTTCCATTCTCTGTGCCCTCAGCCCCTCTACAATCTCGGCCACCTGAGCTTCTCTTCTGGCTCTCTCGGACTGGGCTGGTGGGACAGGTGCTCCCTCATATATTGTATTAGTCCAGGCTCATCACCAAACAACCACTTTGGTAAAGGTGGTGACCATAAGTGCTGAAGACTTCTGTGCCTGGGGGGTTCACTCTGGGCTTTGGGCTAGGGGTAGAAGGAGAGGTAGAGAAAGCGGCCTCAGCTGGAGTACTCACTTCTGAATCCTTGGGGTGAATTTTGGCCTAGGACCCCCAGGTCCGGTGGTGAGGAGACAGCCTCTCCAGCGTTGATGCATGAGAAGATGCCAGCGTTCCCTCCGCCGGGTTTGGTGGCCAGTCTCCATTGTCCTTGGGCCTTGGTAGCAGGCCTCTTTGGCCCCAATGGAGATCTTCTGGTGACGGTCAGCTAACTCTTGAAACAAGTGCGCCGTCTTGGGACTCTGCACATGTGCTTGCCTTTTCCGCCATGTTGCTCCACTTGTTGACTTCTGGCAAACTGTGAGGATCCGGCAGCGCTGCTCCTTTTATACCTGGCCTCAGGAAAATGGCCGCTGGCCAGAAGTGCGTCAGCGGTGCAGCACTGACTTCCGCTCCCCCGATAACAAGGGGCGGATCTTTACAGTTCTATGTCAGCATCTATACAGCAACATGGTTTCCATGCCCAGGGATGGGTCGCTGACCAGCGCGGGACATTTTTGCTTGCCTATCCAGCACATCTTTAACCCTTGCAGGGACAGGCAATACTTGACAACGTAACATAGCTTCTGATCTGATCTTGCACATGGTGGACACAGTACTTAAATGTTTCACAATGGCGGACAACACTGGACACAGTTCAGACTGGGGGGTAGAACTTGTCGCATAAGGCGCACACCCATATCATGTTCATGATGCTAAAAGTTGTGGTAATGGGGTGTGATGAGGGCAGATGTTGTTACCCTAGGGACAGATGGCATTAACTCCTTAGATTTGTGATGCCAGGGTGTGGTTTATTCTCACCCGAAGGTTTACTGCTAGATCCTGGGCTAGGCACGGGGGGCAATAATGACTCCAACACCAAGTTACGGATAATAGTAGTTTTACTGAGGGTAGACAGTTGGTAAAGTCTATACAGTTCAGCCAGGGCCCATGGAGGTGACCAGTGACTCAAAGACCTTAAGGGCTTGCTGGCCATTGACTTGACAAATGAGGACTGTGACTGACTTGACTGATAATACTGAGACTGTGGCTTACTTGTAGCTGCAGACTGGATTTGAGGCCTCCTATGACTCTGGGGACTCTCTAGGACTCGACTTGACCTCAGCAAAGACTGGTAAGGAAAGAGAGAGAGATAGCTCCACCCAGGGCTTATATGGGGGAGACTAGCAAGAGTACGGGGTAACACCTCCCGTACTGGGCCACCACACTAACATAAGTTAATGTTGTCAGAAAACCATAAAAGAAAAAACAAAAGGTCACAACTAACTTTTTTTTTCTTTTTACGGTAAAGTTCGTATGGATAATGCAAAGTATAAGAACCAGACGTGCAATGTTTTCGGTAATTTTCAAAGTTTTTGTAAAACAAATTTTGAATTTCGACATTTTAAAACATTCGGATCCATCCAAAGTCCAAAAAAATATATAAAAAATTCTCATATATTCGGACAAAGTAGATAAGCCAAATAGGACAATATGAATAAGAAGAGTGAAATTACAAAAATATGAGTGATGCAGAAGACCAAAATAAGTTGAAAATTGTCTAACAGATGCATTCGCATATTTTACGTTACATTTCTGCAGAGCATAATGCCAATGCATTCAGATCTAATCAATTAATTTTTTGGATGGGCAGCATTGTCATTTTTATCTTCTTTGGCCAATCAGCTTATCCCATTTGGGTTCCTGATTGGTTGCTATGGGCAATTGCTCTACTTCTCCTCTGCACAGGTTTTGATAAATCTCCCCCGTTGAGAGAGATTTATCAAAACCTGTGCAGAGGAAAAGTGGATCAATTGCCCATAGCAACCAAACAGATTGCTTCTTTTAAAAAAATTAAAGAAGCAATCTGATGGTTCATATGGGCAACTGCTCTACTTTTCCTCTGCACAGGTTTCAATAAATCTCCCCCTGAAGACTGGTGCTCAGGGTCCTGCTGGTTTCAATGACCGAGTGGACATGTCTCCCTTTCTGATTTAGTTCTGCATGTGTCCATGTGTCCTACATACTGCATAGTATTGGCTATTATGTAGTATTTACTCTTGTATTATTTTGTAATTATCCCTTATCACCTCGTTCTATACACTTATATATTCCTTAGTCGCTTTGTAGTCACTTTCTTTTTATGATTGCCTGGGTTTTCTGTCCTATTTTCCAATCGTTTTATTTTCTGTTTCTAGGTTTTCACTTACCTGGCTGGTTTCTCTTTTTCTTTCTTGTTACACCTACATGCGATGTTGGTTTCTCTTTTTTGATCCAATCCACTCTCTGTCCTTTTTTGTTTACTGTTACCATGGTAACTTACTCTATCTCGCTGCTGTTAAATACCTGGCGCAATGACGTAACTTTGAGGCTGGAAGAAGCACGCTTTCACGTGTGACACTGCCGGCATAGCCTCTGAGCGCCATACCACCTGCGCTGATGCTGTGATCCAGCTCCCCGTGAATCAGACTCCACACGATCTGTCTCCGTTGAGCGGTGAGTGCACGTACGTGCCCTTCTATTTGCTCCCCCATTGTAACTTTACGGAAAGAACGAAGTTACGAATCGGACCGAAACGATAATGCTAAGGTCAAAAAACAAGAGCGACGTAATTAAATAAACACTTGAAGAAAATAAACTAAACAAAATTTTTCTGTAGAGTGAATAACGAAAAGTTCAATTTTTTTAAAAAAAGAAATGGAAAAAATGCACAAAACTAAACTAAACAAATAGAATACATTTTTCCCTCTTGCACAAGTCTAGTAAGAGCACAAATATAAGAGGGAAGGAACAATAATACATGTGCAGAAAGGGCTGCAAACATGAACAGAGGAATCTAGTAGAAAAACGTGGTGTAGGTCCCAAAGCAGCCTGAAAAAAAGTAATCTATGTAATTGTGCTCAAAAATTCCGGATATTTAAAGTGGAGACCTATCAGAAGACCACTTTAAATATAGTATTCTTTAAGTATACCGGAGGGAAGAGAAAATCATAGCCGCCTCACATGTCAACACAATTCCAGACATATGAGATGTAAATCACTGGAATTATTGGATCGAGAGGGTCTGCCAATTCATGGAGAAAGTCCACCCATTTCTGACAGATTTACATGATCTGTCGAGAGTAAACAAGGCAGTATGTTATGTAGACACATAAAATGGCTCACGTTTTTGCTCTCTCTTGCTGTCTGCAGGTTTATTACACATATCAAGTTTATACAAGTTAGGCCAGCAGGATTTATTGACACAAAGAAGAAGAAAATGACTTGAAAAATCAGGCAAAACCTTAATACAGGACGACGTGAGCTTCTTTTTCCACATACACATACAGCTTCCTGCTAGGAACTATTTCCTTCTCCAAAAAGGGGAAAAAAATGTCCTTTTCTTTTGAGAATTGTGAATAACTAAGATAAAGTCAAGTATGAAGATGCTGATTATCAGAAAACTGAGGTATTTGAACTCGAAAATATTTTCCGAAAAACAGTGAGTCTGCGATGCCATAAGTCACACATGATTATTGTAGTGCACTGTAATGTGATGTATTAGCCACGCATCACACACTTTTTTTTTAATCTTTTCCTTCTCATAGAAGAATTCACCTCTAAGTTACTTTCTGTAATATAAGGGCGCATTCACACTACAGAGTTTACGAGCAGAGAAATTACTTTCAGAAATTTTGGTGCAGAAGCCTCCCATTGTTTTCAATGGGATTCTGCCTCACCATGCACACTGCTGAAATTTACATTCAGGACTTCCCCAAAAGAAAGATTATGTTCTTTCATTTAGAGGAATCCACTCAGATATGTATTATCTTTTATGATTCAGTCTAAATCAGCAGCAGACGGAATCTCCACCTGGAATATCCCCCGTGCTGAGATTCTATAGTGTTAACATATCACAAAAAAAATATTGGATTTTAAAGATCAAGAAAATTAAAGGGAGACTACACTGATACACTGAGTGGTGTCTAAAGGTGGCTATATACATTTACTAGCTGTGTGCTGAACATTTGTTGGGGTGCTTCCACTTAAGGGTCTATTCACACGGCAGAATTTCCACATGCGTAATTCCTAACAGATTCCACATGTGGATTCCGCACTCCCGTTTACACTTCTGAATTTCTGCATCCGGATTCCTCAGTTAGCACTTCTGATGTGTCATCGTGGCCTCCTCGTTCTGCCGCACCATATCCACCATGATGCCTTCCAGAATCCTCACCACGACTACCACCAATCCCACTAGTACTATGCTCGACCACTGCAGCCCCTTCCCCCACCTCAGCAACACGCTCCAAAGGCTGACCGTGACCCAACTCCTCCTCGTGGCTGGTGCTATCATTCTACGTAGCAGTAGGGAGGGAAGCAAAGACAGAGATGAGAAAACAGTCCTCGTCCTCTAGGATGGACAATTCCATTACCAGACATATTTTTTTAAGGATCATTTTATCCTTTTGGGTGATTTTTCACCAACCTACTTATCAACTTTAGGTTCTATGCTTTGATCTGCGTTTTTCTTACAACAAGGTACATATATGGCAATTTTAATAAAACCAAAATTAAAAAAATACAGTCGCTTTAGAAGCCTAATGTGTTTGAAATGCACAGCCTTTTTAGTATAATACGTATTTGTGTGTACACACCAAGAAAGATTTAAGGTGTTTACGGAAAAATATGAAATTCAACAAAACTGTGTTAACAGGCCAGATACGTGTCAGATGAACACGCTTTTGCGTGCCACAGATGACAGCACAATTAGTACTGAAGGTATTTGCGGAACAATATGAAATGCAACAGACCTGTATTAACATTACAGGCTAGATACATGTAACTAATCAACATGCTTTTGGGGTGGCAGAGGAGACAACATAATGAGTATTGAAGGTGTTTGCGAAACAATATTAAATACACTACAACCGTATAACACTACAGGCTAGATAGGTGTAACTTCAACATACTTTTTGGGTGGCACATATCACTGGTTCAGGAACACTATGATAGTCACAAATCACTACTGACTTTACAGGTACTATAGGCATATATAGTTGCCACTTGAATACGCTTTGTAAGTGAGTGGCACAGATCACTACACCTCACTGGAGCTGGTTCAGGAACACTATTCAATTCAGCTATATTGCAGATATGAGACTTTCAAGACTTTGGATTTGTGGTAGCAAAAGATAAGCTCTTCAGAGGCTGTGATTAAGCTCTTTTGATGTATAGGAGCCCCTATAGGATTCTTGCATGGGGATTGAATCCTGTTCACACACACACACCACACACACCTGAATAGATATAATAAAATAATACAATTAACAAATATAGCTAGTTCCATTGTCTAAAAAAAATATATATAATAAAAAAATGTAATGTATTCCGAAGATGTGTCTTCAGTGTTTGCAGATCCCACCACTAGACCGCAGACAAGAATTGCTCTCTGGCAGCTATTTTTAGTTATTTCTGCAGACAATTTCTTTATTTATTCTTTATGTATTTTTAACATTCCACATTTCAGAAGAACATGTGGAACATCCGCACTCCCGCAGCTGACGCTCCCAGGCCACTACATATTTACACCAGCGAAGTTTCTGCACCATTTGATCTGCCATGAAAGGTTATTAGGTGTGATGAGGTGCGGCTAATGTTCCGTGTATTGACTTTAGAACCTGCTGTATTTTCTATTCCACACCTGGCAAAAAAAGGAGCAAAATAATATGGAGCCTAAGATTATATATACATACATAGTATATATAGTATACAAAGTGGAAAAGATAATCACTAAATATAACATCAGTATTATAGACCAGAAGGGCCATAGGTAAATTCTATTCTACTACATGGTCTGGATAAAATACACAAACTATACATTCATATATATGACCATCCCATCAACATGAAAGACTCCTGAGATTAGCTAATACCCTATAATGTGTGTATGAGTATAATACAGGATATAACTTAGGATCAGTACATGATAAGTAATGTAATGTATGTTCACAGTAACCTCACCGGCAGAATAGTGAGTACAGCTCGGGAGTGTAATACAGGATATAACTTAGGATCAGTACAGGATAAGTAATGTAATGTATGTACACAGTGACCTCACCAGCAGAATAGTGAGTACAGCTCTGGAGTATAATACAGGATATAACTCAGGATCAGTACAGGGTTAGTAATGTAATGTATGTACACAGTGACTCCACTTGCAGAATAGTGAGTACATCTCTGGAGTATAATACAGGATATAACTCAGGATCAGTACAGGGTTAGTAATGTAATGTATGTACACAGTGACCTCACCAGCAGAATAGTGAGTACAGCTCTGGGGTATAATACAGGATATAACTCAGGATCAGTACAGGATAAGTAATGTAATGTATGTACACAGTGACCTCGCCAGCAGAATAGTGAGTACAGATCTGGAGTATAATACAGGATATAACTCGGGATCAGTACAGGATAAGTAATGTAATGCATGTACACAGTGACCTCACCAGCAGAATAGTGAGTACAGCTCTGGAGTATAATACAGGATATAACTCAGGATCAGTACAGGATAAGTAATGTAATGTATGTACACAGTGACTCCCCTAGCAGAATAGTGAGTCCAGCTCTGGAGTGAGGTTGTGTTCTGCTGAGCTTCTGCGACTTCCACAGAAGCAGAGATTCCATCAGCCCCTCCCCAGGTGTGTGGCAGACACCTGAGAAGGTTTCCCTGCTATGGAGCCCCAGGAATCTGGGGCTTCATCTTGCACTCCCCGTACTCAGCTGGCGGGGTGTGTGAGGGTCCATGCAATGGCCAGTAGTCAAGACAGGGTGAGGAGATCCACCAGGGTCCACAGCAATGTGGGGCCCCCTTCCCCAACCTCAGCTGGGAGCTGCAAAGTTTCCAGCAGAAGCTCCAGGAAAAGGAATGCAGTGAAGGCTTCTACCTCTGGTTCCTCAGAACCCCAGCAATGGGGGGGGGTAAAGGGGCCGACGGAATCCCTGTCAACTTTTGGGTCCAGAATTCAGGCCAAGATGGATGAATATGAACAGATTGGCAAACAGCTACGTGGTCTAAGAGAAGATCTAAAGTTTTCCATCTACCAGGCGGATAATGCAGCAAAGGCCAAGAGAGCAGCATTCACTGCAAAGGTGAAAACTCTGAGGAAAGAAGTGGAGTATCTGGTGCAGCTAAGATCGGACATTGTGGCTGGTGGCGGCATCTTCAGTGAGAAACTTCTTAATGATGGTCGCTTTCCAACATGAGGGTCTCCAGACCTGTGAGTAACCAAGAAGGCTGCCAGAGTGTGGAGGAAGAGATGGAGGAAGGTGATGGAGGGGAGGAGGGCAATGTGACAGAGGGGGATATGGACACGGGTTCTGTATGTGCTACCATTGTTACCCCTAACCCCCCCACTTACCCTGAGTGCAGACTATATAAATCCAGCTAAGGTGGCCCTACCTCCCTCCAATGATGATGATGATTATGGCAGTGACTGCAGTGAAGGCAGAGGCTTGGCAGATGGAGGTCTCCTGCGAGCGATTGTTATGCAGGAGTCCCCCACCCATCTGGAAAACTTCTCTTTCGGGGATGATGTGGGCCCAGAGGAGAAGGGTAAGAAGAAAAAAAGCAAAGGGCAAGAAGAGGAAGAAAACAGAAGGAGTGAAGTTTGTCTTTTCTTCTCTCCAGCAACCCTGGCCAGCTGAGAAGCTGGTTCAGGGTGCTGGGTCCCCCAATCTGCCAGACACCATTTCTGTAGTGGAACAGGGCCAGCATGGGGGATACAGTAGTGCACCCAAAGTGGCCGTGGGTGCTATAAAAAAAAAACAGGGCACCCTTCTATGAGGGGGGAGGGTGTCAAGGCACCAGAAAATGGCGGCAGTTTAACCCGTTCGGTGGGCGGTCCCCCCGTTGAAGTGGGCAGTACAGGTCCTAGCGCTGTAGGGCACTCCCCTGTGATGGGGGGGGGGGGTGTCTGGGCACCGGACCTTGTTGGTTCAGGGGGTGGTCCCCTAGGTGATGCATTCAGTACTGGTTCTGGCTCTGCAGGGCACTCCCCTGTGAAGGGGGAGGTTCCATGCACGTCAGCTGCAGTAGGTGGGGCAGGAGTGTGTCCGGAGGGACAGCTCCCGCCAAGATCCATGGCATTGTGCGAGGGGACGGGGCCACCCATGTTGGAGGCGGAGCCTGTGTCTGTGCCCCAGGAGACTGGAAAGAAGAACCATGCAACGCCAATCCTAAAACCAGCAACGCTTTTACATTGTGCAATAGACCAAACCAGCCCAGCCTGTAACACACCAAGGAGAGTGTAGGCAAGAGTGAAAGTGAAAGCAAAAATGTGAATAAAAATGGTAATGTGCAGAATTTGGGTTATGGTAGTGTGCATGGGTGGAGTTATAGTAGCAGTGTGGATGAGGGGAGTTCTTGTGGAGTGCAAGAGAGGGGTGCAAGTGTAGTGCAAGAGAGGGGTGCAAGTGGAGTGCATGAGAGAGGTGCTTGTAAAATGCAGGTGAGGAGTGGTAGTGGAATGGCAGAGAGGTTTGGTGGCTGATGTTAAGAGCAAAAGTCCTGGTTTGGGGTCTGGGTCAGGTTCTGGTTTCACTGCGCCACCCACCCAGGCCCCCGGTAGTGACTGTTTCTCCAAGAAGCTATGCCAGCGTCACTGCTGGGGGATCCCCATCTCCATCTGTCTCTGGGGGTCACTTGCAACAGCGCCAGCATTCGTCCAGAGGGTTTGGAACTTTTCTGGCCGAACTATGAGGTGGTGAAAAGCGAGCCCGGCTGGCTCCCCTCAGAATTTGGCCAAGAAAGTGACCGTTTTGACATGTAATGAGTCACTGTCTTGCTATGACATTATGACCTGGCTCAGCCGATATGGGGATGTGACGGACTTGCCGAAAAAGAACTATGGGATCTGGTCTGGGGCCTGGATGTTTTCTGTCAAACTGAAGCGTTCGGGGAGCACTGTTGCCCACATCTCATCTGCTGCTTTTCTTGGGAGAGACAGAATCCAAATTTTCTACCAGGGGCAGACCAAGGTCTGTCACAGGTGTGGCAGCCCCACTCACTTTAGCGCAGCCTGTACCGTGCTGGTCTGTGCTCTGTGTGGTGGGGTAGGTCATCTTGCCACATCCTGTAGGCAGATCAGGTGTCATCTGTGTTGTGTCTTAGGACACCCTTTCAGCCGTTGTCCTAGCGCCTTTGTCCGTGTGACGGTCACCTTAGCTGAGGAGAGTAATGTTGCCTCAGCTGGGGAGGGCACGAGTGAGGGTGAAGGTGCAAGGAGGAAAAGTCCCGTCAAGCTGAGACGGGAGGCTAATCAGAGAAAGAGCAGGGAACTGGAGAGTTCCCATGTGGCAGGGGTAGCTTCTGGCCCTGCCCCAGAGGTTAGTCCTGAAACTGCTGAGGCCCTGGGGGAGAATGTGTTGGATGAGGAAATGAGGAGAATCTGTAGAGAAGGCAGCAAGGCCGATCTTTCAGATTGCTCCCACTATGAAAGTGTGGATGAGGACAGTGAAGAGAAGCCAAAAAAGAAGGGCAGTAAAGGGGGAAGAAGAGGTTGGAGCCCTCTAGTCCCCGTGCTACGGACCAGGTCCCAAGTGGAAGCTTACCTGCCCCCCCCTCTGATTGATCTGTCTAACTGGTATTCTGTCCTTGAAGACATCTCCTCCCCCTCCTTGGAGGTGGGAGTCAGGGATGCCTGTAGTGGGGGAGCCTCCAGGGGGAACTGGGCCCTGTCCTGTTTGGGCAATTTCCTCAGGTGATGGAGCCAAACCGGAGCCAGGTGGAGATGGGGATTCAAAAATGGACCGGTCAGAATAAAAAAAAACGGTCCAAAGAGAAAGAAGCCTCCTCATATGAGGATGAGGGGGTGAAGAAAAAACAGAAATGAGGGGGTTAGGGCCATCTAACTCAATTGTCACGCTTCGGCTAGCTGGTTGTGGATCCTCTGTGTCAGCGAGGGATTGGCGTGGACCGTGCTGGTGGACTGGTTCTAAGAGGCTACTGGTGTTCACCAGAGCCCGCCGCAAAGCGGAATGGTCTTGCTGCGGCGGTAGCAACCAGGTCGTATCCACTAGCAACGGCTCAACCTCGCTGACTGCTGAGAAGGAGTGGGAGAGAAGGACTAGGCAGAGGCAAGGTCAGACGTAGCAGAAGGTCGGGGCAGGCGGCAAGGTTCGTAGTCAATATGGATAGCAGGAGATCAGGTAACACAGGCTTGGACAACACTAAACGCTTTCACTGGCACAAGGCAACAAGATCCGGCAAGGAAGTGCAGGGGAAGTGAGGTAATATAGCCAGGGAGCAGGTGGAAGCTAATTAGGCTAATTGGGCCAGGCACCAATCATTGGTGCACTGGCCCTTTAAGTCTCAGAGAGCTGGCGCGCGCGCGCCCTACAGAGCGGAGCCGCGCGCGCCAGCACATGACAGCCGGGGACCGGGACGGGAAAGTGACTTGGGATGCGATTCGCGAGCGGGCGCGTCCCGCTATGCGAATCGCATCCCCGCCGGCAATGTCAGTGCAGCACTCCCGGTCAGCGGGTCTGACCGGGGCACTGCAGAGAGAGAGACGCCGTGAGCGCTACGGGGAGGAGCAGGGACCCGGAGCGCTCGGCGTAACATCAATCACCCATGATGGCGGCACTCACCCCATTGACGCTGGCATCTATTAACTGTGCCAGCATAAAGTCTGATACGGCTAGATTCGTAGCATTTGATTTTCTCGGCCGTGTTGAAGCCGACATTTTCTTTTTACAAGAGACCAGGTTGTCAGATCTAGCCTCCCTGGTAAAAGCCAGGAGAGAGTGGAGGTGCGGCCCCTCCCACTGGTCTCTTACGACTGAGCCGTATAGTGGGGTGGCGGTCCTTTTAACCGCTCCTGTTGAATGCAGACGGGTTATTGAGTTAGAAATGGGGAGGTGCCTGATCTTAGATGTCCTCATGAAGGAGCAAGAGCTCCGGCTTATTAACATCTATGCCCTACAAACCAAGTGGGGCCGTAAAGATGTCTTTATGAGGATATGAGGAGGGGGAGATCCCACGTTTGATCTCCTGGACACCCTCCCAGGGCCCCACGACTCAGCAAAAATTCTGGGCATCACATTTGGCCAGGATGATTATCCCACCAAAAACTGGGATGGTAAGCTCCAGGATGCCGCTCAGAGGGTGAACCAGTGGAAGGGATGGTCTTTGACCCTCAGGGAAAGGGTACACCTGATCAAATCGTACCTGCTCCCCTTGTTTATCTATCTGGGCAGTGTATGTATCTTGCCAGAGGCCTACTACACTAGGATCTACAGCCTGTTTTTCCAACTGTTATGGAGGAACAGGTTGAACCTAGTCAAGAGGGAGGTTACGTACCACACGAGGAGACTAGGCGGTTCATCTATGGTGATCCCTGTGGTGTTCTTAATGAACACCTTCTTGAAAGCCAACATCTCAAACCACTGGAAAGAGAGGGCTCCTCCGTGGGTACTCTCCTGCAGGGAGTGGTTTAGGCCTTTCTTCCAGGAATGAGAGACAAGAGGGCAAGTGAAGGACCTCCGTACACCCCATGGATATCTTCCAGCTTATGCTACCCCGACTCTGAAGGCGATACGTCAGTGGGGTCTGGGAGTGTGGGAGATCAGGATCCAGTCAAGGCAGTTCCTTGACAAACGGGTTCTGTTGACCCACTTCCAGAAGCCTTTGGCGCTCAGGGACTGCCCAGGTCGAGATCTGAGGGTGGGGTTGTATCTTTTAAATATGAAAAGAAACCCCCAGAAGTTTTGGGACTTGGTCTGGCACTGCTTTCAGGGTAAGCTATGTGTAATGAACAATTTGAAGTTTAGGAGATCTGATGAACGGGATTGTCCCTGAGAAGAGTGTGGGGACATGCTGGAAAGCATGGACCACTTCCTGCTTCATTGTCCCTTTAATATAGGAGTCTACAACAGGGTGGGTGCTTCCATCGGCTGGAGTCAACTTGCTGGCCTCACCTATCCGGAGTGGGCTTATGGGGCATTCAGGAACCTGGGTGGCCGAGATCGGGGCACTTTATTTTTAGTCAGTTTAGTGGTTAGGTACCACACGTGGAATGCACGGTGTTTAGTGTCTACACAGCGGAAAGTCCTTTCCGAGGTGGAGGTCTGTAGGAGCATCAC
This sequence comes from Hyla sarda, assembly GCF_029499605.1. Classification (NCBI taxonomy): domain Eukaryota; kingdom Metazoa; phylum Chordata; class Amphibia; order Anura; family Hylidae; genus Hyla; species Hyla sarda. The sequence continues at coordinate 415,030,712 of NC_079192.1, forward strand.
CGGTGACCTCGGGAAGATCAGGTCTTGGTATCAGGAATATGGCAGTCTTGGTACCAGTAGGGCTTCTCTCCTGTGGATAGGTTTTTCTTTTGATGTGCCCTAGGTACTAGGCCTTTTGGGTAGAATACCCTTGTTTTGGTTAGGGACAGTGATGTAGGGACAGGGTTAGGGTGATAGTAGGGTCAGTTTATATTTTGGGATAATGGTAGGGAGAGAGATAGGGTGGAGTTAGGGAAAGAATGTAAATGTTGTATTTATCAGGATTGCCATCCTTCTTCCTGGTGGTGGACTAATGCATGTGCACTATAGCTTTTTGTTTTGTTTTCATATGTTATGGTTATCTGGCTTACAGGCACTGAACTTGGGCCTAAAGTGGTTTGTATTGTTTGTTTATGTATGTTATAAAGCTAGTAATGTTAAAGTTGGTTGGGAGGAGTTCTAGGTTGGGGGGGGGGGTGTATTTGTGGGTGGTGGTGGTTGTTTGTTTTGGTGGACCTGGCAAGGGTCAGTTGTAGGCTGGACATTGAGGACTATAAACTGTATGGACTCTGACCCATGTACAGAAGGGTGGGTGGTGTGGGTGAAGGGACAGTTTAGAGTAGGATGTTTCTATTATATTTGTAGGTGTGTTTTCTGCGTATTTATAGTGTATATAGTTTATAGGTGTACGTAGTATATATAGTTTATGTGTATAGTAGATGTTATATCTTGTGTTATATCTTATATCTTTTTTTTATGTGTTTGTATTTGAGATAGATATGGCTGTCGAACCAGTTGTTGTTTTTGTAGTAATGTTTCTTTGGTATTTTTGTATCCCGTTGTGGATTTAGTTTCTTTTGGTCTAGGTTTTGTAGGTGATATGTAGTATGTAGTATAGTAGTATGTGTTACGCCGAGCGCTCCGGGTCCCCGCTCCTCCCCGGAGCGCTCGCTACACTCTCCCCACTGCAGCGCTCCGGTCAGATCCACTGACCCGGGGCGCTGCGATTACGCTTCCAGCCGGGATGCGATTCGCGATGCGGGTAGCGCCCGCTCGCGATGCGCACCCCGGCTCCCGTACCTGACTCGCTCTCCGTCTGTCCTGTCCCGGCGCGCGCGGCCCCGCTCCCTAGGGCGCGCGCGCGCCGGGTCTCTGCGATTTAAAGGGCCACTGCGCCGCTGATTGGCGCAGTGGTTCCAATTAGTGTGTTCACCTGTGCACCTCCCTATATCACCTCACTTCCCCTGCACTCCCTTGCCGGATCTTGTTGCCATCGTGCCAGTGAAAGCGTTTCCTTGTGTGTTCCTAGCCTGTGTTCCAGACCTCCTGCCGTTGCCCCTGACTACGATCCTTGCTGCCTGCCCCGACCTTCTGCTACGTCCGACCTTGCTTCTGTCTACTCCCTTGTACCGCGCCTATCTTCAGCAGTCAGAGAGGTTGAGCCGTTGCTAGTGGATACGACCTGGTCACTACCGCCGCAGCAAGTCCATCCCGCTTTGCGGCGGGCTCTGGTGAAAACCAGTAGTGACTTAGAACCGATCCACTAGCACGGTCCACGCCAATCCCTCTCTGGCACAGAGGATCCACTACCTGCCAGCCGGCATCGTGACAGTAGATCCGGCCATGGATCCCGCTGAAGTTCCTCTGCCAGTTGTCGCTGACCTCACCACGGTGGTCGCCCAGCAGTCACAACAGATAGCGCAACAAGGCCAACAGCTGTCTCAACTGACCGTTATGCTACAGCAGTTACTACCACAGCTTCAGCAGTCATCTCCTCCGCCAGCTCCTGCACCTCCTCCGCAGCGAGTGGCCGCTCCTGGTCTACGCCTATCCTTGCCGGATAAATTTGATGGGGACTCTAAGTTTTGCCGTGGCTTTCTTTCCCAATGTTCCCTGCATCTGGAGATGATGTCGGACCAGTTTCCCACTGAAAGGTCTAAGGTGGCTTTCGTAGTCAGCCTTCTGTCTGGAAAAGCCCTGTCTTGGGCCACACCGCTCTGGGACCGCAATGACCCCGTCACTGCCTCTGTACACTCCTTCTTCTTGGAAATCCGAAGTGTATTTGAGGAACCTGCCCGAGCCTCTTCTGCTGAGACTGCCCTGTTGAACCTGGTCCAGGGTAATTCTTCCGTTGGCGAGTATGCCGTACAATTCCGTACTCTTGCTTCAGAATTATCCTGGAATAATGAGGCCCTCTGCGCGACCTTTAAAAAAGGCCTATCCAGCAACATTAAAGATGTTCTGGCCGCACGAGAAATCCCTGCTAATCTACATGAACTCATTCATCTAGCCACTCGCATTGACATGCGTTTTTCCGAAAGGCGTCAGGAGCTCCGCCAAGATATGGACTCTGTTCGCACGAGGCGTTTCTTCTCCTCGGCTCCTCTCTCCTCTGGTCCCCTGCAATCCGTTCCTGTGCCTCCCGCCGTGGAGGCTATGCAGGTCGACCGGTCTCGCCTGACACCTAAAGAGAGGACACGACGCCGCATGGAGAACCTCTGCCTGTACTGTGCTAGTACCGAACACTTCCTGAGGGATTGTCCTATCCGTCCTCCCCGCCTGGAAAAACGTACGCTGACTCCGCACAAAGGTGAGACAGTCCTTGATGTCTACTCTGCTTCTCCACGTCTTACTGTGCCTGTGCGGATGTCTGCCTCTGCCTTCTCCTTCTCTACTATGGCCTTCTTGGACTCTGGATCTGCAGGGAATTTTATTTTGGCCTCTCTCGTCAACAGGTTCAACATCCCAGTGACCAGTCTCGCCAGACCCCTTTACATCAATTGTGTAAACAATGAAAGATTGGACTGTACCATACGTTTCCGCACGGAGCCCCTTCTAATGTGTATCGGATCTCATCACGAGAGGATTGAACTTTTGGTCCTCCCCAATTGCACTTCTGAAATTCTCCTTGGACTTCCCTGGCTTCAACTTCATTCCCCAACCCTGGATTGGTCCACTGGGGAGATCAAGAGTTGGGGGCCCTCTTGTTCCAAGGACTGTCTAAAACCGGTTCCCAGTAACCCTTGCCGTGACTCTGTGGTTCCTCCAGTAACCGGTCTCCCTAAGGCCTATATGGACTTTGCGGATGTTTTCTGCAAAAAACAAGCTGAGACTCTACCTCCTCACAGGCCTTATGATTGTCCTATTGACCTCCTCCCGGGCACTACTCCACCCCGGGGCAGAATTTATCCTCTGTCCGCCCCAGAGACTCTTGCCATGTCTGAATACGTCCAGGAAAATTTAAAAAAGGGCTTTATCCGTAAATCCTCCTCTCCTGCCGGAGCCGGATTTTTCTTTGTGTCCAAAAAAGATGGCTCCCTACGTCCTTGCATTGACTACCGCGGTCTTAATAAAATCACGGTTAAGAACCGCTACCCCCTACCCCTCATCTCTGAACTCTTTGATCGCCTCCAAGGTGCCCACATCTTTACTAAACTGGACTTAAGAGGTGCTTATAATCTCATCCGCATCAGAGAGGGGGATGAATGGAAAACGGCATTTAACACCAGAGATGGACACTTTGAGTATCTGGTCATGCCCTTTGGCCTGTGCAACGCCCCTGCCGTCTTCCAAGACTTTGTTAATGAAATTTTTCGTGATCTTTTATACTCCTGTGTTGTTGTATATCTGGACGATATCCTAATTTTTTCTGCCAATTTAGAAGAACACCGCCAGCATGTCCGTATGGTTCTTCAGAGACTTCGTGACAATCAACTCTATGCCAAAATTGAGAAATGTCTGTTTGAATGCCAATCTCTTCCTTTTCTAGGATACTTGGTCTCTGGCCAGGGACTACAAATGGATCCAGACAAACTCTCTGCCGTCTTAGATTGGCCACGCCCCTCCGGACTCCGTGCCATCCAACGCTTTTTGGGGTTCGCCAATTATTACAGGCAATTTATTCCACATTTTTCTACCGTTGTGGCTCCTATCGTGGCTTTAACAAAAAAAAATGCCGATCCCAAGTCTTGGCCTCCTCAAGCGGAAGACGCCTTTAAACGACTCAAGTCTGCCTTTTCTTCGGCTCCCGTGCTCTCCAGACCTGACCCTTCCAAACCCTTCCTATTGGAGGTTGATGCCTCCTCAGTGGGAGCTGGAGCTGTTCTTCTACAAAAAAATTCTTCCGGGCATGCTGTCACTTGTGTTTTTTTTTCTAGGACCTTCTCTCCGGCGGAGAGGAACTACTCCATCGGGGATCGAGAGCTTCTAGCCATAAAATTAGCACTTGAGGAATGGAGGCATCTGCTGGAGGGATCAAGATTTCCAGTTATTATTTACACCGATCACAAGAACCTCTCCTACCTCCAGTCTGCCCAACGGCTGAATCCTCGCCAGGCCCGGTGGTCTCTGTTCTTTGCCCGATTTAATTTTGAAATTCACTTTCGGCCTGCCGATAAGAACATTAGGGCCGATGCTCTCTCTCGTTCCTCGGATGCCTCGGAGGTTGAACTCTCTCCGCAACACATCATTCCTCCTGACTGCCTGATTTCCACTTCTCCAGCCTCCATCAGGCAAACTCCTCCAGGAAAGACCTTTGTTTCTCCACGCCAACGCCTCGGAATCCTCAAATGGGGTCACTCCTCCCATCTCGCAGGTCATGTGGGCATCAAGAAATCTGTGCAACTCATCTCCCGCTTCTATTGGTGGCCGACTCTGGAGACGGATGTTGTGGACTTTGTACGAGCCTGCACTATCTGTGCCCGGGATAAGACTCCTCGCCAGAAGCCCGCTGGTTTTCTTCATCCCCTGCCTGTCCCCGAACAGCCTTGGTCTCTGATTGGTATGGATTTTATTACTGATTTACCCCCTTCCCGTGGCAACACTGTTATTTGGGTGGTCGTTGATCGATTCTCCAAAATGGCACATTTCATCCCTCTTCCTGGTCTTCCTTCAGCGCCTCAGTTGGCTAAACAATTTTTTGTACACATTTTTCGTCTTCACGGGTTGCCCACACAGATAGTCTCGGATAGAGGCGTCCAATTCGTGTCTAAATTCTGGAGGGCTCTCTGTAAACAACTCAAGATTAAATTAAATTTTTCTTCTGCATATCATCCCCAATCCAATGGACAAGTAGAAAGAATTAACCAGGTCTTGGGTGATTATTTACGACATTTTGTTTCCTCCCGCCAGGATGACTGGGCAGATCTCCTTCCATGGGCCGAATTCTCGTATAACTTCCGAGTCTCTGAATCTTCCTCCAAATCCCCATTTTTCGTGGTGTACGGCCGTCACCCTCTTCCCCCCCTCCCTACCCCCTTGCCCTCTGGTCTGCCCGCTGTGGATGAAATTTCTCGTGACCTTTCCATCATATGGAGAGAGACCCAAAATTCTCTCTTACAGGCGTCATCACGCATGAAGAAGTTCGCGGATAAGAAAAGAAGAGCTCCTCCCATTTTTTCCCCTGGAGACAAGGTATGGCTCTCCGCTAAATATGTCCGCTTCCGTGTCCCTAGCTACAAGTTGGGACCACGCTATCTTGGTCCTTTCAAAATTTTGTGTCAGATTAATCCTGTCTCTTACAAACTTCTTCTTCCTCCTTCTCTTCGTATTCCTAATGCCTTTCACGTTTCTCTTCTTAAACCACTCATCATCAACCGTTTCTCTCCCAAATCTGTTCCTCCCACTCCTGTTTCCGGCTCCTCGGACATCTTCTCTGTCAAAGAGATTCTAGCATCTAAGAAGGTCAGAGGGAAAACCTTTTTTTTAGTGGATTGGGAGGGTTGTGGTCCAGAAGAGAGATCCTGGGAACCTGAGGACAACATCCTAGACAAAAGTCTGCTCCTCAGGTTCTCAGGCTCTAAGAAGAGGGGGAGACCCAAGGGGGGGGGGGTACTGTTACGCCGAGCGCTCCGGGTCCCCGCTCCTCCCCGGAGCGCTCGCTACACTCTCCCCACTGCAGCGCTCCGGTCAGATCCACTGACCCGGGGCGCTGCGATTACGCTTCCAGCCGGGATGCGATTCGCGATGCGGGTAGCGCCCGCTCGCGATGCGCACCCCGGCTCCCGTACCTGACTCGCTCTCCGTCTGTCCTGTCCCGGCGCGCGCGGCCCCGCTCCCTAGGGCGCGCGCGCGCCGGGTCTCTGCGATTTAAAGGGCCACTGCGCCGCTGATTGGCGCAGTGGTTCCAATTAGTGTGTTCACCTGTGCACCTCCCTATATCACCTCACTTCCCCTGCACTCCCTTGCCGGATCTTGTTGCCATCGTGCCAGTGAAAGCGTTTCCTTGTGTGTTCCTAGCCTGTGTTCCAGACCTCCTGCCGTTGCCCCTGACTACGATCCTTGCTGCCTGCCCCGACCTTCTGCTACGTCCGACCTTGCTTCTGTCTACTCCCTTGTACCGCGCCTATCTTCAGCAGTCAGAGAGGTTGAGCCGTTGCTAGTGGATACGACCTGGTCACTACCGCCGCAGCAAGTCCATCCCGCTTTGCGGCGGGCTCTGGTGAAAACCAGTAGTGACTTAGAACCGATCCACTAGCACGGTCCACGCCAATCCCTCTCTGGCACAGAGGATCCACTACCTGCCAGCCGGCATCGTGACAGTATGTAGTATAGATGTATGTAAGTATGTGAGTATATGTGTATTGTGTTTTCTGTGATATTTTCCCAAGTTCGGGTGTTTTGAGTTAAAGCCAAATAGTGCTATTTTTAGGTTTCTTATTATATTTTGGTAATGCAAATTGTATGAAAGTGTGGTTTAGTTATGTAAGGTGTAGTTCTAATATTTGTAGTTCTAGTAGGAAAGCTGGGCTGGCCGGTTAGGCAGGATTTTTGTTCTTTTATTTTAAATTTAAAGTTGGGTTTATGTTATTTCATGCTGTTGTTTTTAGTTAATGCAAAGTTGTGCTGGTTTTGTGTTTGTTATGATTTATGTTTTTCTAATAAAAGATTTACAGGATATAACTCAGGATCAGTACAGGATAAGTAATGAAATGTATGGTCACAGTGACCTCACCAGCAGAATAGTGAGCTCAGCTTTGGAGTGTAATACAGGATGTATGATCACTATTGTCAATATGTTGACATATTTCTTTTGACTTCAGTAGATACCATGTCTTTATTGTTCTCATATATAAGACACTCTGGGGGACTGTCTCTATAATTCCCTAGCATTATGTCTTTTAGATTGAACCTAATCTTATTGAACCTGCTACAATATAAACTTTGAGTTCCTATGAAGTCATGGGGTTTCAGTCTCCAAGTTACACCAAAAGTAAAAAACTAACACAAATAACCCTGTCAACCACAAACGTAACAAAAAGATCTCTGTGAGAATTAACATGAAGTGGAATATAACCTTTAATGGAAGGACTCATTTATATCCTCAGAAAAGGAAGCTTTGTGTAACCTTTCGGCTCACAATGACTTATTCTGTCAGGGAGCTCAGGCCGCTCCTGCCAACTCCTTCCTGGTATATGGCATGTTTGTGTAGGAAAGGTCCTACATGACAAAATGATGTAAGGATTGTGTAACCCAAAGGGGGTGACAAATGTTCACGGCAAAAAAACACAACCTATGGGTGACTCAGGTTTACGCTTTGCTGAGCAGCTCAATGATCTTAGTGGGACAACCCAGAGATTTGTCCATCGCCCATCACAAAACATAGAAGCATTCCACTTAGTTCCGCAGTCTCAAACTGTGGCCCTCCAGATGTTTTAAAACTTCCACTCCCAGCATGCACGGACATGCATGATAACAATATGTATAACACACAATATACAAAATATGCAGTGATTCAAAAAAGAAACACGGACCACCAATAATACCAAACAATAGAAAGCAAAATTATTTCATAAATTAAACAGTATTCTCTATGGTTTCATTTAAACCATCAGGAGATTTTAGTTAAAATATCCAGTATGATTCTTTATTAATCAGTTAACGGAAACAATCTCTTTTACCAGAGGGAATCATATCTATGATGGTCAATTTCAATAGATCAGGATTTTTATCATGTACCTTGCAAAATGACGCGATATGCTATGAAGTAAAAAACCTTTTTGAATTTTAAATCGATGGGTATTCATGCAGGACCGCACCGTTTGGACGGTGCGGCCCACATAATGCAACTGACACGGACATTCAAGTAAATATATGGCATAACTCAAATCACAGTAATTTTTCATTAGTAGCATTGGACGTAAATCCAATGCGCCCGTTCTGTATAATATTATAGCACAGGCATCTACGCTTATTGCACTTGCTAATTCCTGACTGCTTATTTGTAGTTTTGACTCGGTGCCAAATAATTGCCAAAGACAACGGCTTTCTAAAAGAGACATGGGGATTATTAGGTAAGTGATCCTTTAAAATCAGATCACTCTTTAAAATTGGCCAGTGTTTTGTTAATATTTTACGAATAGTATTGGAAGTGCAAGAAAGCATAAGAAAATTATGTTTAATTTCATTATTATTAATGTCACCATTTGATTTCTTTTTAGGGTTAATTAGATCTTTCTGTGTGAGTGTCTGTTTCCTTTTGTATGTCTCAGTTAAAACTTCATTGGGGTATCCTTTCTCCCTAAATCTCCATTGGAGTGTACATGATTGTTGTTCAAAATCAGAGTCATCCGTGCAGTTCTTACGAATCCTAAGATATTGTCCATAAGGGACATTTTAGAGCCATTTTGGATAGTGGCAACTTCGATATTCAAGAAAGCTATTAACGTCAACAGATTTAAAGTATGCTCTAGTCTTAATATCACCAATTTCAGTTTTCATCAATTCTAGGTCCAAGAATGCACGGATGACTCAGAATAATGAGGAGTAAAGGAGAGTCCGTCCCCAATTATTTCTATTAAGGAAAGAAACTGAATCCAAGGTCTGTTGTGAGGTTCCTGTCCAAAAAATGCAAAGATCGTCTATAAAATATCTATAATAGAAGATAAAATCATAAAATGGTGAAGAAGGCTGTGCGATGTACTGGGACTCGAATCGCCCATAAACAAATTTGCATCTTTAATTTGATGAAAAACTTGACCATTGAACTCAAAAATATTATGATCTAAAATAGACTGAATCCCATCCAATAGAAAGTTATTTTGATTAATACTCGAGATTCTCTGCTCGATAAAAATGGGCAATGGCTTGTGTACCTAAAGTGCTATCAATATTACAATTAAGTGCCGAAACATCTAGTGTTAAAAATGATAAATTTACAGGTAAGTTTAAGAGGCCCAATTCCCTAATTAGTTGGGTAGAGTCCTTAAGATAGGAGGAACAAAACAATATAATGTGACAAGTGACTAGTAATCCCAAGAGGAGCGTCACGCTATGTGAGTACCCTACATATTTGCCAATATTTGGTTCTTGTATACACAAACCTGATGAGACGCTAGTCCTGGCATTGAAACGAGTTGTTCATATCAATAAATCATCTTAAGAATATCCTTATCTATCACTGGTATCCTGTTGCGCCTGAATACAATTCCTATGGAGAGTTGAAGTGGTTGAAGTATTGTGATACGCCTTTATGGTGAAGGGATCAGCTGCACTTGGATATTTTCTATGCCTTCACCAGTGTTGTGCCTGAATGTTGCACAACCTAGCGGGTAAGCGCTTCCAGTATACCTGTAACACTTGAAAGAAGGATTATTGCACTATGGAGCGCTCCCTCTTTTGTTTTTTGCAATATCATTAGAGGGTAGGGTCAACAGAGTCATCGGGTCTGCATAGTCATCTCATTGTCATTAGAGGGAGGGCAGAGCCGGCTCTGGCAGGGGAGATACCATGATCACCTAGGTCTGAAGAACTCCCAGCATTGTGGTAGAGATTTTGCGTAGTACGATTGCAGTACTTTTCGTTTTTATTAGAACCGCAATTCTCAAGAGCCTACCACCTGAACATCTTCTGGAACTGCCTCGGAACATTTGAAGGAGAAGATCTTGAAGACTGCAGCTCCGGAAGAAGCCGCTGAAGACCTTCGAAGAAGCAAATCGGCTGTGAAATCCGGAACTTCAGCAAAGAATAAAGCAGCACAGAATCTTTTCGGAGAAGCTCGGCGCCTCTGGAGAAGATTTGCATAGTTCCTCCAACCAGGAATGTATTTGCATAAGACTCTCCAAAAGCAAGAAAGGAAGTGGAAAAGAGCCTGCTGGAGAAAGCCATGGCCTCAACCAGCAAGTCGACCCAGAAGGATGCCACAGGGCAAAGTCCAGCCCCAACCCTACCCTGATCACAGATTGTATTGTTTTGTTTTTTGATTTCATGTGCTTTTCTATTATAGGATTGAGCAGAGTGTTAGAGTAGCATGATGTGCGATGTATAGCTTAGGGAACCTTTGCTGTGTATTGTACCATCATGCTTTGTGTGATTGTAATTTATCGTATGACTTGTAATGACTAAAGCTCTTTCAATAACGGCTCTGCCTATAGGCAAAATAGTCAGCCGCCTAGAGCACCACTCGCTCAGCCAGAAGCACCGCCACCCCACATGAAGAAGATTACATAAGGAGTAGGTTTGTTACAGTGTGTTACCCCAGTAGTAAGGAGATGAGATGAGGAGGAGGTTTGTTACAGTGTGTCACTGTCACGATGCCGGCTGGCAGGAGGTGGATCCTCTGTGCCAGAGAGGGATTGGCGTGGACCGTGCTAGTGGACCGGTTCTAAGTCACTACTGGTATTCACCAGAGCCCGCCGCAAAGCGGGATGGTCTTGCTGCGGCGGTAGTGACCAGGTCGTATCCACTAGCAACGGCTCAACCTCTCTGACTGCTGAAGATAGACGCGGTACAAGGGAGTAGACAGAAGCAAGGTCGGACGTAGCAGAAGGTCGGGGCAGGCAGCAAGGATCGTAGTCAGGGGCAACGGCAGGAGGTCTGGAACACAGGCTAGGAACACACAAGGGAACGCTTTCACTAGGCACAAGGGCAACAAGATCCGGCGAGGGAGTGCAGGGGAAGTGAGGTAGATATAGGGAGTGCACAGGTGAAGACACTAATTGGAACCACTGCGCCAATCAGTGGCGCAGTGGCCCTTTAAATCGCAGAGACCCGGCGCGCGCGCGCCCTAGGGAGCGGGGCCGCGCGCGCAGGGACAGGACCGAGGGAGAGCGAGTCAGGTACGGAAGCCGGGGTGCGCATCGCGAGCGGGCGCCACCCGCATCGCGAATCGCATCCCGGCTGGAGGCGGTATCGCAGCGCACCCGGTCAGTGGGTCTGACCGGGGCGCTGCCGTAGCGAGGATGTTGCGAGCGCTCCGGGGAGGAGCGGGGACCCGGAGCGCTCGGCGTAACAGTACCCCCCCCCCCTTGGGTCTCCCCCTCTTCTTAGAGCCTGAGAACCTGAGGACCAGACTTTTATCTAGGATATTGTCCTCAGGTTCCCAGGATCTCTCTTCAGGGCCACAGCCCTCCCAGTCCACTAAAAAAAAAGTTTTTCCTCTGACCTTTTTGGAAGCTAGTATCTCCTTTACGGGGAAGATGTCTGAAGAACCGGAGACAGGAGTAGGAGAAATAAGTTTGGGAGAGAAACGGTTGATGACGAGTGGTTTAAGAAGAGAGACATGAAAGGCATTAGGAATACGAAGAGAAGGAGGAAGAAGAAGTTTGTAAGAGACAGGATTAATTTGGCACAAGATCTTGAAAGGACCAAGATAGCGTGGTCCCAATTTGTAGCTGGGAACACGGAAGCGGACATATTTAGCGGAGAGCCATACCTTGTCTCCGGGAGAAAAAATGGGGGGAGCTCTTCTTTTCTTATCAGCAAACTTCTTCATGCGTGATGAAGCCTGTAAGAGAGAATTTTGGGTCTCTTTCCATATGGTGGAAAGATCACGAGTTATTTCATCCACAGCGGGCAAACCAGAGGGCAAGGGAGTAGGGAGGGGGGGAAGAGGGTGACGGCCGTACACCACGAAAAATGGGGATTTGGAAGAAGATTCAGAGACTCTGAAGTTGTACGAGAATTCGGCCCATGGAAGAAGATCTGCCCAGTCATCCTGGCGGGAGGAAACAAAATGCCGTAAATAATCACCCAGGACCTGGTTAATTCTTTCTACTTGCCCATTGGATTGAGGATGATAAGCAGAAGAAAAGTTTAATTTAATCTTGAGTTGTTTACAGAGAGCCCTCCAGAATTTTGACACGAATTGGACGCCTCTATCCGAGACGATCTGCGTGGGCAACCCGTGAAGACGAAAAATGTGTACAAAAAATTGTTTTGCCAACTGAGGCGCTGAAGGAAGACCAGGAAGAGGAATAAAATGTGCCATCTTGGAAAATCGATCAACGACCACCCAAACAACAGTGTTGCCACGGGATGGGGGTAAGTCTGTAACAAAGTCCATACCAATCAGAGACCAAGGCTGTTCGGGGACAGGCAGAGGATGAAGAAGACCAGCAGGCTTCTGGCGAGGAGTCTTATCCCGGGCACAGACAGTACAGGCCCGCACAAAATCAACAACATCCGTTTCCAGAGTCGGCCACCAATAGAAACGAGAGATGAGTTGCAAGGATTTCTTGATGCCCGCATGGCCTGCGAGATGGGAGGAGTGACCCCATTTGAGGATTCCGAGGCGTTGGCGTGGAGAAACGAAGGTCTTCCCTGGAGGAGTTTGCCTGATGGAGGCTGGAGAAGTGGAGATCAGGCAGTCAGGAGGAATGATGTGTTGCGGAGAGAGCTCTACTTCCGAGGCATCCGAGGAACGAGAGAGAGCATCGGCCCTAATGTTCTTATCGGCAGGGCGAAAGTGAATTTCAAAATTAAACCGGGCAAAGAACAGAGACCACCTGGCCTGGCGAGGGTTCAGCCGTTGGGCAGACTGAAGATAGGAGAGATTCTTGTGATCGGTGTAAATAATAACTGGAAATTTTGACTCCTCCAGCAGATGCCTCCATTCCTCAAGTGCTAATTTAATGGCCAGTAGCTCTCGATCCCCGATGGAGTAGTTCCTCTCCGCCGGAGAGAAGGTCCTAGAAAAAGAACCACAAGTAACAGCATGCCCAGAAGAATTTTTTTGTAGAAGAACTGCTCCAGCTCCTACTGAGGAGGCATCAACCTCCAATAGGAAGGGTTTAGATGGGTCAGGTCTGGAGAGCACGGGAGCAGAAGAAAAGGCAGACTTGAGCTGTTTAAAGGCGTCTTCCGCTTGAGGAGGCCATGACTTAGGATTGGCGTTCTTCTTGGTTAAAGCCACGATAGGAGCCACAATGGTGGAAAAATGTGGAATAAATTGTCTGTAAAAATTGGCGAACCCCAAAAAACGTTGGATAGCACGGAGTCCGGAGGGACGTGGCCAATCTAAGACGGCAGAGAGTTTGTCTGGGTCCATCTGTAGTCCCTGGCCAGAGACCAAGTATCCTAGGAAAGGAAGAGATTGACATTCAAACAGACATTTCTCCATTTTGGCATAAAGTTGGTTGTCTCGAAGTCTCTGAAGAACCATGCGGACATGCTGGCGGTGTTCTTCTAGGTTGGCAGAAAAAATCAGAATATCGTCCAGATACACAACAACACAGGAATATAAGAGATCACGAAAAATTTCATTAACAAAGTCTTGGAAGACGGCAGGGGCGTTGCACAGGCCAAAGGGCATGACCAGATACTCAAAGTGTCCATCTCTAGTGTTAAATGCCGTTTTCCATTCGTCCCCCTCCCTGATGCGGATGAGATTATAAGCACCTCTTAAGTCCAGTTTGGTAAAGATGTGGGCACCTTGGAGGCGATCAAAGAGTTCAGAGATAAGAGGTAGAGGGTAGCGGTTCTTTACCGTGATTTTATTAAGTCCGCGGTAGTCAATGCAAGGACGTAGGGAGCCATCTTTTTTGGACACAAAGAAAAATCCAGCTCCGGCAGGAGAGGAGGATTTGCGGATAAACCCCTTTTTTAAATTTTCCTGGATGTACTCAGACATAGCAAGAGTCTCTGGGGCGGACAGAGGATAAATTCTGCCCCGGGGTGGAGTAGTGCCCGGGAGGAGGTCAATAGGACAGTCATAAGGCCTGTGAGGAGGTAGAGTCTCAGCTTGTTTTTTGCAAAACACATCAGCAAAGTCCATATAGGCCTTAGGGAGACCGGTTACAGGGGGAACCACAGGGTCACGGCAGGGAGTACTGGGAACCGGTTTAAGGCAGTCCTTGAAACAAGAGGTACCCCAGCTCTTGATCTCCCCCGTGGACCAATCCAGGGTTGGGGAATGGCGTACTCGCCAACGGAAGAATTACTCTGGACCAGGTTCAGCAGGGCAGTCTCAGCAGAGGAGGCTCGGGCAGGTTCCTCAAAGACACTACGAATTTCCGAGAAGAAGGAGTGTACAGAGGCAGTGACGGGGTCATTGCGGTCCCAGAGCGGTGTGGCCCATGACAGAGCTTTTCCAGACAGAAGGCTGACTACGAAAGCCACCTTAGACCTTTCAGTAGGAAACTGGTCCGACATCATCTCCAAGTGCAGAGAACATTGTGAAAGAAAGCCACGGCAAAACTTAGAGTCCCCATCAAATTTATCCGGCAAGGATAGTCGTAGGCCTGAAGCGGCCACTCGCTGCGGAGGAGGTGCAGGAGCTGGCGGAGGAGATGATTGCTGAAGCTGTGGTAGTAGCTGCTGTAGCATCACGGTCAGTTGAGACAGCTGGTGGCCTTGTTGCGCTATCTGTTGTGACTGCTGGGCGACCACCGTGGTGAGGTCAGCGACAACTGGCAGAGGTACTTCAGCGGGATCCATGGCCGGATCTACTGTCACGATGCCGGCTGGCAGGAGGTGGATCCTCTGTGCCAGAGAGGGATTGGCGTGGACCGTGCTAGTGGACCGGTTCTAAGTCACTACTGGTATTCACCAGAGCCCGCCGCAAAGCGGGATGGTCTTGCTGCGGCGGTAGTGACCAGGTCGTATCCACTAGCAACGGCTCAACCTCTCTGACTGCTGAAGATAGGCGCGGTACAAGGGAGTAGACAGAAGCAAGGTCGGACGTAGCAGAAGGTCGGGGCAGGCAGCAAGGATCGTAGTCAGGGGCAACAGCAGGAGGTCTGGAACACAGGCTAGGAACACACAAGGGAACGCTTTCACTAGGCACAAGGGCAACGAGATCCGGCGAGGGAGTGCAGGGGAAGTGAAGTAGATATAGGGAGTGCACAGGTGAAGACACTAATTGGAACCACTGCGCCAATCAGTGGCGCAGTGGCCCTTTAAATCGCAGAGACCCGGCGCGCGCGCGCCCTAGGGGGCGGGGCCGCGCGCGCCGGGACAGGACCGAGGGAGAGCGAGTCAGGTACGGAAGCCGGGGTGCGTATCGTGAGCGGGCGCCACCCGCATCGCGAATCGCATCCCGGCTGGAGGCGGTATCGCAGCGCACCCGGTCAGTGGGTCTGACCGGGGCGCTGCCGTAGCGAGGATGTTGCGAGCGCTCCGGGGAGGAGCGGGGACCCGGAGCGCTCGGCGTAACAGTCACCCCATAGTAAAGTGTTTACATGAGGAGGAGGTTTGTTACAGTGTGTCACCGCAGTAGTAAGGTGAGTACATGAGTAGGGGTTTTGTTACAGTGTGTTACCCCAGTAGTAAGCTAATTACATAAGGAGGGGGCTTGTTACAATGTGTTACCTCAGTAGTAAGCTATTTACATGAGGAGGGGGCTTGTTACACTGTGTCACCTCAGTAGTAAGGAGGTTACATGAGGAGGTTTGTTACAGCGTGTCAGCCCAGTAGTAAGGAGATTACATGGGGAGGATGTATGTTACAGTGTGTCACCCCAGTAGTAAGGAGATTACATGAGGAGGAGGTTTGTTACAGTGTGTCACCCCAGTAGTAAGGAGATTACATGGGGAGGAGGTTTGTTACAGTGTGTCACCCCAGTAGTAAGGAGATTACATGGGGAGGAGGTTTGTTACAGTGTGTGACCCCAGAAGAAAGGAGATTGCATGGGGAGGAGGTTTGTTACAGTGTGTCACCACAGTTGTAAGGTGGGGCGTGTCAAAGGGCGGGCAAATGGGCAGAGTCAAGTGGCGGCAAAATTAGCTTTTGCCTAGGGTGGCCAAAAACCTTGCATCAGCCCTGGGGAGAGAACAGCAGAGTCATCTCATTATCATTACAGGGAAATGTGGTTAAAAGAAGAAACAAACCCTATGAAAGTTGATTTGAAATATGGCGGAAACCATGTACAACTTCCAAAAGACGTCGGACTGAGTTGAGGACATCTTAAGTGAAGGTAACATCCTGTACAATACACCCTGCACTGAATAAAACAGGGCTCTAAAGGTCAAGAAGAACCTACTACGTAAACATATGCATAAAAATGAGCAACTGGACTTCGCCAAAAGTCACATATACAAACAATAATCCTTCTGGGAAATTGTTCTGTGGACTGTTGAAAACAAGCTTTTTTTTTTGCAATACATATGAAATTAAACCTATAGGGAATAATCCACCCCACCTACACTGAAAGACGGTGCTACTTTGCTGCTGTTGGGGCTGGAGGCCTTGAACGTGATACCTTCACAATCATGGGTGCCCATAATGTTGACCACAACTGTACCTCCTTACCTCCAAATTGTTCCTAAAATGGTATTGGGCTTACAAAAATTCTACCAAAATTTAGATTTTTGGGAGTGTCCCTTGTCAGTCTTGGGGGGTGGGGGGACTCTAAAAAGTCCCACGAATGATAAGTATTTCACTTATGCATCCTAAAACCATCTCCATTATTCTCGGCCTTATACCAATGCATACTACCCATCTAGTGGATATTAAGAGAACCAAGAATAAGTCTATTAGAAGCCCACTGAAATCTCCTTAGTATTTTCTGGAAAGAACTTGGATGTTCATCTTGGCTCCAATCCCAGAATCTGTTAATATGGTGGGCAATTTAACACGCTTAACAGTATTAATGTATGAACACTGCACGTAATGGGAGTATCACGCTTTAGCAAACTCCTGACAAAAATTTGCTGACATCATCAAACTATAGGAAGTAGTACAAGTAAATGCTGAATAATCACAAGCTTGACGTTTAGGAATTAATGTGGGGGGAGAGGGGAGGATTCACTTATACAAGAGGTATAAAAAGCATATTCCTGTCTTCAACATTTATGGTGTATCAACAGTATTGGTCACACATTGAGACCTCTCTGCTAAAGTGTTTGGAAATGCAGGAGTTCCAAAGGTGGAAGATCCTGTGGATACACCATAAATGTTGAAGATAATACGGAGTTTTATTGACAATTACATTGGAGTTGATGAACTAAGAGTAGAATGTAGTTTTCTGTGTTTTTTTTTTTTTTCCTGACAGGTATTTTTCCATGTTACTTACTAATTTTACCGTACGCTTTTTTTTTACAACTGTTCTGATCTGTCGGGTTTTCCAGAGCTCAAATCCACCACATTTTATGTGCAAACCTTAGTAAATATGTCAGGGACACGCTCTCTTTGTCGAGGTCATGCCCCTTTCCCGATGGACATGCACCTTTTCCCGTTGGACACGACCTATATCGGGCTTTCAAACAAAAGTGGAGAGTTAGTCAGGTTTCTTGGATTTTTTGGGTGTAATAATCCAGTGCACAAAATGTGTGACAAAAATCAGCCACAACACCCGACAAAAAGAAACACAATAGTAAATAACCCCTATTATGCTTATGCAAACACTTAACCCCTTAAGGACGCAGCCCTTTTTCACCTTAAAGAACATGTCCAGTGCTCACTTTTCTCATTTTATCCCATCCAGGCTGCAAAATAAAAGAAAACAAACTTTCTCTTACCTGCCAATAAGCCCCCGGAGCTCCGGTACACTCCGGTACAGGTGTTCGGTCGCCGGGCTGTTTGCTTCTTACTTCCTGTTAGCCCGGCACGTCACACGGAGCTTCAGCCTATCACCGGCCGCAGCGATGTCCCGCCTCGGCTGGTGATAGGCTGAAGCTCTGTGTGAGGTGCCGGGCTAACAGGAAGTAAGAAGAATACAGCCCGGCGACCGAACACCTGTACAGGAGTGTACGGGAGCTCCGGGGGCTCGTTGGCAGGTAAGAGAAAGTTTTTTTTTTTTTTTTTGCAGTCCGGACTTGATAAAATGAGAAAAGTGCACGCTGGACATGTCCTTTAAGGACTGAGCCCTTTTTCGCAATTCTGACCACCGTCACTTTACGCATTAATAACTCTAAAAGTTTTACCGAATATTCTGATTCTGAGATTGTTTTTTCGTGACATATTCTACTTTATTTTGGTGGTAAATTTTCGTCGTTACTTGCATCCTTTTTGGGTAAAAAATCCCAAAATTTCATGAAAATTTTGAAAAGTTTGCATTTTTCTAACTTTGAAGCTCTCTGCTTGTAAGGAAAATGGATATTCCAAATAAATTTTATTTTTATTCACAAATACAATATGTCCACTTTATGTTGGCATCATAAAATGGACATATTTTTAATTTTGAAAAAATTAGAGGGCTTCAAAGTAGAGCAGCAATTATCAAAAATTACATGAAAATTTCTAAATCTGAAGAAACAGATGTGTGGCATGCTGGGAGTTGCAGTTTGGCACCCACTAGGAAGGGCAGCAGTAAATATTGCTTACTGCCCCCTTCCTTCCCCCCCCCCCCCCCCACTTCACTACCTGCGCCTGTCTCCAGCGATGATCTGCGGTTCCCAGGCCATCTTCTTCTCAGGTACCGGCCTCCATCATCTCCCCCCGTTCTGCCGACATCCAGGGATGGGTAGAACGGGGAGTTGCCATGGCAACCCACTGTCCTGCGCTGCCATTGGTCAGAATCTGTTCTGACCAATGGCAGGGGATAGGAGGAGATCGCAGCACTGCGATCTCGCTCCTATCCCTCAGGATGATTGGGGCTGTCACTGACAGCTCCGATCATCCCTTTTTTCCATGTGATCGGGTCACCAGAGACCCGATCAGCCCGGAATAGCAGAAAATCGCATGTCTGAATTGACATGCGATTTTCTGCGATCGCCGACATGGGGGGTCTCATGATTTCAGCAGGCATCCCGGTCCGGTCCCCAACCAGCTAGCGGCGGGGACCGGAATTCCCACGGGTGTATGCATATGCTCCACGTCCTTAAGGACTCGGGATGCAGGGCGTATGCATACGCCCGGCGTCCTGAAGAGGTTAATATTTCCAATGTTGATGCTTCTTCTTTTTCAAGATTTCTGCAATTCCCACTGGCATGCTGGACATTAGCTTGGCGAAACCTTGACGGGTGACAACCCATTCTTTCCTAATCACTGCTTGTCCTTCTGCTTTTTGAGGATTGACTACAGGTTCTCGATGGGATTGAGATCTTCGGAGTTTCCTGGCCATGGACCAATTACGTCAAAGTTTTGTTCATCGAGCCACTTAGTTATAATTTTTGCCTTGTGACGTGGTCTCCATCATCCTAGAAAAAGTCTTGTTCATCACCAAATTGCTTCTGGATGGTTGGGAGATGTTGCTATTGGAGGATGGGTGGATAACATTCTTTATTTATGGCAGTGTTCTTAGGATGAAAAGCCACCACACACATGAATGGTCTAAGGATGTTTTACTATTGGCATGACACAGGACTCAAGTTCTTCTCTAGACAATTATTCTTCCAGATGTTGCAATTATTCTTCCAGATGCTTATTAAAGAAGTAAGAAGAATGGACAACACGTTTCGGCATTCGCGTACGCCTTCCTCTGGTCCAATGTAAAAGCACAGAGATGCATCCTGTCTCGCCTAACATGTGCTTATGTGGCGCAGCACTAGAAGACACTACATAGCATCAGGCATTATGATTATGAGTTAGAATTCGGAAATTCACTGAATTTTTTTTAACATTCATAAATACAAATATATATATATATATATATATATATATATATATATATATATATATGAATATTCAACAGACACCACACTACCTGGATATGTTCCTGTGGTCCCTTTTGTTTTCTCTGGCTGCTTGATATTCTTTGCCATCCTTCCCTCCCCTTGCCTACATCTCCCAGCAAGCAATCATTGCAGCTCTGCTCTTCAAGCCAGCGCACTCTCTGAAAGCAGCCCCCACCCTCCTGCTCTGAGCAACAGAGAGGTTCAGTGTCTGATTAGCTAAGGCTGCACATACCTCCTAGTTCTTAGCACTAAAAAGAGCATGACTCATCAGGGAAGGACAGAAACCACATGGTCTGTTTCTTTCAGGAGGGTGGGGGCTGCTTTCAGAGAAGGATTAGGACAGAGACAGAGTGGATGGCTGGATGATTTAATTCCCTCACTTCATGCATGTAGGTGACAAGCAAAGAGGGGAAACTGCTCTACATAGCTAATAAATGATATTTAGACAATTAAATAGGTGGATGAGAGGGAAAGGATAGGCTATGGGTATAGTTCCCCGGAGTACCCCTTGTAAGTTAGGTAAGGCGATGCTTCAAGCATACTTTATAGTAAAACCAATTCAGTCAGTAAGAAATGTTGCAAAGTCGTTGCCACTGGGTGTGTCAGCTCACCCTTGTAGGGCATTCATCCGGGTGACTCATTCATCTTTCCTTGACCTTATGACAGATTTCCAGAAAGACGGTTACAACGTCCGAGGGGTTAACCCCCTAGGGGAAGAAAAATTTTACCCAAAATGCAAAATGATAGGATGAGTTTGGAAATGTTCTCATGGAAATTGAGACCAAGCTCAGAAGTTTTCTACTTCCAAAATGCTTCCCGGGCTGTTTTCTTTTCCTTAAAAAAAAAAGTCCCATCTTTGGACTGTTTATTTTTCCGAATGTTATGTGGAAATTGTGTTAACTCAATAAGCTGAAATTTTACTTGTGTAGCAAGAAAATCATCGCCCTCAATCCAGCTTTTGTTTTCACAGTACAATGTTGTTATTATTGTCCTATAGCGATGCTGACGTTTCGGGTCTCAAACTGTTGCTGCTGATAGCCCCGCGAGGAGTCCGTCCTTGAAGAGCTTTACAATTTTATGTACGTCATTCCATCTCTGCAGTGACTGAAGATCAATTTTCATCCAAAAACAGCAAACTTACCCCAAAAATAGCATGTTAGATGTTCGCGTTAAAACCCCCAAGAAAAAAAAAAAGCCAAGACTTAGGAAAATTTCATAATAGGTGCAATTTAGCTGAAGACATCGAAATAAATTTCTACTTCCTATACAAGCATTTTCACTTCTCTTCTCGGCAAAGCAGAGATAGACATCTTGCTGGTGGGACAGATTTGTACTGAACAGAAATGAATAAACTGAGAGCTATATGGATCTTTCACACATTCTGCATTAAAGAGGTACTCTGCCCCTAGACATCTTATCCCCTTTCCAAAGGATAGGGATGGGATGTCTGATCACGGGAGTCCTGCTGTTTGTTTAGAGCGTCAGGTGCAGCGCCGGAGGCTTGTGACTTCACGACCGTCACGCCCCCTCCCATAGACTTGCATTGAGGGGGCATGACCGTGATGTCCCGAGCCTCCACCCCGCATCGCCAGTCATCCAGCACAGATCAAAGTTCACTCTGTGCACCAGATGTCTGTAGTCCTACAGCCAAGATCACAGGGGTCCCCAGCGGCAGGACCCCCGCGATCAGACATCTTATCCCCTATCCTTTGAATAGGGCATAAGATGTCTAGAGGTTGAGTAGCCCTTTAAGGCTGCTATTCCTTATTAACAAATAAGTTTTACAATCCTGAAAAATACATTGTTATCCAGCAGTTAACAGCCTTCCCTGTAACCAGTCAAAGATTTGTTACAATTGATCAATGCATGGTCTTGTACTGAATTATGTAGTTGTATCAGTTTGAGGAGAACAGGATTGTTTTTTGACTTCTGAATATAGAAAACATTTTAGTCTCACGTGACACCAGAGATCTTGAAATTGGGTTGAGTTGAGGTGCTTGGAGAATATATCCATCATTCTGCCTCCTTCAAAGTGCGCCTGTGCTCTTTGCTAGTGTGCAGTGTGATGTGATGGAGGAGGCAAGTCACATTCTCCTGCGATGACCACCTGTGGTAGCTACATGGGGGGGAGGGGGGCAGCTGGTGGTAACCTATAATGTACAATGGCTGGAGTGGTATGATCCGAGACCCCTGGTACTGCCTTGAATAGTCACAACAGATGTAAATAAAAAGGTTGCACTACAGATGGTACATTTTTGTGCACTGGGGCACTCCCTAGTTGATGGACCTTGGCTGGTGGTAAACGGAAGGCGCTTGGTGGCCATCCAAAGAGTAGAGGCACAGAGCTCAAACAGTTTTGACACATCGTACCTGTGATGGCAGATGGTGGCTGGTAACAATGATGTTAATTGATGTAGACACAGTATGGTCAGATGAGTTAGTACCTGAGATAGAGGATTTACATAAGGAGTTTCAGAGAAAAACTGCAGGTTGGCTCCAAGCAGCAGGATCGTCTAGCCTGACCAGTGGTCTACCAAGGCATAAACAGTTAAAGGGGTACTCTGGTGGAAAACTATTTTTTTCAAATCAACTGGTGCCAGAAAGTTAAACAGATTTGTAAATGACTTCTATTTAAAAATCGTAATCCTTCCAGTACTTATTAGCTGCTGTATACTACAGAGGAAGTTCTTTTCGAATTTATTTTCTGTCCGACCACAGTGCTCTCTGCTGACACATCTGTCCATTTCAGGAACTGTCCAGAGCAGGATAGGTTTGCTATGGGGATTTGCTACTGCTATGGAGAGTTCCTGACATGGACAGAGGTGTCAGCAGAGAGCACTGTGGTCAGACTGGAAAGAAATTTTAAAAGAAAAGAACTTCCTTTCAACAGCTGATAAGTACTGGAAGGGTGAAGATTTTTAAATCAAAGTAATTTACAAATCTGTTTAACTTTCTGGCACCAGTTGATTAAAAAATGTAATGTTTTCCACCGGAGTACCCCTTTAAGGGGCTCTCGAAATTGCTCAAAGAGCAATACAAACAAATATAATGTCCCTCTGGTTAGGGCAAAGCTTGTACGCAAGATATCTTGAAGGTATAAGGTGAGATTACTTATTACTTACAAATTGTTTTCGTTATCTGGACCCACCAAAGACTCAGGAGATCATGAGTCAATGGGACAGCCAGTCCTGGTTACACACAATCCTGGTAATCCTCTAGTGTATATAGCTCCCTATATATCTTTTTCTGAATAAGTCTCTATATATATTTATATTCATTGTAAATCCTTCTACAGCATTTATATTGTTACTTTTTGGCAAGCATTTTACAACTGGAAAAATAATAATTTTGGCGAGCCAGCCAGGAGTCAAACCTAGAATTCTCTGCAGTGTTGGGAGAGTGGTGGTTCAGTATCCATGATAACCGCACAACAAAAGCCCATCCTGCAAAGCTCTACTGTCTTAAAGGGAATGTGTCATCAGAAAACGACTTATTGTTTAATTGAAATCTTTATGTTAAACATATTTCTTAAGAATTTTTGGTAGTTTTTTCTAATTTTCTATGTTACTATTTATCTCAAAACACACAGACTGCAACCAAACAAAATGTTTAAAATGGGCAGTATAGTAGCTCAGCAGTTAACACTACTGAGCCTTGCAGCTCCGAGGTCCTAGGATCAAAATGCCTCCAAGGACAATATCTGCAAGGAATTTGTATGTTCTCCCTTTGTTTTTGTGGATTTCTCTCAGGTACTCCAGTTTCTTCCAACAGTTCAAAAACATACTGATAGGTGAATTTTGTATTTAGATTGTGAGCCCCAATGGGGATGGGGACAAATTTGAGTGATGAGAAGTGCTGCATAATATGTTGGTACAATATAAATAATTATAACATATGTTATATGTAAAGTAATTTTTTTCATGACAGGTACACTTTAGAATCGTAACCTTCATTGAACCATGAGTTAAGCAGCTGTTTTACAGTCAAAACTCACGTGAGAACACATGTCAAGGTCTTCTATAAATGTAATTATTGCTTGTTCTCTGTCTTATTCATGTCGCTCATTGACTCCCTGCAGCATTATAGGCTGCGTCCTATTCATGTGTCATTACATAATACACTGACTCACTTCTGTTATATAATACATCCACAGTTTTCTGCCAATCTATCCCCCCCCCCCCCCCCCCCCCGATCAGTTTCATGGTTATACTGGAGCTTGCACTGTGGTCCATCACACAACCTTTACATATCGTCCCCCAGCAAGTTCCCCACAGAGAACTTCAACAGTTCAAGAGGAGGAGCAACATCTTTCCAAAAATATCAGCTTGGGGTTAAATTAAGTGAGAAATCAAGCTAAATATTTATCTTCCCTATGACTTGGCCCGTTTTCTATAGATCGTACATGCACGGATTCGAGTTCAAATCTAGTGTAACCCGCTACTGAGTGACCAACATATTAGGTAAATATATCCGGCGGCTGATAGGGTAGCCTCTTTTAGCTTAAGTCCCAATTTGGACAACCCAGTCCAAACAATGAAGCCACATTGAACATCAGCTGATCACTTTGAGGCTAGTCTTTCTAACCCCATCATTGGATGAAGCTGCTCTACATAGTTACAGTGCCTAATAGAGCAGGTTCTCTGCCGAGGCTAATACAGAGAGGTTCTATGCAGGTTACCTTGTTCACTATGTACTAATTTGAGGTGAAGGGGGGGGGGGGGGGGATAAGAATTGGTCACCCCTTTCATAAAACACACTTAATGTTTTTTTCCACTTACCACTAGAGGGCGCCTACTGAGGACAGATTCATACAGCTGTCTTAGAAGTCAGACAAAAGTAGTCCTAATACACATTTATGTCACTTCGTTTATGCAGGAGATTTGGAACTGTTTATCAGGATAAAACAGTTCTGTTTCATATAAAGTTATAGAGTGAAAACTCCCCAAAGGACACAGGCCGACATTTATCATTGTCTTTAGACTGTTTTTTGTGTCTACAAAAGGCACAAAAAGGCGCAAGCAGGGTTTATTTGCGCCTTTTTTGTGCCTTTTTGTTGACACATTTCTGCTGATTTTGAGTTGCAATCCACTGATTTTGAGTTGCAATCCACTGATTTTGGCAATACACATGATATAGAAGGGATTTATGAACTGCGCCTTTTTGTAAAAAGACGCAAAGCCACTGAAAAGTGTCTAAAACTACACCATCCCAGACGTGGCGTAGCTTTTTGGTGTATGTGAAGAGAGAAATTTCAGAAAATGTTAACCTACACAAAATTTATCAAATGCTCTGTGACCATTTAATAAATTTGGTGCTCCTACACATTACCAGCACACAAAAAAAGGGTGTAAAAAAATGCTTCACTTACATCTACAATGATAAATGTGGGCCTCACTCTTTGAGAAAGCCAGTCCCTTATGCAGGCAAAGTTTCGCAGTTGGACAGGGAAGTGTGCCATTTAGGAGGTTTAGATTGGCCCAGCATCCAATGCCTCCTTATAGTGTCTATTAACTGAGGAATCTTCTTGACATAGATGAACATGATTGTTCTAACTTAGCCTTTACTAGTGTATTTAATGTAATTGTACATTGTAATGACACCTTTCATTTTACCATGAAATGTAGTTTTAGGCAGTTTTTACTGACTCATTTACTAAAAGTGGAGTGTAGATTTCGTTGTTAGGTTTTTTTCCTGACAAGTATTTTTACATGTTATTTAATAATATTGCGCTTTTCCCTATGTTTTGCTTTTTTATAAAATCTGCTTGGAAAAGCCTTAGTAAATGAGGCCCAGGTGACTTTTTGATAAATGTTTATGATTTTTTTTTACTAACATTTGATAGGCCATATCGCAGGAACCCCGCGATCTCCGGGCCAGCTGCGGCAGCAACCGGAACACGGAAGCTTGGAGCTTCCGCATTCATGACGTCACACCACCTCCATTCATGTCTATGGGAGGGGGCATAGTACGAAGCCGTCACACCTCCTATTCTAGACATGAATGGAGGGGGTGTGGTCACCAGTCATCCGGCATACCGGATACACATTTTTCCTCCCATCATGTCTCTATGGCAACTAAGCATTGTGTCGAGAGACATGACGGGAAGTTTTCCACACTTAATATACAGGGAATTGAGAGAGTTGTCCCTAAGACAAGAGGTGGTAATGCCTAAAAAAATTATTGGATAGAGAAATTTTTGGGATCATAAAGTTAAAAAACAGATTTCCGGATGGTCTTAATCGCAGGCAAAATAAGAATATAAGAATATTGTTGAACTTATATATGCAGGTTGTTATATATTGTCTGTAAATATAATATTATGGATTAACATGTATTTTATGCAACAGATTCATCTTTACATTCTTCATATATTCTCTCTAGTTGCTAGTGACTACAGCCATAATTTGGTATTACTTGTTTGGGTTACCGACACTGTTTTTCAGAATATTTATATATATTTACAATTTTTTTTCTTATTATTCATAGATAACATTATTTATATTATGAGCTATATATTATATATGTTAGCATATATTGCTATCTGGAATACACCAGCTCCCTTTATAATATGATTATTTTATTGTAATTTTTTCACTTGCCGATTTTATGCGTTTTTCTATTCTCCTGTGTGAACTATGCTCTATATTTCTGCTGGGCTTTCTTTTGTAATTGTTACGCCTAGCGCTCCGGGTCCCCGCTCCTCCCCGGAGCGCGTACGGCGTCTCTCTCTCCGCAGCGCCCCGGTCGGTCCCGCTGACCGGGAGCGCTGCACTGTCATGGCCGTCGGGGATGCGATTCGCACAGCGGGACGCGCCCGCTCGCGAATCGCATCCCAGGTCACTTACCCGTTCCCGTCCCCTGCTGTCATGTGCTGGCGCGCGCGGCTCCGCTCTCTAGGGCGCGCGCGCGCCAGCTCCCTGAGACTTAAAGGGCCAGTGCACCAATGATTGGTGCCTGGCCCAATTAGCTTAATTGGCTTCCACCTGGTCCCTGACTATATCGGACCTCCTCCCATGCACTCCCTTGCCGGATCTTGTTGCCTTGTGCCAGTGAAAGCGTTTTGTGTGTCCTAAGCCTGTGTACCAGAACTTCTGCTATCCACCCTGACTACGAACCTTGCCGCCTGCCCCCGACCTTCTGCTACGTCCGACCTTGCTTCTGTCTACTCCCTTGTACCGCGCCTATCGTCAGCAGCCAGAGAGGTTGAGCCGTTGCTAGTGGATACGACCTGGTCACTACCGCCGCAGCAAGACCATCCCGCTTTGCGGCGGGCTCTGGTGAAAACCAGTAGTGACTTAGAACCGGTCCACTAGCACGGTCCACGCCAATCCCTCTCTGGCACAGAGGATCCACCTCCTGCCAGCCGGCATCGTGACAGTAATGTCAAAGGAGGAAGGTTGGAAGACAGGGGAGTGTCCAACACTTGAGACAGGTGTCTTGCATTATCTATTAGTGACTCCTCCTTCTCTTTCCTTACTTAAACAACCTTAGTGTTTTTTATCCTTTGTATGACTAAGGCTGTGAATTAGCAGCCGAAACGCGTCACCTGGCCTGTACCTGTATTTAATCTGCAAATAAATCCTCTTGAATTCACCGACTCAAGCACCGGACCTTTTCGTTTTTGATTGACCAGAGTAACTATCTGACTCTGGTTGGCATCGGTCCGACTGGGATACAGGAGCTCCCGTTTTGAAATTTTCCAGCCAGATTCATCAGCCGTAATGTAAAAGCAGCCTAAGAGGACATAATATAAATGCTTCAAAATTTGGGTTATTTGTGTGATCTTCAAAATTTTGCAACAATGTTAATGGAGAACACCAGACCATAAAAATTGTCCTGGTAGTAAAAATATAAAGATGTACATACCTTCCTCCGCTCCCCCGGTATCTCCGGTAACCGGCTCCGGTCTCCGCCGCAATCCACTCCCTGGTTGCCGGTGGTCGGATGAATCAGCCAATCATCAGCCGCAGCGCAGTCTGACTCGGCCGGCGATAGGCTGAGCGGCAGTGTGAAAACGCTTCAGGACACAAAATTCTTCACTACACCGGCACCTGCAGCCGGGGCCGAAAACGTCACACTGCCGCTCAGCCTATCGCCGGCCGAGTCGGACTGCGCTGCGGCTGGTGATTGGCTGATTCATCCGACCACCGGCAACCAGGAAGTGGATTGCGGCGGAGACCGAAGACGGTTACCGGAGGCCCCGGGGGAGCGGAGGAAGGTATGTTCATCTTTATTTTTCTACTGACGGCACTATGGGGGACAATTTTTATGGTCTGGAGTTCTCCTTTAAGACAAAGTGAGAGTCTATGGACTCAGCTTTCTGAGCAGAGCAGAATGGAAGGGAAACATTCCTCAGACTGATCCAATCTTCTGGCAAATCTTCATGGTATGTTAGAAGTTTGTTTAAAAGCTTAAGTACACTTTAATGGGCACAGCTTGTTCATTTCTACTTCAATGTATTAATCGACCTATTATAACATGGATATCGGACCTCTGATCTGGTTTATATCTTCATTAATGTGATAGTGTTCCTTAAAGAAGCAATTCAGGAATTTATACATTCATATTTTTTTCAGTCTAGGCTATTATTGGAGAACAATGTAAAGGTTCTGCCGTGGTTAAAATGGAGAACCAAAAGGGATGTGGAGTATTGTGCTGGAGTGAGCGTGAGCGAGAAGATACTAAACTAGTACATGGATTGCAAGATAAAACTTAACAGGAAAGATTAAAGGACCTTAACATGTAACAAGAAAGAAGAGACAGAGAGGATATGATAGAGACTTTTAAATACATAAAGGGAATCAACACTGTAAAGGAGGAGAGCATATTTAAGAAAAACTACCACAAGAGGACATTGTTTTAAATTAGAGGGGCAAAGGTTTAAAAGTAATATCAGGAAGCATTACTTTACTGAGAGAGTAGTGGATGCATGGAATAGCCTTCCTGCAGAAGTGGTAGCTGCAAATACAGTGAAGGAGTTTAAGCATGCATGGGATAAGCATAAGGCTATCCTTCATATAAGATAGGGTCAGGGACTATTGATAGGATTCAGACTATTGGGCAGACTAGATGGGCCAAATGGTTCTTATCTGCCGAAACATTCTATATTTCTATGTTCTTGTGTATGCCTTGTGCTTACCTGTTTTACCTGATGTGGCAGGCATGGTTTTCAGCCATATTGATTGCAATTCCATTACTGAAATAATTTCCTAATGCTGCCTACATTTCCCATGAATCCTCTGGCTTTGCAGAGAGAGGGGGTGGAGTCTGATCACTGCACCTGGTCATCTAATGAGGCTGCTGGTGCTGGAGGTCACCCAGTTGAACTGATGACTCTATGTGCTGTTGGATAGGGGTCACCTCTTCTCTAAACAGGCAGATGATAACTTTATAATTTCTTGTCTTCTATTCAAAGATTCAAAATCACAGGGAAACTCCCGCCATCCAGTTTATAGTGGAGGTGTAAAATAGAAAGAAAGAAAGAAATGAGATAAATAGATATGATATAAGTAGATAGATAGATAAAATAGGAAAAAAATGCAGCACACAAAAGTGTCTTCAGTGGCTATTTATTCCATCTTTAGCAAGAATTACTAAAAAGTGCAATGTTTTGGTAGTCTCACACCACCATCTTCAGGCATAGTGCAATGAACAAACACTGGCTCTTAAATAGCCACAAATGACATCACTTAATTAGTACATCACTCAATTAGTGAGATAATCAATTTACATAAATCCATAAAAATATAAAGTGCATACATATCATCCAAGCATATACAGTGGTCCCTCAACATACGATGGTAATTTGTTCCAAATGAGCCATCGTTTGTTGAATCCATCGTATGTTGAGGGATTCGTGCAATGTAAAGTATAGGAAGCTGTACTCACCTGTCCCGCCGCTCGAGATGGTGTCCCCGGGCCTCCGCTGGGCTCTCTGCTGTCTTCTCCGGTCCTCCGCTGTCTTCTCCGGTCCTCTGCTGTCTTCTCCGGTCCTCTGCTTTCTTCCGCAAGGCCTTACTGGGCCTGCGTAGCGACGTCATTACGCCGCTGCGTACGCCATTCCTATTGGATGACGTGCGCAGCAGCGTATTGATGTCATCGGAGAGGGCCGAGAAGACACCGGAAGACCAGTGCTGGACCCGGAGGGCACCCCGGAGCATCATGGAGGGGTAAGTAATACTTACCGCACCACACGGGGAACATTAAGCTGCTATCCGGCAGCAGCTTAAGCATTTGGCGCTGCCGGATAGCACTTAATGCGATGGCCCCGACATAAAAAAGCATCTTATGTCGATGCTGACATCGACATGCGATGGCCTCTGAGAGGCCATCGTATGTCGATTTGATCATATGTCGGGGCTATCGTAGGTCGGGGGGTCACTGTACAGGATTCCATGTGTACATCAGTGATTCAGAAAAGTGCATTATGTATATAAAATGTGTAAACAATAAGTTATCACCCTTTAACTTCTCCATATTTACCAAATATGAGGTGCATGTGCAATTAAAAACATAGATCCGGTCAGATATTGGGGGCAGAACACTCACCATTCAACTGTACATGTCGGTATGACTGTAAGTTAGCGTGGGATAAGATCCACTGCGCCGATGCAGGCGAAAGGACGTGCCTGCACATCGGTGGGGCCAGATCTGCATCATAGATCACATGAACAGAATAGACCAATCAACAGGTGGCATCGCATAACCATAGTATTCGCAAGCTCTGCGGTTTGCGCATGCGCATACGCAGTATAGAACTTCAGGCACTTGTGGTGGTGTGGTGCAATTATATGTCCCTTGTAGAGGGGTGTTATTAGTGATACTGGTCTGTGTATTGTGGTTTTATTTTCTTACAGTATGATGGTATTATTTTGTCACTGCAGGAGTGATATTTTTCTGAGCCCGATACTATAATATCCAGCGCATTCCACGGTGAGAGGAGGGGTGGGGGGTTCCAGGCCTTGACCTGTGTAAGGGGCCCTTGAATTCCTGATGGCAGCCCTGGCTAGGGGTCTCCGGTAGGACATGAGTGGTTGAGACTGGAATTCTTCAATGTCGGGAAAGCTATTTTGGATGATGTGCCAATATTTCCTCACTGTATTGGCTATTCTATTGGCACTGGGACTGTAAGTTGTAACAAATGGTAGACATATAATGGATTTGGTGGATCTTGTGGTGGAAAGTAGGTGTTCCCTAACCATTACCATAACTTTCTGTTTACTTAGTTCTACTAGGGCAGAGGGATAGCCCCTACTTGTGAAGTTTTTCGCCATGGTCTCCAATGTCGGTATGATATTGCCCTCTCTGCTGACAATACGTCGAGCCCTCATGATTTGGCATGTCGGCAGAGAGCGTGCAACATGTTTAGGATGGTAGCTGTCATATTTCAATAAGGAGTTACAATCTGTACTCTTAGTAAAGAGATCTGTGTGTAGTTGATTTTCGAGAAAAGTCCACAAAAGTGTGGGACCAGGTAAGTGTGAATTGAATGTGTGAACTAATCTGGTTCAAAAAAGTGTGAAATAGTTGTAAATCAATCAGTCTTGCTGCCTCTCCAGAACAGGAACACATCATCTATGTATCGTCACCACCTCAGTACATGGCTGAAGTGGGGCAATACATAGATGAAGGACTCCTCCATGGCACCCACCAAGATGTTTGCATAAGTGGGCACCACGTTAGTGCCCATAGCGGTCCCCACTATTTGGGCATACAGTTGGTCGTTAAATGAGAAGTAATTATTTTCCAAAATGATCGTAAGCAAAGTAATCCGAAAATTCCTTTTTTTCTGGAGTGAAATCTAGGGCTATGACATTATGTACTGCTTGAATTCCCTGATCGTGAGGTATTGAGATATAGAGACTGGAAATGTCTAAGGTGGCTAGAATAATGTCATCTAAAATTGTTACTTGTTGCAATTGTACAAGGAAATCAAAGGTGTCGAATGTATGATTTTGCTGTAGTAGCATAACACCTGAGTACTTGGTCTAGGAAGATGGAAAGGTGACTTGTAACAGAATCCCTCCCGGAGACAATAGGTCTACCGGGAGGGTCAATCAGTATTTTAGGCAGGATGTATAGAAGTGGAGTTTTTGGATGGGATACCAGAAGGTATTGGTATCATTCATCAATAATGCCATCTGACAGGGCATCCTATAGTACTATCTTAATTTTGTTTTCTATTTGTGGTCTTGGATCCTGTTGTAGTAGCTGATATGTGGTGTTGTCATTGAGCTGTCTTAAGACTTCTGCAATGTATTTGGACCGATCCATGATCACAATGATATATGATGGTATATGATTAAAGGTCCCAACTTTGTACACCCAGGCACGGGTCAGGTTTTTCCAATCCGGTCATATCTCACGTGTACGTGATCTATGTCCTTAGTTGCCCGTGCAATTACATTTATGTAGGTGAAACTGCTCTCATGTTTAAACATGGAATCAACCAACACCGTTACTCAATAACAAAAACAACATCCTAACCTACCAGTCTCCAAACATTTTTTAGAGGCTGGACATATTGAGAAAGACTTGAAATTTACATTGCTTGACCACATTCCCCCCCCCCCCCCCCCTTAAATTTGGTGGAGACCGTACCAGTCTTTTAAAAAAAATGTGAGTTGCGTTGGATCCACAGACTCAACTCCCTGCGACCCCATGGCTTAAATTTGGAATTTGTGGTAACTCCAGGAATTTAAATGTATCTTAAAGGAATGGGCTATTATATTGTACGTTACCGTTAGCAACCATCAGTGTCCTATGTATATATTATGTAAATGTTTTATCATTTATGCCAATCTTGTATTTTCCATCATAACTTTGTATCTCATGCCAATGTTTTTATCTATTTTTAGATCACATTCAAGAGGAGGCGACATACTGAAAAAAGGAGAAGCCGGGAATGAATATGAAGCATCCAATATGTGCACTCTACACTTTTTACATATTTTATGCCTGTACTTTATTTCTATATGTATCACTGAATGCAGAATCATTTTTATCGTAAATTGTTTGCACCT
Source organism: Hyla sarda (assembly GCF_029499605.1). NCBI lineage: Eukaryota > Metazoa > Chordata > Amphibia > Anura > Hylidae > Hyla > Hyla sarda. Next base: position 415,063,482 of record NC_079192.1, read on the forward strand.
TGTTAATTAATTGAATTGCTGTACACTTCCTGTATAAATACTCTGTCAGTATCACTGATCGCTGAGCTTGAGTAAGGCTGCAAGCGGGCAGCTGAAACATCGCTTTTTGATGTCAGGTCAATAAACATTTACACATTCATCTTATTGGAGTGCTGCGGTTCCTTTCTTTGGTGTAGAATAGATAGATATAAGATAGATAGACATATAGATAGCAATGGGAAGATAGCACTGCTTGAAAAAGACTGGTGGAGCCCAGTCAAAACGTCACTTGCTGTGAAAACACTTTTTGATATGGAATAAATCACAAGTTTTTTTAACTTTAATTTTGTGTGCTGCGGATTCCTCTTTTTCTGATTAGACATATAGATAGATATGAGATAGATAGATATGAGATAGACATATAGATAGATAGATATTAGATAGATAGATAGATAGATAGATAGATATGAGATAGATAGATATGAGATAAGTAGATAGGTAGGTAGGTAGATAGCAGAAAAAATCTTGTCCACAGCACCAAATTCCATAAAAAGTGTAGGTTTTATTCCATAACAGGTGTCAATACAGCAGCAACATTTCAGTCAGCTCAACCTGACCTTTCTCAAGCAGGTTGAGCTGACTGAAACGTTGCTGCTGTATTGACACCTGTTATGGAATAAAACCTACACTTTTTATGGAATTTGGTGCTGTGGACAAGATTTTTTCTGCTGTTTAAATAATTTTTGATCCAAGGATCCAGGATCTGCGAGCACCTCCTTACGACTATATTGGACCTGGATGTGCTGTTCTTTTACTATTTTAGGTAGGTAGATAGATATGAGATAGAAAGATAGAAATGAGATCGATAGATAGATAAAGGAATATGAGAGACATATGAGAAAGATATATAGACAGACAGATATGATAGAAATAGATAGATATTATAGGGATAGATAGATAGACATATAGATAGATATGAGATAGATAGATAGATAGATAGATAGATATGAGATAGGTAGATAGATAGAGGAATATTTAGAGCCCACAGAAACATTAAATGGATTGTCTGGGTTTTCAGGCTGTGTTCACATGTTCAGGTTTTTCATTGCACTTATTGAATATAAAGCCAGAAATAAATTGTGTGTTCACTGGTTATGATCTGTACTTGGCTTTGTATTAAATTATTGCAATTAAAAACCCGACCTTCTGAATACTCACTTAAAGGGGTTGTGCGCTGCCCTGGCTTTCGGAGCTCCGCACGCAGCGTCCGGAAGTTCATTACACTTACTGTGTGCGGGCTTCCGTGTTCGCGGCCGCCGGGTGTGACGTCATGCCCGCCCCCTCGTGACGTCATGCCCGTCCCCTCAATGAAAGTCTATGGGAAGGGGGTGCGACCGCTGTCACACCCCCCTTCACATAGACTTTGGTAGAGGGGGCGGGCGTGATGTCACGAGGGGGCCGGGCGTGACGTCATGCCCGCCCCCTCTACCAAAGTCTATGTGAAGGGGGGCGTGACAGCGGTCGCACCCCCTTCCCATAGACTTTCATTGAGGGGGCGGGCATGACGTCACGAGGGGGCCGGGCGTGACGTCACACCCGGCGGCCGCGAACACGGAAGCCCGCACACAGCGTTCGGAGTAATGAACTTCCGGACGCTGCGTGCAGAGCTCCGAAAGCCAGAGCAGCGCACAACCCCTTTAAGATGGGTGGCTTATCTCCACCTCCTGGAGCCCTGACCAATCAGATGTTTGGAGAGGTTGTAATATGTTGCAATATGTGATGGTAAGAACAGCGCCAGGTTGCTACAATGTAGAAACCATACTGTATCAGTGACTGCAGAATCCTTTACAATACAGTGACATAACACACATATGTCACAGCCAAGTCTTCTCCTTTCCCTATAACACTTCCATCTTTCTTGCCCACAGATTTAACTATTCACCTTAACCCACCTGGCACATGATGTTCCCGTCACCTTTCTGTAACAAAGAGAATTACACTAAAACAGGAATAATGATAGAAGATTAAAAACCCTGATATATCTATGCAAGAAGACAAAATGTTCCAGAGAGGAGATAAAAACTGATGATGAAACGAAAACAATCCTGTGACCCCATCTGGAGGGTGAAGACTGACACATCTCTGTAGGGTGAGTGATAGTTTAGAGAGTAGGGGGTGAGCCATACATAAAGGGGCAGATTTATTTTTGCAAATGCGCCAGAAATCTGGTGTAATTTGCACCATAAAAAAACAAATGTCATAAATGACACTTTTTAGATATTTGTGCACCTTATTTAAAAAATGGGGGTTTTGTTTATCAGGAAATGAGCCATGTTCACATGCCATAAAAATAAACAAAGGTCATATTTAAGTCACGGACATATTTTTGGGCAATTATGGAAAAAAAAAAAAGCTTAAAAAAAATGGCTGATAAAATATGGCTGTGAACATGGCCTCAATGTGCCAGATTTACCAAACAGTATAAGTCACTGATATATGCAGTGCATAAGACTAACTTAAATGACACGGTCTAAGAATTATCCAGTTTTCAGTCATCCAGGAATAAAAATTATATTTGGAGACGCTTTCCGAGTGGTTAAACAAACCCAAAAAATTACAGTTTTTCAGATCTCCTAGATAGTCTTTGTAGTCTAGACCTGCCCCCACGGAGCTGACAGAAAGCAATATGGGTGGGGTCCAGACTACACAACCAATTCAGCTGTGTGGTATTGAAATCCTTTCAATTAAGAAATAAATATACTGAATTGTAAGTTGCAAATTGGTCTAATTTTAGCCTAACCTGCTATTTATTAAAATACAATTTCAAAGTGAACCTTGTTTCTAAGCGTTTTGCATAGCCTTGGAATGATGGCTATGGCGTAGATGGCCTCCAAAGACAACAATAGCAATCAGCACACCAGAACCACAGAACTTCCCCTCATTCATTTTCTCGCCGGTTATGTATTTTCTCAGTTTTAGGGGGCGAGGGGTGGGGGGGGGGGGTTTGAGACGAAAACTAATGAGGTTACTAATGTGGTTGAAATACAATTCCGTTTTTTTTTTCTACCCGCTGAAAGAACTACAGAAAACTAAAAAGTGAATTTGAACTCAGTCTTTCTACACTCCAGCACACCTACGCTGCCATACCACAAAGCTCTAATACACTGATTCTGCCAAACTATTGTCAGAACAAGGTCTAAAATGCAGATAAACCTTAAGGTTCTCAGGCTGAACAACCCACGTTTCCCAGAGACAGAGAGAATGAGTTAGAAATGCTGGCTGCATCATCCTGAGACTGGACCAAAAACTCACTTCTTAAGGGGGTACTCTGCCCCAAGACATCTTATCTCATATCCAAAGGATAGGGGATAAGATGTATGATCATGGGGGTCCCACCACTGGGGACCCCCACAATCTCGGCTGTGTCACCCCAGACATTTGGAAAGGGGATAAGATGTCTAGGGACGGAGTACCCCTTTAAAATAAGACCACAATAACAGATATTGAAAACCCCTAAACAGAGCCCAACAGAGGGAGGTATACTTGTACCTCATGGGTCCATTGGTCTTAGCCATTAAATATACTTCTGGTCCATGTCCGACTGGGGTTCTTTGGATCCACCAGAGAGGAGGACCATCAAACTACAGTGGTCCCTCAAGTTACAATATTAACTGGTTCCAGGATGACTACTGTATGTTGAAACCATTGTATGTTGAGACCATAACTCCATGGAAACCTGCCAATTGGTTCTGAAGCCCCCAAAATGTCATCCAAAAATATAGTAATAAAAATAAGTAGATAACTAATATAGATAAAGAAAGTCCTTACATATAAATGTAAGAAAGAGCTGCTGGGAGCTGTAAATCACTGTCTATGTAGAGGACAGGAGCTTCTTCAGGGTCCTGTACAGTACACACAGTGTCCTAAAAAAGTTACATGGAGCAGCCCTCACTTGGTGTCCAAAGGAGCAGCAAACCCAGTTACAGGTAACATGTAATACCACAGAACATGTAATACCTCCCTGTACTGTAGCACACGCTTCAGTAATACAGGTGTTACCAGTAAAATGCCCATTATTATTGGTCAGTTCTTCCAGACATTGACATGTTTTGCAGATCTGGACTGTCCATAGCACTGTATGTTAAGTCTGGTTTCAAGTTACAATGGTCCAGAAAAGACCATCATATGTTTAAACTGTTGTATGTTGAGGGATCCCTGTATAGAGAACATGTGCTCATACATGTTATCACTGTACACAAAGGACATATAATCAATTAGGTCTTATAAAGTATTTGTGAATCATCCCATAAGTTATAGACCTTAATGGCACGATATTGTAGCAAATATTCAAACGAGAACTTTGAAGGCCAAATTGGAGAAGGGTTTCCTTGTGAAGAGCAGTTGAACCTGGGTTAGTTGGTCCTGAGACAAGCACCATACGGAAGGGATATGCAATGGTCTCCGTTACTTTTGTCCAATCGAAAGGGAGTCAAGTTCAGATACCCAAATCTGGAACGGCGGAAATAGGCATTTTCAATTTAAAAAGTGCTATATGCTAGACAGTGCTCCCTGGGAAAAAGACATGCAAATTAGTTCTCCTCTAATAGGACAAACGCTGGCATTCTAGCACCGCCTATTGAAGATAGCTATCCTATAAATTGATGACCCACAAAAGTGCCTTAAAACATGACTAAGGATTATCAGCCAAATCAGAATCTCTTAACCCCTTAAGGACAATGGACGTACTCCTACGCCCCCGTTTCCGAGTCCTTAAGGACCGAGGACGTAGGAGTACGTCCTGTCCATTCCCAGCCCCCCGCCACTAGCCGGAGGGGAGCCGGTGCCCAGGGGAGTCATTATGCCCCCCCATGTCGGCGATTCCAGGTCAGTCGGGTCTCCAGTGACCCGGAATTACTGGCTGATCGGGGCTATCAGAGACGGCCACGAACAGCCATAGCCAGCAGGGGTGAGGTGGCACTGGTGCCACATCTCACGATCGCCCTGATTCGTCGGCCGGTTTACCGGCCGACCAATCAAGGCACCTGCTGCGGGTGTCACTCCCGCAACCCACTACGCCCCACTTCCGGAGGACATGAGCGGGTGCGGGAAGATGACCCCGGGAGCTGGGGACCCCGATCCCCGGCGTCAATGTTGGGATCGGGGCCCCAGGAGCAGCGGCGGCAGCTAGGGACTGACCTATGTCCCGGAGCAGCAGGAGGTGAGTGACAGCCTCCTGCTGTTGCTTAGCAACAGCTCCCAGCATGCAAAAAGGGCATGCTGCGAGCTCTAGTTATGCAACAGCAGGAGGCAGACCACCACAACTCCGAGTATTCCCTTATGGGCATGCTGGGACTTTTTAGTTTTGCAACAGCTGGAGGCACATTTTTTCTATGGAAAAGTCCCAGCTTGCACAATCAGCTAAAGTTCATGCTGGGAGTTGTAGTGGTGCATCTGCTGGTTGCATAACTACAACTCCCAGCATGCCCGTTGGCTGTCGGTGACTGCTGAGAGTTGTAGTTTTGCAACAGCTGAAGGCAGTTAAGTAGCAAACCAGTGTGTCTCCAGCTGTTGCATAACTACAATCCCCAGCCAAAGTAGTATGCCTCCAGCTGTTGCATAACTACAGGACCCAGCATGCCCTTCCGCTGTCCGTACATACTCGGTGTTTCACAACCAGTCTGCCTCCAGCTGTTGCAAAACTACAACTCCCAGCATGCACTGATAGACCGTACATGCTGGGAGTTGTAGTTTTGCAAATGCTGGATGTTTCTCCCCCACCCAATGTGAATGTACAGGGTACACTCACATGGGCTGAGGTATACAGTAAGTATCCGGCTGCAAGTTTGAGCTGCGGCAAATTTTCTGCCGCAGCTCAAACTGCCAGCAAGAAACTACTGTGAACCCCCGCCCGTGCGACTGTACCCTAAAAACACTACACTACACTAACACAAAATAAAATAAAAAGTAAAAAACACTACATATACACATACCCCTACACAGCCCCCCTCCCCATCCCAATAAAAATAAAAAAAAGTCTGGTACGCCACTGTTTCCAAAACGGAGCCTCCAGCTGTTGCAAAACAACTACTCCCAGTATTGCCGGATAGCCACTGACTGTCTAGGCATGCTGGGAGTTTTACAACAGTTGGAGGCACCCTGTTTGGGAATCACTGGCGTAGAATACCCCTATGTCCACCCCTATGCAAGTCCCTAATTTAGGCCTCAAATGCGCATGGCGCTCTCACTTTGGAGCTCTGTCGTATTTCAAGGCAACAGTTTAGGGCCACATATGGGGTATCACTGTACTTGGGAGAAATTGTGTTACAAATTTGGGGGGGTATTTTCTGCTATTACCCTTTTTAAAAATGTAAAATTTTTGGGAAAACAAGCATTTTAGGTAAAAAAAATATAATTTTTTTTACATATGCAAAAGTCGTGAAACACCTGTGGGGTATAAAGGTTCACATTACCCCTTGTTACGTTCCCCGAGGGGTCTAGTTTCCAAAATGGTATGCCATGTGTTTTTTTGGTTCTGGCACCATAGGGGCTTCCTAAATGCGGCATGCTCCTAGAGCAAAATTTCCTTCCAAACAGCCAAAATGGGACTCCTTCTCTTCTGAGACCTGTAGTGCACCAGCAGAGCATTTTTCACCCCCATATGGGGTGTTTTCTGAATCGGGAGAAATTGTTCTTCAAATTTTGGGGGGTATTTTCTGCTTTAACCCTTTGTAAAAATGTTAATTTTTTGGGAAACCAAGCATTTTAGGTACATTTTTTTTTTTTTTACTTATGCAAAAGTCGTGAAACCCCTGTGGGGTATTAAGGTTCACTTTACCCCTTGTTACGTTCCCCAAGGGGTCTAGTTTCCAAAATGGTATATGTGTTTTTTTTTTTTTTTTGCTGTCCTGGCACCATAGGGGCTTCCTAAATGCGGCATGCCCCCAGAGCAAAATTTCCTTCAAAAAAGCCAAATGTGACTTCTTCTCTTCTGAGACCTGTAATGCGCCAGCAGAGCACTTTTCACCCCCATATGGGGTGTTTTCTGAATCGGTAGAAATTGGGATTCAAATTTTGGGGGGTATATTCTGCTTTAACCCTTTGTAAAAATGTAAATTTTTGGGGAAACCAAGCATTTTAGGTACATTTTTTTTTCATTTACTTATGCAAAAGTCGTGAAACCCCTGTGGGGTATTAAGGCTCACTTTACCCCTTGTTACGTTCCCCAAGGGGTCTAGTTTCCAAAATGGTATGCCATGTGGTTTTTTTTTTTGCTGTCCTGGCACCATAGGGGCTTCCTAAATGCGGCATGCCCCCAGAGCAAAATTTCCTTCAAAAAAAGCCAAATGTGACTCCTTCTCTTCTGAGACCTGTAGTGCGCCAGCAGAGCCCTTTTCACCCCCATATGGGATGTTTTCTGAATCAGGAGAAATTGGGCTTCAAATTTTGGGGGGTATTTTCTGCTATTACCCTTTTTAAAAATGTTGGGAAACCAAGCATTTTAGGTTAAAAAAAAAAATATTTTTTTATATATGCAAAAGTTGTGAAACACCTGTAGGGTATTAAGGTTCACATTACCCCTTTTTACGTTCCCCGAGAAGTCTAGTTTCCAAAATGGTATGCCATGTGTTTTTTTTTTTTTTCTGTTCTGGCACCATAGGGGCTTCCTAAATGCGGCATGCCCCCAGAGCAAAATTTGCTTTCAAAAAGCCAAATGTGACTCCTTCTCTTCTGAGACCTGTAGTGCGCCAGCAGAGAAATTTTCACCCCCATATGGGGTGTTTTCTGAATCGGGAGAAATTGGGCTTCAAATTTTGGGGGGTATTTTCTGCTATTACCCTTTTTAAAAATGTAAAATTTTTGGGAAACCAAGCATTTTAGGTAAAAAAATTATTATTTTTTTATATATGCAAAAGTCGTGAATCACCTGTGGGGTATTAAGGTTCACTTTACCCCTTGTTACATTCCCCGAGGGGTCTAGTTTCCAAAATGGTATGCCATGTGTTTTTTGCTGTCCTGGCACCATAGGGGGCTTCCTAAAGGTGACATGCCCCCCAAAAACCATTTGTCGCTCCTTCCCTTCTGAGCCCTCTACTGCACCTGCTGAACAATTAACATAGACATATGAGGTATGTGCTTACTCGAGAGAAATTGGGTTTCAAATACAAGTAAAAATTTTCTCCTTTTTTTTCTCCCCCTTGCAAAAATTCAAAAATTGGGTCTACAAGAACATGCGAGTGTAAAAAATGAAGATTTTGAATTTTCTCCTTCACTTTGCTGCTATTCCTGTGAAACACCTAAATGGTTAAAGCACTTACTGAATGTCATTTTGAATACTTTGGGGGTGTAGTTTTTATAATGGGGTCTTTTATGGGGTATTTCTAATATGAAGACCCTTCAAATCCACTTCAAAAATGAACTGGTCCCTGAAAAATAGTGAGTTTGAAAATTATGTGAAAAATTTCAAAATTGCTGCTGAACTTTGAAGCCCTCTGGTGTCTTCCAAAAGTAAAAACTCATACATTTTATGATGCAAACATAAAGTAGACATATTGTATATGTGAACCAAAAAAAATGTATTTAGAATATCCATTTTCCTTACAAGCAGAGAGCTTCAAAGTTAGAAAAATGCTAAATTTTCATTTTTTTCATCAAATTTGGGGATTTTTCACCAAGAAAGGATGCAAGTTACCATAAAATTTTACCACTAAGTTAAAGTAGAATATGTCACGAAAAAACAATCTCAGAATCAGAATGATAACTAAAAGCATTCCAGAGTTATTAATGTTTAAAGTGACAGTGGTCAGATTTGCAAAAAACGCTCTGGTCCTTAAGGTGTAAAATGGCCTGGTCCTTAAGGGGTTAAAAGGAAGAAGACATAGACATGAAGATCGGATATTGCACTGTATCAGCTTCAATGGTGGTCCCTTGAGTTCATCCATTTAGAGATATGGGGTTAGTGTGTAGCAATGCTATAAGACAGCTACAAAATGGACTTTATTAAAGTGTTTCAGTTGGTTTAAAAAAAAAATAATTGATGCCGTAGAGAGTCGTAGAAAGTTGATCGAACGGTGTCTCAACTGATCAATCGAATGAGCCGGGAGAGACATGTGCAGCTGAGTGCTTCTCTCTGTGCTCCCTGTGCACATGACTGAGACATAGACATACATTGGGGGTCCGTTTCTCTCAGCTTCTTCTCTCAACTCGTTTCTCATGATCGATATGGGTCTGAACACTCAGACACCGACCAATAATTTTTTTTGATATGTCTCCAAGACAGTATTTCTCAATCAGTGTTCCTCCAGCTGTTGCAAAATTACAGCTCTCGACATGCCCGGACATCCAAAAGCTGTCCTGGCATGTCGGGCATCGTAGTTTTGCAACAGATGGAGGCACCATGGTTGGTTAACACTTATCTAAACCCAAGGGAAGGACAATCCTTTAGCCATAGTTTCCCTAGAGGTTTCCTACACTGGGGGGGTCTTTCCTATCTAAAGTGCTGGTGGCTTTCTGGGCATGCTGGGAGCTGTAGTTCTGCAACAGCTGGAGGCACACTGGTTGGGAAACACTAATCTAAACCCAAGGGAAGGCAATCCTTCAGCCATGGTTTCCCTAAAGTTTTCCTCCACTTGGTGGTTTTTCCTCTCTCCCAGATCATTCTAGTGGACCCCCAGTCCCCGTCACGACCGATTAAACCTTTGTTTAAAGTTTTTTCAGTGTTGTTGTCCTCTTAAATACAAAATGTAGATATAATTCATAAGTAGCCTCCAACTTCAAAGGAGGAATTACTAAGAACATTTTCTGTGCCCTGAGGGATACGCAAATCATTGCCTCCAAGGTTTAACCTACACTTTACAAAACCAGATTTCCTAGAATTTACAGGAGCGTGCGGTAGGGTTTGTCATGCACGGATAGAAAGGTGTGTGTTTGTAGGTTCCTGCTTGGAGGTGATCAATCCAAGGAATGGGCTCCCCTAAAGAAGAAAAAAGAGGGGGAATTCCTTAAAATGTGTGGGAGGAGATGCCCAGAGTTTTATGGGAGGGGATCCCCAGAGGTGCGTGAAGAATATTAGGTCAGATTTTCCTACACAAACAATTGGCACTCACCTCTCTAGTTTCATGTGTCGCTCCAGGGTGGGAACACATTAAACTTTGAGGTTGGGCGGTCGCCAGTATACATCACATCCCAGTGACTCAGACATAAGATTTCTGCAAACAGAACCACTCTGAGCAACCACAATGTCACCCGCTCGTAAAGACGCTGTTACCCTGTCGAACTCCAGGTGAGCTAAAACATCAAAGCGACGAAAGATTTAAGCTTCATGTTTGACACGATTGTAACTATACCCTCCAGGAAACAGACAAAGAAGGTGACAGATCTATTTGGTGCTTAGACAGGATCTTGGAAGTATCAGTCCCTGTATCTCTCACAAAGCTCCTCTGTGCTCCTGGAAGAGCGACACGGAACATAATGTGCCCCATGTCCTGTCATATTCCCATCTGCAGGATATGATACATCCTAATTTACTTTGGGTCACAACTTCCCTTCCAACACCTCCCTTACAGCAACAGTGTCCACGCACAAAAACACAACGCAGCCAAGCATGTACAGGAGCCGTGTCCATTCAACAGGTACCATAGATGAATAAGACGGAGAAACCGGATAAAATCTCACAATAAATTTGTAGATTCATTGCTCAGCAACAGATCAATACACTAAAAACGTATCTTGTATTCATTCTAAGTTACACAATGTACATTACTGCAGAGCTGTACTAACTATTCTGCTGGTGAGATCACTGTGTACATACATTACATTACTTATCCTATACTGATCCTGAGTTATATCCTGTATTATACTCCAGAGCTATACTCACTATTCTGCTGGTGAGGTCACTGTGTACATACATTACATTACTTATCCTATACTGATCCTGAGTTATATCCTGTATTATACTCCAGAGCTATACTCACTATTCTGCTGGTGGGGTCACTGTGTACATACATTACTTATTCTGTACTGATCCTGAGTTATATCCTGTAAATCTTTTATTAGAAACAAACAAAAAAACACTGAAAACAACAATATGAAATAACATAAACCCAAACTTTACATTTAAAATAAAAGAATATAGGGGGGTATTTATCACAGGATTTATGTGTTGTTGTTTTTTTACGTAACTTTGGTGCAATGCTTTGGCGCAGTGTCTTTTTGCGCCAAAGTTTGGCGCATTTTCTCCACTGTCATTTTTACAACTTTATCAAAATCACACGGTCCTGTGTGTGATTTTAACTTTAGTCAGTAATTTATAATTTGCGCCAATCGATCTTTGGCACAATCTTGCGCCTTTAGTTTTTTTTTTGCGCAAATCACTGCCAAGAAATTTTGCACATGGAAAACACACTTAGCAATGTCAGAAAATGTAAAGGCATCAAAATACATAACAAATTTTTTTGTCAAAGCAGTGACGCCTCCAGGGCTGCTCAATACTATCCTGCGACATAGTTGTCTCTGAGGGACCTTCACCCTGCGTTGAGCCAGCATTGGACATGGCCGCACAGGTTCAGGAAAGTTAAGCACTAAAGCAGTGGTCTCCAACCTGCGGACCTCCAGATGTTGCAAAACTGCAACTCCCAGCATGCCCGGACAGCCTTTGGCATGCTGGGAATTGTTGTTTTGCAACATCTGGAGGTCCGCAGGTTGAAGACCACTGCACTAAAGTAACAAAAAAAAAAAAACTACTCAATTTGAAAATAGAAACCATTTCACATGGTGGCTATAAACCCCACGAAAAAAAAAAAATAACTCATGTCGCTTGCTGATATACTGCAGGAGGGACTCCGAAATGGCTGCTCTACAGGGAAAAATACACGTCCTCTGTGGCGGTAAGTTATGTGTAAAAGGCGCTGTGAACAGCTGATTTCCACATTTGAGCTAAAAATTACTAACAACTTGCACCAAATGATAAATTTGGTGCATGTCCACGAAAACCAAAGTGGAAAAAAAAAGGGTAAAAAGGAACTGTCAACAGGCAAAATTGATAAATACCCCCCATAAATCCTACCTAACCGGCCAGCCCAGTTTTCCTAAAAATACTAGAAACACACCTTACATAACCAAATATCTGACAACACACTCACATACATACTGAATTTGCATTACCAAAAAATAAACATAAAAATAGCACTATTTAGCTGTAACTCAGCAAGCACTCCCACTACACACCATTAATTTTTAATTATTTATTTTATTAATAATATAATAATAATACTATGCGCCACTTATGAGCACACATATCCATATCTTTTCCTAGACAGAAAGAAAATAAAATCTACAACTCAAAACTCATACTTGAAAAAATCACACATACAAACAGAAAACACAACAAGCACTCCCACTACACACCATTTTTTTTAAAACAACATTCTATATCACACACATACATATACATATCTTAACTACATTTTACCTCCGAGACCTAAACTAAATCCCCAACGGGATACAAAAATACCAAAGAAAAATTACTACAAAAATAACAACTGGTTCGACTACTATATCTATCTCTACTATAAACACTATATAATATAAACCAAAATATAAAATAAACAAAAATATAACATATATTATAAATACTATTGTAACGCCGAGCGCTCCGGGCGCCGCTTCCCCTCCGGAGCGCTCGCGGCGTCACTCTCTTGCCTGCAGCGCCCCGGTCAGACTCGCTGACCGGGAGCGCTGCTCTGTGTCCCTCGGCGGGGATGCGATCCCCATGGCGGGACGTGCCTGCCCGCGGATCGCATCCCGTGTCACTCACCGGTCCCGCGCGCGCGGCCCTGACCTCTCAAGGGCGCGCGCGCCGGGTCTCACAGATTTAAAGGGCCAGTGCACCATTGCTAGGAGTCGTTGCTAGGAGTGAATTCTACCTCTCCACGATTGACTTTACCTGTGCGGATTGCTATACCCGCTAATGCTACTTCCTTCTCCGTTGTGGCCTTCTTGGACTCGGGTTCAGCAGGAAGTTTCATTGAAGCCTCCCTAGTAAACAGATTCAACATTCCAGTTACCCGTCTCGTCAAGCCTCTCTTCATTTCATCCGTCAATGGAGAGAGACTGGTCTGCCCCGTGCGTTACCGCACTCAACCGCTACTCATGACTGTTGGAGTTCACCATCATGTACATATTTAAATTTTTGTGCTCCCCAACTGCACTTCTTCTGGGCTTGCCCTGGCTCCAACGTCATTCGCCTAGCCTCGACTGGGTCACCGGGTACATTAAGAGCTGGGGATCTTCTTGCCACATGCGATGTCTTCATCCAGTTTCTTCCTGCCAATTCTCCATGGCTACTCCTTTGCCAGGTCTTCCTAAGGCCTATCAGGACTTTTCGGACGTCTTTTGTAAAAAGCAGGCAGAGGTCTTACCACCACATAGACCCTATGACTGTCCTATCGACCTGCTCCCTGGTACCACACCACCCGTGGTAGGATTTACCCACTCTCTGCCCCGGAAACCCAAGCTATGTCTGAGTACATACAAGAAAACCTCAAAAGAGGTTTTATCCGGAAATCCTCTTCCCCAGCTGGAGCTGGATTTTTCTTTGTCGCTAAAAAAGATGGATCTCTCCGCCCTTGTATTGATTACCGCGGCCTCAATAAAATTACCGTAAAAAAATCGCTATCCTCTGCCTCTCATCTCCGAACTCTTCGACCAACTGCGAGGTGCCAAGATTTTCACCAAACTAGATCTAAGGGGCGCTTATAACCTCATCCGTATTCGAGCAGGTGATGAATGAAAGACCGCCTTCAATACCAGAGATGGTCACTTTGAATACCTAGTTATGCCATTTGGTCTATGCAACGCCCCAGCAGTCTTTCAGGACTTTGTTAATGAAATTTTTCGGGATAAGCTGTACTCTTGTGTGGTAGTCTATCTTGACGACATCCTCATTTTTTCCTCCAACCTAGAGGAACATCGCCTTCATGTTCGTCAAGTGCTCCAGCGACTACGCCAAAATCAACTTTACGCCAAAATCGAGAAGTGTCTATTCGAACGCAGCAGTCTTTCCTTCTTGGGTTACATTGTGTCCGGACAAGGTGTTCAAATGGACCCTGATAAACTTTCCGAGGTAATGGATTGGCCTCGTCCCACTGGCATGCGAGCAATCCAAAGATTTCTCGGATTTGCAAATTACTACCGTCAATTCATTCCCCACTTCTCCACCACCGTTGCTCCTATTGTAGCACTGACTAAGAAAAATGCTAATCCAAAATCCTGGCCGACACAGGCGGAGGAAGCCTGTAACCACCTCAAAGCCGTCTTCTCCTCTGCTCCAGTCCTGCTCCAGTCTTGTCCAGACCTGATCCTCAGAAGCCCTTCTTCCTCGAGGTTGACGCCTCCTCTGTTGGATGGGGTGAAGGATCCCTTCACCCCATCACCATTTATACAGATCACAAAAATGTGTCTTATCTCCAATCCGCCCAGCGGCTAAATCCTCGTCAGGCTAGGTGGTCGTTGTTTTTTGCCCGTTTCAACTTTCAGATCCATTTTCGTCCCGCAGACAAGAATACAGTTGATTGCCAGACACTATTGGTGGTCCTCCTTGGAAAAGGATGTGACCAATTTCGTACGAGCCTGTACAGTATGTGCACATGACAAGACCCCTCGTCAGAAGCCTTCAGGTCTTCTCCATCCGCTGCCGGTGCCTGAACAGCCTTGGTCCCACATAGCCATGGACTTCATCACTGATCTTCCTGTATCCCATGGCAACACGGTCATCTGGGTGGTCGTTGATCGTTTTTCCAAAATGGCTCACTTTATTTCACTTCCAGGCCTTCCTTCTGCACCACAGTTGGCGAAGCAATTTTTTCTGCAGATCTTTCGTCTTCACGAGCTTCCCACGCATATCATCTCGGATAGAGGCGTTCAATTTGTGTCTAAATTTTGGAGAGCTCTCTGCAATCAATTAAAGATCAGATTAAATTTCTCGTCCTCCTACCACCCGCAGTCCAATGGACAAGTGGAGAGAGTGAACCAGATCCTTGGCGACTACCTGCGACATTTTGTTTCCTCCCGTCAAGATGATTGGGTCGACCTGTTACCCTGGGCTGAATTCTCGTACAATTTCAAAAACTCTGAGTCATCCGCCAAGTTTCCGTTCTTTGTGGTGTACGGCCGTCACCCTCTTCCCCCCCCTCCCCATCCCCACTCCATCTGGAGTTCCTGCTGTAGATGGTTTGACCCTGGACTTCTTGGACTTCTCTTCCATCTGGAAGGAAACTCAAAAGTCGCTCTCACTGGCCTCTTCTCGCATAAAGAAACATGCGGATAAGAGAAGAGCTCCTCCTGTCTTTGCCCCTGGTGACAAAGTGTGGCACTCTGCCAAATATATTCGGTTTCTTGTCCCTAGCTACAAGTTGGGTCCTCGTTACCTCGGACCATATAGAGTCAAAAGTCGAATCAACTCTGTCTCCTACAAGCTCCATCTTCCTCCTTCTCTTCGTATTCCTAACTCATTTCATGTATCCCTTCTCAAACCTCGCTTTTCCCCCAAGGTCACCGTTCCTGCTCCTGTCACTGGGTCCTCTGACGTCTTCTCGGTAAAAGAAATCCTCGCCTCCAAGGTCGTCAGAGGTAAAAAAAATAATTCTCGTTGATTGGGAGAATTGTGGCCCCGAAGAGAGGTCTTGGGAGCCCGAGGACAATATCCTCGACAAGGAGCTCATCCATAGGTTCCTGGGCTCCAAAAAGAGGGGGAGATCAAAGGGGGGGGGGGGGGGGGTACTGTAACACCAATCACTCCGGGCCCTGCTTCCCCTCCGGAGCGCTCGCGGCGTCACTCTTTGGCCTGCAGCGCCCCAGTCAGACTTGCTGACCGGGATCGCTGCTCTGTGTCCCTAGGCGGGGATGCGATCACCGTGGCGGGACGTGCCCGCCCGCGGATCGCATCCAGTGTCACTCACCGTTCCCGTCCTTCTGCTCAGTCCCGGCGCGTGCGGCCCCACTCTCTAGGGCGCACGCGCGCCGGGTCTCTCAGATTTAAAGGGCCAGTGCACCATTAATTGGTGCCTGGCCCAATTAGTTCCAAGCACTCCCTACACTATTTAAACTCACTTCCCCTTCCTGTCCTTGCCGGATCTTGTTGCCTTGTGCCCTGTGAAAGCGTTTCTGTGTGTTCCTTTGCCTGTGTACCCAGACCCTTGCCCCTGACTACGAACCGTTGCTGCCTGCCCAGACCTTCTGCTACGTCCGACCTTGCTCTTGCCTTGTCCCTGTGTACCGCGCCTGTCTAAGCTGTCAGTGAGGTTGAGTCGCTATCGGGTGGAACGACCTGGGGGTTACCTGACGCTGCAAGTCCATCCTGCTTTGCGGCGGGCTCTGGTGAAAACCAGTAACCCCTTAGATTCCGTTCCCCTGGTACGGCCCAAGCCATCACCTCACTGACACAGAGGATCCACCACCCGTGTCCTCTCCGCATACCAGTCCGGATCCTGACAACTATATACATGTAAACTATATACACTATATACACCTATAAATATACAGAAAACATATCTGCATATACAATAAAACATCCGACTCTAAACTGTCCCTTCACCCACACCACCCACCGTCTTGTACATGGGTCAGAGTCTATACAGTTCATAGCCCTCAAAGTCCAGTCCACAACTGACCCATGCCAGGTCCACCAAAACAAACAACCACCACCACCCAGAAATACACCCTCCCAACCTAGAACGCCTCCCAACCAACTTTACCATTACCAGCTTTGTAACATACATAAACAAACAATCCAACCTACTTTAGGCCCAAGTTCGGTGCCTGTAAGCCCTTCATAACCTTCACATCTGAAAACA
Source organism: Hyla sarda (assembly GCF_029499605.1). Taxonomy (NCBI): domain Eukaryota; kingdom Metazoa; phylum Chordata; class Amphibia; order Anura; family Hylidae; genus Hyla; species Hyla sarda. The sequence goes on from NC_079192.1 coordinate 415,080,308, forward strand.
AAACAAAAAGCTATGGTGCACATGCATTAGCCCACCACCAGGAATGTCACACTCCTGAATGCGGGCTGTCACGAAACTAGATGTGGATCCTCTACCTGTGTGGGTGATGACTCGGACTGTATCGGGGAGTGGAGTCTAAGGTGCCGCTGGTCTTCGCCAGAGCCACTGCTAAGCAGGATGGATTTGCTGCGGCAGGCAAAACCCAGGTCGCTACCTCCGAAACGACTCGACCACACAGGCAACTGGGCAAGGCAAGGTACTGGAGAATGAGGCAGGGACATAGTCAACGTAGCAGAAGGTCTAGGCAGGCAGCAAAGGTTCGGAGTAAAAAAACGTAGCAGAAAGGTCAGGAAACACGGGTAGGAAAAACAGGCAATGGGAACGCTTTCTCTTAGGCAATAAGCACTGAAGATGCGGCAGGGGTGTGTGGGAGGGGAAACAACTTATAATGTGCTGTCAGGTGAGTTTACTAATTAAGGGGGTACTGGCCCTTTAAATTTCAAAGCTCCGCTGCGCGCGCCCTGAGGGATGGGGATGCGCGCGCCGGAGCTGAGAGAGTGAGGGATCTGCAGGAGCGGGACTAGGTGAGTGGCGGGCCGGGATTCGCATGCGGGCGCTCCCAGACCCCACCGACGAATTGCCGTCGGGGTAGTGTAAGCCGGAAGATATCCATGGGGTGTACGGAGGTCCTTCACTTGCCCTCCTGTCTCCCATTCCTGGAAGAAAGGCCGAAACCATTGCCTGCAGGAGAGTACCCACAGAGAAGCCCTCTCTTTCCAGAGGTTCTAGATGTTAGGTTTCAAAAAGGTGTTCATTAACCCCTTAACGACGAGCGCCATGAATGTAAGTCCTGGTGAGCTGGTACTTAGCGCACCAGGACGTACGTTTAGGTCCTAAGCATAACCGCGAGCATCGGAGCGATGCCCGGATAATGCGCGGCAGGTCCCAGCTGCTGATAGCAGCCAGGGACCCACCGGTAATGGCGGTCATCCGCGATCCCACGGATGTCCACCATTAACCCCTCAGATGCCGTGATCAATACAGATCACGGCATCTGCAGCATCGCGGTCACTAAAATGGATAATCGGATCGCCCGCAGCGCTGCCGCGGCGATCCGTTCATCCAGCATGGCAGCCGGAGGTCCCCTCACCTGCCTCCGCTGCCTTACCGGCGTCTTCTGCTCTGATCTGCCTTCCCACAGACCAGAGCAGAAGATGACCGATAACACTGATCAGTGCTATGTCCTACACATAGCACTGAACAGCATTAGCAATTGAATGATTGCTATAAATAGTCCCCTATGGGGACTATTAAAGTGTAAAAATAAAAGTAAAAAAAGTTTTAAAAAAACGAAGTAAAAAATTTTTTAAAAACCCCCTCTCCCAATAAAAACGTAAATTATCCCATTTTCCCTATTTCACCCCCAAACAGTGTTAAAAAAATATTTTATATACATATTTGGTATCGCCACGTGAGTAAATATCTGAACTATTAAAATAAAATGTTAATGATACCGTACTGTGAACGGCGTGAACGGAAAAAAGAAAGTCCAAAATAGCTGCTTTTTTATAACATTTTATTCCCCAAAAAATGTATAAAAAATGCATTAAAAGTTTTATATAAGCAAATATGGTATCAATAAAAAGTACAGATCACGGCCCAAAAAAATGAGCCCTCATACCGCCGCTTATACGAAAAAATGAAAAAGTTATAGGTCTTCAAAATAGGGGGATTTTAAACGTACTAATTTGGTTAAAACGTTTGCGATTTTTTTTAAGCGCAACAGTAATAAAAAAGTAGGTTATCATGGGTATATAATTTTAATCGTATTGATCCAAAGAATAAAGAACACATTTTTACCGTAAATTGTACGGCTTGAAAACGAAACCTTCCAAAATTAGCAAAATTGCGGTTTTCCCCACGCTTTTTAATTTCCCCACACAAATAGTATTTTTTGGGTTGCATCATACATTTTATGGCAAAGCGAATGATGGCATTACAACAGACAACTGGCCGCGCAAAAAACAAGCCCTCATATTAGTCTGTGGATGAAAATATAAAAGAGTTATGAAGGCGAGGAGGAAAAAAACGAAAAAGTTAAAATAAAATTGTCTGTGTCCTTAAAGGGGTACTCCGGTGAAAAACTTTTTTTTTTTTTTTTAAATCAACTAGTGCCATAAAGTTAAACAGATTTGTAAATTACTTCTATTAAAAAATCTTAATCCTTCCTGTACTTATTAGCTGCTGAATACTACAGCAGAAATTCTTTTCTTTTTGAAACACAGAGCTGTCTGCTGACATCATGAGCACAGTGCTCTCTGCTGACATCTCTGTCCATTTTAGGAACTGTCCTGAACAGCATATGTTTGCTATGGGGATTTCCTTTTACTCTGGACAGTTCCTAAAATGGACAGAAGAATTTCCACTGTAGTATTCAGCAGCTAATAAGTACAGGAAGGATTAAGATTTTTTAATAGAGGTAATTTACAAATCTGTTTAACTTTCTGGCACCAGTTGATTTAAAAAAAAAAAATTTCACCGGAGTAGCCCTTTAAGGCCCAAATGGGCTTCATCCTTAAGGGGTTAAGAACACCACCGGGTTTATTATAGGTAAACCCCCTAGTCTCCTTCTGCGGTACGTAACCTCCCTCTTGACTAGGTTCAACCTGTTCCCCCATAACAGTTGGAAAAACAGGATGAGATCCTAGTGTAGAAATCCTCTGGCAAGATACATTCACTGCCCAGAAAGATAAACAAGGGGAGCAGGTACGATTTGATCAGGTGTACCCTTTCCCTGTCAAAGACCAACCCTTCCACTGGACACGAAAATGGTGACATCATCAGCGTATGCCACAACTCTCTGTGCGACATATAGCTCCGCCAGACTAATCCCAACTCCCGCCAACGGTCCACAATCTACCCTCCGGACGAAGGGATCGATCGCGAACACATATAAAAGTGGGCTCAAAGGACAACGCTGACGGCCTCCGGACCTCACCTCAAAAGAGCGGCCAGACCAACCGTTCACCAGAGGGAAACTCTATGCGGCTGCATACAAGATCTTTAGCCAATTAACAAAAGTACTCAGTAAGCCATATCTCAGAAAGATAGGAACCGCGCCTCAACTCTCTTCTGGCTTTTACCAGGGAGGCTAGATCTGACAACCTGGTATCTTGTAAAAAGAAAATGTCGGCCTCAACACAGCCGAGAAAATAAAAGGCTGCAAATCTAGTTGTGTCCAACTTTATACTGGCAAAGTTAATAGATGCCAGCGTCAATGGGGTGAGAGTCGAACCAGAATCTGACCCAGACCCCAAACCAGGACCCTTGCTCTTAACAAAGGCATCAGCTGCCAAACCTCGCTCTGCCATTCCACTACCACTCCTCACTTACATTTTACTAGCTCCCCTCTCTTGCACTACACTTTCACCCCTCTCTTGCACCCCCTCTCATGTACTCCACTTGCACCCCCCACACTGCTACTACAACTCCTCCCATGCGCACTACCATAATTCACATTCTGCACATTATCATTACATACATTACATTACTTATCCTGTACTGATCTTGAGTTACATTCTGTATTATACCCCAGAGCTGCACTCACTATTCTGCTGGTGGGGTCACTGTGTACATACATTACATTACTTATCCTGTACTGATCCTGAGTTATATCCTGTATTATACCCCAGAGCTGCACTCACTATTCTGCTGGTGGGGTCACTGTGTACATACATTACATTACTTATCCTGTACTGATCCTGAGTTATATCCTGTATTATACCCCAGAGCTGTAATCACTATTCTGCTGGTGAGGTCACTGTGTACATACATTACATTACTTATCCTGTACTGATCCTGAGTTATATCCTGTATTATTGTCTAGAGCTGTACTCACTATTCTGCTGGTGAGGTCACTGTGTACATACATTACATTACTTATCCTGTACTGATCCTGAGTTATATCCTGCATTATACTCTAGAGCTGTACTCACTATTCTGCTGGTGAGGTCACTGTGTACATACATTACATTACTTATCCTGTACTGATCCTGAGTTATATCCTGTATTATACCGCAGAGCTGTACTCACTATTCTGCTGGTGAGGTCACTGTGCACATACATTACATAACCTATCCTGTACTGATCCTGAGTTATATCCTGTATTATTCTCCAGAGCTGTACTCACTATTCTGCTGGTGGGGTCAATGTGTGCATGCATTACATTACTTATCCTGTATTATACTATCATTGTCTCCCTGATTGGTCCTCTGTATTCCCCTGAGCAGTTCCTGATCCTTTTGTCTGGATCAGGTACAATGAGTCAGAGTCTGCGCCTTTGATGCTCAGATCAGGAGATTATCTCTTTCATGTGCAGCAGACCTCCCCTGCTCAGGATGTGCCCCTTCCTGTGCCCTCTGTCATGAAGCTACAGGTGTGGTATGAATCTGGCAAGACTAGTTTATTATAATATTATATTACAATTCAGCTACTGTTCTCGGTGACAGGTAAATTCCTCCAGATCCGGGAAGGAAAGGGGTGTGTGTGCTGGCATGTGGATTCAGCAGAAATGCTACGGTTCTATCCTTGTCTCTTGATCTGATTTCAAAGATAATCTTGGTTCTGCTGCATCTGTGTATGTAGTTCTATTGAGTCACTTGGTTAAACATATAGAATATTAGTAGTTATAGTGCAGCATAGACTATTATTAGAGAATAATGTAGAGGTTCTTGTGTATGCCTTGTGCTTACCTGTTTAAGTTAATGTGGCAGGCATGGGTTTTTCAGCCATACTCATTTCTAATTCAGAACAAAATTGATTTTTTCATGCCGCCTATTTCCTAATAATTCTCTGGCTTTGGAGAGAGAAGGCGTGGAGTCCCATTCCTGCAATTCACCTAAGGAGACCGACCCAATCACCTAGGTCAGTGGTCTCAAACTCTCTAAACATTGCACGGCTGGGAGAGAGATCCTTTGAAGGGAATTGTAGTCTTGCAACAGTTGGAGGCACCCTGGTTAGAAAAAACTTGTCTATTGTTAACATCACAGCATTAAAGGGAAGCTCAGGAGTGCTTCAATGGGTGGGTGGCTGATTTGTGGGAGGGAGAAAAGTGACCTCACACCTAAAAACAAGGGATCCTGGGACTTGTAGTTGGAGGGAGGGAATTCCAACAGGAAATAGCCATTTCACAAAAAAGATAGCAGCACCTTATGGGGGACTCAGAACACAGCCATTTAGCTCCAAGACAAGCAAAGATCCTTCGTAAGCATGTCCATTACTGTCTGGCAGGTACGTCCCAAAATCACCTTATGGTAGAGAAGCCCTTTAAAGGGAATCAAGCAACAGATTTTACCATAGATAACATGTGGCACCATCCAACCAACAGAGCAATGACGTGGGCTGTTAATCACTGGGAGAGGGCGTGATTACTGTGCAGCAGACAGGATTAGGTAAGTATAGCTTCCAATCCAGGGGACTACTTACAGGGCCTGCAGGGGGGGGGGGGGGGGACTTACTATCTACATATGCTCACCATCCCTGCAGGCTGGAACATTCCCTGGGGATGGAGAGGAAGGAGAGTTTACCATACATAACGCATTGTCACACTTTATATATGGTAAAGTCTGATGCTTGGTTCCCTTTAGGTTAGGGTCACACGTAGCGCATCCGCAGTGTATTTGATGCTTCGATGTACACCTGACTGTCTCTATAGTGTGCCTCCTGCTTGTGCTCGTGTGTGCTGCTTTGTCTGTTTGTAGCCGCAATCCGCCTCTACGAGCCAACACACAGTGATCTGCAAGTCGCCACGTGCATGCGCAGTGTATACACAGACATCGCAGTCGCTCCCCTTGCTGCCTGGGCTAGACAGAGAGTGGCTGGGATGACTCTAGAGTACACTGAGCATGCGCTGCCAATCGCAGATCACTGTGTGTCGGCTTATAGTGGTGGATTGAGGCTACCAGCAGACAAAGCCGGACACATGGGCATAACAGGAGGCACACTCTAGGGACGGTCAGTAGCGCAGCGTAGCATCAAATATGCTGCAGATACGCTATGTGTGAGCCTACTCTTAAACAGTTTTAGCCCTTGGAATGTTCCTATGAAAAAAAAAAAACTCTTGGCCCTGAAGGTCCAAAATAAAATAAGCCTCCATGGGTTAAGACCAAACAAAATAATAATGTTCTGCCACCCAGTACAGTACAGATGTGTAACATTATCATTGCTGACTCAAACTGGGAACAAAATATCAATTAAAGGCCACGTTCACATGGCAGGATTTAGGTCAACATTATACATTAGTTTTCATGAGCCAAAACCAGGAGCTGGCCCAAAAGATGAGAAAATTACAAACCTTTCCATTGCAAGTTTACTCTCTGTTCAAATTTCGGCTGCGGCACCCCAGACATGTGGTGCCCGGACGAACTTCGCTCTGTGCCGGATGACTGGAGATGCGGGGAGGAGGCTCCTGACGTCATGGTCATGCCCTGCTCGTGACGTCAGACCCCTTCCCAAAGACTTGCATTGAGGGGGCACGGCCGTAACATCATAAGCCTCCGGCGCTGCACCTCCGCAGCAGGCGGGACCCCCGAGATCAGACATCCTCAGATGTCTGTGGGTGGCGTACCCCTTTAAGTAAGCATCAACATTTTGTAGAGAAATGTAAAAAGTTTTGATCAGAATGTTCAGACCCCGACTGATAGCTAGAATGATCAAGGAGAAGAGCGTGCTAAGTGCGTTCTCTCCCAGCTGTGTGCCATGGACAGAAAAAAACTTATAATGTAAGTCTATGGGATAATTTTGATCGCAGGCACAGAGAGCGGGAAGAGAAGTAATGAGCTGACCACTTCTCTTCCGACTCCTAGCGATTGGTCACAATCAAAAACTCAATTAATTTCCTATAGATTCCCCTGGGGGTAATCCAAAAATACCCTAATTTCCCATATACCTATTAAAATTTCCAACTGCTTTATTTTGTTTGAATTACTACACACTATTTAAAATCTATAGTGCTGAGATACCCGCTTTTTTTGTGTGTATTCAACTGTTAGAGATCACTCCAACAACTGTGATTATTGTTATACAGTCTGTGTGTGCCTGCAGCTCACACTTATTGCTGTATTTTGGGCTCAGCACTAAGAGTAGGAGTTTTTAAACAAAATACTGATGAGCCCAAATTACCTTAAATGACCTGGTTTTGTTATTAAAATATTAGTAGCTGAAGATTAAACAAGAAACAATATTACAGCCATTGTTTTTCCAGACAGATTTCTTCTTATATAGGGTATTTTGTGTACATGTTTGAAGGTTGCCGGGGTAACACTCACCCTTCTACTCGCCCATCAGGACTCCATAAATGATGTGATGCCTCCGATGGTGAATGGACACAATGTCATCAGAAGGACATCATCCTTCTATTATCACACAATAGGTGTTTCCTCTATATCCTGATATGCTCCATAATGGTAACAATGTCAATAGCCACCATTTGACTTCATAGTATCTGCAGTAGTAGTGGCCATGAATCATATGTCTTCATGAGACTCTGCCTATTACAGAGCAATGACTCACTGATACTAAGGGTACAACAGAGTAATGACACTTGGGGTACAGGATGATGACACTTGGGGTACAGGATAATAACATTTGGGGTAAAGGATAATGACACTTGGGGTATAGTAGATGAAGGTATAATATATATATATATATGTATATATATACATATATATTACCTTCATATATATATATATATATATATATATATATGTTATAAGCTGTGATGGTATGGTGGTATAGGGTGATGTCTATTTAAACTTTAAGAATAAGAAGCAGACAATGACGCCTCGTAGTTGTCATCGCATTCATGCTCAATGAGCTTTCTGTACAGGATATGGTGGTAACATTACACACTTTAGGACTCGCTCCTCTATGTGCTGCAGGCTCCTGACATACTCATAATATGTGCACATCTGTTTACAAGATGACAGCTGTAGCGCCTGTCCCCGAGGGGGAGAACACATGGACAAGACAAAACAAATGGGAATCCCCCCCCCCCTCCCGAAATCCATACAAATGAGAAGAATGCGATTTATTCTTGACTTGCGGACCTGATGTGGACAACGCAGTATGGACGCTAGAAGGTGTTGTGTCAGAGTAAGGTTGACACTAATCCATGTGTGGTCCACCATATCTGCTTGTAGATGCATTAGTCAACGTGTATGTGAATTATTTTCCAATTGTAAAAAGCAGCAGAATTTGTTGGGACATATACAGGACGCACACGGAAATACATAAAGGTGTATACATATATATAAAACACTTTCCATCTACACAGCACCTGAGGCGATCGGTCTCATCTGTCAGGAAGGGTAGACCTTACAGCTGAGTCTGCACAAATACAAGTCCTAACATATATACCGTAGTACAAAAAAACTGCCTGCATGTAGACAAGGATTTATTTCTACTTAGAAAGGATAGGGGATAAGATGTCTGATCGCGGGGGTCCCACCACTGGGGACCCCAGCGATCTTGGCTGCGGCACCAGAGACATCCGATGTACGGAGCTAACTTTGCTCTGTGTCGAATCACTGGCGATGCGGGGACTTAACGGCCACACCCCTTCAATGCAAGTCTATAAGCGGGGGTATGCATTGAGGGGGCGTGGCCGTGACATCATGAGCCTTCAGCATTGCACACGACACTCTAAACAAACGCCGGATGCAGCAGGGAGATCGCGAGGTTCCCAGTGGCCGGACCCCCCGCAATCAGATATCTTATCCTCTATCCTATGTATAGAGGATAAGAAGTCTAGGGGCGGAGTACTTTCTATGCTTCCTAGCTCCCCCTAGTGGATACTGCAGGTGGCCATGATTTTATTATTTGGTTTTATCATTTGAAGTAGTTTTGTCAAATGTAGTTTTTTTTTTCATTCTAATCTTTTTCTATGATCTTTACTGCTAACCTTGCTTTGCTGCATTTTACCAATAAAATAGAGCACAGCTCCCATTATGCACGTGGCAACTCACATATGTGGAACAAATAATATTTCAGCCTAGTTGCTCCAGCCCCCTGAATAGGACACGATAGCTATACAGCACATGATCAAATTGGGGGGGGGGGGGGGTTTCATGTGACCCGGGATCATGTGACCCACTATAAAAATGGACCTCAACTACTGATTGTTCTCAATGTGGTTAAGGGAGGAAAGAACAGCTAGGCCCCTGATAACCCCTTTACAAATGTGCAGGGATTTGGAGCTCTGACCCCTACAGAGATGAACTGTGGAATTAATCAGCAAAGAGCTAAAAATTGTAAAAAGGTTGGCCTTCCCTTTAAATAACAGTGTGTGAATAGCACCAATGGAACAGGCCTTAGTTTTCTGTGAAAGTTGTGTCTTTTGGCATCCAGCTGTTGAAATGAATAGGAATTGGTGAGAGACTTTGGAACGCTTGAAAATTTTGTATCCAGCCAGAACTGCAGAGGAACCGAATAGAAAATAAAACAGATAATTGTCGAACAATGCACCGTACTGTATATTTACCAGGATGAGACGCAGGCTTTTTGGTATGGTATGAGGACATTAAAAGATGGGGCCATGAGAAAGAAGAAATTCATCAATGTCTTCCTTTTATTGCTTTAATTTATCAAAAAAAGGGGTTAAAGGGGTACTCTGCCCCTAATTATCTTATCCCCTATCCGTGTTTGTGATAGACATGGATGGAGAGGGCATGACGGCTGTGGTCGCCAGTCATCCGGCGCAGAGATCCCAGCAGCTGGACCGACGCGATAACACATCGTATCCCCCGACGCAATAACACATCTTATCCCCCTTTAACCCCTTCGTGACCCAGCCCATTTTCCCCTTCAGGACCTGGGCATTTTTTGAAAATCTGACCACTGTCACTTTAAACATTAATAACTTTGGAATACTTTTACTTATCATTCTGATTCCGAGATTGTTTTTTCGTGACATATTCTACTTTATGTTATCGGTAAAATTTCACTGATATTTGTATCCTTTCTTAGTAAAAAATCTAAAAATGTCATGAAAATTTTGAAAATGTAGCATTTTTCTAACTTTGAAAGTCTCTGCTTGAAAGGAAAATGGATATTCCAAATAAATTACATATTGATTCACATATACAATATGTCTACTTTGTGTTTGCATAAAAAAATTGACAAGTTTTTACTTTTGAAAGACACCAGAGGGCTTCAAAGTTCCGCAGCAATTTTCCAATTTTTCTCAAGATTTTCAAAATCGTAATTTTTCAGGGCCCAGTTCAGGTTGGAAGTGGATTTTAAGGGTCTTCATATTAGAAATACCCCATAAATGACCCCATTATAAAAAGTGCACCCCCCAAAGTATTCAAAATGACATTCAGTAAGTGTTTTAACCCTTTAGGTGTTTCACAGGAATAGCAGCAAAGTGAAGGAGAAAATTCTAAATCTTCATTTTTTACACTCGCATTTTCTTGTAGACCCAATTTTTGAATTTTTACAAGGGGTAAAAGGAGAGAAATCACCCTAAAATTTGTAACCCAATTTCTCTCGAGTAAGGAAATACCTCATATGCGTATGTAAAGTGTTTGGCGGGCGCAGTAGAGGGCTCAGAAGGGAAGGAGCGACAATGGGATTTTGGAGAGTGAATTTTTCTGAAAGGGTTTTTGGGGGGCATGTCCCATTTAGGAAGCCCCTATGGTGCCAGAACAGTGAACCCCCCCCCCCCCACATGTGACCCCATTTTGGAAACTATACCCCTCATGGAATTTAATAAGGGGTGCAGTGAGCATTTACACCCCACTGGCGTTTGACAGATATTTGAAACAGTGGTCTGTGCAAATCAAAAATTTTATTTTTCATTTTCACAGACCACTGTTCCAAAAATCTGTCATACACCAGTGGGGTGGAAATGCTCACTGCACCCCTTATTACATTCCGTGAGGGGTGTAGTTTCCAAAATGGTGTCACATATGGATATTTATTGTTTTGCGTTTGTCAGAACTGCTGTAACAATCATCCACCCCTGTGCAAATCGCCTCAAATGTACATGGTGCACTCTCCCTTCTGGGCCTTGTTGTGCGCCCCCAGAGCACTTTGCGCCCACATATGGGGTATCTCCGTACTCACGAGAAATTGCGTTACAAATTTAGAGGGTCTTTTTTCCCTTTTACCTCTTGTGAAAATGAAAAGTATAGGGCAACACCAGCATGTCAGTGTAAAAAATTTATTTTTTTACACTAACATGCTGGTGTAGACCCCAACTTCACCTTTTCATAAGGGGTTAAAGAAGAAAAAGCCCCCCAAAATTTGTAAGGCAATTTCTCCCGAGTACGGCGATACCCCATATGTGTCCCAAAACTGTTGCCCTGAAATACGACAGGGCTCCAAAGTGAGAGAGCGCCATGCGCATTTGAGGCCTGAATTAGGGATTTGCATAGGGGTGGACATAGGGGTATTCTATGCCAATGATTCCCAAACAGGGTGCCTCCAGCTGTTGCTAAACTCCCAGCATGCCTGGACAGTCAATGGCTGTCCGGCAATACTGGGAGTTATTATGGAGTTATTATGGAGTTATTAACAGCTGGAGGCTCCGTTTTGGAAACAGTAGCGTACCAGACGTTTTTCATTTTTTTGGGGGAGAGGGGCTGTGTAGGGGTATGTGTATATGTAGTGTTTTTCACTTTTTATTTTAGGTTAGTGTTAGTGTAGTGTAGTGTTTTTAGGGTACAGTCACATGGGCAGAGGTTCACAGCAAGTTTGCCGCTGGAAGTTTGAGCTGCAGCGCAAAATTTGCGCCATCTCAAACTTGCAGCACTCACTGTAAACCTCCGCCCATGTGAGTGTACCCTGTACATTCACATTGGGGGGAGGGGGCAAACATCCAGCTGTTGCAAACTCCGAGCATGCCCTTTGGCTGTCCGTGCATGCTGGGAGTTGTAGTTTTGCAACAGCTGGAGGAACACTGGTTTGGAAACACTAAGTTAAGTAATAAACTTTCAAGTGTTTTGCAACCAAACTTAGTGTTTCCAAAGCAGTGTGCCTCCAGCTGTTGCAAAACTACAACTCCCAGCATGCATGGTCTGTCAGTGCATGCTGGGAGTTATAGTTTTGCAACAATTGCAACAGCTGGAGGCACTGAGGTAGGAAACAGACAATGTTTCCCAACTAGTGTGCCTCCAGTTGTTGCAAAACTACAACTCCCAGCATGCCCAGACTGCCCAGGCATGCTGGAAGTTGTAGTTCGGCAATATCTGAAGGATCAGATGTTGCCGAACTACAACTTCCAGCATGCTTGGGCAGTCTGGGCATGCTGGGAGTTGTAGTTTTGCAACATCTGGAGGTCCACAATTTGGAGACCACTGTATAATGGTCTCCAATCTGTGCTCTTCCAGATGTTAGAGAACTACAACTCCCAGCATGCCTGGACAGACTGAGCATGCTGAGATTTGTAGTTTTGCAACATCTGGAAGAGCACAGATTGGAGACCATTATACAGTGGTCTCCAAACTGAGGACCTCCAGATGTTGCAAAACTACAACTCCCAGTATGCCCAGAAAGCCAAAGGCTGTCTGGGCATGCTGGGAGTTGCAGTTTTGAAACTCTCAGAGGCAGCAGTGAGATCGCTTTACGGCGATCTCACTGCTGCCAATGAAGATGCCGCACTGCTGCTGCAAACTCACCGCCGGGACGCAGCGCAGCCGGGACCGCATGGAGGACGCCGGGACCGCTCGGGACACCGCTCGGACGGGTAAGTGACGCCGGGGGACGAATCAGGGACACTTTGCAGAGCGGTGTGTGTCCCGATCCCCGTGATCGGGACTCACACACCGCGCTGCTAAGTATTTTCATAGCGAAACGCTGCTATCAGCTAGTCAGATTTGACCAGCTGATAGCAGCGATCGCTGGGGGGGGGGGGGGTGAAACCCCCCGTGGTCGCATGGTAAGATG